>NC_040908.2:38231633-38838300 GCF_004126475.2 Phyllostomus discolor
AGGTCACCCTGTGAGGTTCCTTTCTGTTAGATTTATTACAGTGCCTCTTTTTCATCTACAATAGTAAGCATTTAATAAATGTTAGTAGCTATGAGGGTGATAATTTGCATGTGAACTGTGGATGGTAAAGATAGCACAGTATGACCCAAATGTTAGAGTTTATTTCTGATGGCATCTGAAATTGAGGTCAAATCTTAAACTAATCTCATCCAAGATTTGGTGTATAAGTTAAATCCTATTTTAAGCAAGTTGATATATAGGAATGTTGGTTTGCTCATTTGATTATTTAAGAGATGCACCCTTCATTTTACAAAAGATGTTTAACTTTATAAAACTCTTCATTTTCATGTTCTTTGAATTATCAGGCTTTTCTATAAGAGTGAGTCATTTAAATTTATACAAGATGTGCAAGAGCCTGTTGTTGGTCTGAAGTAAGATACTGCTCCTCTCACTCATGAGCCCTCCATCCTATCTCTATTACTATTGCCCATCTTGATCTGCCACTCTTAGTTTCCTCTGGCCTCAGGGGCTGCTCCTTCCCAGGCTTCTCTGCTCAGTCCCTGTATATTAGAGTGCTCAGGGGCTTGACCTCCAGCTCCTTGCTTGCTCCTCCTACTGCATCATCATCCAGTCCAGAGGCTTTAAATGCTATCTACACACTGACGAAAGCCAAATTCCCATCTCCATTGTGACCCCTCTCTTGGCACTTCAGTTCACTGCCTATTGGACATCTCACCTTAGATGTATAAGAATTTAAAAACCTGGCTTGATTTCCCCCCTGGGCCACCTCATTCCTCAGTCGTTCCTATTCCAGTAAATGTTACCACCATCTAAAACTGCTCAAGCCCAAAATTTAATTATCATCCTTGCTTTATCCTCTCTTTCTTTCTTTTTTTAAAAATCTTATTTATTGATTGATTTTAGAGAGAGAGGAAAGGGGAGAGACAGACAGACAGACAGACATTGATTTGTTGTTCCACTTATTTATACATTCATTGGTTGATTCTTGTATGTGTCCTGACAGGGGATTGAACCTGCAACCTTGGACAATGCTCTAACCAATGGAGCTACCCAGCCAGGGCTCCTCCTCTTTCTTCACCCACCACAGCAATCCATTAGAGAACCATGCTGGTTCTGTTTCTGACACATATGTGATCTGGTCTGTTTCTATCCATTTTTTCTTTCCCTACCTAGGCCTCTACACCTAAGCCACCAGTCACTCCCATTTACCCCACTGCCACAGCCTCCTAGTCTTTCAGCTTCCTTTTTGCTTCCCTTACAGTTCATGCTCTGTAAAGAAATATTTCACAAGCGCAAATAAAATCATGGCCCTGAATTCTTCCTAAATCCCTCCAATGGCTTACAATCCTACTTAGGATATAGGCCAAGTTTTGTCAGAGGGGCCCTACTTCTCCAAAGTCAACTCTCCTGCACCCTCATTTGCAGCCTTTGGGCACTCCAGTGTTGCTCTCCCTCAGGGCCTTTGCACTGATGTTTTGTCTGCTTGGAACACTCTTGTCCCAGAGTTGTACCGGTCTGGCTGCTTCATGTCATTCACATCTCAGCTGAAATGCCATCTCACACAGGCTTTCCTGGGGCATGCATCTCCCACTGTTGCTTGTGTTTTATTTTCTTCAAAGCTTATCATTACCTTTCTTCTTTATTTATTACTTTCTCCTTTATTTATTTGCCTATTTTCTGATTTCCACTGCTAACATGTGAGCATCATGAGAACACATGTTTTCATCTTGTTTAGCGCTGAGCATTGTGTCCAGTACATTGGTTGAGACTGTAGACTCTGGGGCTGGATTTACCAGATTTGGATGCTGCCGCCATCATCCACAGCTCTGTGAGTTCACACCAGTTGTTTCATTCTGTGTGGCTCAGTTTTCCCACGTGAAAATGGAGGCTGTGCTAGCGTCTGCCCGTATACCGTCTTTGTGGGAAATAAAGGATACATGCATGTGAAATATTTATGATAGGTCTGGAACTCAATAGTTTTTATCTGTTTTCCTCTTCACTTAGAATAACACTTCTATATAGTTGTGTTAAATAACATGAAGAGATGTATAATATCTTCATGGTTTTTGGATAAATATGTTTGAATATTATCTATTTTAATATTAACTTATGAAAAGATCTTATAACACATTTTTTACCTCATTAGAGTACTTAAATATTTATGTTTACCCCAACAACCTATTATTAATAATTATGTTATTTAAATTTCTAGATTAGATATATTAAATCTTGATATATTAGTCAATTAATATTTGGCAAATTAGCTCACTCATAAATGGTAAAATTGCTTGGCTTTTTTCTTAACAAAAGTTTGAAGATTGATAACTATTTTTATGTGTGACTTATTTGGGGAAAATTATTAGGTATTATTGATCAAAATGAAAAAATAAAAATGATCTGTAATTCCTGATTTTTTATATGTACTTGTATTTTGAAACTACTCTGTGTACTGTCATTTCTATTTGCTGGATATTAGCTGTCAGTGTTAGCCTGGAACAAAGGCTGTGGAAGCTGGTTGGTTTGGGAAGAAATCCCAGGGAGGTCACTTGTATTGCTACTTGTTAACTGCATTGCTTTTTGAAATTGTTTTTTGTGTGTGTGTGTGTTTGCTGCATGTATATGGAATTACAATTGATTTTTAAAATTATGTCCTAAGACCTTGTTAAACTTAGTAGCTTTTTTTTGTAAATTTTCTGTATATACAATTATATTCTCTGAAAAAAACATTTTACCTATTCTCTCCAATTTTATGCCTTTTATTTCTTTCTCTTGTCTTATTGCAATATATAGAACCTCCAGTAAAGTGAAGTTGTGACAGCAGAAACCTTTGCCTTGGTTCCAATCTTGGAAACAAAGTGCTCAATACATACTATTTATTATGATACTTGTTATGGGTTTGTAGTTGTACTCTCTATCCAATTGAGGTAGTTCCCTTCACTTTCTAGTTTTCTGAGAGTTTTTCCTTTTTATAATCAAGAATGGATATTACATTTTGTCATCCCTCCTTGCCCCTGCATCTATTGGTAGGATCATATGAGTGTTTTTTTTTATTCTATTAATATGATTCATTTCATTGATTTCTTTTCAAACATGAAACCAGCTGTCCATGTATTAGTCATGATGTATTATTATAACCTCTCGATCATGGTATGTCATCTTTTATGTATATTGTTGGATTCAGTGTGCTAAAGTTTTGTAAAGGATTTTGTGTGTTTATTCATGAGAATTCCCAGTCTGCATTTTTTTTTATTTTCCTAATAATATCTTTACCAGGTTTTGATATCAGACTTATATTGGCTCATCAAGTGAGTGGGAAATTAGTTTTCCTCCTCTATATTGAGAAAGAGTTTGTATAAGATGGTTATAATTTCTTTTTAAAATATTGATAGAATTCAGTGAAACCAGCTAGGTTTAGAATTTTCTTTGTGGGAAGGGTTTCATAAAACTTATTTAGTTGATATGGGGCTGTGCAGATTTTTCTTCTGTGTCACTTTTGGCAAATTATGTTTTATAAGAAATTTACCCATTTCTTCTAAATTCTTAAATTTGAGTATAAATTATACATAATATTTCCTTAATAACATTCTTATCATCTGTAGTAATATCCTCTTTCATGTGTACTATTGGTATTTTGTGCTCTCTTTTTTGTTTTGATCCAAATTGATCAATTTTTTTATTATTTTAAAAATTAAAACAGGCTTTGCCACTTTTTTCTATTACTTGATTTCTCCTTCATTCATTGCTGCTTTTCTTTTTTATTTCTTTTTACTTGGGTTTAAGTTAATTCTATTCTTTTTCTGTTTTGAAACAGACACTTAGTTCACAGGTTTTATACCCTTTCTGTCCCTTTATAATATCATCATGATATAATACATTCCTTTTTAACCATTACCTAAGCTGTATTCCACAACTATTGATTTGTTGGGCTGTCATTAGTATAGTTTGAATATTTTCTAATTTTTCCATTTCTCTTTATGATTTTTCTTGGATCCACAGGTCAATTTAGTATACTATTTAATTTTCAAATAATGGGGATTTTTTAGCTACCTTATTTTTACTGCTTCCAGGTTTTAATTCTGTTGTCATAAAAATGCTCTATAAAATTTCAGTAGTTTAAATTTATTTAGATTTATTTATGTTCCACAGTATACCTAAAAAGAATGGGATTCTGCAGTTGTTGGATGTACTATTTTTGAAGTGTCCATTAGGCCAACTGCAGAATTATTCTGTGTCCTTATTGAATTTTGTCTACTTGTTACATCAGTTATTGAGAGAAGAATGTCAAAATCTACAACCAAAACTTTGCATATTTCTCTCTTTATCTCTGTCAGTGTTCGTTTTACGTATTTTGAAGCTCTATTGTTAGGTACTCGTGCAATTTGTCATGTCATAACTTCCTGATAAACTGCTAAAATCCACGTTTTATAAAAAGCGAACATGGAACTACAAGGAAAAGCAAAGTAACAGTAATCCTGGATTATATAAATGTTTGGATTTGGTGCATTATGCTTTCTGGACCTAAAAATGAGAGCTAGAGGTCCTTATTGCCAAAACTCCCTTGAGATTGTGAACTTCTTTACTTTCTTTCTAGAGCTTAATAATATTATGTTTTGTAATTGTGTCATGTCTCATAGATGACATTCTAATGGTTTTACTTATGAAGCATAGATAGAAAGTGGTTGCATTTTATAAGATTTTGTTCTACAATCAGAAGGCAAAATAATGGAGTACCTTTAGGTAAAATCAGCCTTGATCTAAGCATCTGGGATTACTTAGTTTATAGTACTGAAGTATGATTAGAAGGCTAATTTGCTAATCATTTCTCTCAACTGTTGATGTGATCATAGAAACATAGGCTTTCCACTTTGGAAAGGTCTTAAAGGCTAACTCCTTTTTTGAAAATTAAATCCCTTCTATAGTATTCCTGCCAAGTACCCTTCAAGTCTGGAATTCTGCCCTTGTTCTATAGCTATGTAACCCAGTGATGTAAGATCTCCTGTCTCTTGGAAACCAACTATACCTCCTGGGATAATAAATAACCTTCTCCCCACCTGTGATGGGTTCCTTTGTCTTACTTTCTCTGAGTCTTCACAATCCTGAATCTGAGTCTCTGTCCCATCATCACAGGACAACTGGTACTCAAAGACCACTGCTTCATTGGTTTTCACACAAAATAATCCATCAGCTTCAAGCTTTTCATAAGTTTATGCGTATGTGTCTGTGTGTGTTGTAGGGAGGACAGGAGTGACAGAGAGGAATGTGTTACATCATGCAAATTTAGGGTCTTTTGACTCTTTCTTTTCTGCTCTCATACCCAGTCCATTCACTTGAGGTAGAGGCAGATTTCATTAAGAAAATTTCCATTCACATTCAGTGTCATTTCTATCTTTAGTTCTGTTATAATTTTATCAATGGCAGTTACTTTCAACAAAGATTGTGCTCACCCTGAAATTCTGGTGAAATTTTTTTTCTCTTATCACAGGTTATAATTATCTTTAAAATATCTGTTAAATTTTCACCTATATATACTGAACAAAACTATCTATTGCAAATAAATGGCCTGTTAATTTGAATGTCTTACAAATTTGTGGTAAGAATTAGTGCTACACTGAAGTTATAAATATGCTGGAAATGTGAATTGTTATCCAGGATGGGGAGATTTTACGTAGATATAATCATAGCAGGGATGCCAGCTTGATAAGAGTAAATAACTTCCTTGCAGGTTAGATGGTGATAAATTATTGTGAAATAAATATTCTTGTATTATGTTTCATGTAAGTAAAGGATCAGTAGTTAAAAACACTTTGCTTGATATTTTTCCTTTATTATCTGCCTTAATGAATGTACTAGACTAATCTGTAATTAGCACACTCACCTTCTGCGTGGAGAGCCCTCAGAGCACTTCCAAACGTTAAATGAGTAAAGACTGGAAGTAGAGCACTGTGCTGCCCCACACACATGGCTCATATGACTTAAAAAGCTCTTAGGTAACACATCAGCTTCTAAAATGGGCATATGCCCCTTCTTTTAACACAGAAAGACCAAAGACTAACATTTCACCTAAAGCTTAAATTGGGCTAGTTTCTGAATTACTATAAATACATTGTTAAATCTTACAATTATAATGATTATTTTTATGTAAGATTGTAAAGAATTATTAGGGCTTTTTTTTTCTCTAAACAAAAGAAGACATTCACTTTTGTTTCACCCCTTGAAAATGCCTTTCTCTTACTTGTCTGTGCATCCATTTTCTCCATCCATCCTTTCCCTCAGTTTTTGAATGATGTTGATAAAAATATCTTTAGATCTTACGTAAAAATAGAATGTGTTTACCAGTTAAAAGCAATGATAACCGGAAGCAGCCGCTACCCAGTTTTGCATGCGATTCAGTGTCTGTGAGAATCGTGTGGCTATTTCACTGCTGCACCTCGACAGGTTTTTCATAGTCCTTTTTATCTCAAATATATTGTTCTGGAGCCACATTTTCTCCCAATACTGGAGAAAAAAAAAAGAGAAATCCGGGGCTACTGCCATGCCTGTGATAATTAAGTTTTGATAGTGAAATGGGTGAGGTGTTAAGAAAATGTGAGTTGATAAGAAAGCTATACATTTAAAAGAGAAAAGAAATACTGGGAAGGATGATCTTCTGGGTGCTGCAGAAATGACTGATTTCTGTTCAGCTCTGTTTACCCTTGTGTGCCTGGCCATGGCAGCACTGGTGCTTGGGGTGCCGGAGAATTTTTAAACTGTTTGCATGTTTTCCTCAGTGACTTTCCCTGCTATTTTCCATAGAGATAGGGACCTTAATAAACACTGTATGTGTTCACATATGTCTTCTTGTTCATGTTTTTGATGGAAAACAATCCTATCATAAGATACTTGTCTACTCTCCTAAATTAGCATGAATGTATTTAGAGCCATGGGAATTATTTAATGTTGTTTGATAATCTCATGTTTTGTTTATGCTGAAAAATCATTAACTAAGAAGCAGAGAAAACAAAAAAGTGGTTTGTTAAATTCATATTACCTACTGTTCTTTCCTTTTCTCTCTATTTTTCCAAATTAATCAATTAAAATGCACAGATGTTCAATTAAAACTATAAAAATTTTCCATGGCTACAGCTGTTTTGAAGCTACATTGTTGAAAATTTAACATATCTAGTAATGATTCCCTCTCAGAAGAAATTAAATTAATGACTCTTTGGTAGATTATTTTCCATTTGATAAATTAAACAAAATTAGAAAAAAACCCCGACTTACAAAGCCTGTTACATTTATTAATTAGCATGATAGACCAGCAGATATTAATATGAAAAGCCAACAAAATGGAAAATATTTCTTATTTTTCAAGTAAAATACCTTCAGGACTGCAATTTATCTTATCAGCAAATGCTTATATGGTATAAATTATTAAAGTTTCACCTGTAAATAGCAGACAAGTGACACATTTCGCCACCCCACATACTAGAGATGGTAGACACGTGGTTATGCAGGGCTGATACAACACTTTCCTCCACAGTTTTATGCACTCCATGTGTGATAGACAGGGACCCTTAAAGAACAAGTAGAGAAACAAGACCTGTTTTCTTGGTCACATTGCTTTATTTTGAAGAGAATTTGGTATTTTTTTCTCATTCCAATGTATTGTTTAATTTTAAAAGATAAGCTTACTAATTTTTTTCTCATGCCATAGAACTAGCACGAGTGCAATGTATTAATCAGTGTTCTCCAGAGAAACAAAGGGTAGGCTACAAAACCACCACACTCCACTTCCCCCGGCCCCGTACCAAAATTTGAAGATGCTCAGGTTCCTTATGTAGAATGGTGTAATATTTTCATAAGCCTCTACACACATTTCCGAATGCTTTAAATGATCTCTAAATTACTTATTATGCCTAATGTAATGGAAATAGCTGTTATACTGTGTCATTTAGGTAATAATGACAAGAAAAAAAGTTTTTCTCTTTATATGTTTAGGACAGACACAGGCATCATAGGCCTAACTACATCGTACAATAGCAACAAGTTAACTTTTGGGGGAAAATATGTTCAATCTGCTATTTTTTGAATTTATGACTGTGGAATCCACAGGTATGGAGGCCTGACTGTATATAATACATATCCATACACCTATACATATCCCTATATTTATACCTATACTTACACCTATACAACAAGAAATACAAATTTGACTAAGGAGTTGGCTCACATGATTGTGGCTGGCAATTCTGAAACATGTCGGCTGGGCTGGCAGGCTGGAAACTTGGGCAGGGTTTCTATGTTGCAACCTTGAGGCAGAATTCTTTCTTTGATGCAAACCTCCATCTTTGCTCTTCAGGCCTTCAGCTGATTGCACGAGGCCCACCACATTGTGGAGGGTAATGTGCTTGGCATGAAGGCTACTGATTGTAAGTGTTAATCACATCTAAAAAGTGCCTTTACAGCATATCTAGACTGGTGTTTGACCAAATAACTGGCCACCATCGCCTAGCTAGATTGACATGTACAATTAACCATGACACTTACTGAGAAAATTTTAGAAAAAAAACAACTGAAAATGGATATTTAAAAAGCACTTGTACTCAAGCACCTGTAAATGATCTCTGCTATCATTTCAATGTATGTCCCTAGAGTTTTTTTCTTATGTTTATATGTCTTTTCTTCTCCCAAAGTTGAGAATATAGTGTTTGTTTTATCTCCTAACTCGTTATTCTTTTTAGAGTATAAACACCTTTTCACTTCATTAAAGTGATTTCTTCCACAGCTCATATTAGTAGCTGCAGTATAACCAGTTGAAAGAATTGTTGGACCCTTAGGTTTTCAATTTTGGAAGGACATTATTTCTTTTCACACTTACTTTTTGAATATATTACTACACATGTATTTGCTAGTTAAAATATGTACATTTTAAAATTTTTTGCATGCATTGCTAATTGCCTTCCAGAAATGCTATACCAGTTTACATTCACGATGGCAATATTCCAGAGGGCTATTTCCCATCCCCGTTTCAGTATTAGGTGTTAGAGTAAAAAAAATTCCAATCTAAAAGATTAAAAAAAAAGACTTCTAATTGTTGTTACATTTTAAAAACACTTTCATTGTATTTTTTCATTACCATTTAGTCTCCTTATGCCACCCCCACACCACAATCACCACACTGTTGTCCATGTCTGTGAGTCCTTTTTCCTTTTTGCTCAGTCCCTCCACCTGCTATCCTCTCCCCACCCCTCAGCTGCCCTCCTGCTCTCCATCAATGAGTCTGTCTCAGTTTTGCTTGTTAGTTCAATTTATTCATTAGATTCCACATGAGTGAAATTATATGATATTTGTCTTTCTCTGACTGGTTTATTTTACTTAGCATAATATTCTCTAGGTCCATCCATACAGCCACAAAGGGTAAAATTTTCTTTTTTACAGCTGAGTAGTAGTCCATTGTGTAAATGTGCCATTGTGGTTTTATCCACTCATCTACTGATGGGCTGCTTCCATATCTTGGTGACTGTAAATAATGCTGCAATGAACATAGAGGTGCTTATGTTATTTTAAATTAGTGTTTTTTGAATTTCCTTGATTTCCAGTGATGAATGAGTTTCTTAAGCTTATTGATATTTGTAGTTCTTTGGGAATTGTTTACTTTGTTCAATTTCCATTCAGATGCCTGTTTTTAAATAAAAACTGCATGCAACCTCTTTGGTTATCATATATATTGCAAACATTTTCTCTAATTTATGATTTGCCTTTTGATTTTGCTTATAACTTTTTTGATAAAATGAAGTTAAACAACTCCATTTGTTATACTCTGCTTTTGGTTTCATGTATTGCCGTTTTTCTACCTTGGGATTATGTGTCTTCTGTGTTAGTGCAGTGTATTTGTTACTTTTTTTTTACAGCTTTGCAATTAAATTTGATGTGTGGTGTGAGTCAGGGATTAATTTTTAGTGTTGTTTAAAATATAACTTTTCTATTTTCTACACATGGGGGAGATGGTATGCAAAGGACTGAGAAAACCAAAAAGGAACAACTTATGCATTTCATATCTGGTAGACTCAGTACAGAGCACAGTGGTTCTACAGCTTTATTTGGTTTTCTATCAAAAAGCAGAGTTAAGTGTAGGAGCGTTGCCTGAGGCTTTCATATGTGTGAATGTATGTACAGTGGCATGCCAGGGAACCTGCCTGTGGGAAAACGATTGTGGTTCTGGAACCATTTCCAGTGCGGCTCTGTGATCTTATCAGCCACACTTTCATAGATGGAGATTTTTCTTCATGGACAATGCCTGCGTTTTTAGCCAATGATCACACTCTTGCAAGGAGTACTGGTCTCCAGTGTTTCAGCTGCAGGGGGTTTCTGTGTCAGGGCAGAATATGTCCATAGACAAGAGGATGCCAGTGACCAAATCTTGTAATCAGTGAATAATTCGAAGCAGAAAGTTTGTGAGCCCACTCCCTAGTATAGTGCTGTATGTGGCCTTATTGTAATTGTTACTGTATTTTGTTGTATCCCCATAGGAAATGTCATCCCTTTATTCTTTACAATATTTTAGGTGATTGAGTAACCTGGCTACAAGTCACAGGATGACCAAGATAAAGCTTACTCTAGACATGTTCCTTTTTTCCCCATCTTCAAAACCCATCATTTTCATCTTCAATTTGTTTATCACTAGATGTGGAACAGGAAATAGTGATTTGAAATTTCAGGTGATCCATATTAAGAATAATGGTTTTCAGAAGCAACGTTAGTATTTTTACAATATATTTCATATACTCACCAACTGATTTTAGATGAGTAGCCTCTCTTTTTGAAATTTTGTTTTTCAGGGTTGCTTAGAATTTATTTCTAATGTGGCACAATGCCTTATTAATATTCATAGGTTTTTACTGTTAATTTCACTGTTTTAGACTTGCAGTTCGTAGGAGATGGGGCTTGGGATTTTCCATTTTCTTAAGCGTCTCAGATGATTTATATAGCCACTGAAAGTTTAAGAACTAGACTACTGCTTCTGGGGTTAGAGTCAGTGTATTTGGGAAGTTTGCCATGAAAGCTATGTAGAGGTGCTTGCACAATGGCAGCTGCAGAGTACTGATTGCCTAAACGTGCTCCACTTATTTGATCTGGGCATCAAAAATGATTAGTAAACTGATACGTGTTTGGTATGTTCATATTTGTGGCTATTTCTACGGAAGCTTCCATGTAAATACATATATTTTACAGTGTATGTTTTATATTCATAATCTCTATGAGTTTAGCATTTAGAGGACAATGTTTGTTGACTTTTTTAGTGTGAGCAGCTCATCATTCTATTAAAGATTCAATATTCTGAGTCTTCCAAGAACATAAATATCCACAAGTGCTGCCTGCAGTAGCTAACTGAGTTGCCATATAGTTGCCCAGCTTTTAAATGGTTGCCTTAAAATTTTTAAAAATAGTTCAGGTATATGAAATTATTCAAATTATGTTAATATTCAGAGTTTTATACCAAAATAAGAAGATGCCACCTTGTGGTACAAAAAAAAGAAAAAAAAGATTCTTTAGTGTGTATGTAATAGGCAGTCAACAGACCTCCAAATAATATGTGGTTGACAAACCTATCTGAATAAATAGAAAAAGCAGCTAAATGTTCATGCTTGTAGTCAAGTATTTTGATTCAACAACATGTCACAAACAGAAAGAGCACATTGGGAACATTGCATGAACATATATTATTTTAAGAAAGCAGGGGTCTGTCCAGCAGCATACGATAGCAACAGAAAAACTCAAATGGATCATTTCAATGATATTCAATATGATAAAGTAAACTTGGAACACATATTTTAAAATTAAGTTTCTGCTACAATTTTAAGAACAAAATTGCTATATTTTGTTCCTTTAGGTAAAAAGTAAAATTTTATTATGATTCAGTTTTGATGAGCTTAAAGATAGTGCTTTAACTCTGACTAATATTTAAGTGTATTAAAATGATGTTGTTAAAAAGACAAAGACAATTTGAAAGGAATGAAGAACTATGGCATTCACTTAGATGATGGTTCATTATATCAAATTATTCTAGACTTTCTGAGGATGAGTCAGTCTTGGAAACTATGTTGTCTGATGTTCCCTGTTTTATAGGTATGTAAACTGAGGCATAAAGGAGTTACCTGACTTGTCTAGGATCTACCACCTCCTCAGAGGTTGACTTTCTTTGTCTTTTGCTCTTTCTGCCTTCCCACTGTGCATTTGAATTGGTCTCTTGTATTGGAAGCTTTGTTTCTCAGGAAAAAAAAAGAATAGAAGAGAATACATTTCTCCCCTCTGAACCTTTCATTAAATGTTTATTCTGTTGCATTTCTCCATAAGCATTTTTATATTGCCATTTTCTCCTCTTATTAGAATACTTAATATAGTTCCAAATAGTACATAATTGAAAACAGTTTATCATATCCATTTTTATTTATTAGTATAATAGTATTCCTGCGATCTGGTGGCAAGAAAGTACTACACTATTTTATTGTAATTTATCCCATTTTAAATGTTCATTTGGGTCTATGAAATTGCACAATACTTTTAGAAATACACTTTCAGAGTATGTATTGGGAAAACCCTCAAACATCAGAATTGTTTTAGAAAATTTTGCAGAAACAATGTTGTGGGACATTGTAAGTTTCAAAGTTAAATGGATCAATCATCCAATCATTTAAAGATTTTGAGTATGCACATGGGAACATTCACCAAGACCTGTTGTCCATAGACATTTGTCCATGACAAGCAGGAAAGGAAGGCACCAGCAATTCTTGTTATTGAAATTTTAGAAGAGCAAGGAGCACTAGGTGAGAGGGCTTATCAGCAAAAGCATCACAGAATTATATTTAAGTAGAGTCTGTAGGAATAAAAAGAATTCAGATAATTAGGTGGCTCTTGTGGAGGGAGCATTCTAGGCAGAAATGGTGTGGCCCAAGGCTATTTCTCTGGGATGTGGTGATTAGAAAATTGCTTAGAGATGGGAACCTTCCATAAGGGTAAGACTGTTGAAGACATTAAATGAACTAAGAATATTTAGCTCCCTTTTGTATATAAGGAGAGCCATGGGTAACTTTTGATTAAGAAAATGATATGTTTGAATTGGTGTTAAAATTAAGGTTATACAGAGAAGTGTGGGGTTTTTTTTGTGTGTGTGTATGTGTGAAATAAATGTATGTTGGTGTTTATTAATTGAACTGATATTCTCTCTATTCTCCAGTATACTTTGATTTGGAAGTTTCACAGAATAAAATATATTTGTTATTTTTATTTGGGTCTTTTTTTGTTGTGTTAGTTAGACATAGGCAAAAGAAAACTCATAATCCCTTTTGCACATTCTCCTTTTCAATAGCACCAATCTATAGGATTAACTATCACCTTCCACTTCCAGATTATTTTGAAAATAAATAAATACAGCCTACAGGTGGTTGCACATTACTATGATGAAAGACTATCCCACTCTTTATGTGTTTTATAGACAGCATTAATAGGAGGTCAGTTAAATCAGTATGGGCCTGAAGAAATTAATACCTTTCTTAAAAATGTTCCTCGGTGGGGCAGAATAATCCCTCGTCCCCCCAAATATGTTCATGTTATAATCCCTAGAACCTGTCAATGTGTTAGGTTACAAAGTCACAGGTTCTCAAAGTAGAAGATGGGATTAAGGTTTTGAGTCAGTTGATCTGAAAGTAGAGATTATTCTGGGTTATTTGTGTAGGCACAATGTAATTACAGGGGTCTTTAAAAGTGGAATAGGGAGACAGAAGAGGAGATTGCAGTGATCACACGTGGGAAGGACTCAACTCCCTATTGCTGGTTTTGAAGACAAAAAGGGGCTACAGGTCAAGCAATATGGGCAGCCTGTAGAAGTTGGAGAAGGCATGAGAAAGGATTCTCCTCCAGAGACCCCAGAAAGGGATGCAGCCCTTGGGGCACCTTGATTTGAGCTCAGTGAAATCTATGTTAGACTTGTGACCTACAGAATTGTAAGATGATAATGTTTTGTTTTAAACCACCAAATTTGTGGCAATTTGTCACAACAGCAGTAGAAAACTAATACAGCTCCAACCTAAAAAACAAAAAGTAATTATAATGGTAATGAGATTGATCATCTTCTTCCTCCTCCACTTCATCATCATCATCATCATCATCATCATCATCATCATCATCACATTATCAGTATTTTATAGTTACCCTTAGTGGAGGGCTTACTAAGTCTATCTGTTAAATGCTTTGCATATATAATCTCATCTAGTTTTTACCATCTTACTGGTATTATATCAGTTTCAATAATAAACAAAGGCTCAGAGGGATTTCAACCATTTATCTGAGGTCAATGCCTCATCCTCTTCAGTGTACGAGTGATTGGAAGGCAGTAGAAGAACCTCAGGGCTGAACAGGTTGCCTCTGGAACCAGACCACCAGGTTTCAATTCTGGCTCCTTACCTTACTGGTTAGACTAGTGCCTAGGACATAGTAAAACCTCAAAATAGCTTGGCTTTTATTCTGACTAATTCCTATCACTGTTACTAGTATTATTGTACTACAAAGATGGCCCAATAAGAGTCATAAGAAGGTGATTGTCATAAGAAGGTGATTGTTAAAGTGCCCACCACCAAATCCATTTTATTGAGTGTAAATGTAAACTCTAAGCTTTTCAAACTTCATTTCATCTCTGAGTTTTAGCTTTTGGAATTTGTTGAAATGCCTCTCCACTTTGTTAAGCAGTGAGGTTGAAGGTCAGGAATTCATTTATTTGGCTTTGTTCTTATTTCTAACTGCCAGTCATACCCTATTTTACTGTCATCCCTTGCCCCTTGCTGAAGAGTATATCGAAAGATTTGGTATCATTCCTACTCTTTTGTCTGGCCCAGACTTTATGCAGAGAACTGCTCCCTTTGGAAAGGTGTTTAGGTAAAGGAAAATAGATATCTGACTGGAGAGAACACAGTCACTTGGGTATAAGTGATCATCCCTCTGTTCTGCCATTGTCAGTAGATGGCATTGTGATTTCACTGGACACCTGTGCAGCTTGCAGCACATCATATCATTATGTCATGTTTCCCCAGCCCTCAGCCAAATCAGAAGATGGGTAACAATCCTTAAAGTTTGCACTAGGATAGTATGTAGTATGAAATCACTGGATCTCCACAGTAAACATTTTGTAATTCAAAAAGAGGATTTCTGGTTATCCCAGAATTCTGATTTTATTGGCTAGTACAAGACTATCATTCATCTTGGGTCCTAGACTAGGGCTGGAGTAAATGTGTGCTGGATAGCCAATTTCAGTGTGTATTGTATCTGACACTAAATGAGGTGCTAACTTCTAGGACCAGGAGAAGTTCCCTGCTGGCTTCCTGACCTTCCATTTGTTCCTTAATTCCTTTGGCTTCTATAATACTCCATGCCTTCTTGTTCCTTTTTCAGCTCTCATTCTTGGTTCCCTTCATGGACTTTACTTCTGTAGTTCTAACATTCAAAGATTATTTTCTCCAGTTTTAAAGTCTCCACCTGTACTCTGGTTTTATCTTCTCTATCTGGATGCTTTTTATTAACTTTCATGCTTATAGCTATGACCCCGGTGCTCATAGCTCCTCATACAATCTCAGGAGCTCCAGAAGTCTTCCCTGAACTTCAGCCTTATAAATCCAATGGCCTACCAACTGGATGTTTACATGAATCTTGAAACCAACAAATCTGAATTTGAACTTGTCACATTCTCTCTATACCCTTGTATTCCTTCTCTTAGCTGTAACATTGTTACTGTACTATTTTCAAATAAAAGTGAACTATTTTCACCATTTTTATCTATTTGAAAGAGACTCTTGAATTTGAGTCTCTTTTCTTTCAATCCATATTATCATTGTCCTAATTCAGGCCCTCATGTTTGTCATCTGAATTTTAATTTGTTCTTGACCATTTTAATGCATAGGAAATGTATCATTAAATGTATCTGTCACATTTTTTATTTTTTAATTCCTTCCATTGCTTTAATGCTTAAACAGTACTAATCTATCATGAAATAAGTTAAATTTTCATGTGAACTTTTCTTTAGATTATTATGTTGTTTCTTTATTTGTTAATTTTAATGCTTTTATAGTTGCTTTTCTTTCTATTGTTAAATCCTCTTTTCCATTATTGTCATTACTTACATAAGGTTTGGGTACTTGCATCTTGTTTTTAATTTTTTATTTATTGGTTTTTACAGAGAGAGAAGAAGGGGGTGGAGGGGCAGAGAGAGAGAGAGAGAAACACTGATTTGTTGTTCCACTCATTTATGCATTCATTGGTTGCTTCTTGTATGTGCACCAACCAGGGATAGAACCAGCAACATTGGTGTATCAGTACAGCACTCTAACCAACTGAGTTATCCGGCCAGGCCTGAGTACTTGCATCTTCTTTCTTGATTATGTTTGTTGAATGAATACTCTAATAATTTTTACCAAAACTATCTCTTCTTAATTATTTTTAATTTTAATATACTTTTGGCTTTTTAAATATTTTTACTTATTTGTACTTTTTTATCTTTTATATTTTTCCTTATTTTTTTGTTATTGATAGCATTTAGGATTATGAATTTGCTCCCAGTTTTCAACTTTTTAAGTAACCCATAAGTTATAATATGTGCCACTTTTTAAACTATTAATATTATGTGAAATTTCACACATATACAATGTAAAGAGAATAGTTATACCAATCCCCATGTACCTATTACCAAACTTCAACAATTATCAATATTTTGCTATACTAGTTTTACTAGTGTGTCCTAACTTTTTTTTCCTGAAGTACGTTAAAGTGAATTCCAAACATTATGTTAAAGCAGTAATATTAACTTATATTTTAGGGTGTATACACACACACATACATATATATATCTATGTAGGTATTTATGCATGTGTGAATGCATGTGTGTGTGTGTGTGAGTATGCATATGTACAATCATACACTCTTGCAAATGTTTTCAAATGATTGGGGAATCTTCTAGGTTTGATGAAAAGATTTGCAGTTGCAGAACAGGTAGTCAGATTATTTGGTCTGTATTTTTTCTGCTCCTGACAATTTTGGGCTTTCCCCCATGGGTTGGTACCTTATTAGTTTTTTAAATATATCATAGATTCTTAAAGGTAAAGAAAATCTGTTTTTAGAATTGACAGTTCAATACACATCTATTACTAACTATACTAATAAAATTCTCCACGTTACCATTACTTGGAGAGTCCAGCTATCCATGTTCTCGAATTCTACATGATCTGTCTAAGGTGGATTAAAATCTATCATGACAACTTTGTTTCTGTTCATTTTTCATTTTATATTTGCCTGCCAGTTTTATCTTAATATATTTGAATGTTGTATTATTTGACACATAAAAGTTCATAGCTGCTACATTTTTATTATCAGAACTTTTATCAATATAAAACAGCTTTCTTTTATCCCATTATATGCTTTCTGCCTTAAAGCCTAAGTAGTCTCAAGATACATCGCCACCTCTACTTTCATTTAATTTGAATTTGCTTGAGAAATCTCTACTCATGCTATTTTTAACATTTACATGCGCTTCCAAATTAGAGATGTCATAGTAGCAGCACATAAAATGTGTCTTTGACTCAACCTCGTAGTTTTCCAGCGATTTCCATTTTTTCAAAAGTGACACAGTTGGTCTTATCTCTCTTTTTTTGGCGGTTATGTATGTCCCTTTTCACATTTTCTTTAATTTGGGGGTTTCTAGAATTTTTTGCCCCCTCTATCTTGGTCGCTGTTTGGTGTAAATGTCTATGCTTTCACCTTTTTTAATGACCAGGCAAGTAGACATCTTGATACTTATTTTACTCATTTTCCAAAATGTTCAACTCCTATTTTTCTAAATATTAAAGTCAAGAAAGAAACTGTGTATTTTGTCTCTTTACAGTGACTGCTTTTGTATTCCTTCCCTATCACACCTCCCTTTTCCTTGCTCATATCAAAAAGGATGTTGGACTTAGATTGAAATTATGAAATTATTTTTATTTCAGATCTATTCTTTTACAAGAATTATCTCTGACATTTGCATTCAGAGTTGAGAATATATTTGCAATGGCTATTTAGGACTAACATTTATAGCTAATTATTTTAGTGTTCATAGCTATGGTTTATATCCCCCTTTCCTATTCATGAAGTTGTAAATTTTTATTTAAGCTTTAGTAGTCTTTTCATCCCAATCTATTTTCTTTTTACTTCAAGTTGTTCTTTCTTTTTATGGTATACTGAGGATGTGGAACAATTTCCCAGATTTTTTTTCCTGGTTTCTGTAAGAACAAGAAATATCTAAAACTTCTGACTGATATTTTCTTTGCTTGTTTTATTACATTTAACCACAGGTCCCTTGTTTTATTTCTCTTACATTCACTCAAAGAGGACTTTTCCCCACATTCATTGTTTTTCATTTTTACTCCTTTCTCTTTCTCCACATATCTTTGGATAGATTAATGTGTTCATTTTTCTTCCTAATTTCTAGTGACCAGTAGACATTCATGTAGTGAGGACTTGCTCTGCTAAGGTGGAATCTGCTACTACTCCCACCACCTATTAAAAATAATGAAATTAATTGAAAATATAACCTTTGGGGTTTATTGAGAGCATTACTTTTCATTCTTTTTTCTACACTTCATTTGTAGGTACAGCATCTCTGAGGATGCAATGTGCTGTAATTATCCTCTCACCTCTCTTTTTTTCTAAGTATTATTTTCTGAGAGTTTTTCTATCTGAATAGCTTACAAATGTGAATGAACAGGAAGGAAGTGTAATATTCTGTCTGCCTCAAAATCAGCACCCACGTTGAATAGAATGGCTTCTCGGTTTCCTGTTTATTAGAGGGTCCAGATCTCTAAGGTGAGCTGTGCAGCAGACAATGGTAGAAGAAGGAAAAAAACAACAACAACAACAACAGCCTACTGCTTTCTCCAGGAGGTGGACTTTTCTGTTTTATGAAGTGATGCTTGAATAGGCTACTGATGGTTTCCTCACTCTTGATGCATCAGCCTTATAATCATTTAAAATATTTTCCAGATTTCTGGCACTGGGCTTCCTGTCAGTCTTAGTTTTCTGTGCTACAGTTTTCCATTTTCACATGTATGTTAGTGACAACTGGGAGGGCAGTACCAGGGGATGGTGGCCAGATGCCATTTTATACCAGAAGTCTTCTATTATCTACCTTTAATGGTTATCCGTAATGAGTGCATTTGTTGGGAGTTCTTTCACTGACTCACCAACAACCCTGGGACCAGGTTTCTTAGGGATCCATTAAATTCAATGCCTACTATGTGCATTTGAAAAAATATTGCTCAATACTTAGTAAAACAAGAAATGGCTTTTGCCCTAGAGTATTATGATTAGGACTGTAACAGAGTTAGGTTGAAGGGTCTATGGTATACCAGAGTCAAAATCACTTTTTTTGCCTTGGGAAATAGGAAGGGCTGTACAGCGAAGATGTGTACAGAGAAGTAAATCTTGGGGTGTAAATAGATATGCAGAGGCTGGGTAAAGAAGCCAGGCTTCCTAGGCAGAAAAAGTGTAGTGTGAGATCAAGGAAGTAACAATACTGATAAACTGAAGAGGTTTCTGAGGCCCCCAGTTGTGTGGATGGTGGATTGGAATGGGGAAAGATGAATGACAGGAAGATCAATGTAAGAGGAAGTACATTCAGCTAGGCAAGTGTGGGTGGGAGAATGAGGTCAAACAGCAGCAGCAGGGATAGAAGGGACAGAGGACAAGGGAGGAGTGCAGTTAGACTCTCTCAGCCAATCATGTACAGGTACATGAGTGATACAATGGTCAACATAATTGATATGTAAAAATAAACCATTTCTGTTTTAAGCATTTGCAACTTAACCTTTTGAAACTTTGTTATCACTCATGTGATCAACTAAATCTACTTATTTCAACACACTCTTTTTGCAGTAATACTAATATCTTTCTTATTATACCAAATAGTGATATTGCTCATGATGGGAAAACTAAAGCATAAATTGGATTGTGCATAAATCTTGAGGAAACTCTGATACGCCTAGCTGGGTAACTAATCTTATTTTTGATTTCCAAGCAGACATTCTTTTCACTAGAACTATTTACTTGCATGTTCAAGAAAAGTCATGTAACTATCTGAAAACATGTAAGTTAAAAATGGAAGCCATTTATATCTTTGTTATACTTTCAGTAAGTCCTGGTTCCAGTGTTTCTTTTATTTATTTCATGTGGGTGTGATGAAAATAAATCATAAGATAGACAAACTAGAATTATTTCCCTAAAGTTTTGGAGAAACTAATGTTCTATTCAGAGAACCAAATGGTGTTATCCATGTGAAAATATTATTTATTCCCAAAGGAGCTTTTACCTATTACCCACAATTCAGTTATATAGATTTGCTTCTCATGTTTGAGTTTCTTCCCCAATATAATTTATCTTTAATTCAAGTGAAAAAAATTCTTAAGCTGTGGTACTGAGAAGTTTTCTACTAATAGGAAAGTAAACAGTAACACAGGAATCCTTATTATACACTAGAAGTGCTTGAATGACTTAAAGTACCCATTTTATAAACTCATAATACATTTATAGGTTTCTGAAATGGAGAAAGAAATCTCCATTAGCTTTAGTCAAATAATTTTTAGAGGGGTACTAGAAATGAATTATATATACAGATGTATAACCAGGTTTAATGTGGTTATGTGCATAACCTGAAATGATATTCTTTGTATATTCTCACCAGAGGGGTAAAGATTTTTAGACCATACTTAAGATTGAACTGTGATATTCACTCCAGAAAGTAATGCTAAAATGTTTAGTGATGCACTTGTATTAATTTTAAAATATAACTCATTACCCATTATATAGTTTTTGTTTACAAACATTTAAAAACTCTAATAAAGATTCTAACACAATTGTAATCAGCTACCATCAATATGCAGAGGCTGGTTTTCATTTTCCACTTTGCATTGAGAGGCAGCCCTTAAAGTACTGAAGACCAAGCTGTACTTGAAAATGGCTGAGATTTACGTGTGCTTAGATCTTTTCTGTTCCTCCTCAACTTTCAAGACATGCTTTCATTTGATAAGGATGCTTTGGAATCTGAATTTTAACATGTAGCTATGTGCATTTAGGCATGCAAATATACACATTGTATATTATTTTGCTTTTACAGTAATTATTTTCACTTACGAAATTCTAAATTCAA
This sequence comes from Phyllostomus discolor, assembly GCF_004126475.2. Lineage (NCBI taxonomy): Eukaryota > Metazoa > Chordata > Mammalia > Chiroptera > Phyllostomidae > Phyllostomus > Phyllostomus discolor. Next base: position 38,252,851 of record NC_040908.2, read on the forward strand.
TGTTAAATATTGAATATTTTGGTTAAGTGACAGCTTGTGCTAGCTTTAGGATATTCCTGCTTGATAATTATTCATGAGAAGAACAGCTGAAAACAAACTAGTTATACACCTTCGCAAATTACTGTGATTGTAATTCTGTGAAATTTCCCCATGGCCATGTGACTTTATTATAAGTACTCTAACAGTGCAGATGTCCAGAATGTTGTCGTTGTCACAAATGTTATTCTTATATTCAAAATTTTGAATTACTCTTCAGTGCTTCGGAGGAAACGTGAGGAAGGAGATGAGACATGCAATATGTATGATAGAGCATATGCAGCTCTTTTCGGTGCCTGCTCTCCCTTGGTTTGGGGTGGGCATGCTGCTTACACGCCACATTCCTGTAAAATACAGAAGCGGTGGCATTTTTGTGAAATCTAGATAGGATGAAAACATTTCCTGTTAAATTTTAAGAAAAAGGAAAAATAGCCCCAATTTATCATCCTTCAAAAAAATTCATCCGAAAATCAAATGTTATTTCCCTACTTTTCTCCCTTTCAGTTCTTTCCCCATATGGTTCCTAAAATGTTCCTCCATTTAAATGGATTTTAAAGCTCATTCCTTATAGTTCCTAGAGCATTCATTGCTTTTGAGAAAAAAAAGAAAAACATTTTAGCATGTGCTATTTTTGTTATTCTAATTAGCAAAAACAGCTGGTCCTGTGTAGCTCAGACTGTAGTCTTTTTCAACACATTGTTCAGATTTTTTTCCCTCTTCTGTCAAGCTACAGGCTACCACCTCTCCTCTTCCCACACAAATCAACCCCCAAAACACCTGCACAAACAACCTTAAATATCACCTACATCTGCCTGTCCTTACTGGTAGCTGGGCAGGGCACACGCCAATTATACAAAAGGTGAACAAAAGTAATTTTAAAGTACTCACTACCTCATGGATTTTACATACACCAAGCACTTCATGTGTCAAAAGTGAAGCTATATTATAGTTTTTTTTTCCCCTCATCTCCTTCTGGCAAATGGGAGGAGCTTTTATAGAATCAAAGACTGAAAAATTAGATAATCAAACCTTGCAATTTGGTATCTATCAAAGGCATGTGACTGCCAATGATCATTGAAGCTGATCAAATTCACACTCTGTTGCCATAGTAACGAATCCTTATTTTGTTTAGATGAGGGGGTATGCACCACAGGAGAATAATGCGGAGAGGAATTAAATTTGTGTTGTTGAGAAATTAACACGCGGGATGCTTAGGAGTGAGTTGAGTGGGTGCTTATCAATGTAATTTTTTTTTAAAACAAGGGAGGTGCTGAGGCAAAACATGATCTATGAATAGTGCCATTATGGAAGAGTCTAGTAAAATGCTGAATGTTTAATAGTGCATTTCTAAGGTGGAATCCAGACATGAAGTAATAGTTTTTATTTGGTTTTGTCACTGACACATTTCATGAGCTTAAGTCTCCCCAAGCTCCTTGGCTCTTCTTTCCTTTTCCAAGTTTAAAAAGGATTACAAGAGGATGCATCCTTCAAGTTTTCTATTTGTCTTTCCTTTGAGCTGGGAACAGTTCTTAATCCAGTACTACTAATCTACTAGAGAAAATATAGGATGATTAGTATATTTTAATTTTCAGTGATTTGAGACCTCTGTAGCCAAATTTTGGGGTTGATAAAACTCTGCATTTTTAGTTTGGAAAATATTGTCTGGTCAGGAAGTTAGTAAGTCATTAAAAAACTTCCTTTCATGATTTTTGGCACCTCATGCTATTTAAAAATTTTTATGACAAATTATAGTCTCTTCTTCAAAGGAAGCACAATAAATGTGGGTTATTTTACCTTTTTCTGTCTTTCGAATGCTAGCATTCATTGCCACTTCACCCACTTTTTCTCCATGCATGATTCTCCTGCCATTACATCTCTCTCAGCCTTCACCCAGAGTCCAGGTCAAGTGCTTGCACTAGAACCACCCCCCACACATGGAACTATCATTCCCCTCTTCTCCAGCAGCCACTGTGAATCATCTACCCATATTTTCTGAAATAAACAAGAGTTTCATATGTCCAAACTATCACTTTCTTTCCATTGCACTTCTTATTTGGCCTTACTTCTCTCATTATTATTCGCACTATGAATTCTACACGTATTTGAAGTGAGTGCCCCCTTCAAGGCTGTGCTGACATGTAAGATGTGATCCCAGTCTGGGAGTCTGTAATCTTGTTATGAGAAAGAGAGAGAAACCAACACCACTGACAGCCTCCTCTGTGTCAGTGTCCCTGCTCAGCACCTGATGAATTTACACCTTGTGGAATCTTTCTACACACACACTGGAGATGAATAATACCCTTACTATTCACCTGAGAAAACTGAGTCAAGGAGACACTAGGCAACTGGCTTAAGGACATGCAATGGCAGACTACCCCTAAGGTTCTCAATGTTTAACTCCAAGATACATGCCCCCCCCAACAACTTGGGATGATAAAACAGGTGCACGTACACACGTAATACCACACAAGAAGCACTGAAATTAATGTGAAATGAGTGTTAATGACAATTCCTGCTTCAGAAATGAAAGATAAGGAGTAGACATGTTCTAACCAGGACAGGCAAAGATAATTCTGAGGAGAAGGTCACATTTGAGTAGGGCCCTGAGTAGTATGTTAGGTGAAGATGGAGCATAAGAGAGGCTGAGTGACTTGGCCTCTGTCCTCTTGGTCTACCAAAAATGTTTACTGGTGCTTACAACAGTATTTAGGATGCGTGCTCAGAACAAACAGAGATGAAATCTTTGTGGTTTTTTTTCTTTTTTGTATTTCTCTTGGCTTCCACTGAATAATGTTCATTTATAATTTCCAGCTGGGGGCTTGCTGCTTCTTTATTTTTAATACCCGAATTGCTTATCAAAAATAGCTGTTCTACAATGGGATATGGTGGATGCTGTATTCCTATTTTATTGAGCTATGTGGTGCTTGGAACACAGAACTTTTGTTAGTGAAATTAGATTAGATCAGTGAACTAGTACAGATAACCTTCTACAGTTCTCTATTGTATGTGCTGATGAAGGATCCTGATAGATGTAGTTCAGATATAACCCACTAACCACTGATTTACCGTTCATTTCAAACCTTTCTCCAACCAAGTTTTGATGACCTGCAAACATTACAATGAGTCTCTTCTCTGATTACTGGAGGAGTTATTAAAAAACAAAGAAAGAGTCTGGAAATAGAAAATATGCCAAATTATCTATTAGAAAGGATTGGGAATGAAGGGACATTTCTGTACCAGCCACTTGGTTGTGCAGCTCTTGTAAGGCTATGATCTCTCGCTTCCTCATTTCCATACTGAGAATGATACCACTGCTCTTATCACTAGAAGTACTGAGTAGTTCTCAGGCCATTTTTAACTGAATTGATATTAAGTCACTGCAACAGCTTTACGGAGAGGGTTATTTTCATAAGAAAACTATCTTGCCACCCAGAGACATTTGATTTCTGTTCCTCTACTTAGAAAAAGCGAATGGCCACATACTTCCTGTCATCCTCCCCACTCAGCAGGAAGTCGAGGCCTCACTTGGAGAGTTTTGTGTCTATCAAGCCCCTGCCTTCATGGTGGGGACCTTTGAGCCAGGGAGCACCTCCCCACTGACCCTTTCTCCCATGGGAAGATTCTTTTATCCCAAGACTTCATGGAGAATGTGTTTGGAAAGTTTTTGTCCTGAAGTATAGCCTTGGACAAGAAGTGTTACATAATCTTATTATGTGATGGTCAGATGTGATCAAACCACTTAACTCATTTATTTGGTTATAAGGAAACTAAAACCTGGTCAAGGCCTTCCAGGAAATAAGTTAACCAGCTGGCAAACAATGCTTGTGTTGTTATTATTGCTGGCAGGTAATCTGACTAGTAAGAAAAGGTTTTCATAGCATATTCCAAACTCCATCTGAACATTTTTAGGCTTTTCGACCTTGTCTAAAGAAGCGGGAAGAATATAGAATATATTTTACTGCATCAGTGTACTTTTTTGCAACACTGGGGGATTTTGAAAATGTTTCTGTCAAAATCTAGAAGAGGCTGTTGCAGGGTGAAATGTTTAGAGACCAGGGCTCTGTGGTCACTGGTTAGCACCATCCTCATCCACTACCCCACCCATGGCCTCAAACAAGCTCTGTGGACCTTTGAGGTTTTAAAATGGCTGGATGGCAAGGCAAGGGGGATTCTGGAGTAGTAAGCTCTGGCTCAGCCTCCCTGTGTATTATTTGGGCCTGAGGAGTGTGCAGCAAGTTAATGATAGAGTCACGAACTTAGCACACAGCTTCAGCACCATATTGTTCCCTTCCACAGCAGGATGTCTAATTAACAAGGGTATCAGGCCCTCCTCTCTTCATACCAGGAGACCTGACACAAAGTTCAGCTTAATCAACTTTCATTTACTTGGTGCACATCAAAAGAGTATTGGGACTTCAGTAATTGCTCAATTGTTAAGGAATTGTTAAATAGATTTTGTGCAGGAACAAAGTGTCTTAAAGTGCATTTGCATCATCAGAATCTACCTTATGTTCCTGAGCAATTCTTTCTGCCCCTAAGTTTCTGAGTGCCTTTTTCACCCAGTGCTATTTTTATCCAGCACAGAGGAACAAATACATAAAAGAAACCTCAGTTTGTTAAAGCCTGATATTATGGCATAATGACTGGATATGACAATGAACTGACTTCTGAATTTTAGTGAGTGGTAAATGAATGATTGGAAGCCACTGCTTTTAGAAATGGGCTCCTTCTGTTCCTCTATTCTAAATTCCATACTAGAAGGAAAGTTATTTTGCAGGTATACTCCTTTGCCTGGAGGTTGTTTTTAATTTACTTGAAATGATGGTTTCTTTTTCCTCTTTCCATTAAAGCTTTCTTTCTATTCAAGTCAAGAGCGTTGAAAAACTGTAGCAAGTATTTAGACCCTTTGTGATTTAGAGGTTTTATGTATATATTCAACCTGTAGTAAGCCAGCAAGTATTCCCCTTCACAAGCAAGAAGAAATATTGTCTAAAAGTAAATGAAAATGTCAGTGGAGCCTAATGAATTTCATGAAGCCTTGGGAAAACAAGAGACTACAGATGACTTTTCTCTTCTTTCTTTTTGAATTCAAGAAACCAGATAAAAATTAGATCTCTCAGTGCCTAAATGAAAGATTCTGGTTTAACTACTGCAGGCAACAAGGTAGACAGACGAGACTGACAAAGGTAGACAGATGACAAAAACAAACAAACAAGAAAACACCACTTATTTTAACCCTAGTTTGCAAACTGTGCAGGAAGGCCCCTCCTTCGTTGGTTTTCATGTGGGACTGGGAGGTAGAGAGGGTTACCCTCAGGCCATTTTGTAAAACATCAGTGGCCTCCCTCTGCCTTTCTGGCTGCAAATTTGTGGACTGGAAGTAATAGTTCATATGCCCTGAGAAGAGGAAACAGTTCACACTGACCAGTTTTATTTGACTTTATATTAGAAAGAAAAAAAAAACTTCACATTCTTGTTTACATAGTATGACTATCATCCATCCTCCAGTTGGGAGGTAGTGCCATTAGACAAAGAACTTGGGATAAAAGAAAGTGGCTTTGAATTTGTGTCTAGTAACTGTATAAGCTGATACTGACTTCTTGTTTTCACTTATCTTATCTATGTAATGGGAATAATATTTTATGGACCGGAAAATAGAATCTGGGAAAAGACAAGACCTTAATGTGCCTTCCAGATGTGTGTGCAGTTTTCATGATGGGCATGTACCAGTCATTTTCTCAGATTTTAGCTCAGAGTCCACATTTCTCATGTGCTGTAACAAAACGAGCCTTCATGCTAGACAATGAAACAGGAGAAAAGTGGGGAAAGCCCTAATGGTTATCCAGCTTTATTTTAAAAAGCATTTAAAAACTCCCAATAAGGCAAAAAAGGACTTCTTTGAATAGTGTGCTAAATTTTCGTGGGAGCTAGATTAACTTGGCATGTTGCTAGTTTACTGGGTTGGTTTCTGCTTGTCTCTTTCTGGATTCCTGGTACATAATATACAGGGCAAAACCTCATTCATTTCTCCAGTTATTACAGCCAACTTTTAACTATCCAAGGATGGGTCATGTTTTGACATGCTGATCAATCCTACTCATCCTTTGTTTCCTTTCATTTCTCCCCCACTCATGAAACCTACAATCCAGCTGGACACTTAAAAAACAAGATACCTCAGTACTGTTCCAATGACTATGGCTGCATAACAAATTATCCCCATATTCATTGGCATGAAACAATTATTTATTAGATGTATTGATTCTGTGGGTGTCAGAAATTCAGTCAGGGCACAGTGGGGGACAGCTTGTCTCCACTCCACAATGTCTGGAATGGCAGCTGGAAGACCCAAAAGCCAATAACTGGAATCATTTGAAGTTCGCTCACTCAGCATTTTTGACAGTTGATTCTGAATGGGGGTTGAAAGTTCCTTACCTGGGGCTATTGACCAAAACACTTGCATGTGACCTCTCCATGTCTGGGCTGCCTTCTGCCATGCTGAAAGAGACCTGGGCAGTAGCTATGTCCTTTTGAGCTGGAAAGTCATGTAACATCACTTTTTGGTCTTTGCAGTCATGAGCCTGACAGGTTCAAGGGAAAAGCAAATAACTTCACCTTGTCATGGGGAGTGAGAAGATTCTGAAAGAGCACCTTCTTCATTGAAGTTGAACTTCAAAAACTGCTGTGGTCGTGTTTGGGGAATGCCACAATTACTTTCCCCACAATGTTGAGAGGTTGTAAAATATATATAGCCAAATAAATACCCAAAGCAAAAAATAACTCCTGTTAGGCAGGTGCCTTGATTTTGTTTATTGGGTGGTGGTGCTATTTCTTTTGGGGAGAAAGGAAGAGACACTCTGTAAAAGCAGAGTGTCATCTGTAACAATTTAATTAAATGGCATGTGAATTCTAGTATCATGAAAAACCTCCCAAATTAAGTACAAATATCAAAACCACATTGCAACATCAAATTGAAATGCTTTCAGGTGGATTTTTCTTCTGGATTATTCAGGACCTCAACCATACCTGCATGGACTGGATATTCTAGTTGCTGATTTCTTCTCATTCCCCAGGGGTAAAAATGATGTTTTTTAAGGGAAAGGAAATTGGTGACTTCATCCCACCACCTCTAGTCAGGCTTCTAACCATCTACTAACTCTTGGGAGCATTCAGTGGGGTCAGAAACAATCTTTGAGTAATTTGCTCATTCACTAATTCTTTCATTCAACACACATTTGTTGAGTACCTAGTATATGTAAGAAATGCTAATTATTATTTGCTCTGTCAAACACAAAGATTGATAAAAAGCAGTGTCCATTTTCAATAATGATAATAGCTCTCATTTTCTGAGCACTTAGTATGTGTCCAGCATCATGCTAATACTACATACTATGTTACTAAACCTTGTAGCATGAATTAAGGCAGGCACAATGACCATCTATTGTACAGTTGAACAAACAATGTAGGAAATCTGATCCTTAAGTTTGTTCAGCTAGTTGGTAAAACATCATACTTTGCTTTGTTGAACTGAAAACCCGCCTTTTCCCCCTACTAGGCTAAATTGTTTTTTCCAAGAGCTTGTCTTGGTGGGGTGTGGGAAAAGAAATAAGATTCATTTATAAATAATTGAAGTATAATGTGGAATTTTGTAAATACCAAAAAAAGGTTATAGGAGTTATGAGAGCCTGTCTCTTTGTGGCATAATTAGGGGAAAGTGTCATGGAAGTGACTCATTTGAATTAGGATTTAAAGAACTAGTAGGATTTTAATATGTAGAGATGGGTAGAAAGAGCATCTAGATGTTGGGAAGCAAAACTGCAGTAGGAAGAGCATGGAGATATTTGGGGAATGAAAATCATATAATTTAAGGATTCTATGTTTGAGGATTATTGAACTAGAGGATTTAGATGTAGATTGAGCCCTTACCATGAAAGATCATACATAGCAGCTAACTGCAGCTCAAATAGGCCTTTGGTAAGCAATGGTGGGCAATTGAAGGTATTTGGGCAGGGGAGTGACAAGGAGACAGTGGGGCCTCAGGAAGAAGACCCTGGCTGGGCTACCCAGGATGGATTGAAAAGGTTGGGAGACAGTGATGTTAGGAGGTTTGCAATAATCCTGAAGATTGGTGATAGGAGTGATAAAGAGAGTGCAGTGTTTTGGCATATTCATAAAAATTAACTGAGATTCTGGAGTAAAGAGAAAGCCACTTGTTATCATAACTATAGTTCTCACAAGCTGACTGGTTGCTCAATTAACGTATGTTTGTCTTTTCCCTGAAATAATCCGTTTTTATTACAGTCAGTCATAGTCCATGGGGGCCTTACTGAGCACCTGCCTCTAATTTGGAAATGTGTTGTCACGGCTCCTGTGGAGACTGTTCTGCATTTGGAAGTTCCTTTTCTGTTCCGTGTATTTCAATTAAATGATTTGCTATTAGATTTCTTTCAAGTCAGAGGCCTTGAATAGAAAGTCAGAAAATAACATGAACAACACTGAAGGTGTTGAATTTCTGGTCAGTGTTGTAAGGAGCAAGAGGCGTAACGGGATAACAGTACGCATTGCAAGCAATTTTGTAGAAGAGGTTTATCCAATTTTTTTGCCCCTGAAATAGTTCAGATTTCTTTTAAAGAAATGATGTGTCTGCTTCATTCTGTTAACATTTCCCTGTCCCTTTGCCCCTCAAGCTAGGTCTGTGCACATGGAGAGGTTAATATTAATATTGCCTTTTTACAGCTAAATTATCTGGCTCTAGAACCATTCAAAGATTCTATTAAAGACCCCTATGGAGGATTGCTTCTTCAAATAGGCATTTTAATTCACCCGGGTACAATAAGGTGTTACCTTCCTTTCATTAATAAAATGGGAGCTCATAAAGAAAACCAGATTATCTTGAATTTATGATCAAGTAATTTTGTTTCTCTTAGCCTGGATAATAATTGTGAAACATCATTTTCCCCCTTCTTTCCTTTTCCCTTCATATACTTTGACATTCTTAATTTCTCATGTTTATTTATCTTTTTTATTTTAATTTGACAGGGAAAGCTATCTAGGACCCCAGGAGGCAAACACTGTGACTCAAGAATTGGTCCTTTCCATCTTCAATTTAATGAAATAATAAGCCAGTAATTGATTTATATTTATATTTACATTTGCCTTACAAATTCTGAGATTTTTTGTCACCTTTATTGTAATTCCTTTAGTTGCTAATTTACTTCCAATAAACTCTATTTTTCCCTTACCTACCCAGTGACTAAAGTCTTTTATTATAGTCTAGGGTCTTTGTTCTTACCTCCAGTTTATCATGCCATTTTATTTCACCTCAAGTTTTAGTCTTCATTTTACATTGTTAATGAATTTTTTCTTGCCTCAAACTCTTTGTATTATTACCAACAGATGATTTGCTTTGAACACTCTAGTTTTGTATCTTTCTACTTTTCACATAATAACATCTCAAGTATTCTGAGGAAGACAGGCTTCTGGTACTATTAACAATTTGGGACACTATTTGGAATTGGGAAGGAAATAAGCAAGGCTTCTGAGCATCCTATTTGGCTTTCATATGATTTTTTTTTACCCAAATTATGATCATCCTGGGCCTTCCTTTATTCGGACACTTTTGCTCTATCTGTGCTTATTAAAGGGCATATATTATCTGGAAATAACAAAAGAAAATTAGAAATAGCTTACTTGAGGGAAGATTGAGGAAAGAAGGATTTGTAGATATATATAAATGACATCAGAAATGATAGCTGATAAGATGAAATTTTACAAAAATATAAAACTGAAAAATTTGTAACTGCATTAGTATAGATGAATAGAATCTCTGAGGCACCTTCTGCGAGTCAGGTGCTTTTCCACCATCTAAGTAGTTCAACAATTTAGGTATCAGTGTTCCCACTTTACAAATGAACAAATTCAAGCTGAGACTGTCAACTCTCAGAACCACCACAGCTAGGAAGTGGCAGTACCAGAAGTTTTCCCTGATCTATCTGACTCCCAAAGACATGATGTCATTTTGTTTTACCATGGTAGCTTCAGCATGTGGCAATGGATGTCCATGAGCTTTGAGTTTTCCAAGAAAAAATTAAATCAAGTTCTGTGGCTTCTATTTAAGGAAGCAAAAAGGCAACGTGTCCAGAAAGAATTCCATTAAAATTTTAAAAATCTATTTTTTGGTGTTAGGAAATGAATGCTTAAACTTCCTGAATAACTAGCAACTAGTAATGTGGAACACCTAACTCCACAATGAGGTGAGAGCAAGTATTTTGACAGAATCCTGACATCACAGTTTCAGAAAATTTCACTCTTGGATCATATTTTCTTCAAATTTAAAAAAAAGTTCCTCATGAGATATATGTATTCATTCATTCATTCGTTCACTCACTCACTTCATTTAACAAACACTGAGTGACTATTATGCACACAGAAGCACTGTCATGGCTCCCAGGAATGGGAGCCATGGCTCACTCTTCATGGCTTGAAGAATGAGTGGGAATTTGGCAGACAGTTATGAGCAGGGCCCAGGGTGAGTAGACAGAGGGCATCACAGCAGAGACAACTGTGTGTCTGAAGGCTTGAGAGGGCACGGTCTGGTTGCAAACTGGAAATGAACTGGTGTCTTTAGAGTTCAGCATGCTCTAGAATGGAGCAGAGCAGGCTCAGAGCATGGGATGGCTGCCTGTGGTGATGGGCCTGTAGGTTTGGGGTTTCATTTTCCTGTGCAGATCTGTGGGGAGTCACTGAAGATGTGGCAGTCACCCAGGTGGATGTGGTTACATAGGTGATGAACGAACTAAGAAGGGCTAATTGGGAGACACTGGCACAGTAGGAGGGAGAGACAAGGGCCTGTCTAAGATGGGGTGCAAGAATGGTTGCCAGGACTCCTTGGGCTGCACCAGAAGGATCTGGCTTAACTTGCTCCTTAAGGCCTTATTACAGTGTTTTCTGATGCTGACTGTCTGCTTGGATCCCCCATAGTCTGATTTTATCCTGTGTATAGCCTTCTGCCTTGTTCTCTTAGGTCCAGCTACCCTGGCCTCCTTGCTGTTCTTCGAAGCACTAAGAAAATGCCCCCTTAGGGAATATGTGCTTTCTGCTCCTGCTGCCTGAAGATGCTCACTCCCTGTGTATGTACCTGGAGTCTTTCCCCATAGACCCTGTGTCAAATCACCATCCCGTGGACACTCTCACTTTTGACTCTGCTGTATTTTCCTTCTTGTTACTCATCTCCACCCTGCATTACTTGTGTGTTTTCACTGCCTAATTTCCCTTGCTCAGAGGAAATCTCCATGAGATTAAGTACTTTGTTTTATTCTTTATTGTAGCTTAGTACATAGTGGATGCTCCACAAACATGTATTTAATCGTTAAATATGTGAAGGAATGTCACAAGGCACCCAGAATTCTTCCCCCTGAATTGTTCCCCTGTCATAAGGACTGATGGGCCTCCTCTCAGCCAATGTTTCCCAAAGTTTATCACCTCAGAACACAGAAAACATGGTAATTTTTCATGGTATCAAGGTACATGGGAAGGGATTTGAAGCAGTCTATATGGTGCTTGGTGAAAAAGGAAGTCATTACATTTTCTTTTTTTGTTTAATTCTAGTAAGAAAAAGAAAATCATGGACTGGGGAAAATATTAAATATTGAATTTTCATGAAGTTCAGAATAAAAATCTTTTATTTTTACAAAATTTTATAGCCATTATAACCTCATGACACAGCTGTAACCTACTTGCCACATGCCAGTGAGTGCTGGCCCTCCTTGTCATTTTCCATGCTGTCTGAATGTGGGGGTCGGCCTGGGGAAGACTTGCAGGCAGCTTCATGTCCAGAGCCCATCCCCTCCTCCTCTACCCATGAGCAGGCCCTATCCATCAGGGCAATTAGCAGGACTGTGGCCCGTGCTATAATAATAAGGATGCCGAATGTGAATTGCCTGCCTTCACCAGCATGATAAAATAGGAAGTAAGTAATGCCTGTGAAAGTTCAGCTTGTTGGAGGCCTCCTTGCTTAACCACAGCTGAGCAGCACCATCTGCTTGGGAACAGCCAATTTGTTGTTTGTTTTACACTGAGTTTATTAAAGTTACCCAAGGGAGAGTAGGAGGAGCCTTATTTGGAAACTTGTTTCCTTGAAAACCCAAATGACTTAGTGGGAAGAATACTAGAAAAGGCCTCCCAAGACCCAGGTTGTAGTCCCACCCATGGACTGAGCTGTACCATTTGACACACTGCTGATTCCTCTGAGTTCTGGTTGACCTCAGATGCAAAACAGGAAAACATAGTGCTTTTCCTGCTTATGTCTCAGAGCTGTTGTGTGAATCACATGAAATCATGTAACAGCAAATTATAAGTGCATCATAGAACTTAGTATGCTATTTTAAAAAAGTATCATTAATATTGGCTTTAAGTTATATGAGGGTTTTCCAATCTGCAGAGCTTGCTGAGTGAAAATGAGAGTCCGGCCGGAGACTGTTTCATTTGAGGGGTTGCCAGGGTTATTCCTGTGCATGTCAGAGTGCACACGGAGCGTTGGTCCCTGAGAGCACTGGTCCAGAATCCCTCATCCAGAAGCTTCAGAAGCCACTACATCTCTTATCCATTAAAAATGAAAGACTCGGGAGTAAGATACATGTTCCTGTTTTAAATTTGACAACTTGTTAAGTTATATATTCCTAAAATGAACTCATCGGCATTAAGACTTCTCTACAAGTGTTGAGATGAGGAAATAGTTATACATAAATGAACAGAATCTTTTTAAAAGGTTACCAGTTTTTTATTCAGACTATTTGCAAGTGGTTCTCTTTTCTCCTAAAGATTTAACTATATAATCTGAATTATTTATTTTCTGGCTAAAAATTCAAACCAGTGGAACCTTATTTTGTTAGTTTCTCTCCTTAAACATAGCTATTTTCCAAAGGTGATTTAATTTAAACAGTGAAAAGATCTTATTTCAGTTCTCAATGACAAGGTATGGTATCCTAGTAATAAACACCAGACAAGCCTTTGCTGTAATTCTTGGAAATCTTTTAAAAAAATATTACGGAGCATCAGTGGTATTAAAAACATACTATCTTTTCCAAGCATTGTATTGCTAATTAGTGTTTTCATCATTTTAATAATACTGTTGTTAAGTTGTTTGATTACTATTTTTCTAACGTTTCTTAAAGTCTCTGTGCTTCCTAGGCATTTTTTTCCTTTTTATCTCAGTGAAATCTTTCTTATAACTACTGCACAAGTATTGAGAGAAAAAGTATTTTAAAAAATTATTTTATGTTGCTCATTTTTTAAAAAATGCAAACATTTTCAATTCAGTGTTTTGAGTCTCAGGTGAAGAGTGTAAGAGAGACTGTAGAAAACATTGCTTATGGAGAAATTTCCTATTTTGGTTCCACAGATTGAAAATCAGATTTTTCCTACGAATTTACACCATATGGAAATTGACATCCCCTGAAATTTGGACACACTAAAATAGAAAGTAAGGCCAGATTTATTTTCACTTTTAGTAATCTGGCTCTACTACCTTGAATAAACTAATCTTTAGAGGATTATTTTTTTCTCATTCTAAGAGTTAAATAAACTCATGATAGAAAATATGGAAAATTTAAAAATGTGTAAATAAATAAAATATAAGAGTAATTCCACAACTCAGATATAACTGTTGATGTTTTAATATATTTTTTCTGTATGTTTTAATGCTATTCAAATCTGTATATATTTTTTTAAATCAGGCTTTGATTTGTTTATACTCTTTCATTTTGCTTTGGATTTTACTATTACATTATAAGCATTTATAGAAAGAACAAACTGAATAGTAGTCATTAAATATTCAATAGTACATTTAAAAAGCTGTATATTAGTATATTATTCTTTATATAGACATGACATAATTAATTTTACTACTTTATTATCATTAAGTGGGGACAATTTTTTACTATTATTAATAACCCTTGAATGAATATTCTCATAAACAAATTATTTTTATTTATAATTGTTTTTTTGGAACCATCAAAGAATTTTTGTATTCATCCTGTAACTTTGGATTAATTTTTCTATATCAAAGATATTAAACTTTATTGAGCAAATTTTTACTTGTTAGTTAGAATGTTAGAAATACTAGTTTCATTTAGTTAGAAACATTAATTAGAATATTTTTCAAAATTTTCTTAGCTATTTTTCCTTCAATAAATATTTATGGAGTTCCTCCTCAGGGCCTTAGCTGGGCAAGATAGATATATTCTCTAGCCTCCCTAGACACACAGTATATGCCTACAGAAGGTCTTATATTTCTTCTTAATTAAACTCTAAAGTCACTTTGGCAAGTTAAAAAATGCAGTGGTTTTAATTGTAATAACACTAAACTCATGTAATAGAGAATACTGACATTCTTACGAAATTTAGTCTTCTATATCTGGGACACAAAAGATCTACTTATATATCCTTGTATGATTGTCAGTGCAAATCTGTAGCATTCTTCATCTGTTTCTAAGTATTATTTTCTTAAATTACAGTTTTTCCTGGGGAGAATTTCATGTTTTTATTGTACATTTAGAAACATGTCTTTTCCTATTCTGCCTCTGTAGATATGGAACAAAATTATTTTTGTATATTTAGTTTGTATTTGGCCATTTTCTAGAACTCTTTTTTCTTTTTCCAGTTTTTCTGAGAGACAGACAGTTTCTAAGTGCATCTTCCGCACTACCAACTTTATGAAGCTGAGCAAGCTTTGCAGGTCTCCGGCCCTGTTTCTCAATATGTGAGAAGGGCCATCAACCCCCCTTTGGTGTTGTAAAGCTCTAACGAGCTCCATGTGAAAGAATTTAGCGCAATGACTGGAATGTCATAAGCATTCAATAAATGGTAGATTATTACCATTTTCCTATATTCTTTAAATCATTTACTTCCTTATTTCAATTTAACTTAATATCTCCCCCTATAATTAATTGTTTTTGCTTTATAAACTTAGATACTGTATTATTCAGGGCATAAAATTTTACTGTGGATATTATTGTGGTTATTATTATTATGACTAAATGGTAGATTTTACCTATTTAATTCTTTTTTGTTCCATTAAAGTTTTTGATTCTCATTCTTCTATGTCTAATATTATAATTGGGAATGGCATTTTGCTTTTATTATGGTTGTGTAATATTGAAGGATGTCCTTTTCTTTCTGAGCTTTCTTTGTTCTTTCGTGTTAGCTCTCTTTCTATTAGAAGCATATGTCCAAAATGATTTACCCCTTACCTCATATATTTTGTTTGCTTTTATAAATAGTTCTACATATTAATTTGTGTCATAACTGATATATTTGAGTTTATCTCACATTTGTTTGAAATATTTTGTGCTCTCTGTTTCTTTTTTCTTTGTTATTTGGTAGATTTTTTTTCCTTCCTTTCCATTCTTTCCTCTTTTTTTCCTTCCATCTCGTTACATTTTACCCTGTAGTTATTTATAAGGTATATATTTGACTTTAGTCCTAGTAACTACCTGTACATTAAAATAAGACTTCTTCAGCCTATATTTCTTTAATTACCAGCATGCAGGATAAAGCTGCTTTTGATTAACCACTATGTAAGATGAGGAAATTGCCTCCTTTTACTACTTTCTTTTTCTTAAATGACTTCCAGTTTGTGTTAATTAGAAGTGTTAGATCTGGATAATAAATATTAAATAATGATTTTTTAAACACTATGCTTCTTCTCTCACAAGAACCATCTTAATTCATCTTAGTACATTTTAAAACTTTTAGATTAAATATTGCATTTATTTATCACAATTTATTTCAAATCTGTATTTTAAAAAAATCAGTATTCTTTCAACTCAAATATACCTTGGAGTAATTTTTTGAAGGCTTATGGATTATGTACTTTCTGAGCTGTTAGTATTCGACAAAGCTTTTTATTGCCTTTATACATTTATCCAAATTGTTTTTTTAAGATTTTATTTATTTATTTTTAGGGAGGGAAAGGAGGGAGAAAGAGAGAGAGAAACATCATTGTGCAGTTGCTGGGGGCCGTGGCCTGTAACCCAGGCATGTGCCCTGACTGGGAATCGAACCTGCGATGCTTTGGTTCACAGCCTGCGCTCAATCCACTGAGCTAAGCCAGCTAGGGCTTCAAGTTGTTTTTATATATAGAATTCTTGGGTCACATACCATACCTCACACAATTGTACAGACATTGTTTCATTCTCATCTAGTATATAATGAAGCCTGCAGAAGTATAAGACCGGCTTGATTTTTTTTTTTTTTTTACTTTGTAAGTAACCTATATATTTTTTCAGACACAAACAGGATATTATTATATTTTTATATCCCACCCTCTTTTCTTCTCTAGCCTTTGTCTCATTTCTTTTCTAGTCTTTGTCTTGCCTTATATGGTATCCTTTTTCTCCACCCTCTAGAATGTACCTTGTATTGGCTTCTGTGTCAGTGACCAAACATTTTCCACAGTAATGTATGCATTTCTTCATTAAGGCAGATTCATTTATAATAACAGACATCTATCTTTTCTTTTTTTAATTGCATTTTATTGATTATGCTATTACAGTTGTCTGAATTTCCCCCTTATACCCTCTCCACTCCCTCAGACAATTCCCACACTATTGTTCATGTTCATGGGTCATGTGTATCAGTTCTTTGGCTACTCCATTTCCTATACTGTACTTTACATCCCCATGGCTATTCTGTAACTACCTATTTGTACTTCTTAATCCCCTCACCTCTTCACCCATTTCCCCATGCCCCACCATTAAAACCATTTTTGTATCCATGATTCTAACTCTGTTTTTCTTGTTTGCTTAGTTTGATTTTTAGAGTCAATTGTTGATAGATATGTATTTATTGCCATTTTACTGTTCATATTTTTTATCTTCTTTTTCTTAAGTAAGTCCCTTTAACATTTTGTATAATAAGGGCTTGGTGATGATGAATTCCTTTTTTTTTCATATCTGAGAAGCTCTTTATTTGCCCTTTGATTCTAAATGATACCTTGGTGGGCAGAGCAATCTTGACTGTAGGTCCCTGCTTTTCATCACTTTGAATATTTCTTACTAATCTCCTCTAGCCTGAAAAGTTTCTCTTAAGAAATAAGTTGACTATCTTATGGGCATTCCCCTGTATGTAACTAACTGCTTTTCTCTTGCTGCTTTTAAAATTCTCTCTTTATCTTTAACCTTTGGCATTTTAATTAAAATGTGTCTTGGAGTGGGCCTCTTTGCATTCATCTTGTTTGGGATGCTCTGTGCTTCCTGGACTTGCTTGCCTATTTCCTTCATCAAATTAGGGAACTTTTCTTTCATTATTTTTTCAAATAGGTTTCCAAGTTCTTGCTCTTTCTCATCTTCTTCTGGCTTCCCAATGATGAAAATGTTGTACCTCTTGAAGTTGTCTCAGAGGCTGCTTTCACTATCCTCATTTTTTGGATTATTTTCTCTTCTTCTTGTTCTGATTGGTTGTTTTTTTGCTTCCTTATATTACAAATCATTGATTTGATTCTCATCTTCATATACTCTACTGTTTCCCTGTAAATTGTTCTTTATTTCAATTAGTGTATCCTTCATTTCTGACAGGATCTTTTTATGTTCCTGAGGTCCTCACTAAGTTCTTTAAACATCTTTATAACCAGTGCTTTGAACTCTGCATCTGATAGTTTGCTTATCTCCATTTTGTTTAGTTCTTTTTCTGGATTTTTTATTTTTTTTTTCATTTGGGCCATGTTTATTTGTCTCATTTTGGTAGCCTCCCTGTGTTTGTTTCTATGTATTAGGTAGAGCTGCTATAATTCCCTATATTGGTACTGTGGCCTAATATAGTAGGTATACTGTAGGGTTCAGTGGCACAGCCTCCCCTCTCACCCAATTTGGGTACTCAAAGTGCACCCTTCATGTGGGTTGAGTACACCCTGCTCTTGTAGTTGAACCTTGATTTCTATAAGCAGGTCAATGGGAGAGATTAACCAGGCCAGTCAGCTACAAGGACAGGCTGTTACTACTGACCACCCACCTCTGCCTCCATGGAGGATCGGTTGGTGGTGCTCCAATGTGGTCTCTAGCTGTCCACTGGGTTTATAGTACTTGAGGTTTCCCGGGTGGTATAGGCTAAGGTCACCCCAGACCTGTGTTTTTCCTAGGGCCACCCTGCCTAGGCTATAAAGCAATCTAAGATGGCTGCTACTTGTGCTGAGCTTAGAGACTCCTAGAAGAAGCTAAGCTGTGAATCTAGGTTGATCACTGCTACTTCTGGGCCTGGGGCTCACTGAGGCTGGCTGTTGCTTGTTTGAGAGGATTTAGAAAGTTGTAAAGCATGAGCCAAGACCAGCCATTCATATGGAAGAGTAGCTTGGATGGGCCCATATGTTGGGTGGGACAGAGTCTCTGGGGACCTCCATGGTGGGGCAGGCAGTGTTAGCTAGGTTGATGGAGTCTCAGACATGGCACCAGCCTTCTGGCTCTGTGGCTCTGTGGGTGGAGGGTTCAGAAAAGGGACAATGGCCTCTGTCTGCTTTTCTGTCTAGGACAAACTTCTGCCTTGATACCAGACACTTCAGTTTTTCCCTGTGTGCTACTGGTGCCTTTCAAGCTGCTACCCCAGTGCAGAGCTCAGTGGGAGTGAATCTGATTAAGTTAGTATGTGGGTTCTTTAAGAGGAAGTGCTTAGAACTACTGAAATTTCTTTCACCACCTCAATCCTTGCTGGTTTTTACATCCAGAAATTATGGGGACTTATCTTCCTGGTACTGAAACCTTGGACTGGGGGACCTGGTGTGAGACTGGGACATCTTGCCCCCAGGTACCCCTCCTGAATTTTTATCTACCACATGTGGATGTGGGGCCAACCCATTCCATGTCTCTGCCCCTCCTACCAGCCTGGATGGCTGTGGTTTCTTTAATTATATAGTTTTCAGACTTCCATTCAACTCAATTTATGATGGTTCTGAGTGATGGTTGTTCTTTATTTTAGTTGTTATTTTGATGTGAGGTGAGGAGGTGAGGTGCACTGTGAGGTGAGCTGTGTTTACCTATGCTGTCATCTTGACCAGAAATCTATCTTTTCTTAATTCATTCAATTTCTTTATCACCTACCCATGCATCTCAACAAACTATTTTCAAGCCATTCTGATCATTTTATCATTTTTCTTGCTTCTAATGGCAAGTTTTCTTAAATTTTATTGAGAACACTAAAGAGATGCTTTTCCCCTTCTTTAATTAATGAAAATGCCTTTATTTTGTGCTTTTCCTTTGCTTTTTGTGTGCTGTTGTCCCCTGATTTTATGTTGGGAATCTTTTGCTAAACTCTTTTTGCTTAGGTGACTTATCCAAGAATGAGGTGTGATTTATTCAGACCAGGTTCTGTGAACATACTATGCTGAACCATTGGATTCTCCTTGAAACACCTGTTTTCTTTGTTACTAGAATTCCTCTCAAATCTTAAGCTGATGTCCAAATGTTCAGTAACAAGCAATATGTCATGTGACATTCTTTTGAAGTGGGAAAGAATATTCTGTTCTGTTTTGGTCATCTCAATTTGAATTATTTTAAACTTCACTCATATTTTCTCATTATGGAAGTAATATACAAAATCTGTAATGTGCAAACTGCATCTCTTCTAGGGTTCTTCTCAATTCAGACACTTTTATCTGGGATTCAATATGTTGTCACTGCCTGTTCCATCCCTTCATGTGATGCCTTAATAAAATCATAGCCTGTGAGAGAACATAGCATAAGAGGGGCAGACAGGGGTTAAGAGTGGGGTGGCACAGTGAAGACAGATTAGCCATGATTGTCTCATAAAGCAGCTCCTACTCAGTTCCTGGTTCTATCATCAGTGGGACCAGCATGTTGCTGGAAAGAGGTACATAGTGGAGGTAACTGGAAACCCCCAACTTCTCTTCCCTAGCCTTTCTGCCTTATCTCAGAGCTCCATCCATTCTTTGATTACATGGAAGTTCTCCTGGCATGTGTCAGAGTGTTTGTTAATATATCTAGTTTCCATTGCTATTGCAACTTATCTTTTTTCCCCCTGTGATTCAAGGGTGTGAAGAGAAGGGTAACTCAGATGCCCTTGAATAACTCCTAACTTAACCCAGAAGCATGAATAGCATGATCCATAAAGAGAAGCACCCCACAGGCAGAAGGTACAACAGGGAACAGCAGGTATACCTTCTGTATAAAGAAGTTAATAGAGGACCAGAACCAAGGCTTCTCTAAGGATATAAGGATGGTGGCCTCAGCATTATTCATGTGAGAATATTGGATATGATTATTGTGTTTGTATTAGAGAATCTAGAGGACTAATACATAATGAATAAGAGGATTGTATAAAGGGGAATTGTCAGGGAGAATTAAGCTGAGGATCTGGGAGTTTGGGTCAGCTGATGATGTTTAGAAAATCTTTGTAATTCTATTTATTACCTGCTTATTCCCTAAATTAAATAATCTGTTCATTGAGGTCTTCACTGTGTGTTAAGAATAAAATTCCAGGAAAACTGTCTTTAGACTCTCAAGTTTTAAGCATCCCAAGGGAGCCATTTTTAAAGATGTCTCTCATTCATGCATGCAGCCTTTGAAATCTCATTCCTGTCCCTGTTTGCATGAGAGCAGCTACTTCCACAACTGCAGGAGACCCTCCTACTTAGATGGAGGTCTGTCACTGACATTTTACAGCAGACCAAATGTTGTGTTGGTTGTCACTTTCAGAAAGAATTAAATATTGCCTGCTGTTGGGCTCCTTTTCAAAGCACAGTTGGGACCCCTTTCTGAGAGTGTCTCTGTCCTTATTTCTTGGACTCTCTGCTTCATAGAAATGTGAGGTCATGTTAGTGTCTTCTAACCCTGAGCAGCCACACAAGTGGTGGGAAACATGAAGCCACATCCAGAACCAGAAGAAAGATTTGGGGAATAGTCTGTAAGTAAGGCTTGGTGATCAGAACCAAGGAGCCAAGGGCTACATCATTCTTAGTTTATTTGTCCAGCTCACACAGGTGGCTTCCTGCGCCTCAGAAGCTGAGGTAAGGTTGCAGGGTACTAGGGGCTAGAAGGATTGCTTAGAACTCCACAAGAGAGCTGAACCCAGAGAGCAGGATAGGTGGCCCAAGAGACTGACGAAAAGAAATCTGGACAAGATCTCCGCTGTGACAGACCATTAAAGTCTATGGGACATAAGACTTATGGATGAATCACTTTAAAAGTTCTGTATTTGGCAGAAACACTTTGCTTTGCTGTCAATAACCGTATGATTAAAATAAGGTCTTTGTTCAGCAAGAGAGCTGGCGGAACACTTTATTGTTCCAAATGCCCTCCCATTTATTCTGAATTAGCTTGTTCACACTTTAATGGATAAAAATTTCCATTTTAGGTTTTTATATATGATTATGCATTGCAGTTAAAGCCTCTTTTTTGGAAAGGTTTTACAATGTGATTTTATTTGTTTGCTAGTAAAATTTATTACAGTAATACTGTTACCATCCTCATCTAATCTTCAGACTCCTCTTTTAAAAAACTCACTCTGCCATTATGCTAGCTCCTCATACTGAGGTGGGGGTTTCACAGTGTATTCACTCTGATTGGTTTTGTCTTTAATATTTTATTCTAAGGACAGTGAAGTCAGTTTTTACAGAAACAAATCATTTAGCCATATTAAGATTTGAAAAGATTATAAAGAGTTTATTTGCAGCCATTATTATGAGACTAGAAGAAGGGGCAACACCCTACACTCTCATTTAAACATGCCAATTCTTCAAAGTAATGTTGAGGAAAAGCCTCTTCTGGGTATTTTGAAAGAATAGTGTTGGGTGAATAACTTGTATCTGGTTTATTTCCTCTTGAGCTCTTCTCTCACAGTCACTTTTAACATGAATATACATTTCTGAAACAATAATTATTATTTGTAGGGGATACACCAAGAGCTAAATACCTCTTGAATAGGTTTAATAAGTATAAGAGAAATGCTCCTTTTATGTAGAATTTATATACACTTATAGATTTTTCTGAGTTTATTTATTTTACAGTTTAAAGTATTTCTGTGAATTCCAGAAATAAGCATATAGTCCATTTCCCCTTTTAATCAGCAAGACCTTGTATTGAAACCTACTTAGTTGTTCATTTGTCTATGGATGTATCTTTATTCACATACATATGTGGATTTATTTGTTTTAACACTCATTACAGGACAGTTTAAACCCGAGGTGTCATTTAACTTTATGTGGGTCGAATGTTTTTCACAGAATGCAATCACTCCTAAGAAACCCTACCTCATAATGAGATAAAGATGATCTAGCAAAAATGTTTTTATTACTATTGGTTCTATGGTCACTGACTTTGTAGGACAACTCAAATTAACTTAAAATTTTAATTTTTAGACTTTTTTTCTGAAATGTTTAATCAATCTGATAATGTTATAGAATTGTCCTTAAAAACGAGAAGGAATAGGAATTCAACTAATATTCAATTTCTGGACACAGTGTCTTCTTACTTTCCATCTAAGAAAAGTCCTCTTTAAGTTCTTAATAGATGCTGAATATTTATGTTCATATTGTTGATATCAACACAGCAAGTATTTTAAACTCAAGGTTGTATGATTGTGCTTGAAGGTATAGTTAATATGAAAGGTGCTATTAAAATAAAACTGAGTTCTATATATGATTGTGCATACACATATATATCCACAAATCATCAGTCCAAATTCATGTTCCTCTAACAATATTTGTAAATGTTACTCCAAATACATATTTGGTAGATTCATTATCGAATCTTTATATAAAATTCATCTTCTATAAGCTGTTCAGAATCTTTAGAATTCTTCAACATGTCTTAATAATTGTATTTGGGTAATGTTTTACATTTATAGGAGTTTTAAAAAGGCAGGTGCAATGTGACATATCAGAAGAAGCAAATTAAACTCTTGTAAAGCACAGCTGGAATGCTAAAAATGTGGATTTGTAATTTAAATATGTGACACCATCACACTGTAAAATCAGTTCATAATTAGAAAACATCTGTTTTTTCCAATATGATGCCTAATAGTATATTTAAATAATTTAGAATGCAATAAGAAAAAAAGTCACAGAACAATAAAGTGGTTCATGGACATTTCTTTCCTTTTGTTTTAATACCCTATAGGAGATCTTGAAGTAACCTATCATTTTGAAGCTACTTTTTAGATAGAGCATAATTATCAATGATGAAATGCATATGCCAAACACATGTGCTGTTGTGACCTTATTGTGTTAGTCAAATAAATAAATAAATAAAACCAGGTTGCGTAGGTTGTGGTGTTAAGAAGGATTTACACACTGTTATTTTTCTCTCCCCCTACTTGTTTCTTGTTTGTTTTAATCAAAAGACATTGAAACAAATACAAGCTGATTGTTTTAACAGGAAATTTATGTGAATGTATTGCAAATACAGGGGAGCTGTTGAGTTGTACGAATTCTGGAAATATACTTGAACCAAGTAAAATATTGAGTTAAAACTTATCAGGATCAATTCAAGTTTAGCTAATAAAGTTTGAACAAAACCACAATTTCTCAAATGAAGTTAACATGGTAGATTAGCCATACATCTGTCATCAGTGTTCACATAGGAAGGTATTTATATATGTGCGATGAAAACTCGAATGGATATTTTTATTTTAACTGAAGTGTGCACGCTGAATAGTCTCTTGGTTTATTGGCAGTAAATTGTGTAACTTTTTTTTTTAAAACAACAGCCCAAGTATTTGTTTCTGATATGGACAAACCAAATGTGTCTTGGAAGGTTCTGTTTTTGGTATTACCAGCCTGGGTCTGAAAAGGTTTGCAAATCCAAAAAAAAAAAAAATGCCTTTATAGCAGCTAAGAAACTGAATAAAAGCAGTCAGTAACACAGGTCAAGAGTACTTCTTAAACTCAGTCACCAAACTGTGGTGAGTAAATTAAATGCCGCAAGGCCTGCCTGACAATGAACTTTGCTGGAAGGGAGGAGGTGGATTATAATGCATACTCACCTTTCTATTTTAAATGCAGTTTTACCACTTTAATTCTTGGGTGGGGGGTGGGGGTGAAGACTCACATTTTTTTACTGGGTTAGAGTACACAAAGTTAATCTGCTACCATTTATATTCTTCTACTTGGAATCGCCTTTTATCCACCTTTGCTGCTGTAGCCCCCACTCACCATTCATCAGTTTATGCATTGTGCGCCAGGGCAAATAATGACAGAATATCTAGCTAAAGAAGGGGTACTTAATCAGCAATCAAGATTCAATTTGTTTTAATTTTAGCAGGTGTTTGTGAGGTACATTGATGGGAGAGATAATATGTGCTGCTTTCATTAGCTCTCTTGTTTTTGTGCTTGAACATTTAAGAGCCAGATGTTCGGAGGTGAGCTGATCAGAATATTAAGTCTCCAGAGGTTGGTTTCCATAGTGTTTTACATTCCTTTCTTTATCTCCCTCGATTCACCCTGAGCTCTGAGGTGCAAGTGCTTGCAATGACAGACTCTATCTCAGCGTCCTGTGCAACTAAGGCTTTAAATTAGTGGCTAATTCTCAGTATAAAATACTTTAGTTTAATAATCTGTCATTAATTCTTAGACTCTGGGTCAGCCTCCATTCTCATTCAAAACTCTTTCTGTTGATAATCTATTTTAGAAATTATTCAGTTGATATTTCATCAGGATATTTTCTTGAAGCAGAAACATGGGAATCTCACATGCTACAAAGGTAATGACCCCATCATCTTGTTAAATCAATATCCAGACTTGATCAGTGCTCTGTCATCAGCCAGTCAAAACACAACAGAGATGACAGTGTCGTGGCACGAACAATAATAGCAGGGCCATTCGAAACTGGTAGCTCTGCTGAGTTTGAAAGTTATTTACCACTCAAGAGGAAGTGTGAATAGTCTTACGTGAAATTATTTTATAATGTAATATAAGATTACTGTGCTACAGTTTGCAATAAACCATTAATAGGACTTGGAGAAGATCTAATAAGTAGTTAGGCTTTGTTTTACAATTTTAACTCAATTGTAACTGAATTCAGCTTTTATTTAATAGCTTTTGTAGTTACATTTTGATGAACTGCACATCTTCCCCCCCCCTCTTCTTTTGGCTGTCTTATGTTAGCGACATGAATCCCCTTTCTGCTGAAAACAAACCTACCAACAAAGGGTTAATAGAATTGGCATTGGCAAGAGTATGTTTTCTTCCCCTGTTACTTGTTCTCTGTTTACTTTGATGTTCAAGGATTGCACTGTTTTACAAGCATATTTTCTTAATTGTGTCACCTTGTACTATAAGTATGTCAGAGGGGAAACATTTGCAAGTGATTAGATATGAACCTATGTGTCACCAAATGTATGAGGTACATACCCTTATAGGATATAATTGTGATCTTTTAATATGCGGCCATTGACCCAGACTTGTTATTATCTATTATAGTTTATAATAATGTATCTCTTTATGATTAAATGATGATGCCCGGCAGAACACTATGATTAGCATTTCAGTTATTTATAGATTATGTCAGAGCAGTAATAAACATAAAATGCTGTTAATGTGTGGCTAATGAAATCTGGACATGAACAAGTTTATGAATTGATATAATTCATTTGAGTGTTCTAACTGAGCTGCTGGTTCTCGTCGTAATTCAGAAGCTTAGCAGGGTTCACCGATTAGGTGGTAGACTAATTTGCTACAAAAAGTCAATGGGTTCTCATCGTCTTGGGCCATCATACCCAGCATGGCTGATTGCATAAGGACTATACAAAGTAATTTTCATAAATATATTATTAAGCTTAGTATGTTTGTAAGGATAGGACAGAATCAATTGTTATAAAACATGTGTAGAACAAAAAAATTCACAGTGTTAATTAGATATCCAAAAAGATCTATACAGCAAAATCATGAAAGGTGGGAGAATTATTTGATTATTAAGGGAGGAACAAACTGGGGTCATTCAGGAGCAAATGCTCATGAAGGCTGTAAGAGGAGGGTGCCTTTTTCCTCCCTAGAGATGCTCTTCAAGTGCACATTAAATTCCCTTTGACCAGCAATTTCTGGGAACTGCAAGTTTCATTTCTTGGGCTATTAGTACGAGCTTCATGTCTATAGCTCAATTCAAGTCTCCCAGAAAAGGTATCAGTGTGCTATGTTCTAATGATGTTAATATTTTTGTTAAGACTCTGTTTTGAGGCCAAATGTGACACTGTGATTTCTTTTCAGGAAACATAATCTGAAGGTGTCTCCTGGATTCTTAGAGATAGATCTTTAAGGCTAGACAGAGCCCACTTACCCTTAACTCATGAAAAACAGATTCTGAACTTTTAGGCAGCAGTGGTTTGCTCCTTGACAGAACACATATACATAGAACACCACTAGACAGACATAGCTGATATATTTTAAAAATAAATCACCCTGGCTGGTGTGGCTCAGTGTACTGAGTGCCAGCCTGCAAACCAAAGGGTCACTGGTTCAATTCCCAGTCAGGGCACATGCCTGGGTTGCAGGCCCAGGTCCCCAGTAGGAGATGTGTGAGAGGCAATCACACATTGTTACTCTCCCTCTTTTTCTCTCTCCTTTCACATCTCTCTAAAAATAAATAAAATATTTTTTAACAAAAAGCTGTGTTTAAAAAAATCAGTTTTTAGTGTCATAATGTCCAGAGAAGCAATGCATCGATATTCCAGCTAAAGTCTGAATGTAAAATTTCTGGTTCCTTCACTGTTCCAGACTCTCATTTAGTCACTACCTCCATAATACCAAGTCTCACTTTTATTAATTCAGCAAGTTTTTGTAGAAGGCAGAGTAGGACAAAGGATAAAATGATCAGGGTGGCAGGTTTAGGGTAATAACAGTATAACTAACACTGCCTACAGCAGCAGCCTTCCATCGGTAATGATCAGCGCTCTCTGGCTGTGAGGTAAGTTGTCTGTGATCATGTGGGCCGTACCTGGGAATACTCAAGTAGAGCCTGGGTGATTAGATGAATGATAGAAGTCCAGACTTGATCAGCACTTTCCAAAGTATACTCCATTGAATATCAGTACCTTGAGATGCTACATTAAAAAAAAAGTATTCTAGTTAGTATGAGAAAAATGATCTGGCCTACCATGTACCCTCTACTCCAATAATTCATCTAAAATTAATATAATTATTCAATCCATGCAAAAGGCAAGACATTATTAAGGGATATAGTAGTTATTCAATAATTTTTTGTGGAATGACTATATCAATTCATTAGAATTTCCTGGAAAGTTTTTTATTGCTGGGATTGCAGAAGTTTTAGTGCAAGCCACAGCTTTTGCATATAAATACAGTTGATTTTGTTACTTGTCCTGCAGCTGTGGCATAAGGGTAAAATAATTTTTTTAAAGAGGAGCTAGGAACACATTCAAGAGAATGGGAACTTTTTCTTCTTGTTAGGCAGTTTTTTCCCCTAGTGACATTTGTCCTCAAAGTACACAATTTACCCCCAAATTTCTTGCGGTAGGGTGCATAGGCCCTCTGAGAGAGCTATGAGTAAGGAGTGGAGAATGGAAGGCTCTTTGGACTGGAGGGGTGAGAGAGTAGGAAGGGGTCAGTGTGTCCTGAGAGTGGGGACAGGTCATGAAGACCCAGACAAGGGGTGAGGAAGCTGGTACTGGCTGGGAGGTGGCAGCCTGGCTCTGACCTCTTCTTTCTTGTTATGTCTTCTCCCTAAAGTCCACTTCTCTTCTTTGCTCTTAGCTTTTCTCCTCCTCTTCTCATCCAAGAAAATATCTTGTTTTCTTTTAAGAGCAAGCACAACACTAATGTCACAGCCTCTGTGAAGATTTCCTAGGCTTGTTTCCTATCCTATAACATTGCATGGCTACCTGGACTACTTAGTGAGTCATGCTGTGTTGGGCATATGATAATCTGTCTATAAATACCACTTGAGTTTATCAAGAACAGGGTCTTCCCTATTCTGCTTTATATGAGGGAATTGAATACCCTGTTTTATGAACTTTAAGGCCCAGTGCCTCACCTGGAAGCGCAGTCCTGAGAAGTACATGGAAACCTGAGAGGAACTGGGGCTCACCTAGAATTGAGGTTCCACTTGTAGTCAGCTATAGAAGGAAGATCTTACTGATTTCTTTAAAAAGAGATGGTCAGTTCAGCAATACAACCAGGAAGGATATATATACATATACAGTTGACCCTTGAACAATGTGGATTTGAACTGCTCAGGGCAGTTTTTTTTAATATATAGTGGATGTTTTCCAATATGTAGTCAATCCTCTATATCCCCAGGTTTTACATCCATGGATTCAATCAATAGCAGATGGAAAACAGTGTTTTTGATCAGCAGTTGGGAATCCACTGGTGAAAAGCACTGACTACATGCTTGTTCTGTGCCATTTTATATAAAAGAATTGAGCATCTACTGAGTTTGGTATCTACTGAGTTTAAAGACAGTGAAGTGTCTTTAAAACAATCCTCCTTGCATACTGGGGGACCACTGAAATTTTGGGGGAATCAAAAATTATACATGGGTTTTTGAGTATGTGTGTGTGTATATATGTTTATATATTATTTTATGTTTACATGCAAACATGTCTTTGTAGATCACTTCATAAAACTATACAAGATTTTCCCATAGTGTTTTGCTATGCTAAATTCATAGATCCAGGTTGGTAAATTCCCTATTGCCATGCTATAAAATTCTACAGGGCCTCAAAGTGGTAATGAAGGTTCTTAAGCTATTTACAATGTTCCCAGGAACTTAAATGAAATTGTAGGTTTATCTGTGATAAGGCTTCCTACACTGACTTGAATGACAAGTTTCTTGCTTTTGATTTAAATGAAATCAGGTTAATGTGGTACTCCCGATTTGCTCATGATGTCCTACACTGAAGACAGAAATACCTGTACATATGTGTTTGGTAAATGTCTTCCTACTTGACTCAGTTGAGACTAGTAGTTATTCAAAGTACTGGAAAAGGTAATAAGATCATGAGTCATGAAAAAATATCTCTACATAGAAATCATTTAATTTTTAACTTAAAACTTTGAGTGTTTTAAGTTAAACATTCAATGATTGAGATTCCATATCATCTTTTTTGCATAAAGTATGCAGTGATACAGCCTTTATAATTTTCCATTTTAAATTTTTTCAAGTAGACTGAAAAGTTACAAATGCTTCTGAAGAAATCTGAATGTAGAATCCTTCAGTTTTACTAAAAACGACTTTCGAATCTGTAGTGGCTTCTCCCAAAATTAATACTGCAGTATTTGTGTGTGGTGGTCATGGTGGTTGTGTGGGGGTAGCCCACCTTCATTTTCCCAAAGCATTGCATGGGCATTCAGAAATTCAGCAGTTCTTTATTTTGCCCTTATGTCTCATTGGTTCATGCACCACTGAAAGAGGTTTTACACATGAACATGTACACATACAAACATATATTTGATTTATAAAATATTTCAAGTTGATCATGATTTAATACAATTTATTTTGTTGATAGAATCTGGAAACAAGCAAACAAACAAACAAAGAAAAACAAACCAGGAGTCAATAAGGTCTTCTTTGGCAAAAAAAAATAAGTTATAGTAATTATTTTTTAATGAATCCTTTGATTCCAGAGTTTTAGGTTAAAGAAGCACATTCATAGGTTGTTTAAGTGGAAATGGCTGACTAACTGGTTATGATTTAGACATCTGGGTGAAGATAAACTTTGCTATGACATTCAAATTTCTGGTTAGGGAGACACTCTTAATGCAGTTAATGTTATAGGAAAGGTCTTTCTCTAACTGAGATAGGCAGGAATCCAGGTCTCACAAAATTGTGTTTCAGTGTTTGCTCTCTTACAGTAACATTTTGCATTTTCAGAATTAAATGCTTCCAACTTTTTTATCACGACCTTCATAAAATTCTCCCTTTTTTGCTTATAATATCTGTTAGAAGTGACTGAAGTTCTTTCCTAAAGGTCTTTATTGGAGCCCTTTCCTGTACCCCAGAATCTGGTCATGAAGATACTGTAATTCTGTTCGCTTTGTTGGAGGAATATCCATTTACCATAAACAGGGCCAAACACAGGTATCAGTGGGTTATGAGTCTCCTTACCTGTTCTTCAACTACAAACCTAGCCAGGAAGCTGGGATGTAACACATAAGGGGATGTTACTTACCAACTATTCATGTGTCCTCTGCATTTCTTAGCCTTGGGGCTACGAAAGCAGCTCTGTTTGCAGCTCACCTTCATTTGGCCTTTTCTTCCATGCTCAGAAATTCTGGGGGCCCCTTAAACCCAGAGACAACAAACATTTGGAGGCCCATTGGGAGGTGAAGGTTATGCGTGGACTGATTCAAAAGCCCTGTATAACAGAAAAAAATGTTCAGCCTGTGGCATACAAACTATGTAAATATACCCCACGCTAATCTCTAAAGCTCCACTGTGTTCCTTTGTCCTGTGTGCAAGACTCTGCTGATCTAACCTTATCTTCTCCTCTCTTTGGAAGACACACTCTGTAAAACAAAGGACTTGGTATAAATGATGTCCAGCAGCTTTGCTTTGCCAGTCAGGTAGATCATCTGTCTCCCGAACCCATCTTTCTTCTTCCTTTTCCCATATAGTGAAGAGTGTTCAAACATTGAGGTTAGGCAGATCTGGATTTGAATCCAAGATATACCATTTAATGGAGGTTTCTCTCTGGGAAACTTATCACTAAATCTCTCTAAATCTCTCCCAGTCCCATATCCCTCAACAATTAAATTAGTATAATCACGTTGACTTAGTACAACTTGGCCCATGATGGGTTCTCAATGAATGGTAACTTCCTTCACCTTTTAGTTTCTGTCCATCTGCACATGTATCATATTTCAAAGCCTAGCATTACCTCCATCTCCTCCTTGAAGCCTTCTCTGATGAATTAAACCCACATTCTATTATTTCTTCTCAAATTGCTTTTCCACATATTTTCCTGTGCTCCACAAATAACCCTTCATTATACTTGGCTGACATCCATAATCCGATCTCATTTAGTCCTCCTTCTTTGTCTTGATTGTCCAACTGGTGTGCAGGTTGAGGGTAAGGAGGGGTTTTTCCACTGCATTTCCCATAGAGCTGGGAACACAACAGACAGCCAGGATACACTTCTTTTAATTGTCAGCTCATTTATCTTTGCTATAAACCAGCATGAGAAAAGGGGGTGGGGGATGACTCAGTTTGAGAATTGCTTAATTCACTTTTGAAAGACACTGTGTGTGGAGACATAGGGAAACCCCCAAATGAGGAAAAAGTTATGAAACAGAAAAAAAATGAGTGCAAAATGACTAGTACAACTTAAGGAATAGAAACACAGGACATTCAAAAGATGGGAAAAAATACATCTGGCTTGGAAAATTAAAAAGGATGAATGACATGGTTTCCATTAAAGTGGGCACTGTCTATTATATTTTATCCATCTCTAGTCCAACCACTTCATCACCAAATGCAACTAAAAAGCTTCACCACATTCATCTGGAAATGGAGGGGAGGGCCTCTGCCTTGAGTGCCTTGGCAGGGCATTCCTGCTGCTCCACGTGGACTCCAGGTACGTATTCTAATGGTCCCTAATGCCATGGGCTTCCCCTCTCCCAGAATATTTCTTTAAAAGTAAATCTCATAATGCAAGGATATTTGTATATAAATTTGGAAGTACATGTGTTATAATTTTTAAAAAGCTAACAGATGTGTAGAGTGGAAAAGCAAAGAGTACATTTATAAAAAAATCATCTGTGATCATTCCAGTGCCTGAGCAGAGGCATTTAACATTCTTCTCTCCACATGTCTCTGGCCCAACACATGACTCTGTGAGCATTTGCTCCCTTATCTCCCACATCAGCCTCTGTTCAGTTACCTTTCAGTATCATTCACACTACACACATTCTTGTGCCTTGGAACATAAATCTTTTTCCTGTCTCAACAAAAAAAGTGCTTGGTGTAATCATACACCACCAGCTCCAGCCATGTTTTGCTGATCCTTTTCTCTCTTTCTCCCTTTTTTAAAAATATTTAAACTTCTAAGGATTAAATTACTTTTTGCCATATCGGTCCCACGAATAATTCTTGCCTCCCCTTTGAAGATAAACCACAACTTTCTTCCTTTTCTTTATTGAGTTAAGAGGGGGAAAAAGATTTGAAAAGATTTGTAATTAAACTTATTACTTGCTTCAATAAAGTAGTCTATCATGAATCACTCTTTAACACATTTGACATCTGTAATAAAACTTCGTTTTTACATACCCCTTTATGTCAGCCCAGATCTTTTAATATTCTTAGTGGAGGAACCAAAATAACCATAGACTCTTTGTCAGCACAATTAGCATAAATACCCTGAATGATTTGAAAACATCTACACTTGAAACTTCACTGTGGTCTACTTTGACTTACCGTTTCCAACTTTCTTTTCAGGGGGAAAAATAAGGCAGGATGTTACCCTTTTGTTGAGCCTAATGTGAAATTCTGTTTCTGCATATCTAAATACATATCTGACTCTACCTCTTAGAAAACTTACCCACATCTTTATCTCCTTGCCCATTCACTGGCTTCCCCACACTGTAAAGTTAAAAAGAATTATGAGTGTAAGCCAAGAGAATGCTGGGCTGCGGAAGTGTGTGATTTGAAGATGTTGACGATAAGCACAGAGAATTACAGCCACCCTATTTAACTAGAATGTCATGTGCTTTCCTCACCACCCACAAAATCCCACTGGCAATTTAGAGGAATATAGTATTGTGTTTGGGTCTGCATCTTACTGCTGCAATACATTGTAATAGAGCAAGTGAGTGCAATGTAGGGGGCAATTTAATTTTTAAAAAATATTTAGCTCATGTACTTTGGGAAAAAATCAACTCACTTGAGAAATACTATAAAATTCCTGTAGTCCCACTATCTAAGACAAAAGGGGATTAACCCATGGTCTGGATAACAAGAATTATTAAGAGGTTACTAAAAAAAAAAAAGAGGTGAGATAACTTTAACATACTTAGGACTCTTGTACTATGGACAGCCTTTACAGAAATAAATATGTGCTACTTTACATAATAGATAGTTATTATATAAAATACAGTACACAAAGTAGAGGAAAAATAAATTCAAATTAGAGTCAATTATATTCATCAATTTGAAGTTGATGCCATTGAGGACCACTACTCCATTCTATAAAAATATCTCCCTGCCCTCTTTCCTCCCTTTTTATTATGAGAAAGAAGGTACTGAACTACATTGACAGCAGTTAAGTCTTAGTTCATTTTTCTTCTATTTCAGTTAGTTATTAAAAGATTTGCTAGCAATTCTTGCCCCATTTATTTAATCTTTATGGAATATTCCTTAGAGTAAAAATAGGTGTTTAATTCTTAGTAAGAGTCTTGGAATTCATAAACAAAACACTCTAAAGGTCTATTTAAAATGAGGGTGGCTTTGAACTCTGTAATAGCAGTAGGATATCAACATGGGAGCCTAGAACAACGTCAGCCAGGTGCCGTTTAGAGTTTGGGTTCTGCAGTGAGCATGAATGAATGACACTCATGTTTTCTTCTTGCTTCCAAGTATAATGGACATAGTCAGCAACTATGCACCAATCACACTGCTAGATCCATTGGGGCAGAGAAAATGGATGTAAAACACAATTTCTCCCCGCAGGAGTGTCCATCTGTTTAGAGAGAAGACTCGGAGCATAGGTGGATGATGATCATGCCATAGATGATACATCTAAATGAAATTAGGGTGGGGGGGATGGAGAACATTATGGTGTAAAGTGATCACGAAGATATTCTGGAGGAGAGAGAATGTGACTCAGGTCTAGGTGGATGAGCAGGAAGGAAATCTCCGGAGGCAGGGATGAGGGGAGCAGGGCTGTGAATAACATAAGGAAAAGCATGTAGCTGTGATTACCATGGAAATGGGAACAGTGAAAACACCCTGGACTGAAAGTCAGAAGTAGGTAATATTTAATGTTTCCAAAATTTTGCTTCTTTATCTATAAAATGGAATAATTATACCTACTTACAGAGGACTTGATGGCTGCCTTGTAAGTTCTAAACCCCAGTTTTATTGCTGTGCTCATCATTGTTACACGTGTGACTGTCTATGTCGGGGGCAGGGTTGAAGACAAGCGGAAGAGACATAAGAAGGCCAATGCTAGTGCAGAGGAGGTTAGACTTGCTTTAGGAGCTAGAGCTAGCCACAGGAAGAATTATGCAATTCAACTACATTTTAAAAATAGTAATAGAAGGACAATGGTGAAGAAGACATAGAGGTTCAGTCCCTCCCTGGGAAGATCTTATGATCTTTTCTCCATAATCTATCTTTGTGCCAAACCTACAGAATCTTCATCATGACCCCAGTATTACCACTTTCAAAATTCCAGAGCCAAGCAAAAATGGGTTTACAGCTGTGAGTATACGAACAGTTTATTCTTGTATCATTTATTCATTATTATATTATTTGTTTGTATTGTTTGTAAACCTACTTTTGCCTACCCCTGTATTGTCTTAAGTATGGCCTCTTGAAGATTTAGTCACATTGGGGAAAAAAAGTGACTCAATGTTGTCAAAGAAAGATGCCAGGTGCTGGGGAAAAGTTGCTAAGCTTTTTGCTGAGGCTGCAACAGGATTAAAGTAGTATTTGAGGAATATTAGTTTGTTGTGGATGTGAAGAGCATGCTGTTGAGAAGTGTGGCAAAGACACTTAATGCTTCTGAATATCTGAGTGCCCCTCCATGTGTCATAGCAGGCCTTTCCTCACTGGCAATGCCGCATTACTGGTGTGGGCCCGTGGTCTATGAACTGTCTTGTTTCACTTCTGGACAGTGTATTTAGCAGTCAGGGAATGAACCCCCCAGTTCTGTTTTCCCTGTGGAGGCAAGCCTTGAGACAGCAGAGCCCAGGATAAAAACAGCTTAGACCTCTGAGTTACTTCATTCTGGGAACTGCAGCAGACTGTCTGAGCGTGAAGTAAACTCTTTTGGCTGAAGCCACTGAGTCCTCTCCTGATTCTGTCAGTGAAATGGGTTGGTGACAATATCACCTGCTATGTGGCAGCAATATTATTCTAGGGATGAGATGATATAGGCTAAGAGGGGGAAATGCCCTGAATGGTCTTCTTAGTTTCCAGTCATGTAATGTCATTTCATTGAACCTCTCATCCATTAATAAAAGGCCACAGGTTGAAAACCAGTAATATGCACTTGTTAATTTTTTCAAGGCTATATACCAAACAAACAAACAAATAAACAAAAACAAACATAGCAAACACACTGAGAACTAAGTCCCAAGGATTATTTGGTGCATAAGGTGATGTTCACTGAGGGGAGACATAAATGTTGGATAGTATCTGCACTGGGGTCTTCCACTGCAGTTTCCTCATATCCAGGTTCTGTTACAATGACCGAACCAGCCAAAAATGACTCCGACGTCTACTGCCATGCTGTGTGGGCTTTGTTTACTGTATGGGCAGTTTCTCTTCGGTTATTCCCAGTAGCCATGTTCCTGTTGACACCTTGATGCCGTACACGCAAGAGCTAGTGAGCTTTAGCCTCTGGAGCTAAACACAGTTTATCAGGAAACAATTTCAGCAATTTTCTCTCATCTGGTCATGTTACTTGTATCTTGTTATCTCTCAAGGGCTCTGTAATTAAAGCAGGTATGTGTCCTCTTAAATTAGAGATGTGGCAACTGTAGACATTGCAGTGAGTTCTAACAGGAGACCCTAATGACCCCCTAGGTTCAGTAATTATGATGAAGCTGGTGGGAGTGTTTGCCCAGGGAGAGTGTCAAAATGGGCAAGTATATCCCAAAGTGATGGGCTCAGAGGATCCATCCTACCTGAACCAGGAAAGGATTTAAACAAAATCACAAAGGCATACCCTCTCTCCCTCCTTTTTTCTTTCAGCTTCTCCTCCTTCTCTTCTTCCCTCTCCTTCTCCTTTCTCTCTCTTTCAACCTCTCAGGATCTCCTTCCCCCTTTCTCCCCCTTCCCCTTTCTTCCTCTCTATAAATAGAACAAAGCAGAATTTTAATTTTGATATTTTTCCAATATTCAATGCCACAAGACAGACAGATCTTCTTCTTATTTTAATAGCTAATATTCAAATAATGAAGTGTCCCCAAATTATTGTTAATGGCTATTTTGGGGGCTACATTTTAATTTTTTAACTGGGTAAAGAATATGTTCCACAATTCTTGAAGATTGTGAAAGATAAAGACAACCGAGGAGGAAGAAAAACTTGTGGAGGTGACTGAGAAGGGAAGAAGGAAAATGTGACGAACAGGACCTGAAAAGGGAGCCAGGGCCAGAGAGTGGGGTGTTTGTCTTGAGGCAAATGATGGAGGGGACGATAAAGACCTTCCTGTGCATGCAGTGTGTTTTGCAAAGGTAATTCCCCATAAATAACATGTGGTGTTAATTACTGTGCTCAGTTCTCTTATATTTACTTTCTTTAAAAACAAATTATGATTTGTCCTGACTGGTGTGGCTCAGTGGGTGAGGTGTCATTCCTCAAACCTAAAGGTTGCTGGTTCAATTCCCATTCAGGGTGCATGTCTGGGTTCTGGGTCAGGTCCCTGCTTGAGGGGTGAGAGAAGCAACTGATCCATATTTCTCTTGCACATCAATGTTTCTCCCCCTCTTTTTCTCCCTCCCTTGCCCTCTCTCTAAAAATAATGGATAAAATCTTTAAAAATTTTCAGATTAATTTTTTAGAGGAGGTTTAGACTCATAGCAACATTGAGAGGAAGGCACAGTGGTTTCCTCTGCACCTCCTGCCTTCACATGTGCAATAGCCTCCCCCATTATCAACAACCTCCCATCAGATAAACCGATGAACTTTCATTGATATATTATAACCCAAAGTCCATAGTTTACATTATAGTTCAGTCTTGGTGTTGTATGTTCTATGAGTTTGAATAAATATATAGTGACATAAATCCAACCTTACAATATCATACAGGGTATCTTCACTGTCCTAAAAAATCCTCCGTGCTTTTCCTACTCATCACCACCATCCCACCTTACCCACTGATCATTTTTCTGTCTCCATACTATTTCCTTTTACAGAAAGTTATATAGCTGGAATCATAGAGTATGTAGCCTTTTCAGATTGGCTTCTTTCTCTTGGTGATATGCATTTAAGGTTCCTCCATGCCTTTCATGGCTTGACAACCTATAGTTACTTTTTAAGAGGAGCATGACACAATCTCAAGTTATTCTAGAGCAAGACATATGTAGTAGATGACATCAGTGTCCCAATTGCATTCCCTAGATCCCTCAACCCCAGTGAACAACCCATGTGCATTCTGATTGCCTCCCACCTCAAGCTTCTCTCAGCTTCTTTACTTCAGGGCTTTCACCAGCCTTAGCTGGGGTAGCCTTGGTTAGGTGTAGACTTAAAGAAAGGGGATGCTGAGCTCTTAGGGTTGGAGCAACTCTCAGTGGTGGGCTGGATAAGAGGATAATGTCCCAATTCTGCAGAGGTATGTTTCTGAGGATCATTTCCTTTTGGTTCCTGAGGGACTCCACAGTTGGAATAAGCCTGTGGTGTGCACAGTGGTAACCAGCTCAGAACTAACTCTCACTTGCTTGCCCTCCTTCCCCGACTCACTGTCCCTGCCTTCAGTCCATACACATAACCTAAGTTAACCATGCCTTTGTTTCAGTTTTTGCTTTTGTAGGAATGCAACTTAAGATGACACCATTTCCACCATAAAATGCTTTCCAGACTCAACTCTTCTGTTCATTTGGTTTAATTTTTCAACTGTTTTTGGAGTAAGGTAGATTGAAATATATTTACACACAGCTCCCAAAAGGACGGACGATAGAATTACGGCACAATCCGCCCCACCCTGCAATTTTTTGTTGTTGGTCAGACTAGATACTTCTAGTGCTTTCAGAGGTATTATCAGAAGTGCTAATTGGTTAGTACACAACCCCGATTATTACAGCATCACAGGGGGAAAATGCTAAAAGTAATGCATTATTTTTATTTCCTTTTCCTCAGCCCTCACAACTATTGAGAACCGTTTAACCTCTAAGTTATTAAGGATTTTTTTTTCTTTAGCGATGACAATGCCTGATGATTTCTGTGTCCTCAGGGCAAGGGCAAATCTTGGTGTGCAGCCTGAACCAAACAGATAAATATAATTATTATTTCTGTATATTTGATGATGAAAGGGTTTCAGGCTCCACAGACTGATCTTTCTGTCGCCAACTGCATATACTGCCGAAATTTTGATTAAAGGCTCACTGAAGTAGTTTATCAGTATTTGTTTGGTTTCAGGAAGTAAAATATGTGAGCTCAATATGAATGACAGAGTACATCCAACGAGAGCATTTGTTTCATCAGCCTGAGAAACTCAGAATCCTTGTTGTAGATAATGTATGAGCAAGATATTTTTCCTTCCCAGATTTGCATAGAGCTCAATAGTCCCCTGATTCCAGACACATTATGTTCCGTGGTAGCTTTCCTTTCCTATATCTTCCTCTTGCAAATGTGAATGTACTAGAATACAGACATCATTTAAAAAATAATTTAAACTCTTCAAATTCCCCTGTCTGGAAAATGTTTATACAATTTGTAACAGAGAAGACCAAAGTGCTGCTGAAGACAGCCAAAATATTTTGCTGACTTTTTGAAGGGATCATTTCTAAGCAGAAGGAAAAAAAAATACTGATCTTGATAAAAGGGGAAAGAAAGAGTGAAAAAGCAGGTACTGATTTTTAAGCTTTCATAAAATAATAAGCAAGTATTTTAAGAAATTTCTTTTCAAATACTAAAATGGATGAATAAGGGGATATAGGTTATAAAATGCCCTTTAGTCTCTTGAATCAAAACAAACTAAAGTTAGGGGCACTATAGTTAATCTGATGTTTCTCTGTATGTCTGAGTGGAAGAGAGGGAATGATAGAGAGAGAGAGAGAGAAGGAGGGAAAGAGAAGGAGGGAGAGAGAGAGGAAGACATAGACAGAACACACACACACACACACACACACACACAGCTTGGTGGGAGTGGTATAGAAAACAACACAAACAAAATTATCACATGAGCATTTCCAGAACACTCTTGGTGATTGTAGGATGGTGATATTATTTTTAATGTATACTTTTCTATGCTAAAATGGAAAGCATTAATTAATAGAAATAAACTTTCGATAAATGTCAGCTATTTACATTTGTTTATGAAATTTGAGGTATTTATCCTAATCAAGCCTTTTAACATTAAGAATTTTGAGTCTTTTCATCTTATCATTATTCTCATGAACTTGAGCCTCTGTCATTCTGTATGTACATACCATGTGCACAAGTGATTACAAAAACAAAACAAAATAGACATCAAAGAGAGATGCCTTGATTTCTTTTCATGGAGTAAAACCAGAAGAAGCAACAATATTCACCATCTATTGTAACTTTGGTGGTTTTCCAAATTGCCTGCAATATGGCAACCTCTTTGTTCAGACCTTTTAAAACTGCACAAACAGACAGCAACATGCAGAACATTTCTAGTGAAGGCTGACAGTGTCTTTTCAGCTGATGGGACTTGAGATAAAAATAATAATAACAAAAACAACCTGCACAATGTGAATTAGAAAATACCTGTGCCTATCTTTTTGATTTGGGGGATTCTCTACATTTGTAATAGTCTTTATATTTTGAAATGGTGGCTTATATGTCCCCTTGCCCCTTTATTTCTTCTCTTACTCTCATTTTTTAAAAAAACACTAAAGTCCCTTCTATGTGTGGGAAAAGTACCAAGTGAAGTATATGATAGGCACTATAGTAATTTTGAAAATGTGTATTATTTGGCAAAATAGTCTGTAATAATTTGAACCCATTGTGTACATCTGTATTTGGACACTTCTTTGAAAGTGAATTTTCAATCTGATGGACTATAATAACTTCTTCCCCAACAAATCCTCTCAGATACTGAATGATTGAGCCTCCACTGTGGTTTTGTTTTATTGGATAAATAATTGTCTATACTAAGGCCAAAGTTATGGATAGCCCATGTTAGATGCTTATAAACCTTTCCACAGTTTCACTGTAAACCATGACCAGAATATAGAGGCCAATGGGAAGTTCAGAGATTCACTTTGGATAATTACAATGCTGTGCCCACTATACTTTTAAAGGCCTTTAGTTCTTCATTTTTATTTAGAATATGACAAGAGATCTAAGACGTCAGTGTTGTGAGCTCATTTAGCCAATGAGAAAGCTGAACTGTAGTGTGTTAAGCAACCCCAGGGGCCTTGGAACTATTTGAATGTAGAGCTTGGCCTTGAAGGTGGATCTCCCTCAGTCTGTTGAGCAGCTCCTTCCTTCTCCACAGACTTTTATGGTAGGTGTAGAGCAAAGAGGTTTAATATTCAGCTTGAAGATAAAGGGGACTAATCCGATGTGCAAATGTTAGCAATGTTTAAGTTTGGTCATATTTTGAGACCAGAAGGGAGAAAATCATTTTAAAAAATTAATAGGAAGAGAGTGGTAGTGCTAAAATAAAGGACTAGTCATTTTATCTAAGAACTGAAGTTCTGGATTTGGAAATGTAGGTGACAAGGGTCTTGATTGAAACCCCAGGTATAGAATGAGGTGCCACTTCAGTAATGTCACTACTAGGAGTGTTTTTCAGCAAATGGCTATAATTGGGTATTAATTGAAATAAGTTACTTTAAAAATGAAACCGATTTTCAGAACTGAGTTTGTTCTAGGGACTTATATCCAGGATTTTCAAGATGTACTAGACAAGGATATGATCTTATTAGAGTTAATAAGTTAAGAATTTCCCAAGTCCTCTCTAATTAAAGACATAAAAACTTCATCCTGTTTGCCTTTTATTTTGCTTATCTATTTGTTCTTGCCAATGAGATTACATCCCAAATATTTTCTATGCAATCAGAAGTTTAATATGTATTGGTACATTACTATCTACAAGCCATTCAGTTGGCATTGCTGGGTAGAGTAACAGAAGCTAGATAGTGTTCTTGCTCTATTGTTTTTATTTTATTTTTTAAAGATCTTATTTATTTATTTTTAGAGAGGGGGAAGAGAGGGAGAAGAAGAGGGAGGCTAACATAGATGTGTGGTTGGCTCTCATATACCCCAAACTGGGGACCTGGCCTGCAACCCAGGCATGTGCCCTGACTGGGAATCGAACCAGTGACCCTTTGGTTCATGAGACAGTGCTCAATCCACTGACCCACACCAGCCAGGGTTTTAAAATAAACTGTTTTATGAATTTTCACAAATTTATCAGCTTAAATAAACACCCATTTACTAGCTTCTGAACATCAAAAATTCAACACAAAGGGATTGGATTCTCTGCTCAGGGTTTCGGTAGGGTAAAATGAAGGTGTCATTTTTGCTATGGTTATTTTTATTTATTTATTTTTTTGTCTGGAGGTTGTGGGAAAGATTCCACTTTAAAGGCCATTCTTAGAAGAATTCATTTCTTTGTGGTTGGAGAGCTGAGGTCCCCAATTTCTTGCTGGCTTCCTTGCTCACAGCTCCTAGAAGCAGCCTGCATTCCCAGCCCCTTCTCTCTTCAAACCAGTAATTAGAATTTCTTATTCCTCATATTCTCCTTGTACTTTGATTCTCCAATTTCTTTTCTTTTTAAAATACATAATTTTATTGATTATGCTATTATAGTAGTTCCATTTTTTCTCCCCTTTATTCCTCTCCACTTCCCCCTGCTGTCATTCCCCCACCTTAGTTAATGTCCATGGGTCATACATATAAGTTCTTTGGCTTCTCCATTCCCCATACTATTCTTAACCTCCCCCTGTCTGTACCTACAATTTATGTTTCTTATCCACTGTTCCTTTTCTCCCATTCTCCCCTCTCCCCCTTCCCACTGATAACCCTCCAAGTTGTCTCTATTTCTGTGAATCTATTCCTGTCCTAGTTGTTTGCTTAGTTCATTTTTGTTTTTGTTTTTTTTTAGGTTTGGTTGTTGATAGTTGTGTTTGCTGTCAGTTTATTGTTCATATTTTTTATCTTTTTCTTTTTCTTAGATAAGTCCCTTTAACATTTAATATAATGATGAACTCCTTTAACTTGACCTTATCTGGGAAGCACTTTATCTGCCCTTCCATTCTAAATTATAGCTTTGCTGGATACAGTAGTCTTGGATGTAGGTCCTTGCCTTTCATGACTTTGAATACTTCTTTCCAGACTCTTCTTGCCTGCATTGAGAAATCAGCTGATGGTCTTATGGAAACCCTTTTGTAGGTAACTGTCACCTTTCCTCTTACTGCTTTTAAGATTCTCTCTTCATCTTTAATCCTGGGTAGTGTAATTATGATGTGCCTTGGTGTGTGTTTCCTTGAATCCAACTTCTTTGAGACTCTCTAAGCTTCCTGAACTTCCTGGAAGACTATTTCCTTTGCCAGATTAGGGAAGTTCTCCTTCATTATGTTTTCAAATAAATTTTCGTATTCAATTTCTTGCTCTTGCTCTTCTTCTACTGGCACCCCTGTGATTTGGATGTTGGAATGTTTTAAGTTGTCTTGGAGGTTCCTAAGCCTATCCTCATTTTTTGAATTCTTGTTTCTTCATTCTGTTTTGGTTGAATGTTTATTTCTTCCTTCTGCTCCAAATCATTGATTTGAGTCTCTGTTTCCTTCCCTTCACTGTTGGTTCCCTATACATTTTTCTTTATTTTACTTTGCATATCCTTCACTTTTTCCTCTATTTTGTGACCATACTCAACCATTTCTGTGAGCATCTTGATTACCAGTGTTTTGAACTGTGATCTGATAGGTTGGCTATCTTTTTATCTCTTAGTTGTATTTTTTCTGAAGCTTTGATCTGTTCTTCCATTTGGACAATATTTCTTTGTCTTGGCTTGCCTGTTACATAGTAAGGGGCACAGCCTTAGGTATTCGCCAGGGCATGGCAATGCATGTTGCTGTATGTGGGGGAGGGGTCCGAGAGAGAACAATTCCACTTGCTCATCTCTCAGTGGGCTCTCAGTCACTTCCTCCACTACTCACAAGCAAATTGGACCCTTCTGATGCTGATTCTCGGGGTGGGTGGTTTTGTGTATGTTCTAGGATCCTGTGGGTCTCTCCAGTGAACTCTCCTGTGAGGCTGGGAGTTTCTCCCTCCACCTCAGGTGTTTTCAGTCAGAGGTTTTGAGGCTTTATTTCTCCCTGCTGGAACCCTGGGTGGTGCTGTCTGTCTCCCCAGGTGTTCCTCCCGGTTTATCCATACACAAATATGGGACCACCTGCTCCACCAGCTGCCACCTTGCCTGACCTAGTCCGAGAGCTGCTGCCTTGTCGTGAGTCCTCTCCACCCCGGCTGCTCATCTCTGCCCCTCCTACTGGTCTGGCTGAATGTTTCTTCTCTAACTCCTTGGTTGTTGGACTTCCATACAGTCTATTTTCTGATAGTTCTGGTTATTTTTGTTTTTGAATTTGTTGTTGTCATTCTTTTGGTTGTGCGAAGAGGCAAAGTATATCTACCTACATCGCCATCTTGGCTGGAAGTCCTGTTTCTCCAACTCCTTTTCTGATGGAGAACCCTTTCTGCTTTTAAAGGGTCCTTGTGATTAGGTCAGGCCCACCCAGATAATCTTTTTATCTTACTGCCCACTGATTTGGGTCCTTAATTCAATTTGCAAAATCTTTTCACTGCAGTACTTAGATTGAGGCTTGATTGAATAATTCAGAGAAGGTGTGTAGCCCAGGGGCCAGGAGTCTGGGGGTCCATTTTGTAATTTTGCCTACCCCACCTGCTGTAAGGGAGATTAAAGTCTTCTAAGATGGATAAAATGAGGATATAAAGAGATAGGATACAGGAAGAATTATAAAAGCCATGGAAGAGGGATAAACCAGATGTTACAGGGGTTTAAAAGAGGAAGGAACCACCTTCGCTTAAGAAAATCTAGAGCAGTTTATGGAAAGGACCTTTAAGGGTAGGCAGTATTTTTATTTATGGAAATTATCTCCAGTTAGAGATAACAGTGCAAACAATTCGCAGATTGGAACATAAAGGATGTTGGGAAAATGGTTAGCAGTACTATATTGATAGAGCATGACATATGAGATCTGTCCAGAAAAAGTCCAACCATTGTTAATACAACAAGAATGGTTTATGCGACATCGACATCAATGTAACCTGACAGCCGAGGAGAGTGGACTGGAATGCACATGTGTGAACAATGATGACTTCACTGTACTAATCAGTGGGGATGGTAGTAACCAGTGAGTAAGCATGTGTCCTATGTGGCCATGGCATTCAAAATGACTGAGTGAGTAGAGCAACAAATCTGCATCTAATCTTGCTTTAAGCTTGAACATTCCTTCATGGAAACCATTCGAATGAGTTAGAAAACCTCAGCTATGGGCAACTAGTAATTGGCAGCTTCATCACAACAATATGCCTGCTCATGCATCTTGTCCTGTGCAGAGTTTTTTGGCAAAACATCAAATCACCCAGGTGACTCAGCCCCTCCATAGCCCAGATTTGGAACCCTGCAACTTCTGGCTTTTAACTAAAGTCACCTTTAAAAGGGAAGAGACTTGCAAATGATTGATAAGAATTAGGGAAATATGATGGGGCAGCTGATGGTGATTGGGAGAGGTATGTGGGGTTCCAAGGTGCCTACTTTCAAGGGGATGGAACCATCATTGTCCTGTGTGCCATGTTTCTTGTATCTTGTATCTTCTTCAATATATGGCTCTATTTTTCACATTACATTGCTGGACACTTTCTTGTACATTTGGC
Source organism: Phyllostomus discolor (assembly GCF_004126475.2). Lineage (NCBI taxonomy): Eukaryota > Metazoa > Chordata > Mammalia > Chiroptera > Phyllostomidae > Phyllostomus > Phyllostomus discolor. The sequence continues at coordinate 38,297,587 of NC_040908.2, forward strand.
ATGAGAAATGAAACTATGAGGTAGCTTCTTTTTGGGAAGGACTTGGAATGCCATGCAAATTAATTAACCTCTAAATTAATGGGCCATCAAAAAAAGTTATTGGGTATGGGAAAGATGTGATGGGAGATACACTTCAGAAAGATTGATAGTATAACAGGGAAAAGTTGGGATTGGTGTGGGTTGGTGTCCAGTAAAGGTCTCTAGCAATAGTTTAGAGGTAATGAGGATCTCAGTTTTCTCAAGGAAAGTAAGAACAGCAGGAAGAGAGTGGATGAATGTGGTAATAGAGTCTGTGAACTTGAAAATAATTGCAAATATGGAGGGAAAGGAATGGGAAATTGACTGTACTTTGAGCCAGTTTTCAGAAGCAGAGACAGGGACACCAGAATGATTTGCTTTGGAAAGTAAATGCATTGAGATAGGTTGTGCATGGTACATTTCAGATGGGATCATTGTTGAAAGTAATTTTGGACATCAGCAATAGAATGAGGCCTCAGGAAGGAGGAAGCCAAGACCATATAGTGCCATGGAACTAATTGGGCTCTAAGACTGCCATGAACAGGCAAAATATGGAGTTAAAATGAATCCTGTCATGGTAGTGGAAGTATATTGAACTTCTTGTAGTAGAGATGCTCGGGATCTCAAACAATCATTTTGAAGGGTTTAGTGACCATACGTAAGGGTTAAATAAAAGGGGTTAATAAGAAGTAGTTAGGATACAGGGGAGCTAGTCACCTCTTGGAAAACTGGTGCACTAAACAAAAACTATGCATATAAGTTGTTCAGTCATGTAGGTGATATGAGTTAGGGGAGGCTTAAGTCTGGCAACCTCCAGTTCCCAAGGTCTCACAGTAGACACATTGGAAATAGAACAAAGGTCAGTTCTGTGGGCTAGGCTGTGTTGATGCAGTGATATAAATTAGCCACCTTGGAAAGGAAGAGCACAGCCTATGAGAAGAAAATACTACTACCATATTTATAATCAAAAGGGATAGACAAGCTAAGGCCATTATTTAATACACTGACTTTCAGAGGGCAGTCAGTGAACACTTTCTGGGAGGCAGATGGGGTGGTGCATCTGTCCCTTAGAAAAGTAATGATTCTATATCCCATAAAATTTGGGGGAGAGCAGGAATTAAATTTTAGATATATAAAAAGAGTGCTGAGGAAATGGTTATGCACTCATCTTTACTGACGTTTTAGTTGAGTAAATAGAGATGTGTCCATGAAACGGCAGGTTTGCTGGATTGTTTGTTTATTTTAAAGAATGCGATGACCCCATTGCCTGTTTGTAGGTCCAGAAAGGATCCACTAGAAGCACCAAAGGTGAAGATTAAGGAGCCATCAGATGGTGTGAGGCCCTGTGGAGAGAAGTAAAGTAATGAGATAGGGAGTAGCAATTAAGTTAGTGGGACCCTCCTTCCCAGTGGGAGGAAAGGCTTAGGTTCTTCATAAAATATGTAGAACATATCACCCTTGATCAGTGATGTTGTCCATCTAAAGATAGTTAATGTGTCTTTCATAAACCCTTTTTTAGAAAATACTTACATGGCAGGTTTGTTCTTATTCTGTCGTACCTGTGCTTCATATTAGGACTTAGGTTTCCAAACTTTTTGTTTTCTACTGACCAGCCCTTGTCTTCAGGAGGTTGGACTATGAGGGTAGAAATGTTCTTAAAATTCCTACTTACACCTACTTGATTACCCAACAGAGTGGAGTAAGACAACAAGCCCTGACATCGAGCCAGGGAGATCAAAATTCCAAATGGTCAGTGTTAGCAATGTCAAGGTGGGAGGGAGAAGTGCCAACTGGATGGTGAAGTGGCAGGTGAGCTGCCCAGGGAGATGCAAAGCTGGAGGATGGAGCTAGTCTGGGAGGACTGGATGAATCTGGAGTGAAGTACCGAGAACAAAACCCGGGCATGCTTGAAATTTGAATTCTTTTAAGACAATTGAGCAAATGCAGGACTTTATTCATCAGTGAAGATTTTTCTTTTTCTCTCCTAGTATGATATGTTCCTACCTAATTGCAGAAAGTCTTAAAGTGGCAGGCTTTTTGAACATTCTCCAAGGCCTTTCATGCTCCGGTCTCTCTTCCCCTTTCTTGATGGGCATCTTTGCTGTTCAACCAAAAATACCCCTTTTACCTCAACTTTTTCACACAGCTTCTGTTTTTGTTTGAAATAGTTTTCTGGCATCATCTTCCAAAAAACTCCCTTTGGGTCATGAGTTTCTGAAATCCCACCTCTTCCAGGCAAGTGCATGGGTGAAATTATGAAACTTCCTTCAACTTCCTCCTGCAATTTAAACAAAAGATCATGACCTCCCTTTCACCCTGCATCCTCCAACAGGCATTTCACCTTCTGTTGTACAGGATGTTAAAGAGCCTTTGTGAATATAACTTTTAAAAAACGTATTTCAATTCTACCCTGTCCTCATCAAAGGGTAATTTTAAATTCTAAGTACTTGGAACACATTTAAATCTCTTGATTTCAGATGAACCCAGTACAATGTAATATTTTATTCATTTTATTTAACATATAATTCCTGAGTGCTCACTACCTTTCCAGGGTGGTGTGGTGGTGGTGATGGTGGCAGGGATGGGAGTATGTGTGTGTGTAGGGGGTAGAGATCCAGATAGAGGAAATTATGTTCCTAAAAGCTGAGGTGTGCCTGGAGGAATTGCAGTAGGTCCAGCTATGTCTGATGAAAAGGAGCAAAGAGGTTGAGGCCTTTGGAGTATATTCCATATACTCCAAAGGCAGTGGGGAACCTGCATTAAAATGACTGTGAGCTCTGTGAAAACAGGGTCTGAATTTTTTCCACTAATGTCCCGCAGTCTCTAACACTTGGGAACTAATCAGTAAAACTTCTTACTGAACAAAATTATGTTTAGTCCATGTGGAGCAAATGTAATGCAGGGGCGATATCATGGCTGCACTGTTGCAAGGAGAGTCTGGAATTAGAGGAACTGACAGGCCACGGCGTGAATTCAGATAACAGATAATGCAGATCATAGGATTGTAGTTAACTTATTTTTTGTTTGTCTTCAAATTTCTGATTATTTTGTGGGGTTTTTAAAATGAACATGAATTACATGTATCATTCCAAAACCTCATAGAACTTATGAAAGGAAATTGAAAAGACCTACTAACAGGACCTTGGAGTGCTGGTAAAAAGAAGAGGACAGAGTGGAGAGACATTTAAAAAACACTGGACTTGGTGAAGACAGTACCTCCTGCCATGGTATAAGCATTTCAGGTACCTTAGATTTATTGAGCTGGATTTTGATTGATGAGTTCTTTTGAGGTCAGAAGGTAATCCCTGGCCTCTGTGAGTGTAGTGGGCTGTGGTGGTCTCCCTAACAGACATCTGGGAAATTGAGATCCTCATGTAGGGAAATGAACTTCATAGGAGCGGCCTCAACCAGACTAGAAGGAGACTAGTCTCTCTCTGTTTGCATCCTTCCAGGTCAAGTTTTTGCGGAGGCGACAACGGTACTGGAGCTTTGGGTATACTCTTAAGGGACCAGGAAAGACCACCTACTACTGACAGCAGTTTGGGAACTAAGCAAACACTATCCACCCCTAGAGGGCTACACACTAAAATGACTGAGTTGTATTTCATCCATTAGACAATCTAGTTGCTTGTTATTCTCTGTTTCTATTTCCTTTCTATTATCCTTGCTTAATGGAGTCTTGTTTTCACTTTGTCTGAGTTAGGCTTTGGGGAATTGAAGAAAAAGGTGTGTTTCCATGTTGGGCTAAAACATACAATTGGGGCCCCTCCACAAAGCCTTGGTAACAGTGGTTAGCGTAAGTTCTCCAGGAGAAGGTGAACCTCAGGCTATGGGTGGGAGACTTGTGAGTTCCAGACACCCCTACATAGTGGTGATTCTCTTTGTTGCTGTGAAAATTTGTGATCTGATCTTTTTAAAGGCCTCTGCATATAACTGGGTGTTTAAGTCTGAGAGTAAAACCAGGGAGAAAAGATGTGAGGATGACTTGATGTTCCTGTTTGCCAGGTTAGATGGCAGTGCCGTGGGCCAAAAATGAGGGACTCCTGAAGGACAGGTTTATGGGGAATGATTGTGCTTGACTTTGGACATATGAGGGTGAGGTATCTTTGGTCTGTCCAGGTATAGTTATGCAGGAGGCAGCTAGATCTGAGCTTAGTGTGAAAAAAGACACAGTCTAGAGCTAGAACTCAAGAAGGCATTTCCAATAAGAGTGTTGATACCAGTACGTTACCTCATGGCATTGTCATAGGAACAAAATCAATCACCACAAGGCTATGGATTGATTCTGGAAGTAGAGTGGAAAAATGCATGCAAAAATACCATGATATATGTCACTAGTATTGAAAATAATAACCAGTCACTCTGTGTATTCTGCTGTTACCTCCACCTTCCTGAAATGTATTATTACTCTTTCTGTTCTTAGAAGCACTTTTAATTATGTTATTGTCAGATCTAAAACAAATATTTATTTGGAGAACTTCTTTGTCCCTTAGTGAGGAATTTTTAGTTTTTTTTTCCTGGGATAGTTGCATTTAAGATATAATAATTAAAACTTAAATATAGTGTGGTCTTGGTCTGACTAATGTCTGGCTCAATCTTTTAAAGAATGATTGTTCCTTAAAGTCTGGTAAGTTTTGGTTTTATTCAGATAGGACTGAGAAAACTATTCACATTTGTGGTGGGAGGAAGGAAATAATTTCCTTTTAAACATCACAAAATCTCTGAATATTGCTAATACTATAAGGCTTTTTTTCCACCCAGTTTATCTGGAGAAACCTGATTTGCATATGTTTGAATCTATTTGCATGTGCAATTCAAGTGACTCCCAACTCCCAGTATATAAGATGAAGCAAATTAACTCTTTGTTTTAGTCTGCCGTGATTTTCATCCAACACTATGTGGTAGATTTGGATATTATAAGCACCTTTTAAACTGCAGAAGAATTTAGGAAGTGTGTAGGTGGGCATTCAGGATACCATCTTGGCCTCTGGGTTAAGCATAAGAAGCCATCCAAGGTCTGGGAGAGTGTCAGAAAGGGCAAATGTGCCCCCACGTGTAGACTTACCGGGCACCCCTAACTAAACAAGGGAGATCCCAGGTGAAGGTTTTCAGAGAATTCCTCTGTAACCAGGGACTTAGAGCCACTATCGGCAATGCTTATCCTGGGTTCCCTGCACCTCCATTATTGCTCCCCTCCTGTCACACCCCTGCCTTCCTTTCAAGGGCCCTAAGGCATATCTTAATTTTATGCAAATCCATATTGTAAAAGGATTGTATATGTTCACAAGATACATTTTGGAAAAGAAAAAAATTTCCCCAAACCTCTCTCCCCATGTGTGTGTTTTGTTTGTTTGTTTGTTTTTCTGTTTTTTATAGCTTTAAGAAAATTAAATATTAGAGGAGACTTTCATTTCTTTGAAAAATCAGTAAATATAGATTTTTTCCCTCAGGGTGAACAGCTGGTGCTTGGGCTCTGGGGCCAAACTCTGAGACTGCATTGCCCAGCACTGTAGCTCTCACCACACGGGGCCATGAAACGGGGCTGCGTTAAGCTGTGCTGTCAACATAAGATGCACACCCTCTTTGAAGGCTCCCCATGAGAAAAGGAATGTAAAATTTCTCACTAATAATGGAGAAATTGATTAGATATTGAAATGATAATATTTTAGATACTAGGTTAAGTAAAATATATTATTGAAAACTACTTTTCTGTTTCTTCTTACTGTGTTTTAACTGGGCCACTGGAAAGTTTTCAGATAACTTGGTGACTCATATTTATGTCTCACACAACATTTCTGCTGGGCAGTGCTGCTCTGAGAGATATGTTTGCTCTTAATCCTAAAAGGAAACCTAGAGTGAAAGCTAAGAGTACTAGGACTTTGGGAGGATTGCTACCCATTGCTGATGCTGTAGGTTATTACTATTTATCAAATATCACGTGTGTAACAATCACTTAATGTGGGTCTCTTTTATAATCATTTTGAAGGTAAGGTTGGCCTTGCCTTTCTTTCTGTCTTGCCTGTGTTTCTACTATGACTCATTGCAGAGATCAGAGAAAGCAGGCATGCTCAGGTTCAGGCCCCGGTCTGTGGATTTTAGCTGACCACATGGTTTTTCCTGATGACTAGTAAAAACTAACTAGGTTTTGTCATTTACTCACTTGGAATTTTGTCTCTTTGAAATCTGCTACACTATTTAACCCACTTTAGTTGGCAAATACTACTGCCATGTTAGGTTACACTTTTTTTGTTTGTTGTTTGTTTGTTTGTTTTTAAATTAACTCTAAATAATATAGACAGCAGATACAGGAGAAACAGGGTGGGGGAAGAAAAAGTTTTCCCTTTTTTTTTAATACAAGACTGATTTTATTATATTACCAGGGAAATAAGTTAGATTGCTCTGGCAGTCTCAATAAATCACACATGAGTCATCTTTTTTTTCCCCTAAATTAAATTTTTATTTAAATAAAAGTGTTATGTTTGTATTTGAGCTGACAGCTAAATCTGATAATTAGAGTGCATGAAGTTGGCTTTGAATTGGCATTGTAATTGGATTGTCATTGGGCTGAGAACCTATTATCTTTGGATCATGCCCCATGAAATCTGTTGAAGAAACTTTGCTGCCAGTCATTCGAGCCACCATCTTGGCTTACAAATTAGGTTTGAAAGGCTTCTTACCACTGGGAATGTAATTTAAACCACTGCAATTGCACTCCATTATTAAAATTATATTGAAATTATGGTTCATTTTCTAAATATTTTTTGTATTTTATAGACATACTTATTACTAAATGCTTAACAAATTACATAGCAGTGCTTAGTGAAATTACGTTTCAGAGATAATCCATCTCTTCAGCACGTGCTACTCAGCATCCGTGGAATTAGTCAGTGTTTAATCATTAAAAGATATACTATTTATGTTTTTTTGTTACCAAGTTTCAGGAAAGAAGCGTTTCCATTATTTCAACATAAAACGCAGGACCATCAATGTCTACGTAAATTAAGATCAGTCCTGCCGATAATGAAATATGTAGCTTTGCTATAAGAAGATGTCGTCTGTTATGGTCACAGTCCTTCCTGCCTTTAATTTTTTTTCTTTCTAAAACAATAGAAGCCATATAAAGAGAGAAGCCTTTTTTTTTTTTTTGATAGAAGATTAAGAGAAAAAAAAAAGCACACACATGCCAAAGTCTTTGCTGCTCTTTATTCCTGTTATTGTCTGCTGAAAGCAGATCAGACCTGATTAAGACAGAAAAGGAGCTTGTGAGGGCTGAGAATGAGAATGAGGTGGGAGCTGGAAGGGTGAATCTGGTCCCTCCTGGCTGGTGTAGAAAGGGGATGCATACGTCAGGCGTCAGGCCCACAATGCATCTTTCCTTGCCCCTGTCCCTTCTCTCCTCCCAGAGAATGTAAGGTACTCATGGGCAGGTGCCACATCAAGTATGTAGATTGAAGAGAACTCAGAGGCATACTTTCTGACTACAGAAAAAAAGCAGAGGTTCTTATGTTTGCTTTTCTGTTTTATCTCCTTTCTTTTCTTCTCCTCCTTCTTTTTCCTTCTCCTTCTCCTTTTCCTCCTTTGTGATAAATGTTGTGATTGTTTAGGAATATTTCTCCATCCCTCAATTTCTTGCCTGCAGATAAGTTTGGGGTGATAGTTAGGCAACTTGGATAAAACTTCAATGGGATTTAAAAGTATAAAACCAAGTTGTCAAATTTGTCCTAATTTTATTTAGATTGTATTAAATACTCTCCCCTGCACTCCTGAGAGTTCCCTCTCAGCTATATTTTTACATGATACCTATTTCCATTGTTGTTTCTGTCTCTAACTTCAGTGTTTTGCTCAGTATTTGATGTATTAAACGCTCAATAAATATTAAATTGAATTGAGTCAGAAGTGTACTTTCTAAAGTTTCTAGGAGTAGCTAGAGCCACATCCCAGGTGGTCTAACTACATCCCATGTGCATGATCAGGTACAGTTGCTAAAGGAGTCCTATAACTTATTTTATTTACTCTACCATAGGGTGTTTCAGGCTGAATACTGCTACCTGTTTTCCTAATCCCCTTTTCTTAAAGATGAAGATACCAAGGGTCAGAGAATAGAGTTCAGGGGCACACTGTTCCTCAGTAAGTAGCAAAGCTGGGACTAGACCTCACAGCTTCTGTCTACAAGCTCAGGGCCCTTTCCATTCTTCCATGCTGCCTTGTGTAATAAAGGACTATGACTAAAAGTGAGGGAGAATACGGGGACGCAGGCTCTCCCTTCTAGTCTTATTCACTGTGGGACAGGAAGTTGGAAGACAAGTAGCACTAGGAATAAAAATCCTCAAGAATGTTTAGGGCCTATGACCCTTTGATTTCCTTTCTAGGAATATGTACTAAAGAAGTAATCATATGATGAGTTATTTAATTACAGCCAACTTTTATTGGCTGTGCAAAATGAGCCGGGCACAGTGCTCAGTACTTTACATATATTTTCTCACTTAAGGCTCAGAACAGTCTGATGAGCTATGTTCTTACAATTACTCTCCCCTGAAACAGATGGTGAAATGAGGCATGGGAGGATTTTATAAAATCCAAGTGTCCAAGTGTCCGAGTTACATGGCTATTTAGGATTGGGACCCTCGTCTGAACCTAAAGCTCTTTCTCGCCTCTGACGTGCTCATTGCTCTGTCACTGAAGTGATGCTTGATGCAGAGAAGGCTGGGAAACAATCTAAAAGCTTGGCAATAGGGAATGTGTTTAGCAAATTTTTCTTACAAACTCTACAAATGATGCTGTAGATATCTACAAGGATATCAAAAGATGATTATAATAACATTGCAATGTATAAAATATTGTTATTCCATTTTGTAAGCATATGTCCATGGAAAAATATCTAGAGGGATTATAGCTCATTTTTTTGTTCTTAATCTCTATTTTCTATTTTTTCTTACAATGAACATATCTAATTGTATAATTTTTTAAAAGCTAAAGTACATAATGGGGGAGTAGTTTAGAACTTTTGAAGCATTCAAGTAGAATTAACAAATTTTCAAGAGGTTTTTTTTTTCCCAAGGGAAAAAAAAAATGAGTGTTCCTTCTAAAGAGTATTTTCTTCTGTTGCCTCTGGGCAGGACCTTCAGGCTTCCTCCTCACTGGCTCTGGCGTGGGCCTTGGAGCTCAACAGGGCCTCAGGGAGGAAGAGTAGGCTCCCTCAGGGGCTGGGCTTGGAAAGTTACTGTTGTCGGTGCAGTGGAACCTGCATGGAAGTCACACCATTTTTTTTTTAAATGTGACTTTGGCCTTTCAAAAGGAAACGTAACAGCCAAATTTTGGGCAGAGCTCACACAACTTGAGGAGCAGAAGGAATAACAGAAAGGAAGCTAAGGGGCTAATCTCAGAGAACAAAGACACCCCCTTTCTGAGGGGTGGAGAGTCCCTGGTTGTCCTCATCTGGCCCCTCAGTGGGTAAACTATGTGTCAGTGCAGGAGGCCCAGCTGAGGGGCCAGAAGAACAGGACTAAAGGAGGACTGAACTTTCTGGGTTGGAATCAACCATGTGTAGGCTCTTCTTTGGGACATGCCTCAAATATTCACATAGATGTCATGGTCAAATGTCCGCCACCAAATTGGGTATTTGTTTGCGTCTAAGCAGTGACTTAGGATCTGTTCAGGCTCTCAGACACTTTGTGTGCTAGGGGTGGAGAAAAAGTTGAGCGAAGAGACACTAGGCCCTCTATAATTCTATTCATAAATTTGAGGTATGAGATGTTCAATTAAATTTCATTTGAAGAAAATTGTTTCAGAGCTAAAACATCATCTATAAAAGTTCAGAGTGTTTGGGGGATGAGGACCATGACATGTAAGTTTCCTTGTGTGGTGGAAAAGGGTACTGCCCACAGAATACAAGCCAGAGGGAGACAGCTGGGTATGGGAAGGGCAGAAGTGTTGGATACTAGAAGAAAGGGCAAAGGAGTGGACAAAAGGAACACCACATTTTCACAATCTTTTCCTCAACTGGCTATGTATTTGCAATTGAGAAGTGTCTAGAATTTAGGCCAAGTAATTTATTGGCCAAATAGATTCTAAAATTTTGAAGAATTACATATTCTCAGGGACTATCAGTCATTTTTTAAACCTTCACCTGAGGATATGTTTATTTATTTTAGAGAGAGAGGAAGGTAGAAGGAGGGGGGAGAAAGAGAGAGAAATCAATGAGAGAGAGAGAGAGAATGTGTGAGAGGAGAGAAATGTGTGTGTGAGAGAGAAATCAATGTGAGAGAGAAACATTGATCAGTTGCCTCACTTATGGATTTTGACTCGGGATCAAACCTGCAACCTAGGTATGTGCCCTGACCAGGAATCAAACCCACAGCCTTTGGGTGTGTAGGATGACACTCCAACCAACTGAGGCAGCTGACCAGAGTAGGACTACCAGTCATTTTAAACTAATTGTTGTTACAATGGAATAACCATAAAAATATATTTATATAATCACTACAAATTCCAGTGTATGTGTGCATGTGTGTATGTAATTTTTGGGTATTTCTAGGTTTTAGGTGTGACTTTTTAGTTTTGTTCTTTTTACTCTGAAACAGTGTGAGTTCAACTTCCCAATAAAAATTGACAATTCTATTGTGCTATTATTGTGCTGTATAACAAGAGTCAGTTTAGCATAAAAGTTCAGAGGTTGAGCTCTAAAGCCAGACCCCCTGAATCTGAGTCTTCTTCTGCCATTTATCAGCTATGTCAGCTTGGTTAAGTGCCATAAACTCCCTGTGCTTCAGTTTCCTCATCTATAAAATGGGGATGATGACAGTAGCTCACTGACAGGGTTTTTTGTTGTTGTTGTTGTTGTTGTTTTTGAGGATAACATGAATTGAGACTGTGATGTATTTAAGACTGTGCTTGGCACATTGGAAGTTCCCTGTTAGTTGTCACTGTTATTCTTGTTCTTTAACACTCACCAAATACCAAATACTGGGAGAGAAGAAATAATGTAAAAGAGGTATTCCTCTTCTGCAAAAATCTTAGATTGCTATTTTTCTCTATTTTATCCATTGGATTAGGTCACAATATTGCTGTCACCAGTATCTTTCTATCAGGATTTTTGAGTTTCAAAGTTGTATTATTGAAAAAAATATGGAGTTCTCCTTATGGATTTTTTATTCCCTAGGAGAGATAGTTACCTCCTTCCTAAGCAAGTCAAGACCTAGCAATTCACTACCTCCAAGGTGAAGCAGCCCCTACCTAGATAACCACAGTGGGATTCCGGTGAAATCCTTTGAGTAAAGGCCCTATGCTCCCCTCTTGGTAAATGAAATCATTGATCTGCTTTTAAAACTAACTTATCTAGGGGCTACCTATATCAACTTTCATATCAAGATTGGCAAGGGTGCCCGGCTAATGCACATCTACAGTGTCTGCTCACACTTGCAGAATCCCTCACACAGCTGGGACCTCACATTCAAATGTGAGTGGTTTTCACAGAATTAATGTCCTCTTTCCTGAAACCAAGAAAGAAAATGGAATCTCTTGCATTTTTTTTCTTTTCAATTTGTGTTAATATAGACATGAGCCTTTATTGGAAAAAGTAGAAAGCAATGTGTATGAAGCTTGGATTATAGCCAACTGAAAAAAAAATGAGTTCAGATGCTTTCTGTGTTGGTTTTGCTTCACATGCAGATTGTGCTGTTTGGTGAGAGGAATAATTAGTCATTTACAGGTTCATTACATAGTATGGTTAAACCTGACCTTCTCTTCCCTTTGGCTGGCTGGTAAGGGACCTTTCTCAGTAGGTCCAGCTGGCTAATATGGCCCTTATATGTACAAACCTATGTAGTACAGTCTGTTTCTTCCAACTCTAATGCCACTCTCTTTGAGATCCCTATTTTACATATGGCAAGGAAGAGCCCACATGTCATTCATTTTTCAGTTCTTTGTACAAGACTTTTAAATGGGCCATCCATCCTCCCACCTCCTACAACAAAAACGGCACATTGTTATTTAAAGCAAAAGCTTTATAGATTAGTTGTTGAATGCGATATTCATCTCATGAATAACTAATAACATAAAATAAAGAACAATGAAAATGCAAATTATCTGCACATATACCGTGGCAGTTAGCAGCACGAATAGCCCTCCTGAGTTCGTGCAAGGTAGGCAAAAGCCAGTCAAATTTCTGATCATACCTAGTCCTTTGAGTTGCTGAGACAATATCAGAATTCATCTCTTTTACGACTCATTATTGAGGCATGAAAAAAAGATTAAAATCTGGTAGAATTTCAATTTTTTCGTTAGCATTATTAATAAGCAAGAATTGGCAGGAGCTAAACTGATTGGCACATACATCTGGGATAACAGAAATAAATAAAGTTTCAGAATGGGAGGAAGGTTTGCTCTAGAAGGGTTTTGGGTAGAAAACAGCATGTGTATGAGGACAGCTTCAAATCTAACCCAACCTCAACTAACTCTAAGTAGCACTTTTAGAATAGTAGAGAGGGACAGGTGGGTGTTTGTCTCCATGAGAGAGAGGCCTCACTTTTATTTGGGGGAAGAGTATGGAAAGGATGTAAGGAGGTGGAGAGCGAGTTACTGCAGCTATGAGAAAGCAGCCCAAGTAGACTCACTGAGGAGAGGTCTTATTGTTCTAAGTATCAGACTGATCCCACGTACTGTTTCCTGGATTGGCTCTTAAGAAAAATATAATCATAAAGAAAAGAATCTTTGGCCTTTGAAAGATTTATAGTAATACATAGAGCCAAATATTTATTTTATGTGTACACAGTGAATTAGCCTTAATACTTGATAAAAACCTGATACCTACCAAAAGTATTGAAATTTTCTTTCCCTTGCTCACCTGCTGCTTTTATACAGTTCATGTGCACATCATATACACTGTTTATATGGGAGATGTATTCTGAGTAAACTAATACAGAAAGGCTGGGTTTCATGTCTTTGACAGTCGCAAAAAAGAGGACACATGGCCTTGGATTTTAGTGGTAGTTTGCCCTGTATCAGTCTTGCTGAGCATCCATCACAATGGTTATGCAATGGAATAGGAGTAATGGACGTAGTAACAAACATTGGATCTATCTTTTCATGAGATATTAAATTACATTCAGTTATTTTCTTTCACTGCTATAAGTGAAAAATGAAAACCAAAGGCTCCAGAGAACCATTCAAAAGCAACAGACCCCACAGATGGCTGACCCAGATAACTGATAGCGTGGTGTTCCAGCCGCACTCTGTGTGGTGAGGCCTGGCGACCCTGAGCCCCCTGGCTGCCCACCACTAACTGTCAGGCTATACTGTGCTTCCTGTGACCACTCCGAAGTTGTCGTTAGCCTAATGGAGGGCCTCTTCACCCCATCCACCCCCAAACCAGGCTCTCGTATTTCCTTATGAATCAACTCTTGAGAGAGTCACTACATTAAGCAACTGGTCACACTCAAAACTTCTATCTTGACTTCTACATGCTTTGTATCAGTTCTCCGCAACCCTTTGTACTCAGGTGCCCTTAATGACTTCAGAGAGATCAGCTCTTGGTGCACGCCAAGTCAGCACACAGCAAGCAAGCCATTTCTAAACAGTCCCTGTTTTATTTCTGAAATGCAGAGAAATTTGTATTGTATTCCCTAATATGTCTGTGTTTTAGTTTCTTAAAGCACTTAACCAACTCTGCTGCCATGACTGCTTAATTCTAGAGAATAAGTGATGTTGAACTGTGGTCCCCAAACCATCAGTATCAACATTATCTGGGAACTTGTTAGAAATTCACATTCTCAGGCGCCCACTTCCTGAATTAGAATCTCTGGGGGGGGGTAGGGGATAGCTATCTGATTTTGAACAAGCTCTCTGGGTGATTCACATGCACCATCAGATTTGAGAGTCATAAATCAAAATACTGTGCTTTGTTAACCCTGGGGCTTTGAGTGTTTCTGTTGTGGTTACTCTCAAGTATATTATTTCCAAATTGGAGAAGAATATGATAGTTGATTGTAGCAGAGATTCTCCAGTTTTTATAAAAGGGTGTGTTTACATGCGGGGATACTTACTTGAATGTACCCAAAGTTCATTCAGTTGGCCACTCTGCTGTATTCTTACTGTGCAGATACTCTTCTGTTAAAGATGCAATGATGGACACAACCATGGTGGAGTTTAAGTTCCATTGGGTGAGAGAGTCAATAAGCAAATGTGGTGTATTGTCAAGTGTTAGTAGTGCTATGGAGAAAAAGAAAACAGAGAACAAGGATTGAGAGTGTCTGTTTGGGATTGTTCTTTTAGACAGAAGGATCAGGAAACGTCTCTGTAGAGGCAGCTTTTGAGCGAATTCAGCAAGGGAGCGAAAATTGAGTGAGAATGCAGCAAGGAAATAGGTGATGAGGCAGTCTGGGGGAAGATGTTTCAAGGCAGCATGTAGGTGATACCATTAGCAGGTTCTCCAACTTCACATATTTAAACCTAGACACTTGGAGTGTTTCTTATCTTCTCCACCTGTGGTGTACATCACTGAGGATTGCTGTCTCTTTCCCAGGCCGACTTGGTGCCTAAGTTCCCTTTTATAGGAAAAGATGGTTGAACTCTTCTGGTTAATATTCTACCTGGTAGTTATCCTTGAGTGTGTCTCCTGGTCAAGGGCATAGGTGTTGAGTCCTAGCACCAAATAAAATTCCACACCTTTCTCTCCCATCTTCCCTAACAAACACTTGGAATGCAGTTTATGGGTTTTCTACTTCATTGATAACCTCAAAGCTAGCCTCACTTATGTATGCAGTCAAGAAAATAACTCCCAAACACTTGCACTTCACTAACAGCAGAACATAGTACTTTGGACTTTACCTTGCAAGTAGTCTAGGCACAGCACTGGTCAAGAAAAGGTGACAAATCTGGAGCTGCAAAGCACCATGATGGAGGTCAAGGTGACAGATTCATTCCCCATTTGTGGCAGGGAATTTACTATTCTCCCAGGGTCTCACAATCTCCTCAGAGTGAGACTTTTTAAGTAAAAATAGGGGGTCTGGAGCACAGTGGTACAAACCATTCCGACCAAAAGAAAAGCATGCCAAAGAAATGAAGGGTTGACAGCAAATGATGATGAAAATCATACAATCTGTTTGTTGCAAGATATGAAGGAGTCTGTGATTGAGATCAGAGAATAAAAATTATTGCTCTTTCCTCAATCTATAGGGTTTTTTCTTTCTTTCTTTTTTTTTTTTTGGATGAACATGTTCAAGGGAAGCACTGTTCAAAAGTAATTTACTATCCTGAAGAATCACTAAAGGATTTTCCTCTTCGTCCTATTGGGAATGCACAGGGGAATTCACAGGAGGGATTCACAGAGCAGCAGTGGTGGTGGGATCCCCGGGGTCTACCTGCTTTTGAAGGTGAACAGAGGAATGTCCATCATCCATGAGACCTACTGTGTTACCAAAGCTGAAAGGCAGCCGTAAGTGCATTCTCGTAATTCCCACAGGAACTTCTGATGATTTCCATAAAAAGAGCAAAGAGGGAGTCACAAGTGTACTCTATTTCCACTTCAGACAGAACAAGCATTTCTCACCAAGATCTGTGGCCTGATTCACTTTCTTCTCTCTCCCTTTTTCATTCATGTGCTTCCCTTCACCCTGCTTTACTTTCCCTGCCTTTTGTTTCTCTGATTTATCACTGGCTCCATTATCCTCCCATCCTTTGATACAATATGAAGTTTGAAGCCTCCAACAGTGCTTTCAAAGAAAGCATGTAACTGCCACTTTGGAATGTCTTCAGAACTGTGTGAACAAATGTGCCGAGAAGGAGTAGATGGTTCCCTGGTAATTCTTGTAGACAGAACTGCAATCCAATTCTGGATCTGCCGTCAGGCCATCTACAGAGATAAACATCACAAGCAAATTTGTATTGATGGGGGGAAATTGTCCTTTGCCCTTAACCCAACATTGAATTTGAAAAATTTCCAAGCTTTATTACGTGTAGAATTGGTTTTTAATGCTTTGAGGTGTGTATAGGTGAATGAGAATGGAGCTGATAAATATAGTTACTTTCTTGCATCCACTAGTGACCCAATTTCCTACACAGTCATTTTACATGTACAAAAAAGAATCATGGTGGGGAATAAAATAGTTTCTGTCAAGAAAATGTATAAAATAATCGGGCAAGACTCAAACTTTGGGAGAAATTTGAGGCCAAGTAAGATTCTGTCAAAGAGACTTGAAATACTATCTCTAATTTTTCTGTATCTTGGTAATAAGAACATAACACTTTACAATCAAAAATGATTTTCCTTGTTGATGGGGATCTGGGAGCCGGGGATGCAAAACTGTTTTTTGGTTTATCTCCAGATGAAATTCAGCCAAGAGGTTCAGGTGGAGTGCATCTGAAGGGATGTGAGAAAGCAGAGGCGTGGAAATCTCTCATTGCACCAGCAACTGACTTTTTCACAGACACGGAGGTAGAAAATGTCAATTCTTCCCCACCCCACCCTGCATGCTGGTGGGATTTAAGAAATTCCTGCTCCACTTTCTACACGGGCCTGGTGCAGTTCATGCTGGTGCCCAATTGGACACAAGGGGGCACCGAAGTGCCACAGATTTTGCCCTGGGACCTTTCTTCACTTGCAAATTCCCATCCACGGAGAAGGCCAGGAAACTCTGGCCTTCAGGAGCATTCTTCGCAAGCTGGCTTGGCAGAGACATCACCATGGTGGTTGGAATCATGAAACGTTGCCCACAGGTTGTGTTTTCCCAAGCGTCCATCTTGGTGCCAGTTTGAAAGTGCTCCACCACAGTGGTGGAAGCACCATGTTAAACTTCTTCCTTTTTTTCCCCCTTTAACTAATTCAACACTTGTAGGGTATTTTTGTTTTTGAGAATGTGCACAAAAATCTCATTTGAGAGGAAATCCTTTTGATTTAAAAAATGGTCATTGCTTTTTAATGATACATTTCAAGTATTGGTGCCCTGAACAAGGAAATTATTTTTCTTTTTAATCCATCTGTTTGCCAAAGGAGACAGTCATTTGTTGATTTACTTCCTGTGTTTTGTCTCTCTTCTTTACCTGAAAAGTGAAGAATTGGCAGGGTTCTTGCCACTACATGAAGAGCCATGGGATAATTCATGGGGCAACAATGAAGTTATATGTGAGTTTCTCTCACTTAAAAGAAGATGGGGAATTTGACTATTGATTTCAGATTTTCTCTGTCTGGGCAGGAGAGCTTGCATTTTATTAAATGCAGTCAATTTGTGGTAAAATATTCTTTTTACTTTTCAAAATAGATTGCTGATATACTGTAGAATGGTGGAAAATAAGGCTATACCTGCTGAGTGCTGAAGAGAAGCATTTATTTGCTTTATTGATTTGGTCCATTTTTGTGAGATGTTTTTTAAGTATTTTTCATTTGGCTACAGAATCACAAACTGTCCTAAGCTGCTGAACTGCTCCAGTGTCCTGGAGAATAGCTCCAAAAGGAGAGTTTGGAATTTGGAGCTGATTCTCTGTTGGAGGAACCTTTTGTGGAAGTTGTGTCCCTTGGATAGGGACAGGGGTCACTGCAACCTAATACAGTTGAGTGATACGGGTTGGGAGCATGGGTGAAATCAAAGTGCTGGTTGCCAAGCTCGGACCCTCATCAGTGTGCCATTAAGTAGGAAGGAAGGCTGGTGGACTGTGGTACTGACGTCAGCGCAAAGGATATCAAGCTCTCACGTGATTTCTTTATTTTCTATCAGAGAGTTAAAGCTTCCTCTCTAAAAACAAAGTGATAGTCCTGCTTCTGGTAGAAAAATTATTCATTTATTTAAGAAGATAGTCTCCTTAGAGACCATTTAGTTATGATAAGCAAGAAGAGTGCCTAATCCATAGTGTTAGGTATAATGCCCATACTATCCACAATATGGAAAATGTATGTAGGTTTAGGAACAGGATGATGTGAAATAAATAATATTGGTTATTTTGTAGGGTTGGGATAATAGGTGACTTTAACAATTTTTTTGATTCTGTTCATTTTATAACATTGGTGATGGGGAAAAAGACCCTGGTTACTTCTGCAAAATGGTGGCTTGGTCAGGTGGTTGGAACCGTGATCTCACCATGTTCTGCCTTTCTGAGGGGAACTCTTTCGCGTGTTGGATTTTTTTTTTTTTTGAGTTACACCTGATTCCATGGGAGAGGATCACATCCACTTTCTTAATGAAGAAAGAGTGAGATCTTTAGATCCAGAATGAAAAGGTGAAATGCAGGTTTTGCTGAAATTCAAATTGTTTCTACTATCCTTTCAATTATGACAAAATACTCAGGAGCCACTGGCACTTCTGATTTCTTGGATAATCAGGTGAAGTAAATAAACTTGATAAGTTCTAAATTATGTAAAAAATAGTGTTCTCAATCATACTATAATTTAGTTTAAGCTGTATAACAAAAGTGTTCACTAACTAAATGACCTATTGTAGTATAATAAAAATTTTAAGGAAACCCTTATGCTTGCATGTCTTTTATATGTATCAAGAAACTATATACATAGTGTTTTTTAGGAGAAAACAATTTTATTGTACAATTAGTTTATATGCATATGATATCAGTTAGCTCTCCTAAGTTTTTTACTCATGCTTAGAAGAATGGTTGAAGACGGCAGATCCCACCCATTTCATTTCCTATGTGCACCTAGAGGCATGGATGCTGGGTTTGGGCAGAGAAGATAAATTCAACTAGAAGAGGATATAGGCATGTTGACTTCCAGACCAGAGAAAGAAATTAAAGAAGTAACTTTGTTTTGGACGGAGGTGGGTGGGAAAGACGCTCTCTTTGAAGTAACTTTGGGAGCTTACATCATTTTCTAGGAGCCTTTCCAAATTTAATTATTTTTGTGCTCTGTGTTTCTAATTTCAAATAATTCCAGTTATCTAGGTTTGCATACAGGCATATGGGTCCCCATTTCCTGAGACGTATAACTGTCCCTGTTAAGGGGAAGGAAGTTTCGAAGGTGGGGTTCGTTTTCATGGTGAATGTGGTTGTTTTTATTGTGCTTTTCTAGGCAATGTTGATGAAAGCAAGGCAGGGAACTTTGCTTATCATTGCCAAAAAAGCAAGACTCAAAGATGAGCTTTTTGGTGGCAGAGGAGGAGGTGGTGAAAAAAATGTATAAGAAAGTAATCTTGGAACAAAAGCTTTGCTAATTTGTCAATTCTTGTGTTGTTAAAAAATGAAAAGTAAAGATTTGATAATCCTGGAATCCCAGAGCAATGCACCTCTCCTTGTGTCACTGTATTTCACCCTGATGAGCAATTTGTCCATCTCTATTAGGCTTCTTATTTATATTCACATATGGGTAGGTGTTTCTTTACATTTAGCTGTCTCTTATTATATACAGAAGGCATAATATACTTTCTGTTCTTGCCACATTGTTGATGATTTGGGAAATTCCCATGTTTTAATAAAAATGCAACTGGTATAGAATTTTTCCATTTTATTTAAAATTTCCCTATGAAGCTTACTACAGGTGCCATATTCAGGCCATGCTTGCTTCTGCTTGTAACCCCTTTCTCTTCCCAAATCATAAGAAGCAGGTTAAGAAATTTGGGGGAAATACTTTGATATTTTCTTTTGTATTTACATGAACTTAGAAGCATTTCTTTCAAGTTAACTCATATTTAGCTACCTAGGAAGTTATCACCCAGAGTTTCTTGTTTTTGTTTTTAAGAAAGTAGGTAACTCAGCCTCACTTCTATTTTTCCTTGTTGTTTTTTTAATGAGAATTCTTGTTGATGGGAGAGAGTTACTGAGTCCTCTTTCCCAAATATGCAGATGACAAAGGGAAATGAATGATTGACTGAAATTTTCATTTCCATCCAGATGTCTTAGCATTCTGGTGACATAGCCTGATTCTGCACTCGTGTGTGTGTGTGAGTGGATACAGGACTAGTATGTTGCAACTCTCCAGTCCCAGGTGGGAATTGATTAGGTCAATTCTGGGATAGTGGGTGGGCAGGCATGTATGGCTTTGGCCACTTACCAAGAAACTCAGTTATCTTTACAGGTACAGGTGTATCGGTGCAGAATGTATGGCTGTAAGGTACAGATGGCACCTGTCTACAAACTGTAATGACCAAAAGAAGGGATGGGCCTTTTTTGGGGACTGCGCTTGTGGTCTCACAGCAGATCTGACATTTTTCCGTGCTTCTTGCAGAAGGGAATCAGTTTGTGTCAAATCAGGAAATTTTTCTTCCCATCTCCTCCAAAGAACTCTGTTGTGTAGTATTCCTGGAGACACTCCTGCTTGTCTGTAGCAGTGACTGCCTTTAAGCGGTGAGAAAAAGTCATTTCCATACATAGAAGTTAGTAAACCAAAGGTGACTTGAGACTGTAGTATAAACGTGTTATTAAAACTCAGTTCTTATATGTTAGGCCATATCTAATTTCAGGAAATTGATTTTATTAACCAGAATCAGCAATAACTTTCTTCCTGCAGTTCATGGCTATACAGACACATTCTCTTCTAAGCACATTTTTTTCTTAATACTGGGAATATTATCCAATGTCTGTCTGAGAGTGACATACTTCAAATCCCGTCTGCCGATGTACCTTTCAAATATCCCGGTGTCCTCCTTGTTTCCCATTTTTTACTGTTCAGGGCCTGCACAGAACATTACTGTCCCAGCAGACCTTTTATCCAAGGACTGTTGATCACAGCCCAAGAGCTGTCAGCCTATTTGCATTCTGTGGATGCATCATTATTCACAACATTTGATGTCCATAAAAACACATTAAAACTATTTCCTTGAGCAAAAATAATCAGCTCTCTGTTGTACATATCATTTGTATACTCAAATTGTAAAATGTAAATTGATATATAAGAAAATGGCCCATTAACTTTTTCATTAATGACAATAATACATTTTGTACACCAGCAGCAGGAGGGTCTTGCTTTGACTTTAGCAACCTGAAGGGTAAATGGGGCCTTCCTTCTTTTCCTTTTTTAATTTCATAAAAATGATGGGTATCATCAAACGGAGATTCTTTTATGTGTTCTTATTCATCTTAAAATATGAAACTTTTGATTCATTATAATATTAAAACTACCCTGATATACAGGGTAAGTGCTTTTCTTTTAAAGAAAGAGAAAAATAATTATCTGTTAATTGAATATTCCCAAGAAGGCCAGTTTTTACCACGGGTAACATGTAATTGTCCTAAAATGTTTATGACATTTCCAGTTATACCCTTCCACATTACATCAAAAATGTTGTCAAAATCATAAAATATTAAAGAAGAACATCTTTTGTGGCCAGATAACTTTCATGAAATGCAAATGTACAATCAATTTGAAAACACTAAATACCCCTTTTTGTTATGAGATATGGACATTTTTATTTGATTTCATTAGGACTTACTTGTATTACTTTTTGTTATAATTTAGTGCATGCTTTTTATAGAAGTGAATATTGAATTAATCATCTTTTTTTAGGTATTAATAATACTCACATTCTTCCAGGTATAGGATTTAACTCTTATAGTGCCAACATGACCAGCTGTCAAGCTGCAGCATTTGATTAAAACATAGATTAATAATTTGTCTATCACAGATACATCATGCACTAACAGATAAAGAGCATCTGATATTAACTGAAAAATAAAATCTGCCTTGAGTAAATTGCATAGAAAAATTACACAGTACATTTAAATTACCATTTGCTTAGCAACATGCCCTTGTAACCATTCCAGTGGGGCTATAAAATGATCGATTTACTTTAATTTTCTACCGAATCCTGAAAAAAAAAATGGCTATCAGTAACCTATCCCTTCATCATAGCATGCTGATTCACTCTGTGTATTAAATTTACTGGCAAGGAGCAAGACGTTAACAAAAAGTAACAGATAATGTGAACATTTCATGCATAATCTGTAATATGAGATATGTATTAATAGGGAAATTATGATGCATTCAATTATTCTGAAATGCCTTCCAGAGATGTTTTGATTTGGCTGCGCTCTGATAGTAGCGGCACAGCAGGGAGCATCTCCAGTGATGAATAACCTAATCTCCTAATCTCAAAATGGGCACTATTCACAGCTAGCCTGGGAGAGGCTGGTGGAAGAAACCACACTTCACAGCCATGGCCACTGAGAAGAATACAATGCAAACAACAACCCATACCACAACACCATAACCAGCAGCCCAGCCTGCCACCCTGCCACCAGGCCTCTTAAAAATAAAGAAATGAAATGTGTATTTCTAGTGAATGCTGTTTTGTCCCTTGTGATCACACAGGGCTAGATTCTAATCTGAGAGGCCCCTTCTACTCTTTTCTGCAAAACTTGCAAGACAAAAGGCTATAAAAATGATTGCACTTGCATTAGGGCTGTTAGGACTCTGGTATTTATGAGACATTATGTATGCACAGGAACCTTTACTAATTTGCCATGTTTCATGCACACCTGGAATGATCTGCCCCATGTACACATTTTTTTTCCCTTTTCCTTAATTCCCAAAGAAAGCCTACCACAACAGGAAACTGTTCATTTTGTATCATAAGCCCCATGTTCTATAAAGCTGCCTAGGCGTAATTAAGCATCTACATTTACTTCTTCGTGTGGGGAACAATGGTCTGTCTCCTTGGAGAGGTCAAGCGGGATTTATTTTATTGTGTACAGAGTTGGAGCCATGGAACAGGCTGTCAAGATAGTAACTGGCCATGCCTTTGCCATTTATGTGGCCTTCTCTATGTAAGAGCAGGGCTGTATTTTTCACCCTCTGATTTACTCCCCTTTCTTCATGGGATCGTTGCTACAAAACTATTAGTAAATACCCTGCTGTAAGGAAAATAAGTCCTGAGGAAAATATGCTATGCATGTATGCCTTCCCCACCCCCAAATTACTTGATTGCAGCAGGCTCACTTTTTGATTAATGCAATTTTGCATAAGGTAATATTACACGAGTGTATTACTTTTCAGTAATTATTCAATGGAGTTAATATGGCAGACTTCTTGAAGAAAAATTAGAACCGTGGTGTCTCATTTCTCTAAATCCCCAGCACTGTTCAGTGGGGTAACAATAATAATTATGTATAAATAAATAAATTTCTTTTATCAGTGTTCACTTGGGCTGCAAATAATGGGCAGCCTCATCCCCAATCAGAACACTAACGGTTGTACTTTTTAATTAGCAGTGTTCTGAGGGGCAGAAGCAATTTTATGTGCAGTTTTGTTGTGCTGCAGTTTGGGAGAGTGACACAGTGATTTGTTATAACAAGGATCTTTGCAGTTTAATCATCGTGTGAAATTATGTGTGCTATTTTGCTTTCACTTTCCCCTGCACCTTTGGGTTTGAGCCACACCAAAACAGAGGGCGGGCAAGGCTTGTGGACTTCCTTTCCTAAAGCCATTTTCCCTTCGCTAGGTCTGATTTCACGTGAGCATCATTTTAAACTCCAGCAAGATGTGGTTCTATTTAACTAGCCCTTGCTTACAGAGGTCCCATGCCTACTATTATATTTCCTTACCATGATGCATACTTTGCAGTGCATTTTTCTCACTAATCATGGTTTAGCAAACAAGGAAGGAGAGGGCCCCATTTTATGAAACTTTCTGATGAGTGATGTTCAGTTTATTTCAGTCTTTAGTATACTAGAATGTACAATTGCTCTGAAGATAAATAAAAGATTCAGCCGGGTGCCACTGGAGAGCCGAGCAGCATGTCTTTGGCATTGCTTGAGACTTATCTGATTTGGATTTGTATACCTCATGGGGAATGGCAAAATATTGGAACAGACGGCTTGATATTTCCGAAGAATATAGTGGGCTTTATTAGCACCAGTTTCACTCCCTGACTGACGGCTTTTTCAAATTTTTTATCTTATTAATCCGTGCTACTGTATGTAAATGTTATTCCTCTCTGCATAAGGGAGGCAACCAGCGATTTGTAATAAATGCTTATGAGTGCCTGAGGCTGCACTTAAACTTTAAAACATCTATTATTAAGTTGCAAAAAAACACTGTAATGGCCAATAGTGACCTCATAGGAATTTTAAACTGTGGTCTGCTCTTCTGCATTAAAAACAAAAAAAAATTGCCTCAAGTTAGAATTATGAGCAATGCTATTTTAACAGCTGCATTTTGATTATTAAAGTGTGTTTTACAACTGAATTACAATGCTTTTATGGACTCTAGGTATAAGATTTAAAAAGGTCATTAAACATAGTCGGGTTTTGTCACAGTAGGTGTCATTGTATACAATGGACACTACACAATCTATTTTATCTCACCGCATTTAGGATTTAAAATAGCATGCAGGAGCCTTTTAGTTTGTTTAACCATGTAGATAACTATAGATCTCTCAAGGATTTTTGACAGTTTGCAGTCTGAGATGACTACTTTCATTATTATTTTATTAATTTGACAAGAAGCCCTACAGATTTTCTGTGTATCACTGATCCATTTGTCCCAGAAATAATTAAAAATGCCAGCCTGGAGCAACAGACAACAGATACACTTCTGGCAAATCAATGTTCAAAAATGCATTGCTTGTACTGTAGCCAAGTCTAACCCTGAAACATTTCTACATTTTCTCAATCTGATCATATATGGGCTCATTGACAATTGGTATCGACCCATGATATGGGTTTTCCAAATGCAGTACCTATACATTGGTTTATTTATTATGTCATTTGCTGGGTACTATACGTAATGTTTACATCTCTTGCTCCACAAATACAAGGTAAAGTTGCTTTTCCCAGGGCTGCCTCTGCCATACATAGCTGGCAAGGTGGTAAATGTAAACTTGAGTTTGCCTTGCCTGTGCCCTCCCTGCCTGTTAGCCACTTATATGTAAATCTTTCATTTCCTTGTCACTAATTTGGCATGGTGTTATGCTGGTGACTAGCTAGAGTCCGTGCCATGCGTGGAACTGATTTCTGGGTGCCTGATTGTTGATGAGGACATGGGGATGGAGGTGTGATAAGGAGTATAGAATCCTCAAAATATTTGACAAAATGTCACAAAGGATTGTATTTGCATGTAGTACCGTGGGTAGGACATAATGATTAGTGTGCAGCCGTTGCTGGCCCTGCATATCCGAGCTCATGCAGATAACATGTCTGCTGTACAGCTTTGAATATTGTATATGTACTTTGAACATATCTGTGACTAGCAAAGCTGTCATTCTGTTGAAAAATGTAGCTGCACGGATGACAATACTGGTTTAATTTTTTTTTAAAGAGGACATCTTCTAAATAATTATTATCATGCTAATAACATTTGTATTCTTTTGTGTATAATTAAGATCTGCCTGTCTAAGCATGAAATAGGGTTGAAATCGTGAATAAGTATGCTATCCTTAACCTATTTAGTAAATCAGTTTTAATTTGGCTTTCTTTAGGTTAAATTATAACAATAGCATGTTGTATATAAAAATCTACAATTCCTGACTGTAAAGAATCTTGGGAATATTTAATACTCAGCAAAGCTTCCCACAAAATTAAAGGAGCCCCTCCTATGAATATGAAGTGCTGAATTGAAAATAATGATTCAACAATTATAGAAGTCATAGATTTGAAAAAATTAACATTAACTCTTTCCACCTCATAGTGACAAATAGCTAAATAATTTTATATTTTGACCTCTGGCTTTGCATATGATTTTTCCTCTTATGTAATAAAAATTAATTTAAGATCTTACTCCACCTACTTCTGAGAACATTCAAAGCACCAAACAGGATAAGACACAGTGAAAAATAAGCCATTTAGGGATAGAACATAACAGGTTATGTAATTTAGTGATCACAGACTGTTTTGGAATACATCATGCCTTTTTGTTCCCATAAAATAGGAATGTCTGTTGTTGGTGTTTGTTTGTTTGTTTGTTTTTTCTGTAATTTCATGGCTAATACCTATCCAGGCAATTATACTAAAAGAAATTATCTTTGTCATTTTGCAAGGGTTATTCTTTATTTTCAAGATACTTATGGCTTCCTAACCCAGCAGATTCACTCTTCCCCATCCCGACTGTAACCATTTGCATGCTGTGATTTATAAGGTTATTGGAAAACACCTCCATTTATCAATTATGAGCGAGCACAGACTGCTCTGGAGCAGTTCAGGCAGCATCCCTGGCAAGTGAGCTGTCTAAGGGGTGGGAGGCGGGGAAAGAGGGAAAAGAAAAGAAAATGGCAACAGGAGGACAGTGGGAGTGCAAAGAACTGGTGGTCAGCATGGCTTCTGCTTTTGTTTCCTGCTGAGTGCTGGGGCCCTGCTTCCACAGCTTGCCTGGCACTGTGCACAGAGCCCTCTGCGTTCGATTCCCCTCTGTACATTTTTGGTCCTCTCACTGTTTTTCCACAGATCTGTATTTGTTTTGCAGTCGTCAGCAAACATGTTCTGGGTGTCTGTGCTCGGTGTATGCTGTGCTTGAGGGCCTCGACTTGTGCAAAGTCCCAGGAGGAATATGAAGGGAAGGATCATGGGACCTACTGTGTCCTGCCGTCATGGGCCAAACCTATTATACAAAAGTGCCAATTAAAGGCAAAAGAGAGATACACCAAAAAGTGCTTGCTAACTAAATTAAATCATATTTTAAGATGGCTTACATTTATGTGTCTGACATGTCATGATTGCTTAATAAATGAGTCAATAATAATAATAATATCTTGATGATGATGATCATGATAACATTGATGCCAATAAGGACTTCAGGAACTGTCACAGGAAAACAGACTAGAACAGAACAAGTCTTTGTACCACTTCCGAAACCCTGGGCATGTGAATGAGTTTTCCACAGTGGGGGCTGCTTTCACAGGACCTTCCCTTACTCACACTTGCTGCCTGCTCCACACCCCACTCCCCTGCCTTCCCTACTCTTGTCCTTTCTCCATAGCTTTTATTACATTTGAATCTACTGAATTTGCTGTTTATTGGAGTTGTGTTTTTATATCTTCCCTCACTCAAATGCAGGTTCCAAGAGGGCAGGGATGTTTGTTTTATTCATGAATCCCAAGCTCTCTAAGAGAGCCTGGCACAAGGTGGGCTCTTAATAAATATCTCTTGAATGTCAAGTGAATGACTAGTGGCTTGTCTAACGTGCCCTCCTCTGCTGTTTCATAACCCAGTGAGTTGACTGCTTCCATCTTGTATACCCTTATAACAAATAGCGCTCTTACGGCCATGGTGGCCAGATTCTCCAAAGCATGTCCACTGTGCTAGGAAAGGAGAAGAGAGGAAGAATTCCAGTGTTCGATGTGTGACTGATGATGACTACACCCATGCAGTAAACTTTTGGGAGCAGCTGGAAAACCCCACTATGGCCTACTGATCAGTTTGCACATAGAAACCATTTTCTTCAGGCAGTGTTTCCCTGAGATGCTCACTTCCCTGGCTCATTCCCTCAAATAAGCATAGTGGTTAAGCCAGTAGGCTTTGGATCAGGCAGATTTGGGTTGAATCTGCCTGCCCACTCATGCCAGGCTAAGCCAAAGCACATTCTTAGCCTCCCAAAGCTTTACATTTCTTATTTATGGAACTGAGCTAATAAAGGTACTTGTCTCCTTGGTTTTGTGAAGAATTAAATGAAATGCTCTATGAAATCTACCGTACTGGTCAGCCTAGTGCTCAGCAAATGGTAGCCAATGACATATTACAGCTACTAATTATTATTATTTTATGATTGTTGTTATTGATTATTTGGCAGCAATCCCTTATGTTGCACTAAATATTATCTAATATATTTGTAATCTGTGTTTTCACACAGTACTTTTATGTACTCAGTTATCCTTTAAGATATTTATCCCCTGGTTTTTCAGATATTTAAGCTATTAGAAGGATTTATTAAAAAAATACTTAAGTAATTAGTTGTGGAGAATATACTGAGATTAAAAATTATACTTACTTTAGAATTAAGAAAACATGACCTTTTTTCTCCAAAGGTGTAATGGTATTTGGATGAGAGGAATACCACTGGTGTGGAAAGAGGAAGGTAAAGGGAGAAATAATTCTAAACTACTCACTATCTTGATTTTATTTTATTTCCATACTCCTGAATCACTAACCCTTAATTTTTTAATGTAACCTGATTTTTCTCTTGCTACCTGTATTTTCTTGGAAGTGCTCATTGTTTGTCAAATAATGAATTAATTACAAGAGATTATCTATATCTATATGTAGAGAGAATGAATATCTGCAAGCGAGTAATTATTTTGTAGAAAGAAACCTAAACATATAAAGATAATTAATTTTGCAAAAAGAGAGAGAGAAGGAGCTTATACCCTTTGTGACAGCATGGATGGAACTGGAGAGCATTATGTTAAGCAAAATAAGCCAGGCAGTGAGGGACAAATACCATATGATGTCACCTTTAACTGGAACCTAATCAATAAAAGAAAGAAGCAAACAAAATATAACCAGAGACATTGAAATTAAGAACAATCTAACAATAGCCAGAGGGGAGGGGGAACAGGGCTGTGGGGAGAAGGGTTTTCAGGAACTACTATAAAGGACACATGGACAAAACCAAGGGGGAGGGTGGAAGCAAGGGAGGGAGGTGGGTTTGGATGGGGTTAGGGGGGAGTGGTGGGGAGAAAATGCAGACAATTCTAATCAAACAACAACAAAGTAATTTATGGAAGAAAAAAAAGAGATATGGTAAATTTGCACTAAACACCTTATAAAACTGCAATAATTAAAATGACAATGATACTAATATAAAATGAAATAGATATTTTAGTGTAACAAAATGTAAGTATAGAAATTAAACAGTAAAATACTTTATATAGCTAAAGGGAGTGTTTCAATTTAATGGGGAACAGATAAATAAAAATTGCATTAAAAATTAATATTTGGGGCAAAAGTACTTTAGATCTCTCCACCTCACACAATATATGACCATACATTGATGATCAATTAAAAAGTTATGCGTAAAAAGTAAATTTAGAAAAAATAACCAGATGAAAGTATGTTACCAACTTAGATCTCAGAATAGAGAAAGCCATTTTAGAATAAAAACAAAGAGAGGAGATAGGTAAAAATTAAATAGGTTTTTTTGTATGAAAATTAAATTTTTATTTATGAAAAAAAGGTAAAAATCCAAGTAAATATTTCAAAAGATAAAGTGTTAATGATAATAAAGAGTGTTTTTAAAAATCAGAAAGGGAAGGATTCTGCCAGAAACATGTGTTCATAAACTCAACATTCTTTCTTTGTCTTCTTGGAAAACTTCAAAAACCAGTATGGAGAAGGAAAGCAAAAACCTGGCTGACACTTTTCGTTAAGCTGGAATACACACTAGAATGTTTGCAAGGGCTGCTGAAAGGAAATGCATTTGCTCAGTAACTGTTTCCCAGGATGTGGAAGAGAGAGGACAACCAGCAGTAGGCACTATAACTCTGCGACACAATCAGACCTCCTGTAGTCATGCCCTGAGGGCCAATGGCTGGACTCCTTAACTGCAAAGGGTTCCAAGGTGAGACTGAACGGATAGGTGACAGAGCCTGCCTTCACCATATTCAGAAACCCTAAGGAGGCAGGAGTACTATGAAGAAGAAACTTGCACACAAGCCACACTGACAGGAAGGAGCCTGGCATTATCTGAAAAGAGATTCTTGTGAAAACTAGCCATCCTGGGGCATACCTGATTCCTCCACATGTATAGCAACTTCTCACAAACAGCTCTTCCAGAAGACCCCAACTCATATGACACAGATATAAACATTACAAGAAAATGGACAGAGCATCTATAAAAGATAAAATTTGTAAAGGAGGAAAAGAGCATCATCCTTTATTGAGAAAAACACATTCATGAGAACAATGTTGTTGGAACAGGTGGGAATTGTGAATTAATGTGGTGCCATTAATTTTTAAAACATCATATCTTTTAAAAACTATACAGAAATGCAAGAATTCAGGAACAAAATTGTGAGGTGGTTGGAGCAATGAAAAGTGAGGCGGAATAACTCAGGGAAGAGGAGGAAGAAAAATAATGAAATACAGGCAAAAAGTGTGATGGGAAGCATCATAAAGCCAAGAGACACTGTGGAGGTGATGATAAGAGCACTGAGGATAGAAAGAAGACAAATGAAATGACATAGGTATAAAGAAAGAGATCAAAAGGATCAGAAAGGAGGCGATAGAAATCGGAGACATGAAAAGGAGCCCCACCATATGTTTATTTGGATTTGTAGAGGAAGAAAACACAGTGCTAGTGCAGTGAAGCCACTGTTTGGGGATACAATTTGACACATTTTTTCTGACACAAAAGAATGGATTTACCTCTTGAATGGGCTCCAGTGCCAGGAAATTTGGTCCATTTTGGTCAACATCAAGAATATTCTAGCAAAGTTCTAGGACTTGAGCCTCTAGGCCAAAAAGATTGTGCCGTATTTAAGGGATTAAAAATCAAGCTGTCCTCACATTACTCCACAGCAATCTTCAGCCCCCAGAGATAATACAGTTAAATGTACAAGCTATCTAAGGAAAGAAACTATGAAGGAACTATGTTATAACTAGTTACACTTTCCTTCTAGTATAAAAACCATAAACCAATTATTTTAAACCTATGAGAAGTCAACATATTTCTTACAATGAGCTCTTCTGGGGGAAATTACTAGAAAATAAACTTCAGCCAAACGAGTGGAAGCACAGCAGAAGAATTGGCAGTGAATGTTCCACATAGTTGATAGAACGAAGACTAAAAGTAACATGAGAAGTAGAGCAACAGACCAATGTGAATTTTATAGGCTAGATCACCCAGGATCCTTGCTAAAATGCAAATTCTAAAAAATTAGGTCTGGGTGAGGCCTGAGGTCCTATCTTTCTGACCAGCTCCCAGATGCTATCAATGCTGCTGGTCCCTAGCCTATGCTTCGAGTAGCAAGGTTGTCATTGTAAAAATAATACAACTAATAAAATAAGCAGTGGAAAGCAGATTGAAAATAAAATGTGTGATTATTTTTGATAATAGCTGTGAATTAATGAATATTATATACCACTGATAAATCAACTTGTAGAAACATCGCCACTTAGTAGTATAAAGAAAGGTACATATCAAGAAATATAATACTATTGACCAAAATCAAGTGGGGGAGGAACAGGAGAGGATGCCAAGGAGAAAAGAACATGATATATTTTTCATTGCTCATAGTAGGAAACTACTATGATATCACCCACAAAATTAGAGGACCAAAGCTACTATATAAATATATAACTATAAAGGTAATTATTAAAACAAATTATGTTTGTTTTATAAATGTTCTTTAATAATAGAACCGCAAACATACAAAAGAAAACAGACAACACAGTGAAAGACTTAAAAAACAGTAAGTACAAGAAAACATAAAATAATATGACAACCAAGACCAAATATATTTATCATATAAATAATATATTTAATAAGTCTTCTAAAGTCAATATTAAAATGCAAATAATTTCAATCTGGATTGCAGAGCAGACCCATTCCACATGTCAGGGTTTCTCGACCTTGCCCCTGTGGACATTTGGGCTGGAAATTCTTTGGGTGGGTGTGGGAGTTTGATGCTGTCCTGTACAGAGTAGGATGTTTATCCGCATCCTGAGATTATTCCCACTAGATGTCAGTAGCAACCTGCTGCCCCCCACCCCACCTCCAGATTATGATAACCAAAATTGTCCCCAGACATAGCCAGATATCACTGGAGGGCAAATTCACCCCTGATGAGAACCACTGTTACATATAGATAACCATTATGCTTTCTAAGAAAACATTAGCAGCATTTCTACTTATTGCAGAAACAAGGAAAGGATGTATACATCAAAATGATTTAGAAAAATTAAAAGGATAGGCAAAGATCTGCCATACAAATGTAAACAGAAAAGATACATGGTGACATGGTATTAATATCAAACAAAAAGGCATTCAGGCCAAATGCATTATATAAATAAGATGAAGAATGGTCTTTTGTAATGCTGAAGGATGAAACTGAAATGAAGATGTAATTGTTATGATTTTCTGTGTACCAATACCATAGCATCAACATATATAAAACATAGGCCATGCAAAGAAAAATAGTAATACAATAATAGATTACCTCTTCTAGTTCATTAGTAAATGGTATAAAAAAACAGGTATACAGAAGACAAGAATAATGCAGATTTATATGTTGTACATTAATTTTTCTTTTATAAAAATAGAGGGTAAGCATTATTTTGCAATAACCATGAACCCCTACCCAGATCATGCCCTAAGCAACCTAGGAAACTACAATTGTCTCCAGATGTTTAAATATCAAGGTAAATATTTTGTGATTACAAAGTAACAAAACTCACACTGTGAACAAAATTGGAAAATAAAATTTCCTACTTGCTGGATGGAGGAAGATCTTTCAATTCTGGGGTCAAAGAAAAAATATAAACTGAAATGAAATTTCAGAATATGTAGAAAAAATGATGGCTATACCACAGTATCTATTACAGCTGACAGGATACAGCTAAAGCGATGTTCAAAGAAAATTCATAGCCTCGAATCCTTCTATAAATGAATAATATAGACTACAAAAAATAATTATCTAATGCAAGAAGGGACAACTAAAAATATTTAAAAAATAAAGAAAGGCAGGAGTAATGAGTTAGAAAAATAGACAAAGAACAAAAATGATGTAAGAAAAATTCCAAAATACTTTTAAGGAACGAACACAGAGTGTGCCTGCACACTCATGGAGGTCTTGGGAGTACTCCACAGGGGATCGGCCTTGGCACACCCAGGGAAGCTGCTCAAGGAGCACAAGGATGACAGGCAGCTGAGAGTCCAGAAAACCTTGTAGACTGAGAGTCCAGAAAACCTTGTTGACAGTGATCCTTAATTTTTCTGTAGGTTTACCATTGTGGTTGCAACTCAGCTTCCTGAAAGTACATTGCTATGTCCAGATGTCCTCTGGAATTTCCATATCCCTCTTTTGATCTGTAGGACATATGGACTAATTGGTTATATGAGGACCATGAAAGAAGAAATCCAGTAATAGAATCTCATCCAGATGATGCATTAGAGGGTCTACAACTGGGTAAGCCCTTAACTGAACTGCGAGAACATTTTTAGTCTTATAATTTGGATCATATGGACAAAAACGACCATAGCCACACTCGATGGAGTGTGATTAGAGCTAAATGTTAAGCGTAGTGGCATAGTGAAACAAATGGACAAATACCTAAAACTTACAAAGAAAAAGAAGAGTTGTGAGATTTGATTAGACAAGGAATTCTAAAGAGTTAAAGTGGGGTTCCAGAAGATGAAGAGAGTTTTGAAGAAGTTATTGCAAATGTGAACACAGCACTAAATCTGACTCAGATCCCAAGCAAAAGATATATTTAATGATGCTGCTGCATGACTGTCACCAAACAGACTCCATTCCATCATTTCGGATTTTAGCTCGTGCCTCAAAGGAATTTGTGGCTAAAGAGGGTCAAGGAAATTTACCTCTCCCAGGTACAATTCCTGACATGATTGCAGATTCTGCCAAATATATAAAACTGCAAAAAAAAAAATTAGCATGAAAAAGCAAAGGAAGAAGCTGCTGCTGTGGGGAATCATGTGGCTAAATCACTGCAGTCTACAGTCCGGGCACCAGAGTCCATTCCAGAGAAAGAATTAAGATCATCTGCAGCAATTCTGTTTCTCTGAGTGGTAAGATGTCGATTCTTAGCTGAAGAATATGGCTTGAGTACAGTTAACAGGGATGAAACTATTTCCAGCATGGACAATCCAGATAATGAGATGGTATTCTATTTAATGTTATGGGCGGTGGATAGATTTCATAAACAACATGGTAGATATGCAGGGGTATAGGACTATCAAGTTGAAGAAGATAGAGGAAAGTGGAAGTCTTGTCTCACCAGCTTCCCTGAAGAATATGGACTATCTGCAATGGTGAGAGATGATTATGTCCATGAGTTTTGCTGATACGGAGCTGCTGAGCCACACGCCATTGCTGCATTCTTAGGAGGAGCTGCCACTCAAGAGGTTATCAAAATAATCTCCAAACACTTTGTAATTTTTAATAATGCTTACATTTAAGTGGCATGTCACAAACTTAAACACTTTTCGGTTGTAGAATAAGCACCATATATAGTGTATTAATTAAGACTTTAATTGCCTTCAGGTTGTGCTCAAATATGTAAAATTCTGCTAAGGGAGAACTGTTAAATTGTTTGCTTAGTAAACATTTTTCTCATTTGTAAAAAAAAAATGAACACAATACTGGTCTTAAAGCAGCAACAACACAGTTTGAATTTATTTGGAGGAAATGATAGGCCAGTGTTTCTAGGCCTGGCTTTACGCTAGCTTCCCCAAATAGGC
Source organism: Phyllostomus discolor (assembly GCF_004126475.2). NCBI lineage: Eukaryota > Metazoa > Chordata > Mammalia > Chiroptera > Phyllostomidae > Phyllostomus > Phyllostomus discolor. Next base: position 38,331,881 of record NC_040908.2, read on the forward strand.
AGGATGCATTTCCACAGATTCTGGTGTAATGGGTTGGTGCATGGTGGGAGTGGGTCAGTATTGCTCTGTTGTTATTGATTGTGTCTTATGTTATTGATTTCTTTCATTGCAATGTGTAGTCAGATTGGATAATCACTGTTCTAGATCAATGTCTCTCTAGAAGGTCAGTACCAAACTCCTAAATAAATCTTAGCATTTGGAATCCAGCAGCATATTAAAAGAATAATACCATATGACCAGGATAGTTCACTATTAGGATATCTAATAATATAATATTGACAGAAGAAAAAATATATAACCATTTTGACAAACACTAAACTAGCATGTTACAAAATTTAATATACTAAATTTTTAAAAAATCTATAAAAGAATATATTCATCTAAAACCAAAACCCATCATCACACTTTCTGGGGAAAAAGATAGAAGCATTACTAGGTCTGTTAGAAATAAAGAAAAGGCACTTGAAAACTATATGACCCAAGAACCAATATCACCCCAATAAATTAAAAAAAAAGAAAGAAGGAAAAGAATCATGGTAAACTAGCCAGTGCAAATAGATGAGCAAGAAATGAAAATAAAAAAAAGTTGGGAATGAGAAAGCAAAAGCATTACTTTGCAAATGGTATAATTACTTTGCAGATGAAGAAAAACAACTAAAATTACTACAACAATAAAATCATTCAGATGTCAGGATAAATTAATATACAGATTTCAATAGTTTTTACTATTGAACAATCTAAACAAGAAATTTGAAGGTATAAAATGTAAGACTTACACAAAAATTTAAAAAAAATACTTTTGAAGGCCACAAAAGATTGTATGAGCAAATGGAAAGGCATAGCATGTTCTTGGATAGAAAGTCTGAACATCATTAAGATGCTAATTCTCCCTGAGTTTACTTATAAATTTAACATGATCTTGGTAAAAATACCAAGTCTGTTTTTTCCCCAAACTAGACAACTTGATTGTATAATTCATATGAAAATCAACAAGAATATCCAGGAAATTTTTGAAAAAGAAAACCAGTGAGGATGGATTAAATATACATACGGTATGCAATGATTTTTATACAAAGAAGGGAAAATAATTTATTTATATACACACACACACACACACACACACAAACATATATGTATGTATACTCATATACATATGTGTGTGTGTTTGGCTTGTGTGTGCACACTATCTTCCCCTGGCAGTATAAATATAAGACACAAAGAAGAGTGGTAACCGGCTGGGGTCATGGGCACTCATCTAATGTTGGATAAGAGATCCTTTATTGAATGTTTTTATAAATTTTTTATTTAATCTTTTAAAAAAGATTTTATTTATTTATTTGTAGAGGGGAGAGGAGGGAGAAAGAGAGGCAGAGCACATACCTGGCCCTTACCCAGGCATGTGCTCTGACTGGGAATCTAACTGGTGACCCTTTGGTTCCCAGGCCAGCACTCAATCCACTGAGCCACACCAGCCAAGGTTAATTTTTATTGTATTTTTTCCATTACCATTTAAGTCCCTTTATATTCCCTTCCCCTCAGCAATCACCACACTGTTGTCCATGTTCATGAGTCCATCTTTCTTTAAAATTTTGACGTTTGAGTCATATCATTGTATTTATGTATTCCAAAGTAAATAAATAATTAAATGAGCAAAATATGAACCCATTTTCAGAAAATCAGGCAAAGGACAACAACTTGAAACAAAGACATTTTGAATAGCACTAATGAAGGGGATATGAATTAAAGCAACAGAAACAAGAAAACTTGACTGATGCTCAGGATGTTAGCTACTTTGTATGCATTGCTTACCTTAATCCTCAAGCATAACTCTGTGAAATAGGCACAGATATGATTTCAGGAGAGTTTGGGGTTTGTGCTCCTTTTTATTTACAAATGTCCTGAAATCACCATTTGTCTTTCTATTTTCAGTTGAGAAATAGTAAATGCTTAAAAAGAGATCTAATGTTCTTAGATCATCTTGTCCCTCAATTGTTGTGTATTATTTGCCTGAATACTTCTGAGCTTTTCTATCAAGGCCTCTAATTTGTGTGGTTTTTATTGGTTCATTATATGTGTTATCAAATTAATTCAGTGACATTATAACAAAATTATTAGCATGTGTAAATTTATTATTTAAAAAGCAGCACTGGATACCTTTGGAGTCACTCACTGTGAGGAACATACTCTGGTATGTGCAAAAGGTGGTAGATCTCAGGAAAGTGGCTAAGGATGCCTCTAGGGCAGGTTCAGTGGTGGTTTTCTGAGTATATGACATGTGCATTTAAAGAAACCCACCCAAGTTAATAAGAGCAATAGTTAAGATGGTGATAATGAGGATTGCTAACTCAGAGAGTGGGTACTTCAGACTTCAAATAAATGATTACACATCAGAGGCAGGAAAATCATCAAGTACATTATGAACTGCTTAACAGTATTCAACAACTTATTAACTGGGTGATTTAAAAATATTAACTAATTGAGTTAATCAGGCTAGAGTTCATTGGCCTCATCGATAAGGTAAGATAATCATGGCATCTAACTCATAGGGTTTCAGAGCAGATTAATACATATTATAGTCTGCCAGAAAAAGTCCAGCCATTGTTAATATAAAAGAAGAGTTTGCGTGACATTGATGTAACCTGGCAGCCAAGGAGAGTGGACTGGAATGTGCATGTGTGAACAATGCTGACTTCATTTGTACTAGTCAGTGGGGGCAGTAAATGCTGGTGACTGAACAATTGTACTGTGTGGCTGTCGCATTCAAAGTGACTGAGTGAGGAGGGCTATGAATCTGCATCGCATTTTGCATAAAGCATGAACATTACTTTGTGGAAACTATTCAGATGATTCAGAAGGCCTCAGCTGTGGGCAGTTGTGCCCACTCATCACGGCAATGTCCCCACTTGTGCACCACGCCACATGCAGAGTTTTTTGGCAAAGTATTAAATCACCCAGGTGACTCAGCCCCTCTATAGCCCAGATTTGGAGCCCTGTGACTTCTAGCTTTTCCCTAAACTAAAGGTGCCTTTGAAAGGGAAGAGACTGAAGACTGTTGATAAGATTCAAGAAAATATGATGGGGTGACTGATGGCAATTAGGAGAACTGTGTGAGGTCCCAAGGTGCCTACTTTGAAGGGGATTGAGGCATCATTGTCTTATGTACAGTGTTTCTTAAATCTTTTTCAATAAATGCCTCTATTTTTCATATTACATGGCTGGACACTGCTGAGCACGTGGCAAGTGCTCTATAAATTAAAGCTATTATCTTTGATACTGTAGTACAATTCCAGGTCTCAGACAATTTTTGGAACATTAGTGACTCCAAAGATATTCTGTGTAAGTAGAGAGGTGCTTATAGAAGGTTAACCATTTCTGCCATAATTGACAAATTTGATGGAGATAAAAGTAAATAGTAGAAAGGAAAGAGGAAGAGAAGGGAGAACAGAATAAAAGCATGAAAATATAATGGTTATCAGCAATGGTTGTGGATTTTAAAGTCAATAATGAGGGTGATAGTAACAGAAGTCACACAGGGATGAAGACACCTAAGGTTTGAACTATATCATATTATTAGGGTTAGAAGAATCCACCCAAAGGAAACCATAAAAGAAAGCACAGGGTGTCTCTAGTGTGCATTCTTGTGAAAGGCTTGGTAAACCACTCTTTGCATCTTTCTACTATCACCTTCACAGGTAGAAGATGTCATTATGTGATGCTAAGCCATAATATTGTCAAGTAATAATTTGTATGAAAGTCTGTCATAACTAGGTGTATCTCATAAGTCATTATACAATATGGATTTTGAGTTTCCTCTACTAAAAGGTAAGAAACACAAAGATTATTTAACAATTTACGCAAAGTATGAAAGATAAAATGAGTATCTTTACATGACTTGGAAGGATTAGGCCAGGGAAGTTTTGATGGAACTCACTTGGCTGCATTTGTGCATTCTAACTGAGACACAGGGGCCATCGTTAAAGGTGACATCTGGGGTTGTTTCAAAAAAGTAAATTGTAGGGTCCCTACCAGGGTCAATACCCATTCAAACTCTGTGACTATGTCATATACATGCACCTCTCCATACTTTTAATAACTAATGTCTCTGAGATGCACAGGCCAGGCTCATGGTCTGTGAACAGGAAGTGGCCAATATTATTATTTGCTCAGGACAAACATCTACTAGGAAAATCGTATTATCCCTTTTGTAGAGATTAATAAATTGAGTGACTTGGTTTAAGTAAATTATCCAAAGCCTCATAAATAGTAACTTCAGATTGGTCCTCAGGCATATTTGACAACAAATCAGTTCTTTGTACATATTGGGGCCCAGAAACTTTAGTGCATGACTTTGTAAAATCCCTTTTGATTATGAGAGTCCTGTATGTTTTTATCTAACACTTTTTAGTGTGTTTCAGCTTTTTGAGCTTTCCAAAATCAGAAGATGTTAATGTCTCTTTAAATATAGATATGGATGTTTGCTACATATTGAGAGGTTTTTATAAATCTGCACACACAAACACACACAGAGAGAAATCAGACAAAAAAAAAAAAAAACCCTCCTTCTATCCCACGCCTCCTTCCGCTCCCACTCCATGTACCTACCAACCTCCAGAACAAAAATTCTAAAGCCAGTTGTCTCTATCTGCCCTGTTTCCCTAATTTCCACTTGCTCCTCAGCCTTCTCCATGTCTTCACCACTCTGCTGAAAACATTCTTGTAATGGCCACAAATTCTCTTCATTTTTATAAATCTAAAGGCCACTTGTAATCCCAATGTTGTTTCGACCTCTTACAATGATTTGCTGCTGTTAGCTATTTCTTCTTTCTTAAAACGTTCTCTTTTCCCTAGCAATCTTTGACAATTTATTGCTGCTTTCCCACTTACCGCAACTCTGCCTCAGCCTCTTTGCAGACACGTCTTCTATGCATCTGTCTTTGCTGGGCTCCATTCTAGGTTCTTTTCTTTTCTTTCGCCACACAGCTCCCCTGCTTGATCCCATTCATTCTTGTGACTTTGCTGCTGTCTGTGGTTCTCATCTATACTCCTGACCTCCAGGCCAATCTTTCCAGCTGCTTACTCAATATATCTTTCTGGCCCTCAGTCTCAGATTTCCAAGTGAATTCAGCATTTTCCTATCTCCATACTCTAAACCTGCACAACTTCTATATTTCTCACTGTGAGGGTAGATATGTATGAAACACAACATTCAGGAAATCTTTATTGGGTAAATTCAAGAAGTGATAAAAATAGAGAATTCATCCTTTTTTCCCTTTATGCCTCATTAATGTATACATAGGGAGTGTTTAAGAAATGTTTTATAAAATAGCATATAACCATCCTTTCAATGACCTGTGGGGGGCCCACTAAAATGACCCTTGCATAGAAGCCCACGTCTTGAACTTGGCCTGTAACTGTCAGTGCCCTTGGTGACACTATGGGTAGATGACCAGTGCTGTAGAGCTCTAGGGTCTCTGTACAAGGCTGATAGCTTGTTGCTGGACCTGAAATTGTACAATCCTGAAGTGGACCATCAATCTGTAAAGTAGTCTATTAAATCAGGATATTTCTACCAAGGATGAAGCACATGCAAAATTATGTACTCTGGCAAGTTAAATTAATAAATGTATAAGAAAAAATAAAGAAACTAATGGAGAGCCAAACAGACTAAAGAGTTGCTTTTATAAGTAAGCAATATATTGAATATTTTAGACAAAATATACTGTGTTTATTGAGGACAGAAAATTTTGTATGAATTTGGAATATATTCATTCAATTTAGTGTTCCCAATGACTTTATGAGATGCTTATTCTCCTTTTATAGATTAGAAATCCAGTAACAGAAAGCTAAAATTACTTGTCCAAGGTCATACACCTTTATCATATGAATGATAAAGTCTAACAAACATATTACAGATGCATTCAGTAAGGAAGGCCTGATCCCATCAGATGGTGAATGATAAAATGACATGGAGCCACAATTCACAAAAGGGAAACACATTAGTTAGTACATGTACAGAACATATTTTATCCTTCTTAGTAAAGCAGAAATGCCTTACACATAAAAGTAACACTTTTACTTTTACTTCTCTTAAATTAGAGAAAGGAAGAGAAAAAAAAGGGCAGGAGGAGGGGATGGGGAGGAGAGAAAAAGGGAGTGTGGAAAGGTGTGGGGTTGGGAGAGAAAGGGAGGGAGGGAGGGAAGAAGGACAAGGGGGTTCCTAATACTGGCAGTGTTGCAGTAAGATTGGCAGGAGGCTCTGGAAACAGTGTAGTGAGAATTGCATTTCGGAAATGATAGGTCAACAGTTACAGAATCTCTTTCTTAGACTTTACCATAAGGAAATAATTAAAAGAAAAAGAAAGCTTCATGCACCAAAATGATATTGCAAATAATCTAAATGCTTGGTGATAGAACAACATCATAATTCATGAAATCTGTAGATTATCCAAACATTAAAACCACCACTTTGATGATGTTATAGGAATATGGAAGACATGTAATATTAAGTCAAGAAATCTGAATACAAACTTTGTCTTTAATTATTGTGTTATTAGTTAATTTTATGTGTATGATATTGAACTGAAAGACAATATAGAAAAATGAAAGCAGTTGCTGTTTTTTGATATTGTGACTTTACTAAATAGCACTTTTTAGATATAATATTCCTCATGCAATATATAAAATTCTGAAGCAAACCATTTAGTTAGATGAGATAGAAGGAAGCTTTGTAAAAGCTCTGTAGCATTATTTTGGAATAAGCAAAGAAGCACCATTATGTATTTGAGAAGAGTCTGAGGTTTTAAATACAAATAAACTTGGTTTTTGAAACCTGGCTTCAGCATGTGGTTTTAGATCAGCCACTGGCAACTTGACCCTTAGTTTTATCATCAGAAAAAACCTAAGTGCTTGGATTAGTAGTCAATAATATTTCCTAATTGTTTCTGATGTGCCCCCTCTATGATTTTCAAAATGCAAAAAGCAAATAAAAACCAAACCATCCCTTCAAAAAAAACAAAACCCCAAATACCTAAGCCAAATGTTCTGTAAATTGAAAAAGACTTCACTTTGTAGGCTTTTCTCTGGATCTCAGCATCCATAGCTTCTTTTCTGGTTGCCAAAGCACCGCAAACACTATTCTTTGGGGGCGTGGAATCCCTGCTTTATGCAATTATTGAAAATAGACCTGTGTCCGTCTGGCACAATGGCGATGACATCTGTGTCTGTGGCTGTCAGCATGAGTGATTTGGAAGATGCAAGAATAGGACGAACACTCTAACTTTGGGAAGGTCACTCTTCTCCTGATTCAAAAGTTGAAAAGAATCATCCAATAAGTTAAGGGTTTGAAAGTGAAAGGACAAACATATTCTTTGAGAACACGAAAATCTCTTTGTTACGCCGATGGTTTCCTCTGCAAATGGAAAAGTGTGATATTCACACTACTGGTGGTACTCTAGAAGATTTTAATACATAGATTTAAACATTTTTTAGTTATTGTGATTTCATGGCCACCAAAGTTGGACATGAATAACCTAGGAATTATACAAGATGATCTATGTCGGTGCAAGAAAATAATATTTGAACTCCTATTCCTTTCTTAACCAATCCTTTGCATTTTTATATTTGTTGTAATGTGAATTATGTGTTTGTGTAGTAATACATATATGTTGTTGTAAATAAAACAACACATATGTACATACTCAAAATTTTTACCGATGGGATATGTGAACCAAAAAGTTGAGAGACTACTGTATCAGAGAAATAGTGGTTTTCCACTTTAATGTGATATAAAGTTTCATTTAAAAATAAAATTATTAGAAGAGTCAACATAGAGTGAATACTAGCACAGATAGTAGCATAGATACGTCACACACCAGGACAGTACGACAAGGAAACCCAGGAGAGAATATGGGGTGGCAGAAGGATGGAAGCATTCAAGGAAAAACACACCTATGTACTGTGCCCACGCTCATAGTTTCCTGGGAAAGCCAGTCATCCTGGAATGGGAAAAAGTCACGAACCTTGATGAGGAAAAGGGCAGAGTGGCCTCCGAGGGCATGTGGCAGAGCAGAGTCAAAAGACTGATGCCAGGTCATTAATAAGGGGCTCCTTGGCTCAGGGGCAGCATCTACTGCTTCTTCTTTTTTCCTTTTTCTTTCTTTTTTTTTTTTTTTTTGATTGTGAGGATACATTTGTTAAAGTTGGAGATAATGGAACACAGAAGGACTTAGCATAGAAGAAGCAAAAGGAAAGCCTAGGCTGGGCTACTTTAGCTCACTGAGAAGTCAGAGAAGAGGGGACTATGGGGACAGGTTCAGGGGATTAACCTGGGAGAGCTGCCACTGCCCAGTGCCTTACAGTCTAGGAGATGTGTGCTGTGAAGAAACAAGTGGGGCTGGGGGTGGAGGTGAGAGAAAGGGAAGGAAATGGTGTGGGCTGCTCCCCAAAGGAGGAGCAGTGCACTGGGTCCTTTGTCTTGAGGCTTTTCTCTCTTGATGGAAAGAATCTTAGGGCAGATCTCAGGGGAGAGTTCAGGGGAATATTCCTCAGTCCTCCAGGGGTGCCCCCTTAGGGTCACGGTCTCTACTGCTTGGTCAGTGGTAGGGCTGAGGGTCTCTGGTCTTTGCAGTGGTTTCTGGTGTTGCTCACCTGGTTTTGCTGCTTTCTAGATGTTATCTCCAGGGAAGCATCGGCATCTAGTAGCCCCCATCTAATAGCTTCTGACCTTGCCTTATATTTAAAACTACTTCATAACTTATTTGGCTTGAAATTCCTATGGCGTTAAAAAAAGGTGTGAATGACAATATTCATTTAGTTAAACATTTTACAGATAACTTTAGCCTCGGGTCTCCCTCACACCCTCCTCTGCCAAGGAAAAGAAGTGGAGGTACTGCAAGAAAATGAAGGCAAGGTTGCTTACCAAGGCAAATTACAAACAAATCCTAAATGGTGTACTTCTGACATGTTAAGTATAAAATAAAGTATTCTCCCAATGTATCAATTTATAACTTTCTATCTGCTATGATTTTAAAAGGAAAAACAGAAAACAGGCTATATCTCTTCCTTAAAACATTTGAAGACTAAGATGCTATAAAAGTACGTCTTCAGGTTTTGATCAAATAGTCTTGCTCTGAAGCTGTATAGCTCATTAGGGAAAAAAGTAACCACTGCTGTGTGAGAGTCATCTTTTCTAAGCCACTTGAATTATATGAGATTGAGGGAAAAATAGGTTGTTCATTGTTTTTGCCAAATAATTAGCTATTATTAACATGGAAACTCTGTGTCAACAAATGGACTGGAAGAACACCCACAGTACTTAGGCCAAAGTAAGAAATTGTTGATTGCTGGTTTTTATGCTCAGGAACATTTTTAAAAACAAGTGACAAAAGCCAGCCCATCTGCATGATGATGATTTTGGATCCAGTCTAATTTTTGGCTATCAGAATTGTGAGGAAGTTTTTGACCTTTTTTGCACCTGCCTCCCTTGACTTCCCTTGCAGTACCATGCACTTACCACTAGTGGGTGTAAATGCAGGATGTGAGGAAAAAGAACAAAGGTAATCTCTAGGAACCTCAAGGTGAACTTCTTCCTTCTTAAACACTCCCTGGGCAAACAAATGAAAGCCCTAGAGAATTCTAGCTACTAGTAAATGCAACTCCCAAAGTACTGACCTTTCATAAGTCTTCCCAGTAAAAAATATTCTTCTACTTAGAAAAATATAGGTCTGGAAAGAATTTTTGAGCCATCAAAAAATTCACCTCTACTCATTTTGGTCAGGACTAACCTGAGGACTAAAGATGTTGGTCTAAACACTGTTTTTTCTTAGTCCAGTGAGTGACAACACTTGCTGCTGAATCTTCATTATGCTATAGTTTATTTTTTTCTTACATGCCTTTTCAAGTTGAAGAATCACTGTAGGCATTGGAAGAGTAATTTTTTATATGAGGGGAAAGTATCTGTTTTCTTCTTCCTTCATTATTTCTAAGACAGAAGCTCACAGAAACACACAAACACAAAAATAGTGAAAGGTCCTCTATAAGCCTGTGATTTTTACAGAGTTTTTCCTATATCTCATCTGAATTCAGCAAGTGAGATCAGAGAAAATAAACTGAACATTAGAAGAGGGAGTTGATGGGGCAAGGACTTTAGGAATATTATTGTGTTTCTAGTAGATTCATGTGGGTTGAAGGCCATCTGGATGGCATTCTGGGAAAAGGGCAGCCTGCTGGGATATTTGGAAGAGAATCAGGTTTATTAGATAACTTGGGCAGTGCCATTCAGATTTTGGAACACCTGAAAGGAACAGAGAAATCAGGAACTATAAGAAGAAATATTTGATTATTATATGGATATTACAGAAATGATACAATATTACATATGACAGCAATTGTTATTCTGGAGACCAGGAGGGTCCATTGTTAGTAGGATCCAAAAACCAATATAGAGTTACTCAAAAACAATGAAGATAGAATTAGTGTTGATTTATGAGTAAGTGCCATGACCTTTACAACTGAATAAAAATACACAGTTTCTCTCTCTTTTCAGAAGCCGCGTATACTTTCTGATTTTCTATTTATTTTTCGTTGTTTATGTTAACGATATATCCTGATTGTTAGGTTTTTGGTTTTTTTTTGAATCTTGTACAATTATTTAGGACAAGCTATCTTTCCTTAATTACTTGAATAGGAACATTTTAGGAAAAGACTATTGATACTTAGAAAGAACTATTATATTTACATTATGGTTTTATTTTTTCAGCTGGTATAACAGATATTATGCACCAGTGTTTCTCAAACACAAAAATGTGATCTCCAAGTTTAGAAGCACTAGCTGAGAAAACTAAACTATGTGGAATGAAAACAGCTTTCAAATCAGAATTTTTACAAGCTTGGCTATGTAACTGCTTCAAGAATCAACATAAAGGCATATTTAGCAATTGTCACTCTTTACATTTATGACAAATTAACTTATGGGGCAGCCATTCATATTTATCAGCAAAATTGAAATAATTTGCTGAATCTTTAGTCAGTAACTTCTTCCCAATGGTATAACAAAGACACAATTATAAATGGCTGGACTTGGTTACATAATGGTCATCCAAATAATAAAAAACATGTTTATCTGTAAAGTTAATAGCCTATATCATGTATTATATGTATGTGTAGGGGCCAAAGATGGTAGGTAGATAAACAAGAAGGTTTAAAAATATATATGTTTTTAAAAAATTGTCATGTAATACCATATATTAAATTATCATACATCATTAAAATGAAAATACTTAAATGTCTTTGTTTGGATTATATTATATATTTGTATAATTATATAAATTAAATAATTATAAAATATTTTTTATTTTTCACAAGAAAAATTATAACTGTTATGATGCAAATTAGACTTATATTGGTGATCATTTCATAATATATGTGTATATCTAATCCTTATTTTGTTCACCTGAAACTAATACAATTTTATACATCAATTACATCTTAATAAACTATATATTTACAATTATAATAAGCATAATCATTAGAATAAAAATATATTTAAAGAACCCCTCTTCAAGGCCTATCATCTGTGACCCCTACTTTGAAAACTGTTGTGAAGACAATTTCTTATTCCTGTTTGTTTAACTGTCATGTGCTATTAGTTGTAATAGAAAAAGTGAGTAGGGATAGATGAAATAAATCCACAAGGAAGAGACCATCGTTAGATGTTAGATTTCTAGGATACATAGCAGTTGCCCAGTTCAGCTACCTTATGTTCACAGAAAGCTGACCCACTGAGGTTACATAATTTATACCCAGTAGCACAGAAAGTGACTGAAGTAAGATTCAGCCCCAGGATTCCTGATTTTCAGTTCTGTTTGTGGAGCACAACTGTTAGATACAAACAGACATGCTGTTTTTTTATCATAACAATAGGAAGAAAATAGTATTTGATGAATATAGATACAGATAACAAAATTAAATTGTTTTGGTTTCTAAATTTTCCTTTTTGTAGGACTAAATTAATTAAAAATAGATTTAACTTTCTTTTTGCTCTTTTTTTCTTTCAAATGCTATGATTCAACATTCAAAATATTAGAGTAGGAAATTCCTTTCTCTTTTACAGTTAAAGAAAAATTTCTCATTTTATAGAGTCATTTAAGATATGAATTTTAAGAACTGCCAAATGAAGAGTAGATATTGCTTTTTGGGGTGATGTGGAGTACAGTGGAAGTGCTTTAGGGGTCTCAAACCTGGAACATCAGATTTGAAGGGAAATTAACTTCTCTGTGATGTTCTGTTTCATTTAATGCAATTCCATTCAACTTTTCACCCCTCACCAAGCTCTGCTTTACCCCGTTGGACTGTATCGTACATCAGCTTTTGGGGGCCTTGGTTTTATATCTATCCACTCAAGTACCAATCATTGATGTCAGCCCCTTTGTTTCCATGTTACCTTGTGCAGAACTCAGCTGCTCATGTTCTTTCTAGCAGAGGCTTTCTTTTTCCCCCCAAGACAGAATTTCATGCTTAGTCAAAAGAGGAAATGAAAAATTAAAAATCCATGTGCCTTTAGATATTTTTCTGTGTCTGTACTCAAAATTGAATATTATTAAGCATTGTATTTATGAGATAAAAATGAGTTTAGACACTCACATTGCATCTTCTTGTACCTATTAACATGTCTGTACATTCAAGTCTGTACAAAGAAGATGGGCAGAGTGAAGGAGTGACCAAGGTGAGATCGAGGGGCAAAATGAAGCCCAAACTGTCCTCACTCACAAACTATCCCAGTTTTCGAGAAGGTCATACAAGGAGGAGAGTAAGTGCAGTTCTTGAAAAGATAATGCATTGAATATCTCATTCAAAAAAAGTCATGTGATATGATATTGAAAACACAATGCTTTTCAGTTGTCTAGAGGGAGGCTCAGAAAAGGAAAGAATAGGTTGTTGTTTTATTTTAGAGAATTGAAATTATCTACAGTAAAAATGCCAAGACTATAAGCATTTCATATTTAGGTATTTTATATATTTATATGTGGTTTCTATAGTTCAAGTTTTGAAGAAATAAAATGTAACAATGGCTACCTTTTACTGAACACTTAGCTTAGTGAGAGCTAGCACTGTGCTAAAGCTCTCTAGATTTTCTCATGTTTGCATAGTTAAGTAGATAACATCATTATCTTTGTTTTATTGGTGAAGACACTAAGTTTTAGAGATGAGAGGTCACTGCTATCACATACCAGAGCTGGGAAGTGTCTGGGCTGCAGGGTGCCATGGTCACTACAGTCCTCAACCACTATGCAATGGAGCCTACCAAACCATATTTCCTTGAAAATTGTGCCTACCATAAAGCACTCATTCATGAGAGTACACACGGAAACAGGACACATTCTAAAACCTTTGTATTAGACATTTTAGGGTCTGAATATATGAGAATATTATTATTCTAAAGTCTGAAGAAGTGATAGTAATCTCTATTTCTGTATTGTATCTCTTTTCTGCATTTAGAATGCCTGCTTCTTTTTCCAGTCTTCAATGTTAAAACGTAATCTATCTTTTAAAACTCAGTTTCAATTAACTCCTCATATTGTTAATCCCAGTCAAAATGGATTTATTCTTTCCAAGTTTTGTGGCCATTCAATTAAAATGAGGACTTTCAACTCCATGTAGAATTATGATGTCTGATCACTCCTGTTAAAGGTCCTGCCTATACAGGAGCATTTCTGTCTCTTTTGTCTTCATATCCTCCATTGTAAGTGACTTGCCTCTAATGGGATCTTCTACAAATTTGTTGAATGAATGAATGAGTGAATGAATGAATGAATGAATGAAATGGATGAATTAAATGGAGATAAAACCTGCAAAAGTTGCTCATATAAATGATGATGATGCTGTGACTGGGTGGCTCAGTTGACTGGAGCATTATCCCATAACCAAATGGTTGCAGGTTCAACTCCCTGTCAGGGCACATTCCTAGGTTGTGGGTTTATTCCTTTGTCTAGGTGCATGGGATTCCCAGTCTGGGTGTGTATGAGGAGGTAACCAGTTGATATTTCCTTTTCACATGGATGTTTCTCTCTCTCCCTTCTCCCCCTTCCTTTCTCTCCAAAAGCAATGAAAACATGTCCCTGGGTGAGGTTGTAACATAAATAAAAAATAAATGATGATGATTAAGTAATATTTTATCCATGCTTACTCTGAGCAAAGCACTGTGAAAACTGCTACGTAATCATATTTTACCCTCCCCCATGGTAGTAAGAAAGGATTGTTATTATTTCTATTCTACAGATGAGGAGATGGACTCAAAGAATTAAAATAGTATGCCTAAATTTACAGGGCTAGTAAGTAGCAGAGGTGAAACTTAATCCCAAATCCATCTGACTTTCCAACTAAAGCCTCTATGCCATTAAAATGGATTTTTTTACCCCTTGTGTTTGCTCCCAGATTATGTACCAAAATCCTTGTATACAGTGTTCACCATCTCAGAGATGGTATAGCAGGAGAGGGGAGAACCTAGGGACCCTGGATACATTTGTACAGGATATGCATGAAGTACTTCAGGAGGCACACAGACCTGCTTGTGAATAAAGCCCCCTGGAGGTGTAACCGTGCACAGTCTGCACAGACATGGTGGCAGCTCTGGTGTATGTACTTATTTGAAGCAGTTCTCTCATTCATCGACCTAAGGGTTCAGTGCTTAAGGAAAGTGTACATTTTGTACATTTCTCCTCTCCATTCCTGGGGTTATTATAGGGAAAAGATACACTTTAAGATAGCTCTGTATCTCCATCTTAGTTTTAAATTCTGAGATAACACAGAAGGGAAAAGGACTTGTTGTATACATGAAGAATCTCATTTACTGAATTATTAATAAAGAATCACCACAAAATATATCAAATAGTAATTATGCAATTATAATTATGAAGGAACATTTAGTTCTGCAATTATAATTATGAAGAAATATTTAAGATATCTTTATTGTCCAGAGAATTAAATGATATTGATGACCAGTATCTCTGACTTTTTTCAATGTTACCCAATAAGGATATTCCTAAAGATGATTCTGATTCATCGTAGGATAGGCACTGAAAAATAAATAACCTGGCAGATGCAATGCCACATGACAGATCTGAAAGCATGCTCACTTAATCTCTGCCTCACCATTTCACTAATCTATCTTTTTAAATATTTCCAAAGGTCTCCTCAAAGTCTTAGCTTGAGTTAACACTCTAAGCTTTTGATATTCATGCCTTCATTTAGAAACCATTATCCAAGTTTTGAAAAGAGCCACTTAGCCATTCATCCTGGGAAAGTAAAGATTTATTCTAGTTAGCTTTCAAAAATCCTAACTTCCATTTCATTATTCATTCACATATTGCCATAGTGGAGCAAAATCAATAGCAATTCACTTCCATTCTGTGGGCAAGTGTAGTTCTTCCTTGCGAGACTGCAGAGAGTATCTGGTGCTCACTCAGTAAGAGGTTTAAGTCATGGTCAAAATCAACCTAGGAATCTATCTTTAATCATTCTTTTATCAACAACTATTGCTCTTCTGCCAAAGTAAAGCAAATCTTGATCGGATGTTACCAGTAGCCTGCCCCATGTTCAGGCAATTTTTTCCCTGTTTTCCTAATTTTTATAACTTTATCTTTCATGCCCTCTGTTCTTCAACTGCCATGTTTATTTCAGCCCCGGTGCCTTGCTGCAGCATGGCACTCAGCCTTGGTTTCTCAGCCTTTTGCCTGCCTGAGTTTTGATATTAGCATTGCTGTGCTGGCTACCTGGCTGTTCTGTTGTTAATACCCACTGTCATCTCTTACTGTCTGAGTTTCCTTTCACTTACACAGCTACTAAGTCAGTGCCTTACCATTTTCTCTCCTGGAAACAGCTCCTTATCTAGCCAGTGAGCTGCCACTAATAAGAAAATCCTTGTAACAAATTTAGGATATCGATGACTGTTGTAAAAGCTGGTGGAGAAATCTATATGTTGATGCTGGCCAAGTCTTCATTCTAGACTAGAACTTTCCCCTCCTATTAAAAAATTTGGATAATTTTTGTCAATTATCTCTCCCCAGATTTCCTACACTAAACATTTATAACATTGAGCTAGTTATTTCGTAAACCTGTTCCACCTTCCGTATTTATTCTCTCCAATGGTATCACCTGGTTAAAAGCCCAAGAGTAATTCTTGACCTCTTCATTTTTCTTACTCTCACCCTACATCCAATAACTCATGAAACCCTGTCACAAAATGCAAACCATGCTGCCTTCCATTTTCTCCCTTTGTTGTGCTGACTCAAGTCTTAGCATCCATTCTTCAGCTTAATTGGTATGATTTCTTTGAGGATTGCCTCCCTCAACGTGGTTTACTTATACTGTCCTCATGTATGGGGTAAAACATGTACTCCTTAATGTGACTCTTCATGATATGATCCCTGCTTCTGCTTCCATATCTTGCCAACAATGGCTCACTCTCAATGCTTCATGAGCATCAGAATTCTCAGAGTTTACCATATCAGCATTCCTGCTCTTTCCTTGGTGATTTGTGATGTTCCTTGGTATGGATTTAGTTTTGTTTCTTACTTGGCACTGTATATGCACTTGCAATTTGAGAGGACATAGTCTTTATTCCATTTGGGGAAATTCTCATTGTTTTCGACATTGCTTGCTGCCACTCCCTCCATTCTCTTCTGCTGGGGGTTCCATGAGCTTGTATTGAAGGCCCCCATCCTCGGTGTCTCAGAGCTGCCTTTTCTATTTTTATCTGCCAGTTATTGGTTGATTCCTCAGTTATACTTTCCAATTTACCAATTATTTCTTCAGCTAATATTTGTCTAGAGCCTATCCAATTTATTGTCTTTAGAGATGTATTTCAAATACGGTTTTTGACATTTCCAAAATTCTAATTAAGTCTCTTTTCAAACAAATACCATTCTTATTTCTATGTAATCCATCTTTTTAAATTTCTTATTTCCTTGTTACTTGTTCTGAATGTTATTTATATCTTTATCACTTTAAGGACACTAAGTATAGTTATTTTAAAATCGATTAAAGTTATTTTTGTTCTGTTCGGGTGTATTTTCCAATTGTTGAACTTACAGATTTGCTCCTCTAGGTTTTTTTTAAACGTATTTTGGAATTGGAGTCTTCAGGCTGGTGTGGAGGGGGATTTGTTTTCTTTCTGCTCCTCTGTACTCATCCTTTTCTCTTTAGATCTTTGAGGTTGTCGCCAACCAGTCACCTAGATTTTCTAGTTTACAACCAGATCTTTGATGAAAGTGTTACACTTTTGTCTCATGATGTTTCATGATGAAAATGAAGATAAAAACAGATGCTGCTATTGAGTCCGTCAGGACTGTGAGGCTGTGCCTGCCACATCCAGCCTCTTAGGTACCAAATTTTATGTCAATAATAGCCCTAGCTAGAGGATGCTCTTTGAAAAAAAAGTCTATGACTGCAAACTCCGCTAAAGTAATACTCTGGCTGCTTTCCCACTCTATCACTCACTCTCCTGCCCACCCCCACCCTCCCAAGGGGGGAAGGAGTGACTTATTTGCTTAGAGAGTTTCTGAGATGGAATTATTATATGTGGTTTATCTCCTTCTGGGCCTGTCTTTTTTTCCTTCCTTCCTTTCTTCCATCCTTCTCTCTCTCTCTTTCTTTCTTTCTCTCGCTCTCTTTCTTTCTCTCTCTCTTCCTTTCTTCTTTCCTTCCTTTCTTTCTTCCTTTCTTCCTTCCTTCCTTCCTTCCTTCCTTCCTTCCTTCTTTCCTTCCTTCCTTCCTTCCTTCCTTTCCTTTCTTTCTTTTCTTTCTTTCTTTCCTTTCCTCCCTCCCTCCCTCCCTCCCTCCCTCCCTTCCTTCCTTCCTTCCTTCTTTTCTTCATTTCTTCTTCCTCCCTTCCTTCTTTTCTTTCTTCCTTCCAGAATGGCCTGAAAGCAGGAATGAGAGAATTCTGGTCTCCCTCTTGACAAACATACAATTTTACTCTGCCTTTGCAGGCTAGAGAGCAGTTTTACTTTACTACCTGTTACAGTGTGGGTAAATCTGCCTAATTCAAGGGACTGCTACCAAGCCCAACTGGGTATGCCTTTAAGGTACACTCTCCAGTTTAGATTTTATCTATAATAAAGTATACCTTTTAATCTCCATTCTCCTGATTCATGTCTGTGTCTCTGTTTCCATCCCACCTTCCCTTCCTCTCTGTTGGTTCTGAACTTAAAGAGGTGAAGGGATGCTATCTACTGGGTTTTCTTACAATCCAGCATCTGACTGTAGCCTTTTTCCCTGGTAGGTTCCTGGTCTGGCTGGCTCTGATCCTTAGTCTTGTGTGAGGCATTCTGAACCTCTGCGTACTCACAGAAGCAGGAATTACTGGCCCCTCTGCTGGCACCCACAGCCCGAGAACAGCAGGTCCACAGCTTCAGGACCAGTCTTGAAAGGTTTATGTTACTTATTTGCTTTGAGGCCACAGAACTGTCTAATTTGTATTTGAGCATAGCTGTGCATTTTGGATTTTGTTAAGTCACATTTTTATTTTTTTCTTTTGCTACATTTAATACTGGAGAGAATGGCCAGTATGTGGCCATGTGGCCTTAGAATTCTAGATAAATGAGAAATCCTTCTCAGTGACTTTGTGATTGCCATATTCCCACCTTTGATGTGCCTTTGCCTCTCCTCTTTCTGACCTAACTATCTTTTAAGACTCAGTTGTTGTTGTTTTTTTTTAAACTTGCACTGCAAAGTTCAGTTACTGCACTTAGAACCTAGAAACAAACCTTTTAGGTACCTTTCTCATTAAGTTATAGGATCAAGATCAAGGATCCTGGATCAAGGTGGTGTCTTGGAGATTTTTGTGACTCCAGCATGGGTCCTATTGAAGTAAAGGTGCAACTGTAGATTTTCACTAATAGAGCATATATAGATTAAGATATTCAGTTTTTTCTTCTCATTTTTACTGGAATGTTACTCTCATTGCCTCCTCACCATTTTCTCCAGTACTACCTTAATTCAAGGATTCATCATATCTGAAAAGGAGCACAATAAGAAGAAAAAATAAACATGGATTTTGGAGTCAAATTATGTGACTTTGTTTATTTTCTTAACTTCTATAAATATCTATTTTCATGTCTGTAAAATAGGGGTAAAAAGGAAAAAATTCACATAATTTGATATTTCAATGGCTGAATTGCAGAGTACACACTGACTGAGCCAATACTTCTTATTCTCCCACCCCGACCCCACACCCTTACACTAATTGATGCAATGATATTCTAATGGAATAAAGTTTGTGTGAGTTCAGGAGTTCTGAAGATCTTGATCTTTCCCCTTAAGCATCATCAGAAGTGGCTGCTCAGAGGCTATCTTGAAATGAGAATTTTGTCTCCACTTAGGCTTTTTCCTAGCAGAATATATAACATATCAATAGAGGTTACTACCATGATAATCTTCATAGCAGGATTCTGAAAGAGACTGCGTATTGGAATCTTAGAGTTGGAAGCTTGAGAATACAACATTTAAATACTACTTCAAATAAGGCGTAATAGCAAAGAATCCCTGTCCTAGCATTATTTCTGGATGGGCAAGTCATGCTATACTGGCAGAAAAAAGGAAAGGAAATTACATGTACATGAAGAAGGACTGAAGAACTTTTTCGAATCCAGGAGTTTGAACATCTTTTTCTCAGTTCATTCTAAATGAAAAGAAATGCCAGGGATGGTTTTATTTAATTCTTTAATCTTCTTTATGTTGTTGTTTGCTCTCACTGAGTAGAAATAGGGAATGAAATTCACTGCTTAATTCTCATTAATGTGTTAGAGGAGTCGAATGGGATGAGGTTTGTTCATCCTCATTGCTTCCTTTTTCTGGGCTGGAGGCCATAAGGCACTTGGCTTCTAGAGCTCAAGCTGTTCTGTTCTTCAAATATCCCCTGACAATCAATTTATTGAGTGATTCTGATGTTGCTCCAGGGATGAGATGACAATTACAGACCCACCAGGAAGCAAAAAGGTGGCAAGAACAGCAGTTACTATACAATGGTGAGGATTCAGGGATTTGTCAGAATATGGACATGAGGCGAGAGTGAGAAATAATAGCGTGTGTGCATGTTTAGCAGCAAGGATAGGCTAACCTTGATGATTAAATATACTTAAAATATGATTCTAATCAATAATTAATATAGTACAGCAATGTGAGAAAGAAGGAGGGAGAAAATTTATGAAGAAGAAAAGAAAACTGAAATAATGGCTTTGGAATGAGGCCCCTTCAATGGCTATTGGAAAGCAAGAGCCACTCTTCTTTCTACAGACTAGCCATGCATGAGTGAGAATGTCAGAGTAGGGGAAGATGGAACACATTTTGCTGTGAATGTTGAGTTGAAGCCAAACATCCGTGAAGACTGGTTGAAGTTTTAGACCATCTTTCTTTTCTGTAATAAGTGACTCCTTTAGAGTCTATGCTGATGATAATAGGAAGGAGGTCAGTGAAGAGGGAAAAAACACCATTTTTGAAGTGATTTGACTTGTTAAAAATTTTTCCATGACTGATTGGATAGAATACATTAAAAAGCAACTTTCAGTTAGATAAACTTTCGCTACCAGTTCTATTGGATGTTTAAGAATAGTGAAGGGAAGTAACTCTGGTTTTATTTCTCTCTCCAATAAACAGATCTTATTAGCAAATCTTTTTCCAGGCACCCATAAAAAACAATTAAAAAATAAAGTAAATACATAAGTATAGCAGATGGAAATGGGCTGAGACCCATGAAAGCTTGAGCTGTTTCTATCCTTTCTTTCTTCATTGTGAGCCAATCACCTCATTTGCGATTGAGAAGACAAGGAGGAGCTATGACACCTGCCTTGTGTTGCTCAGCAAGAACAAGTCCCTGGATTCTTTGAAGTATAGCTAAAAGTGAATTAAACATGTTAAGCTTCATTTTTGGGAAAGAAATCCAATGAGTGGTCTGTCTCACTCATCTCTTCTTGTTTGAGTAGATCCTGAAAGTTAGGGAGGCTTTGTTTTTGTTTTTGTTTTTGTTTTGTTTTGTTTTTATTTTGTTTGTTTGTTTTTTCTTAGGGGAGGACCCACTAATGTCATCAGGGTAAGGTAGAGGAAGCTCCACCACCTCATTTTGTGTGTATGTGCTTTTCAGTAGATTATTACATTTGAGGCTGGAATATATTCACACTTTTCCTTTTTTTGATTCCATATTAATAAATAGTATTTTCTGAGAACTAAAAAAATGTCTACTTTTATGAGTACATTTTTTTGTATAAAATTAGATCCAAATCCCAGACCTACTGATACCAACTGCCACACATCCTTTTACATAGCTCTGGAGAATATTAAGGCACTCCACACCAAATTTTTATGTTAAAGGCTTGTCAATAGGATTAAATTCGACTCAGAGCAAGGTGGCAAAAATATGTCATCCAGCAGTTATAAAGCGGCATGAGTGCAAATGGACTCTATCCAGTTCTGATATAAATTATAAACAATTAAAAGTACATGAGTTACAGTGCCCAGAGCTGAGAGCCGAGGACATCACTGCACACTTGAGAGAACTTTGGGAACTGAAGAAGCAGTCGTTTCACAGTATGGCATGAAAATAACAGACAACATTTGTGTCTGCAGAGTCAAGCGCAATGTTGTGTGTGGCTTCATCATGTGGAGGATTTTTCCCAGCAAGCTGGCAGAAGCCTGAGGGATGCATAATGGCAGTGGTGAATAATTTTTGGAATAGATTAGTAGGTGACGTCACAGACAAAGGACTATTTATCATCATAATTTAACACAAGATGCAACACAATATCTTGATGGATGCATTTTATGGTCTTCAGCCAATCATAATAATGGACCTATTGACTAAAGTTTTATGTGTCCTTTACACATCCTTCATGTTTTAGAAAAAACAAGGGCTATGCTGGGGAAGGATGAGTGATAATTCAGAAGAGGCCAGCCTTTTGTGGAGTACGTTTTTACCACCTCGAGGCCCTAGGCTCCACTGTCCAAGGCTCTCTGCTCAGACTAACACAGGCCCAGGGCAGAGCTGATGCTATGTGAAAGAAGCATCTGAGGTGAGAGGTAATGTTGTCCCTCACCAATGAGGTCAGTCAGCAGGGAGCACAGTCATTTGGGGAGCTGAGCTACTGCTACTTCTGTGGCATTTTTTTTTCCTAAACAAGGTAAAGGGTGCTGGTGAGGGAGAGTGATGTCTCTCAGATATTTCAGGTAATTTTTTCACTAGTTGGGTCTGAAAATATGACAAAAGAGGCCAGGTCAGGAAATACTTTTTCTAAGAGTTTTTTTTCTTTTTCATATTTTCTTTAATTTTTCTGTGATTTTTATTTCTTTGTTTAATTCTTTTTTCCACATTTTTTATTGTCGTTCAAGTACAGTTGTCTCCATTTTTTAAAGAAAACCAATTCTGATCTGAATTAGTCATGTCAGATCAGAGGATTTACTGAAAGATGGAGAGAGAATCTTTAGTCTTCTCCTCCCATCCCAAATACCCTTAGGGATGAATTTCCTTTCATTGATTTCCAAAATCTTATTTGGCTACTATAAATGATAGGGCTAATTTCTTTTCATTGTCATTATTTTTAAATGATTCTCGAGGTGGCTGAAGAACCACAGATTCTAACATTCTGTCTTATACAAAGAGGAGTACAGAGAGTAAAGGGGTTGGACATTATGTTATTATTTAATCACTTCTCTCCCAGAGAATCAAGATGTGTAATTTTTGTCACTTAAATACAGTAAGCATGCAAAACTATATGCTGCAGTGATGACAAAACCCTGACAATAAGCAGTTTTCTTAATCTCAGAACATATGTACTTGTCTTTTACTGATCATCTGTGAAGTGTGGGTGATAATATCAGTACCCACACAGGAAGGTTGAGAGGGTTAACTGGGGTGATGCAACAAGAACAATGAATATATTTTGCATACTTCCTGTGTTGGAGGCATTGTCCAAGTTTTACCGTATTTCCCACCGACTTCTATGTGGGAATAGTGGGGCGGAGAGCAGAACACGCAGAACAGGCCTCCGGGCACCAGCCCTGCAGTGTGGTCATGACATTCAAAACACCCAGGAAGCTTTAACCTCTGTACACCTCAGCCCTCACTTTTGTAAAATGGAGTTGATATTAGTAATTGTCACATTGGACAACTTGGAAAATTAAGTACATTAAGGAAATATATAGGAGTTCACTGTAATAAGTAAAAATTAGAAGGCATTGTTATGACCAATCCTGATCTCAGAATCTTTTAGGAGGTAGCCTGCCAGTGTCAAAAGGACCAGTTCAGCTCTCATTGTGAATATATATTTTTCTAGCTCTACTGACATATCAATGCCATATAACATTGTATAAATTTAAGATACACCTTGTGTTGACTTGATACACTTTTATATTGCAGAATGACTACCACCATAGCTAATACCTTCATCATGTCACATAATAACATTTTTTTTGTGGTGGGGACATTTAAGATTGACTCTCTTAGCAACTTTCAAGTTTGTAATACAGTATTGGTAGCTATAACCACTATGTGCACATCAGATCCCCAGAACTTACTATCATGAATGTTTTTAATATTATGAGCATATGTTTTCATATAATATTTGTTTATATTTTTCACTTGCCACAATATGAACTGCAAATGGAACACCATTTATTTAAATAGGCCTCTGTGAAGAGAGAAACTTTTCTTTAAGAATAGAAGAGGAATAAATTCCCTATTTATCTATCTCTCCAGTCACCCCCATCCAAACTTTTGAAACCATTACTTTATGTAGGGGACCAGATGGCTCAGGAAATTTGTAATCCTCATACTTTCATTGGAAAAGTGCTTTTAAATTAAAAACCTAAAAGCATCTTACTAATATTAGCTCATAGCTCATTAGAATTAACCTAAGAGCCTTGGTTCAATTCAGCCTCATGATGCTAATTAGCAAAAGCATCTCTTATTCTTGTCATTGGGTGGCCTATGAATATGGTTACACTTCCTTTCCAGAGAACCTATTCATTGCACCACAGCCACTCTGTATTCTAACTTTGGTTTTTCCAGGAAAACATCATACTAAAGTAGACAAAAGTTTCAAGATGTAAAGAAAAAAGAAACATGAAATCGATATTTAGTATGTGGAAGAAGAAAACACTTGAGCAAGAAATGAGGAATGATGTACGTGGCATTATATAGATGGCAGTGTGTTATTGATTTTGTGAAATGTAAACCACATTTTCAAGCAAATTTGAAATCTTAATTCAGGGAGGTATACTGAACTCTTCAGCGTTAGTGGAGTGACACCCATGGTACAGGTCCCTAGTAAGGAAAAGCTATTCCAGTGTTTGAAGAAGCACCAATGTGAATGTTTTAGGTAATCAGTGAAACTGATGGTGTAGGGCATTCTGTTGAAAGAGAAAGAGAGACAGAGAAATAGAATTAGTGTCAGTGGGAGAATATGGATGCTCAGTTTCAGGTGTCGGTGGCACAACTGGGTAAGAGCACAGTTGTCTCTGGTGATGGTGGAAGTCAACTCCCTGACTGTCACACAGCTGCCATTCATCTCTGAGCAGAGTATGGGAAATATTTTTGCTTTACCCTGCATTTCATTTCATGCCTGCTGCCAAGTCTTGTCAAGCTAAGCAATTTTCATTTTGTGATAAAGTAGGGAAAGATCTAGTAAACCTGGATTTTAGCACATTCGGTAAAATCTGTGGCTCTCTTTGTGAACAGGAATGGTGAAATGTGGGTAGAACAATAGATGACTGCGTTTATAACCACTTAATTACAGGCCAAAGAGTACTACTTAATGAAGTAAAATTTATCTTTAAGGAGTTAACTAGGCTTGTGCTTCTGTCCATAGTCGTACTTTGTTCCATAGTAACATTTTGGTGATGGTGTAGATGGTTTACTTATGTCTGATTGGTGGGAGACAGGACAAAGGCAGTATAACTTGTTTACTTGTCTCATAATCAACAGGTCCCAAAAGACTGTGGCTGTGGGTCAACTATAATGAAATGAAATCCAACGTTATCCACGTAGGACTTCCAAATCTCAGCTTTAGTAACTACTACAAAAGAACAAACAAGCTGAAGAGTAGTAGCACATTTTATAAAAACTCAGCACTCAATTGATTCTGAAAACCCACCATGTGTCAACACCATGATGTAACTGTTAGAAAAGCCGTGTGAATGGACATTTCTGTAGCGGCAGTACCGATAAGATGACAGACTCGCTGCGCCCTGTGCGGGTCAGGCCAGAAATGGACCATCGTGGTTCATTTTAGAAATGCATCTGTGAAATGCATGGGTGAACTGATACAGAATTACAGTGTGGAACTATGGTAGGCAGAATGCTTAAGACAATAGTAGTAAAATATAGGGTGGGAGGTAAGAGTTAGAGAGTGAAGTTAGCTGGGCTAGCCAACTGGAGAGTTGCCAGCCTCTTGGTAGAGATGTTATAAAGAATTTGAGTCAGTTAAGGTGCTGGACCACCAACCTCTGATATTCTCTCAATACCAAGATTCTAGAAATCTCACAAAATAAAGCTTTGGATGAATCATGGAGATAAAATTTGATATTAAAGAAATTAAGTAAATGGAGAGACAAGTTGGCATGCAAAAAAAAAACTTTGAGCTGAAATCTCTGGTTTTCTGCCAAGTGCTTTATAGTACATTTCCACAAAGCCTGTTTCAAAGCAGTGCAAAAAAGAAAAAGGCCCTCAGATGGTAATTAGCCTCTGAACTTTAATTTAATTTGGAGTTTGAATGAGTTTCTTCACTGTCAAGGGGGGCTTTTAGACTGACCTGGAGATAGCTTATGTGTTCCAAATCCTCTGGTAGGCTTCCGAGATGACCTCAAATTCCCACTTTATTTGACTTTTACTGATTCGTTTCTGTTTGCCAAGCCTTGTTTAGGTGAGAGGAATAAAAACATTGACCATGAAGACAATCTGGTAGCTTAGAGTTGCATACAGTTTCTCTGTAAATTGCTTTCAGCTGTGAACAATCTTTTTTTTGGGGGGAAGCAAAGATCAAGAACCTTTGGGTTTGGGTAATCTTCTTTAATGGTATCGGTTTTTAAAAAATGTAAACAATATTTTTTTTTCCTCAAAAGGAGCAGTATTCAGTATATTCTTCCATGTCTCACCTTTGATTTAATTTTGATTTTCACTATAAAGTATATACATGCTTCAAAGGCCAGGACCCGCTTTGAATCCTCAGAGCTTAACACAGTTTTGGCACACTCTAGGGGCTCAATGAATGCTTGTTGAATTCAAACGTTTCTTGATGCTCAGGTAAAGGAAATTAAGGAAGCATGACAAATACCACAAGTGATCCTGAATTGCATCCTGGACCAGTAAAAGGGCATGAGAGGGACAACAGGTGAAATTTGAAGGTCTGTCATCTAGATCATGGTTTTGAATTTTAATATTAACTTCCTGATTTTGATAATTTGCTGTGGCTATTAACATTAATTAATATTGTAAATATGTTAACATTTGGGAAATCTGAATGAAAACTATAAGGGATTCTTTGTAGTCTTTTCTACAAATGGTTTGTTTAAAAAATGAGATAATCAAAAAAAAAGAGAAAAATGCCTTTTGATGATGTCTTTCAGGGATTTCTAATACAATAGAATAGGGCTAGATAAATTGGTATCTTCTAAGGTCTGGGTATTCACAGGAGAGGAAAAAGTGGTCCTGAATCATGCGTAAATCATAAGCGTGGTCTGAGGTGTTACTGGCAGGCGGCATTGGAATTAGCAATATTAGATCACAGGAAAGTGGTAGTCAGGGCGGGGGGAAGGCCATTTGTCCACCTGAACTTTAAAACCCTGTCAGCCAAACTGATGTGGAGTGAGTTCTCTATTTAATTCTATAGAAAATTGTCTAAAAGATGACTTCAAGCTGACTAGGATTTAATTTTCAATGCTAACCTTCAATTAATTTGTAACTTTTTTGGCACTCCGTTTGCTGGAATGGCTGTAATTATGTTGTTTTCTGAACGGTGAATTCATTCAGGGCATACTCTCCAGACTGTTTATACAGCTGGAAAATAGCAATGGTAATAGATGAGGGGAAAGAAGTTAATAAGGAACTTACTTAAAAAATTCTCTTATCTGTGTGTGTATTTTTGCGTCTCATGAGCCACTATTGGGAGGCTTAAACTACATTTTTCATGGTCGCCATTTTGAAAGATCTAGTAATAAAATGGCTAGATGTTTTAATATTTAAAATGCTGTCTTGAATTTGAATGCATACTTGACATCACAAAGACGGCAGCTTAATGTCTTTTTAGTACGCAGTTCGCCATTTGCTGAAGAAAGACATGCTGGTTTTCCATTAAGGAAACCAAGCCTGTCATCTACACATTTCTCCTTAACCAGAGCTGCTCTTAGGGTTTCTGGAATTCTTTCTGTGATCAATTCAAACCCAGGCAGGATGTATTGCTGCCATATTGGTTTTAGCTGATGAGTCATAAACACTGCCTGTCAGAGGAGTGAGGGAACTTGCAGGGAGGGTCTTTTGGGTTTTATAATACAGACTCTCCCACCCTACTTTCCATTTAGTGAAAAGAACATACTTTAATAGTAAAGTTTTTTTATCATAAATACACATACTATGGTTTGAAACCTTGTCTTGAACAAATTGTTAACTTCAAGCATCACCACTGAGAGCGACGGTGATTCTTTCACTGTCAGTAAAACACAGACTGTGGTTGCAGGACCCTAGACACTGAGTTTCTGATTTAGAAGGTCTGAGGTGGGGCTGACAATTTTTATTTCTAATAATTTCCTTTATGCTCCTGCCTCTGGCCCAGGGACCCCACTTTGAGGACCATTGCTCTAAGGCAGAGGTTGGCAAACTGGCCTTTGGGCACTTGACTACTCACCTATTTTTATAAATAGTTTTATTGAAACACAGCTGTGCTCAGTATTTACACACTGTCTGTGACTGCTTTCTCACTATGAGGACAACATTGAGTAGTTCGAACAGAGACGTGACGACCTGTAAAGCCTAAAAGACTTATTACCTAGGCCTTTACAGAAGATGTTGGCTGACTTGTGTGCTGAGGGGTCCCCTCATTCTGCTCCCAAGTGTGACCAAGGTGTGAGGTGTGGCTGTGGTCAGCTCTGAGCAACAGAACAATCTCCCATTCCCCCTGCCACCGTCCTCCTGCTCCTGGCCTGTTCCTTGTTCTTTTGCAGGTGACTCTCAGAAATTCCTCTGCTATTAGCCAGTTACCCCTTAGTCACTTGTCTCCTCTTCAAAGGGCATTTGCATCTTGATGATTCTTTCTAGTTACAGGATTTTAACAAAAACCCTTTTCCTCTGTGAAATACATTTGCTGTATCACAAAGAGAAGTGGAGTTCATTTTGTCCTCAGGACAGGTAGCTCTGGTGGCTCCCTGTCCCAGCATAAGGCAGGCCCCTTGCATGAACATCTCCCTTTTGCAACATCCACTCACACAAGAAAGGGAACTTTTCTTGATTTGAAGCAGCAGTTTCTCACTGTGGCCTTCTATGTGGGGCCCAAGGCCTTTGCTTGCCCCAATGCACAAAATACATTTCTGACACTGCTATGGGGTTGAAAGAGAAAGGTTAGTTTCACAGATGTCTAAACATTTATTCTCAAACAAATCAGCCATCAAGTCCTTCCATTTAGGCCCCTGAGGAAACGTTCCCTTTCTGAGGTGGACAGCTGGACTCAGGATTTCTTGACGTCCAGCATTTCTCTACACGTCATGCCTTTAATAGTTTACCCACTCAAATGACTTTTGTTGTACAGATATTTTATTTCTTGTCATGTGCTTTTGTTCATGGGTCTGTTTTGCTTAGAAAATATGTCCTTCTTCTAATCACATGGTTAATGTGCATCTGTCATTCAAGTGCTACCTCCTCCAGGAGGCCTTCCCTGCTTCCCTCAGGAATGTACAGTTGACCCTTCTTTCTATTCCCATGACTCTTTAGCACCTCAGCATCAGTGACCTTTCCTATCATTTTATAATCACTCATCTATTTCTGCAAGCTCACATATAGCTGGGCCATTACTATTTTCTGTATGTTTTATTTCTGCACAATACTAATGTGGGTGATATTCAAAATTGTGTGTTGAATGAATAAGTAATTCAGAGGTACACTCTCTGAGGGGTAAAGCCTCCCTTCCATCATTCATGCACCCTGAGTAATTAGTTACATGGTAATAGTTACGCTGGTATGATTCCCTGAAAATAGAATTTAAAAAATCCATTGGTTTCTTCTCTTCTACCTTTGGGAGAGCTCCTCTATTCTTATCAATATTTAGGAATGTTGAAGCTGTGCTGGGGGGGCGTTCTCCACCAAATTGGTCTCATCCAACCTGTTCTTGGAACCTTCACGGGTTAGTTAAGCATACAGTGAGAATGACAAGGAGGGGCTTTGCAAATCAGAGGCACTGCACAAATCTATGGCATTATTACACACATAGTGTCATGGTGCCATTTCACCTTCTCTTGTTTTTACTAACTCAGCCTTCAGTCTTAAGTTGGAGAAACAAAACCAAAGACTCATTCAACATCCTTTCTTTAGTCTTGGAGAGGAAAGAGGGGAGAATGATACATGTTTTTATTCTGTGCTTTTCAGAATTATTTCTGTCTGGAGAGAGAGCAGCTCTCAAGGCCCTATATTTTAAACAACTGTTCTTAAACAGTAGCTTTCTCCTTAGAAACACTCATTGCTTTGACATTTGCAGATTTGCTACAAAAGAAGGTCAATAACTGTGCTGTGTTAGAAAGTACATCCCTTCTCTGCTTGGTCCCTCTGGAGAAAAGCAATTCATACATCTTTCAGAGCTTGGACCACTGCATTACCCAGGTGGAAGGGTGACTTTTAGGGCCAGTGAGCATGGAATTTTCTCACTTCATCCCAATTATGGAAACACCTGCACTAAATAGCACTTTGAAAATTACAGTGCTTGGTTCTGCGTAGATATGTGGACACATGTCCCTGAACAAGCAGTATCTGCCCTAGCAAAAAAAAAAGGGGTCTTCCCTTCTAAGTTTGGTATCATCTGTATCTTAGCCTTATTTGAAAATCCTAATATTCCCCTAATCACTATGCTCCTTCCTTAGTCATTCATTCATTTGCTCATGCAACAATAATTTATTAAATTCTGACCACCTGCCAGAGGCTACACCAAGTGCTGGGGATAAAGTTCTAGTCTCCCTCATGGATGAGGTTGACAGTCTGACAGGAAAGAGATTGTGTCTATAAACAAGAAAGTATATGATGTAATTGAAATAAAGTGAAGCAAAATAGAAAAAAATGATATAATCTGCTATTTTAGCTAGGACCTATAAGGAAGGCTTCCTTCTCATGGGAGGTGGTATTTGAACTTTGACTTAATGAATGAGCTCGTCAGTGCGTAAGGGGAAGAAGAGACAGCATTTAATGCAGAGGGGAGAGTGCACAGTCAAAGGCACGTAGTGTGTTGTATCAACTTAGGGAACAGTGAATTGTTCAATGTGGCTGAGGTTTTGGGGAGTGGAGTGGGAGGAACCAGAAGAAGAAAAATTAAACAGAATTGGGTTTTGAAGAACTTTGAATGTTAATGAATTTGGCTGTTGTTCTTTATACAAAGGGGAAATATTGAGGAATTTTGAGCTAGTTTATCACAACAACTATGGATATTTTGCGTGTCATTAGTGCATCCAAACACCTCAGACATCTTATGTGCAGTGGATAGTCCTAGTAAAACCAGGAATGGGACTCTCAGTCTTTTCCCCTTATTACCGAATCTATCCAGATGAATTGTGGTGCTTGAAATCTGACATTTTTCTGATGTTGGCATTCTTAAGATGAGTTCTACCTTTCTATTCATTAGAAACTGAGTACCTACCTTAATGCTCTTACACCTTATGTATTTACTTTAAGTGCTCCTTGGTGTGAAACAAAACCAGAGGGTTACCTTTTGGAGTAGAGATTAGCAGTGCTCAACACACTCAGTGATGCTGTCCTTCTTGGGCCCACAGGAAGGTCTCCCACCTTTCCTTGTCACATTTCAGTCCACATACCAGTTCTGGCAAATGGGCTATGAAAGTAAGTTATTAAGTGTAATTTCTATTGAAAATACTTTGAATTAGTATAAAACTTTTCAATGTTTTTTTCATTCATTTACTTAATAAATACTTATTGTGTGATACTATTCTAGCTTCTGGAGATATCACAAATAACATATATGTGGTGCCTGCAAAAATCTAGTCAAATCCTTAATCCATTACTATAAGAATGTATGAGCTTTAGTTAATTCTTTCTGATCTGTGGGATAAGATTATCCTAAGTGCAAAGGGTTAAATGACCTTTGCTCTTATCCTTCCCCCTCCTTTGAGGTACTCAGAGAGAATGAATTAGGTCATTCACAAAAAAAATGGTTGTAGCCTCAGGGAGAAAAGTGCTATTTAAATCTAAATCATTAGCACAAATAAATCTAATAATAGACATATAAATTCATAATGCATTTGAATAACTCTAAAATAAATATGTGTGGTGATTAAGAGATGCCATAATTGGAACTCTGTAGGTGGAAGTGGGATGAGGAGGGGAGAAAACCACTTTTCTTCTATTTCTTATTAACCACCCAAATTTGTGAAGTGTTACTTAGAAGTGGAATTGTGAGAGCATCTCTGATTACAAAGGACAGGCTTAGTTTCTATGAGGCATTTTTACAAGGTGTACATGTATGTCCTCTGAGTCTATTTCTCATTGTTGTTTTTAAAATTTGTGTTAAATTGCCGAAATCTCATAGCAGTAAAAGTAGCTTGATATGAGAATAAGGCTAAATACATAGCTTGGGTGCAGTGAGGTAATCATTGAAATATGAATGGCAGCCATTGGATGAGCACCCACTTTTTCTCAAACTTCATACAGTTTGTAGGCGATAGTGCTTCATTCTCATTGTGTGATACATAAAGGCCCAATACTTGCTGATTTTCTGTTTTTAGTGCTAGCCACTTTCCCCCGCAATCAGAGCTATCGAGCCATCTTTATGACATTCACATATTTTAAGTAAAAGAAAACATAAATACATGCAAAACTGTCATTGGCTTTTAAGGTATTACATAAGTGATTAAATTTTATCATGAGGAGACAACCAGCTAATGGTTTTAGTGGAACACATAAAACCTCATAAAATACAAAAGTTAAATTTTGTCATATAATGGGAATCGGTTAGAGAAACCAACAGAGTTTCCTTTTCCCCCTGAATAAATTCTAAACAGTCCTTAGAAAATGAATTACCAGACTGCAAATCAGGATGAAATATTTTATAGCCATAAAACTAAGCTACTTTCAGACCACTTAGTTGGAGGGGGAAAAAATAAAAGGGAGAGCAACTTGTCAACCCTGTTGTTGCGGTGTCATTGCCAATGGCATGAATGTCGGGCTCTGCCTCTACTTTAATAGTTTGACCTTGTTTACAACGGCCTTAATCCGATAGGCAGGCCTCCCTCACAATCCCCCACCTACAATAGAAGGCACAGCCCCTCCGAGAGCACATTCAGCTGGAGCTTTGCCAATTGAAGTAATTACGTGGTGAAACTGTTTAACTTTGACTAAAATACTCTCACCAGGTTCTTGCAAACGGTGTGTCTTATATCTTGTCGAAGCAATTTTATATCATGCCTTTAAAGTACAGTAATGGCCCCTTGCATTGACAGAATCCTCGTAAAAGAAGAAGACCAAGACCTGGCTCATGAAGTGGTATTGATTTTCTGAGTTCCTGCTCTAGTTGCCAAAGATACAACACTGTTGTTAGGGAGAGGAGTTGCCTTGGCCTTCAATATCACAGGAGGGTTCCTCGGTAAGCACAGGCATCAGGAGGCACCAGTGATAAATAATGTATTTGGGTGATAACTGCCTGTATTACTTTGTTAGTTTTAAAGTGACTCAGCAGTGGCTCGTCCCAAATATTGCTTGATGTCACCAGTGGCTGTGGTGGACTGTTCTATGTGTAAAGAGCACCCAGACTCTAAGAGAATGCCTCCTGAGAGTTCATTTACATGAGTGATTTATTTTAGGCAGATTTTTCTAAATTTTAATCACTAAGGACAATGAACAGATTCAACTGCTCACTAGAGTGATGGCTTCAATTTGTTGCTTAAAGAGAGCTTAAACGTGTCTGCAGATCCGTAACTATATCTAATACAGGTTAAGTTAGTTTTTAGTCACTTCTAGTAAGTCTGTGTGAAAAAGATTTATAACCTTGAGCATAGCTCTATGGATGTCATTACAGACAGCAAGTGAAGGAAACCAAGCATCTTGATCAGATGCTTGCAAAATATGCATTTCCACCGACCTACATAAATGCATACAACTTAATCTTTCCTTTTTTCAATCTTACGTTGATAAACTGCACAATGTCTAATGCTGAATAGAAGTAAGAAGATAGATCTTTGATAGTTTTCAAGGAAAATTGAAAGCTATGTTTTTTAATCTTTTGAGAATATGAATATCTACATCTATACTCAACAACTTTTTTTCAGTAGAGATGGTGAGGGGGTGCTGTAGAGATGTGAGTTATAGGAATATTGTTATATAGCCTGACTTTTGACTGGAACACTTTTTTTTAAGGAAGCTGAAGATAAGGGTGGGAGGTTTAAAACAGTGGAGCAAGAGCTAAATCTGTGTCAGGGAACTGCGCAGTGTGTATCCTTGACTCTGACCCCCACAGGACCCATGGGAGTATCCTGTTAGAGAGAGTGAGCAAGTACACATGGTCACTCCTCACTGAGAAGACAGAATGGGTCAATCAGAAAAGCAGGGCAACCAACTGCAACCTCCCCCACTTAGTTAGGAAGACATAGACCCTTTAGCTTCTCTTCCCCTTTCCAAAACAAGGAGCAGGCAAATTGGCCATGAATAGGTGTATATGTTGTACACTGCTTAATTTTCATGAATGTCACTAAAGTAACAGGGCTATTCATTGAAACACCTTTGTTTGGTGGAGGGGGTTCTGATTGCCTTGTGGTCTCTGAGGGTGGCATCACTGGAATCCTGCAGTGTTCAGCCAGCTTGGCAGTGGGCAGAGGTTCCGGGGAAGAGAAGCTATGGAACAAAGATGTTTCTACCTCCACACCCTCATCCTGACTTCAAGCTGTAGAGGACATAGCTGGTTCTAGCCTGGGCTGGGAAAAAGAACTTTGAATTATGTTTGAGATTAAAGTTTTAAAATAAATAGGAGTAAGTTTTAAATGAGACAATTCCAACTACCAAAATAGATTGGAGACTTATGAAAGACCAAGATATTAAGAGAACCATGTATCAGGAGAAAGGGGGCATTTAACATGTAAGAGTTGGGGGTAGCTCTAGGGAAAAAAAAAACTGTTTTATGTTTATGCTGCAATGAGTTGTAGCTCCTCAATAAATTTGATACGTGTGAAATGAAAACATTACTACTCTCCTTCTCTGCAGTCTGAGAATATTTTCTTGAGGTCAAAATACATATTGATTTTCTCATGAATCTAAGAAAAGTTACTTGCCTGGAAATCAGCTTTGCTCAGCCTGGGTGCTCTGCTTCCAGTAACGAGGCTCCTCCTGGTCCCATGCCTGCACTGTGCCCAGTTTCTAGGGCCATCTATCATTGTTCTTGTGTCTGAATCCAGTCTTGTTATGCTTTTCTACACCTTAATGCCTTACAACTATCATCTGATGTACTCTCAATAGTTGTCTGCCTTCCTATCACTTACCTGAGTTCTATTTATTCTGATGCAAACAATTTAAGGGCTTGTTGAGATTCATGGGGAAAACCTCTCAAACTAGTTGGTTTAGGAGATATGCTGGTGCAGCACCACTGAGGGCACTGTTGCTTGGTCATCATTCGCCCAAGACACTGGGTACCTTCTTTCAGGTGGAAAGAAGCATCTTTGGCAATCCCAACACCACCCAACATTTGCCATTTGGTTGCCAAGGAATGCTGTCATTGGAGGGTGTGATCATGTTCTTGTTCTAAATGCTCTGTCATTTTAGATGGACGATCTGAGGATAGTTAAGGGTCCATTAGCCTGGGGCAGATGAGAAGGTGGTGCCCTCTGAAACTTGATGGAGGTCAGTTAAGGACAAATGAAAGATAACACTAATTCACACAGTGGGTAATAAAACGAGGGACCTCATTATCCTAAAAGGTGATACTGGCAGGAAATATAAATGGATTTTAAAAGGGTTTGGAAAAATTTATGAATGACAGATTCATAAATGGTTCTAAAGAAAAGTGGGATGCAGTCAACCTTTAAGGTGGATATCAAAGGGAATAGTCAGGACAGTATTGCCCTGCCCCACAGGAGGGGAATGGGACATAGGACTGAAGGGAACAGAGGCACGGGTGGTCAGTCTAATCCCAGCCCAGAAACACAGAGGTAGTAGAATGGTGTAGAAGGGGAGAGTGGGCTTTGAGCCACACCTCTTTCCAGCTCTGTGGCCCTGGGAAAAATCAAGTGTCTAGGGGAAGAAAAAGGATAATGTGTAATATGTACCTTATACAGTTTTGAGGATCAGAGAGAGGATACGTAAAATGTGCTCCAATAGGAATACATGTTATACATTCAAAATTGCAACTATCATTATTATAAATAAATCAGTGGAAATTAAAATGCCAGTGTTTTCTACTTTCCAAGCACAGTCATTTGTGCTAGGCAGGTGGTTTCATTACATCACTGGATATTCCATTTAAAGAACTGCATAATTTTAGGAGACTGTTACCCGTGGAATCTTAGTGAGCAGACATTGCTTTGGAGAGGTTGATTCTAACAGCAGTCTCAGATATTGTGATTTCTTGATATAATTCCTGGGAAGTCTTAGGTGCCCATACCCCAGCTTCATATCCCTTCAACCTGTTATTTTCTTGCTGATTTTTTTTTTTTATAGAGGACAAGACTTCCTATAGCTCTGAAAGCTTTCTTTTTTGAGGAAATTCCTCTTTGAGGAAAGAATAGGTTCATTTAATGAGAATCCCTTTATATCATCTCTACCACTGCTGTCCTGTCTAAGAATTTGAACTTTGAGAAGTTTACCAACACAAAACAAAACAAAACCCCAAAACTTTGTGCTGCTAAGAATGGCAATATTTAGATACTTTTGTGTAGGAAAATACTTTAAGAAGCCTTATTTCTTGAGAAAGACAAACTCCTTCAGATTTTTTGGGTTGCAGCGGTAGGGAGAGAGAGAGAGTTTGATTGATTTGTTGTTCCACTTATTTATGCATTTATTGGTTGATTCTTATATGTGCCCTGACTGGGGATCAGACCTACACCCTTTGTATATTGGGATGATACTCTAACCAACTGGGCTACCTGGCAAGGGTCTGGATTTATTATTAAAAAGAATTAAGAGAAAATAATGACATTGTTTTGAATAATTAAAAATTGCAATATGAGGTTCACCATGGTAGTCAATAAAAGAGAGGAGCAGGAGACTTTTGCCTGGGCATCTAAGGAAAGAAATGACCAGTGAAAAATTTTCCTGGACAAGGATGGCCGAGGGATTTTAAGGTGAATGATACTTGGTTTTCAACCTTAGGTTCTTATTTTGTGCTATGCTATAGTTTCCTCTATTCTACCCGGACTATAAATTTAAAGTTAGTCACATGCAATAGCTTTGAACTGGTAGTGTTTGGGGGAAGCAAAAACAACAGAGGAGATAATGCATACATGAACAAAGTGACCCAGGAGAGAGGACCGGTATGATGAAGTAGGACCGTAAGTGGGAAGAATGTGGGAGTGACCAGGAAAGTAGGGCGTCCTCCCTACCTGGAAACTCTGAAATGTACTGGGGACTGAAGTAGGTGTCCCATGTGTGAGACTGGGCTTGTGTCACTGCATCAGGAAATTAAAGGAAAATGTGGCTCCAAAATATGGAAGGACTTGGGACAATCAGATGTGGCTATTATCAGTCAAACTTCATGTAAATGAATGGGAGTTGAAGATCCCAAAAAAGGTGCTATATGTGACCTTCATTGCTGTCAATCAGGGAGACACAGACCAAAGCAAAGAACATGAGGCAAATTAATATGCCATTTGATGTGCATAGTGCTGGAAACTTACAAAATAATTTCACTTCTGTTACTCATTTTCCTCTCCCAATCACTCTTCAAAATAACAAATTATGGAAGTTTTATTATTTTCCAATTATTTGGAAATTTAGATACCCAGATATTCCATCTTTCATGAGGTTATACTTCACTTTGTGAAGGTAATGTTTTCAGTATTTGTTGAGAGTTAAATACTTGAATCATTGAAAACCCATATGGAATGGAATATTGGTTTTGTTACAATTTATGAACCTGGTATTGAACATTAATATAGAAAATGTAGAGGGGACATTTGCTGAGCCAAATGCACAGGTCTCTGGTATCTTGAATACACAGAACAATATGTAAAGTAATAGCAAAAACAAACAGCTTAGGAAAAGCAAAGCAAAGTATCTTTGTAATTCCTGCAAAGGATTTACAACCTATATAAACATGAATCGTAAACCTATTGGCAAATATATCCAAGATCTTTCAAAAAGATGTTTCGTTAATACGTGAGAACTAAAAACTCAGGATAAGGGAGAGGGTCAACAACAAAAAGGAAGATTCGCATTACTTAGCACACATAATACCATGGGAAAGGATCATCCTGACACTTCAGTTACAGACATTTGATTTTAATTTCCTCAGCACCTGTGCTCACTGTTAGGGCACAAGGCATGCCAGTCCTTTTCTCAGAGTATTTGGGGTTACATATTCTTATGGAAGGCCTTCTCTATAAAATATTGTACAAGTTTGTCTATTAAATTTCTACTCTAGGCCCACTAGAAAGACTCAAATTATATCCATCAAGAGGGCCATGAAATGGGAAGTAAAGGCGTCTGATCCAAGCTTTGCTATATACTAGCTGAGTAGCTTTGAGAGAGTGCTTACATTTATTTATTCATTTATTCAATTAA
This sequence comes from Phyllostomus discolor, assembly GCF_004126475.2. Classification (NCBI taxonomy): domain Eukaryota; kingdom Metazoa; phylum Chordata; class Mammalia; order Chiroptera; family Phyllostomidae; genus Phyllostomus; species Phyllostomus discolor. Next base: position 38,369,826 of record NC_040908.2, read on the forward strand.
TTAATAGATATTTATTGATTTGATATAACACTTAAACACTGCATTTGTCATAGTGGTCAATATGAATATGAGAAAGCAAAACCACTTGCCCTAAAGTAGCTTATAACTTACAGACTTAAACTCAAACAGGAATTCAAAGCAGGAAAATGTTGCTCAGAACAGTGTCTGGCATCCAATATATCTAATGAATAAAAGAAGACAAAACAAATGTGCAAGTAAAATAAGAAATAAATACGCATATATACATGTTTAATGTTGGTACATATTTATTTAGACTAGTTTCTATGTACATGTAAACACCTACGTAGATTGGCTTTATACTATACATATTGTTTTGCAGTCATTTTTACTCCTAATAATATACATACTGAACATTATTTAATGGTAAGATTTTCAATTATTCCTCATAAACTAAACATTTTAGTTTTTCCAAAAATTTTTTGTAGTGAGAATTGCAAAGATCTATAATAACCATCTCTCTCTTTTTTTATCTTCTATAGTTTAACAGTTATAGATCACTTTTCACACACTTATCTATGCATATTTTATTTAATCATATGTTTCTTTTGTTTCTTTTATCAAAATAGGATACACACACATATGTATACACTATATATGTGTATTAAATATATATATGAAATGCGATTTTTAAAAACATTATATCATGGGCTCCCTTCAGGTCAATAGACCTGGATATTATTAACTGCATACTATGTCATGGTGTGGATATGCAAGTTTATTTAGTCATTTCCCCACTGATGGTCATTCAGATTATATCCACTTTTTTTTTTGACAAGTTTAAAACAATTGTCCAAAAAATGTGCTTGTATTCTATGTATCCTTGTGGACTGGTGTTTCTATAGGCCAGTTTCCCAGAACAATTGCTGAGATGAGGAGTCTATTTTTAATAAGTATTGACAGAGAGTTTTCCCCCATAGCCTGGCCATCCGTACTTCTCCAACCACGTATAAGAAGGCACTCCCCCACACCCATAGGAGCACGTTGCACTGACTGAGCATGGACTCTCAGGCACTCTCTTGACCTCTCAGTCATGTTCAGATGCCTTAGTTTTGCATTCAAAATCCTCCATAATATGAATTGAAGCAAACATTTGGGTATTATTCCTCCTTACTGTTCTGTCCTACAGAAACCCTTCACTTTATCCAAGGTGGTTACATTGTTTCTGAAACCAAATTTGTCTTTTCTTATTCCTTAACTTTTGCTCAAGGCTATTCTTCTAGCTCTACTTGGATTTTCCTTTCATTCCAATACCTATCTCTTTCTGATAAATTTCTACTTGTTCTTCAAGCTCTTCATCCTCCCTGAGCCTCCCTGAGACTCTCCACTGCTCGTCTCCACTCCTGAGCAACCATCATGTTGCACTCACGTGTGCCTGTGGAGCTTCTATGGAATGCACTGTACCATATACACTTCTTTAGGTACTTGCTTGCTATCCATTCTAAGTAGTAACATTTTGGAGACAGAGGGTCTGTCTCTTCATTAGTGTTTTTTTATCCATACCTAAAATTCTTACCAAGTTGAATTAAAGTGATCAATGAGATATCACAATGAACTTCGGTAACACAATGTAGGGAATGAGGCAGAGGACTGGTGTTCAAAACATAATGAGTATATTTCATGTCTGAGTGGCTGGGAGCACAGGGGTTTCTCTAAAGATCAGGGACAACAGGAGAACACAGTTTGGAGGCAAGGTTGTGTTCTAGGGCAGGATTCAGTTCAGGCACCACTGAGACTCCTGGGCTGCAGTGCACAACAGGGAGGGGCTGCCTGCTGTGCTGACATCAGTGAGAGTTGGAACTGGGAATACAGGTACGGACTTTCCTCAGTTTATTTCATATACTTTTATTCTGATGCTTGAGTGAGGTAATACATGGGTAGGAGAAGTGATTATTTTCTGTGTGGGAACATTATCCAAAGTGGAATTAACTGGTAAGAAACTGGCCAAAAGTTTCCTCCTCCACTGTTTGTTACAGGAACCCCAGATTTTGAAAACCTTATTTTCTCCCGTGGAGCAAGCTGGTGATGGTCACACTTCTGGTCTCTTTTTTGTTTGGTGTGTGTGTGTGTGTGTGTGTGTGTGTGAACATCCCTTTTAGTTCTCTCCAGGGCAAGCTGACATTTCAGGTACCACATACCTGTACAGTTATTCTAGTTATCAAAATAATGAAATCCTTCCCTAGTGGATGTTAGATCATTGCTGCTCCGTATTCCATAAGTCCCCTCTTGCCATCACCCTGGTAGCCCTAAATTTACTCTTAGCTTCACTTTTTCCTACTACTGGCCCCTCCTCTGCCTTCCAGACTCCCTCAAGATCTGGCAACTAAAGCATTAGCACCTGGCAAGGTAGGGCCCTCCAGGACCCTGTTGTAGCACTGCGTCTGGGGGTTCTCTGCAAAGCAGGCGCATTGGCAGATGCTTGTCCATAACATCTTTGCATCCACACAAAACATGAGCCCAGGCTCCTCCTTCCTTATTGAACAAGGAATTACTCATTTGTCCATCTGAATATAAAACCTCTTCATCCATAGATGAATACTCATTCTCGACAGGTCACTAATATATTAAAACTAAAGCTGCAAAAGCTCGGGAGTTTGGAGAATTAAGAAGTTCATTGGGCATATTGTGAAGAGAATTCATCTCAGAGATATGCAAGCCTTGTTTGTTTCAATGTTTACATTTAAAAGTACTGAAGCCAAGTTAATGACAGATCAGATCACGATGTAACTCTCTTTGCAAATTTAAATCAGATTTGTTTTAATGTAGTTTTTACCAAGGAAGGCACTGAGGGAGGCTATGTGCCGCTGCTGTTGCTGGTTTCATTCAACCCATCTCTTCTTTCTAATAAAAAAAAGCTAAAGAAATAAAATACTATTGATCTTTATTTATTGACTTCCTTGTGAGTATAGTTAAAGTTGACACAGATCAATCTCAATAAAGTTAAATGGATGATATAGTGTGACATGACCTGGAATTGCAAGTGGAGTTTTAATTATGAGAATGTTAACATTTTCCTCTATGCCGATGAGGTAGGGATAGGGATTTCCCAGCTACTCAGGGACACTGATAATGGGGGTGACAGAGTTCTTGCCATTTCCACACATTCTTTAGCTAAGTTTCCAGCCCCCTTGGGGATCAGGGAAAAGGAGAAGGACAGGAAGTCACACAGCCGCTTCTCAAATTTCTCATTGTTTGTTTCACTGGGTTGCTCTTTGGAGATACTAAGTGAGATTAATATCCAACATTGTTAAGAGGGAGGAAAGTGAGATGCACTTGAGGTGGTGAAGCAGCCTGGAAAAGGCAAAGTATTTGCCTTGACTTTTAGGACGAGCATCTACTCCATATGCCACATCAGTAGAGTTATTTTCCCTCTGTTTTCCACTCCTATCACTTTCCCATGTTTCCAACCCATCAAGAAAAAAAATACCCTTTGGAACCAGGGAAGGTTACCAGTAAAAGAGTTCTCATTTGTGTTTTTGGAGATGATTCAGGACCAAACTGGCTAATAACAGCTGTCTCTGTCTTCTATGCAAATGAAGATGGTATTAGTGACTCCGATTAGCAGTGCATGTGCTGTGTCTTATATATATATAACAATGGGAATGTCTTTGCCCTGAGTCATCCACACATTCTTACTCAGCCCCCTGATGTAGCCAATTTTGAATTTCAGCTGAGATGAAACAATTGGTACAGAGGAAAGCTATAGATCAACTAAGGGGTCTTTGTGGGGACTGAAGCATAAATACTTTTGCCTCATTAAGCTAGTGATCTGAAGTGGACTAACCAAGAACCCTGATCCCCTCATGGATGCCTGTTCCAGTGACTGCAGCCCCTATGGCAGCTAATTTTACCTGTGTGTCCAAGTAGATTGGAATTGATGTATTTATAGTCTGATAGGGAAGAATTATGAATCCTTTGTTGTTGGTGCATAAAACACTGCCATGTATGTCTTCGGTAGTTGATTTGAATCCCAAAGATCCTAGGTTTTAAAGTCAATAACATTAACAGAATTTGAGAAAAGTGTATGCCCTTGCCTTATATAGCATTTATGTGGGATTTAAAACCATATTTTTTTTGCTGGTGCTCAAAAAGGTGTTTTCTACCTCACATATGGGCTTTGCTCTACCCCCATTTCCTCCACAGAAACCAGAGCTGACAGAAACCTTCTGTGCTCTGGTATAAAAGTCAACAAAATATGGCTCCTTCTCAGGGAATAAATGTTTCTTTGATTTTCTTTCCTTTTTCAATTGGTTGTCATTAATTTTAAACATCCTGGCATTTTCCAGGCAATGCGAAGAGGGAAGGAGTGGCATTTGTTTGTGCATTTGTGTGTGTTGGGGGGGGGGGATTCTGGACATTTTTGCAGAGTGTTCTCAACTGGTTGTCCATGTTGAAACAGAGGCCATCTGCATGCAAAGAAAGCAGCATCTTTTGCATGCAAAGACAATTGACAGTTGGTCCAAATGCAGGAAATAGGGGTCCCAGCAATTTCCATAAGGGGCAGAGTTAATGGGATTCTGACCACTCCTAAAGCTGCATGAAAATACCAAGTTTTGTGCAAAAATTAGTTTAAAATACACCCTTATTTCACCAGGAAAATAAAGCCCCAGTGTCTTTGGAGAGCCTAGAAATCTAGGATGGATAACTCACTCTTAGTTCATGGTGACATCAAACTTCTCACTGTCATTCATTTAAAAGGTTTACAGCATTTTTCCTGTGTAAGAAGTGAGATTGAGAAGAATATTTGGAGGAAGAAAATTGTTTTTTAGGAAATACCACATTGTAAATAAATTATTTTGGAAAACCTATTTAATTAATTTATTTTTAATGAAAAGCAACTCTAGTTTCAATGCTTGGAGATATTTAGGAATTCTCACTTCAAGTACAAATAAAAAGGACCCCCATGGAACTTTTGTGCATATTGGTTTGATATTTTTCCTTAGATTTCATTTTGGTTGAGTATACATGAGTGAGTATTTATTGTGCATTTATCAAATGTTGATGAATTGTGTATTAAGATTAGGTTTAGCTGCTAGTAACAGAAAAAAATGTCAGTGGCCTCGGGAAAAATACATGCTTACTTCTCTCTGACATAACATTCTAGAACAATGAAGTCTAGAGCTCTGTGACGTCTCTGTGACCCTTGGTAATCTCAGCTCTCCACCCTATCAGCTCTAGAGAGTGCTCAACCTCATGTGCTCATGTGGCATTGACAATGCAGGCAGGAAGGTAGAGGATGGGTAAAAAAGAGAATGAAGAAGAGACCTTTCTCTCTCTCTCCCTCCCCCCCCCCTTTTCTTTCTTGATAGGATTCATTAAGATGGCAGAAGGACATTTCCACTTTTATTCCAATGATTGGAACTTAGTCATTTGACCACCCATTACTACTAAGAGACTGTGAAATGTAATTTTATTATTTCTTTGGAGTCCTGGCTGAATATTCTACTATAGTGGAAGAATGGGAGAACGATTGGGGGTACAATTATTATTCCTTTTTGCAAGTATTTTCCTTGTTGAGACATACAAACACAGTTGAGGGTTGTGTACAGAAATTGTGCCTCTTATTTCTTGAAGGGATACTTTGGAAAACAGGGTAAAGGTGCTAAAGGTACATGGAATTAGCTACTTGAAATGGCATATATGTAATCATTTTGTTTGTTCTGTGACAGTGTAAAATTACTAAATGTCACCAAGAGGGAAAACACTAAGTCAAATAAAGGTATAAACACTTTGATGTAATTCAGTTAATGAATTTTTTGATACCAGAATTATGTTCTGTACACTTCCAATAAATGTGTTTATTTATGTCAGGATTTTACATGATTGTGTAGCTTTGGGAATGGATGTTGTATTCTCTTTCACTGGTTCCAGATTTTGCCCATTGTAATTTGTGGTTTTATTTGTGGTACTGTGATTATTTGGAATAATTCAACATCTTTTTGTTAGTTTATTTCTCCCTTGTAATTTCTTAGTGCCTATGTCTCTCCTTCAGTATTTATCCACTCCTTTATGTCCATTCTTGTCCACAACTGATTCAGAAATCCTTGTTCATTTTGGATAAACAGGGGAAAGTTCATCAGTGGTGTCCCATGGTCAGGAGGAGAAACCATCAAGCAGTAGGATGGTCAGAACCATGGACAGCAACACGTACCTCATCCCTAAGCTCACATTCCTACCAGAGCCTTGTTTCTGCCTGTAAATGTTATGCTAACCCTGAGGCAGCAGAGATTCAAGCAAAACAGTCTGAAAGGGGAGAATACTGGGCAAAATGTCAGTGGTGGCCTACATAGCTCCCTACCCAGTCCTTCTTCCCCACATACACACTTTGCCAACCACAGTAGTTTCTCTGATGAACTCTCTCAACCCTTAATTAGTTTCTAACATCTACCTCTATTAGCATGGAAAGTATAGACTATGGAAAGTGTAATAAACTTAAGATGGTATCTTATGATTTGTCCAAATTAAATTTCTTCAACATCTTAATGGTTTTAGCTTCGTTTTTAATTCCAGTGGATGAAGTAGGCATATGACATATTGCCAGAATTAATTAAGAGGAATGGCTAGATTCCTCAGTCACTGGGTCCTGCTTGTTGCTGGTCATGTAAAGTGCAACTTGTCTTAATGATTCTGATTCCCTTCTTCTTCATGCCCATGCTTTATGTAATGACATGGGAGTTCATGACCTTTATTTTGTACATAATTAATTTAAAGCCCAGAAAAATCATGTAATGAGTTCAAAGTCACATGGAGATTAGTGGCAGATTTGGGAATGAATTCCTTGTTTTCCAGTCCCAGCCCACCACCACTCTGATCTATTTCAACTCATCACTTCTTTGGAACATGAGCATTAGCTAGAAGGTGGCAATAAAACACCTAGTTTGTGATCAACCTGATAAAATATCTAGCTCAATCACCTCTCAGACTTCTCAAACACGTAATAGTTTTAGCTCTGTTATTTCTTACTCATCCATTTTGTACATATTCCTCTGAAAGTAGAACTCCTGAGCATCATATGCTGTCTAATCTGAAGGAGCCAATGACTCCATCTGCTTGGGCTTAGCAGCTGGATACTGACAAACCATGAAGCATATGCATCCAAGGGGCTGGAAGCTCTCATCCAGGTGTCCTGAGCCAGAGCCCAATTTGTACGAGAACCACCCTGGGCTCTCTCATTGGATACTTGCATCAACTAATAGTGACCCACAGCAATGTGTGACTGTATGTTCTCATCTCTACTCCAGAACTGACCCAAAAGAGAGATTTCTTATACATTTACAATTTGTAAAATTCCCAAGTGAATAACTGATAAGACACTGGGGCAGGCATAATTTCAGATAAAATTCAAGAACACTTAAAACATAGCAGTCACTTCACTTTTTTGATTCAATGAAATGCCCTGGGTGTATGACTTGTTTTCTTATTTGGTGTTTATTTTTATTGTTTTCTTCTCTCTCACAGAAGGCCATGTCTAACCACATCTACCAGACTCCATAAGAATGCTGAGTTGTCATGAAGGAGTTTTACTTCACACTGGGGAGATATTAGTTGATAAGATCCACCTTGTTCAGATTTATTGCTTTAGCATATTTCATGCTAAAAATATTTTTTCTACCATCTGCTAAGATTAGCACTCTAGTGGTATAATAAATTTACTCACCCTGTTTCTGTGATGTAGTTTGGAACCAACTTTGTACTTTATTCGGCCTAATTGAAAATAGGATAAGATAAATGATGCACTTTGAATTTCTCTCTCAGACATACCATTGTTCATGACTTCAAGAAGATGAGCACATCTGATGATAATTTTAGTGGTTCAGTAAAACAAAGTTCCCATGGCAAAAATATAGTATCAACCATTGTCATCATCCAGTGGAGTCTTGTAAAAAATATGTAATGGTGCTTTCCCTTCAGATGAAATATTCTTTCACTTAAATACAAAACTGGTGGCCACCTTTCCAAAGAAAGATGGTTTCCAAAGCATATTATGAAAAAATATATATTTCAGTGGAAATATGAGACTTGGTATTCATTTACATCTGATGCTCAAACATAAGGCCAAGTTTAGAATTTGATATAGTCTTGGCTTAGTAGGACATTTGGATTTTCTTCTTTCATTCAGTCTTCCACTTTGGATTGAGTTGTTTTCCCCATTTTAAAAGAGAAGGAAGACTCTGAAAGGTATTTATTTTGTATTAGATTGTTATAGGCCCATACCCTTGTGGAGTTTTTTCAGGTTTGACCCTGGACTTAATCACAAGACTTGTTTTGTCCAAGGAGACATCAATAAATATGATACAAGCAGAACTTTATATCAAGAACGTGTTTGAGCCCTGGCTGGTGTAGCTCAGTGGATTGAATGCAGGCTGTGAACCAAAGGGTTGCCAGTTTGATTCCCAGTCAGGACACATGCCTGGGTTGTAGGCTAGGTCCCCAGTGGGGCCACATGAGAGGCAACCACACATTGATGTTTTTCTCTCTCTTTCTCCCTCCTTCCCCTCTCTCTAAAAATAAATAAATACAATCTTTAAAAATAATGTATTTGAAGATTGGGACTTGAAACACAGTTACTGTGATAAGCAGTGGCTAGTCTGCCTCATAGGCAGTTAGCTGAGATGACAGCACCAGCCTCTACACATGTAAATGAGGTCATCATACATTATCCTGCCCTTGTTGAGCTACCAGAGTGCTATAGTTGCATGAATGATGCTTCATGAGACTAGTGGAATTACTAACTAGCTGGGTTCAGTCTAAATTATTGATCTTCAGAATCATAAGAAAATAAAAGTGTTTAATTTTAAATTTTGACTTAATTTTTTAAATGTCAGAATTTTATTAAAACATATATAACATTGGTGTTAATTTTAATTCACAACTTTCTGATATGGTTTGATATGCAGTAATTAATAAATGATAGAATACATAAACTCTCTTCTGCCAACAAACACAGAACTTTGTGAGTAGGATCAAGAATAATGGATAGATTAAAGCCTAGGTTAAGTTGAAGTTATGGCTAATTGGAGATTCCTAAGGAGACTATGATAAATGTACTAGAAGATCAGAATAAGGAAAAATAGAAACCATATTTTTATCACTGTTTATAAGCATGATGTGCCTCAGTTTCTTTATCTATAAAATGGGCATAGTAAGGGAACCTCTCTGATGAGGATTAAATAATCCACATAAAGCACTCAGAACAGGGCTTGATACAGAGTAAGCATGCATGAAGTATAAATGGTTATCATCTTGTATACATAAAATATTAACATGTGATTGGTCAAGTCTCCTTGTAGCCATGATATTGATGACCCATGAAGGCAAGATAATAAACAGTGGTGACCAAGCTTTGTGATATTAGCTTACTTAATAAGTGATGGGCATGTTATAGCCCAGCTGCAGAGATTTGTCCACAGATCAGCCACAGGGCCCTTCTCAAATGTCTCTAGAAAAGTTAGTTTCAGACAAAGTTAACCATTCAACTTAGATGAAGTTTTCAAAAGAAACAGATCACTTTATATAGCCCTAATTTCCCATTCCTGACCCTTTTTCCCAATGTAGAAAAAACTATAAAATTACTAATGTGTTTTTTTTGTAAAATTTTTGAATATATATAAAATCTAGATAATTAGATTTTTTTTCTCTTAGCATTGGCAGTTTGGTGATGAGGCAGCAGGAGTCTGTATTTGAGCATGGGTCTCTGAGCATAGGCTTACATACTGTGTGAAGAGGATCCTCCACATTTCACCAGGAAGGATGTATTTATTTTCTAAAGGTTTAATTTGTGTGTTCTGGTCTCAGTTTGAATCATGACATGTACCTAATGTTTAAGACAAGGAAAATGTTGTCATGTTTTTCTGTCCAGAGCCTCGAGGCTCTATCAAAATGTCCCAGTGCATTGTGGATACTTCCTTCCACCCTTCTTCCTTCCTTCCTTCCCTTCTTTCTTCCTTCCTCCCTCCCTTCCCTTCTTCCTTCCTTCCTTCCCTTCTTCCTTCCTTCCTTCCTTCCTCCCTTCCTCCCTTCCTTCCTTCCTCCCTTCCTTCCCTCCTCCCTTCCCTTCTTCCTTCCCTCCTTCCTCCCTTCTTGCTTTTTTTGCAGCATTCTTGACTGGGGCAGAAGAGGAGTATATGTTTATTAGAATATTATCATCCTTGTTCTGACTTTTTCAGTCATTAAAACGTGAAAGCAACATCTTTAACCTTCTATGCTTCTTTTTCATTATATCTTAGATTTGGGAAACCTTAGTAGAAGTGAGTTAAAAGATGAAAAGCTGTTATTTGTTTGTAAGGCAGTAAATATATTATGGTGGTCAAGAGACTGCTATCAGGGTCTGGAAAAACTGGATTCAAATCCACACAGCACACTTTCTAGGAGTCTGACTTTGGCAAGGCCAATTAGTCTTTTTGAAGCTCAGTCCTCCACCTACTAAACATGGTTAGTAATTCTACCTCAAAGGGTAGCTGAGATGATTAACTGATTTTGTATATGCAATATAAATAGTGCTCAATAAATGTCAAGGATGCTATTTATTATGTCATTTGCTAGAACATGTTGAGCTATGTCATGAAAATTTATGCAACTACCCACTCTGTCCACACACCCCATACTACTTAGGACCAACTGGTAGAACATTAAAGTCTATGTCTGCACATAAATGCAGACCTTACTGATTGCTAAGCTCACACTTGTGGCCATAGTTGCTATCCCTCTAACATCACGATCTCACCAACCAACAGGCCACATATACACTTTCATCCAGAAGCTGATTCAAAATGAAGAGCAGTAGAAACAACGTAGCATGACATGGCACAGAGAAAACTCTAGAGGTGATTAGTCCGGCCTACTCATTTTTCAAACTTTTGCTGCCCCATGCAGTAGCTACTAGCCATGCATGACTGTTGAGCCCTTGGGATGTGGCTAATTTGAACTGAAATGTAAAAAATATACACTAGATGTTGAAGAATTGGTACAAAAATAAATGTAAATTATTGCATTAATAATTATGTATTGATTACATGTCAAAATGATTATATTTTAGATGTATTCCATTAGACATTAAAAGTAATTTTCCTTTTTAAAACTTCTTGTAATGTGGCTACTAGAAAATTACATATGGGTTCAGATTTATGGCTCATGTTATGTTTTCATTGGGCAGTGCTGTTTCAAACAAAGCAAATCAGTCAGGGATAGGAAGTGACTCACCCAAGATAGCTCAGCTTTCATGGGCAGACCACAGATGTGATTCCAGATTGCCTAGTTTACAGTGATTTCTCTCCCAACAGGCAACCTTCTTCAGCTAAAAACAATTTTTAGACTGTAGAATTGGGTCCCTGATGGTGTCTGGGTCTTGGAAAACTGAGGTTTCTTTGAAAAACAACATTGGTACCTCCTCTGTGACTGGCTGTACTTTATTTATTTATTTAGTAAGTTAGTTAGTTTATTGCACTGCTTGGGAGACTGTACTGCTGTTATCCATTTCTTGTGTCAGTTACAGAGATTGGTATTGTATCTAAAACAATTGCTGTTATTAACAGGTTAAGCTGCTGAGATGTTAAAATAAAGGCTGCCCAGCTTTAGTGCATTTTGTTGTAATCATCTCCCAGATGCCTTGTCGGAAATCAATTCAAGTTCAAAACTGGCTTGAATTGGGAGGTCAAGGCTTTGGCAGACTAAATATTTTATTTTCTGTTCATGTCTGGAGCTTTTAAAGATGTGGACTAGGGGCTGTTTTCTCATACCCCATCTGGACAAAGATGATTGGCTTTGCCATTTTACCCAGGTTAGGACAAGGTTAAAATCAATTATAATCAATTATTAAGTGTCTTCTGTGGCCGCATTGCTTAAAAGCAGATTTTAAAAGTTTCTCAGTTCTGAAACATGCATATCTTAGTTGCTGCTGGAGATGTTGTTATTCTAGAATGTCAAATGTAGATGTTATCAGCATCAGGAGTAAATACACAGAATTTCTACTTCTTATTTTCTTGATACCTATGTTTCAGGACAATGAGAAAAACCTAAAGAAGCTGAGATAATCATCGTTGCTTCACCAACTTGAAAAATCTTGTTACCTTCTTATATGTGTTAGACAACTAGAGCTATTTATAATTTAGTCACATTGTCAAATTATTTCCTAGGAATTTATTGAGAGGCTCTCTGCATTTCTTCTTATGTGATCATTTGCAATGTAAATGCATATGTAAGTGCTCACTCTAAGGTAGATTGAAAGAGTCATAGATTTCTGAATCCATTGTAATTTTGAGACAACCAAGATTCAGCCCCATATTCTACAGTAAGGAAACTGAGGCTCAGAGAATGTAAATGACCTCCCAAATTCTTACAACTATCCAAAGGGAGAATTGTAGCTCCTAGTTCCTAAATGCATGTTTGGTCCCCAGACACCAAATGAATCCTTTTCTTTTATACAGTATTTTCATACACTAATAATTTTCTTTACAATGACTTGAGAAGAAAACCTATTCAGACAAAATGAATATCATTCTGAACCTTGGACCAAGACATGAACTCAATAAACAGAATATAATTTTAAAGTGTTCTCAAAAGGGCACTTAGCTTTGTCCTTCATTTCATTTTCCATGAATGGAAATCCTTTGTATTTTCAGGTTTCATACAGACCCAGTACCTGAGGGTTCAGAATGCTGCCAGAAAAATATTCCATTGTATTCATAGTCTGCATAGAAGAAGAACTCTAGAAAATATGCCAGAATTTCTCTGACGACAGGCCTAACCCCAGCTATTGAATAAAGAGTGCAGACTAAATGCTGAGTTAGTGTAGGACGATCCCATCTTTAGCTAGCACTACCACATATACTCATAGCAAGCTCCGCATCCTTGTCATACGCTAACAAAAAAGCAGAAAAAACTCAATATTTTTAATTTGAGAAAAGGAAACCTAAAGTATTTGGGGGTAGCATATCTTTGAATATTAATTATTGCTTTATCTTTACAACAGCAAAATAAATACCCCATAGAGTACAGCAAGCTATCAATAAATCTTAACAACAATAATGACAACAAGTAATAATTTTTATTCATAATGATAGCAGTAACAGCAGTAGCCATAGTGAAATTAATGTATATTCTCTATTTCTAACATCATGTTATTATCCTTTGGATCTGTATGTACCCATTTGGGATAGAGCTGCTTCAATATCTGTTCAGATCAAAAGTTCTGGGTGAATTTTTCACAGCAACATAATTCATATGGCTGAACCCTTCAAACCTTTCTGTGTTGAAAGACATTGTTCATTTGGATTATTGGTTTGATTCTAAAAACAGTTTATTCACTGCATGTGCAAGGACACCCTGATTCTGATATTCCAGGGGCTAATTAATTGACAGAACTTTTTACTCTTCCTTTCTTTGTTCAGTCTAAGTTTGTAGCACATTGTATTAGCACAAGCTTTCAAAACTTTTGAAATCCAGCAGGCAGCATAATGCAGTGGTTACAGAATGTGTAGGGTTATGGAGCAAAATGGATGAGAAAGGTTTGCCACTCACTGGCTGCAACACAGGCACATCAATTCACCTATCTGAGCCTCTTGTTTCTTACATTTAAAATGAAGACAATAACACTTATACTCTAATACCATTTTGAGTGTCAGAATTAACATCATACAAGTGAAACTCAGCAGAATACTTGATGAGTACTAGGTGATTATTAAATAGCACCTACTAATTTTATTTGGTACATTCATATAACTTGTAAACTATGGTATTTATTTTAGGACAGTGAATACACATTTAAATTATATCCACTCAGGGTATCAGTCCACAAATAATTATTGATTGACTGATAACTTATATGTGCTAGACACTGTGCTAGACTGGGGTGAGGGGACATAGTGAACAAGAGAGACAGTCTTAAAAATGAATGGTGGAGCCCTGATCAGTGTGATTCAGTTGGTTGGGCATCATCATGAAAAGTGAAAGGTCACCATTTTGATTACTGATCAGGGCACATGTCTGGGTTGCAGGTTTGGTCCCCAGTATGGGCACATACAAGAGGCAACTGATCTGTTTCTCTCTCACATCATTGTTTCTCATTTCTCTCCCTCTCTTTCTCCCTTCCTTTCCCTCTCTAAAAGTAAATAAATAAAATCCTTAAAAAATGAATGGAGGGGTCACAAGAAATAAAAAAAGAAACAAGCAATTTCAGCAAATTGCATTATAGTTTCACTCCCCATTAATTCTCATTGGGCTTGGTATCTGATTTGGCTTATTGCCCTGTTGCTCTCAGCCTGGAAGAGCCAGCTTTGTTATCTGTGGATTCCGTGTACACACACTTTGCTTTGAAGTTGTGCAGGCCTTTGCCCTGTGTTTACATAGCTCCTCCATCCAAACAACTCAAACACTTAAAATTGGCTCAGGAACCTAGTATGTAACTTCCTCGCTGAGAAGAGACACTGAAAATGTACTCTACCTGCTAGAGTGTTGACATAGCAACAGATAAAGAAGCTGGAGAAAATGACCCTCCATTTTCAAAGGTTCCTGACGATGTCCTGTCCTTTGTATTTCTTTGCCTGGGTATAGTTTTTAACATAATTGGTTTTGCAACTGATAAGATGAACATAGAGCATTCATAGTATGTTTGTTGTCTGTTGCCAGTTACAGCCTTTCAAACACCAGTGGGGCCTGCCATCCTTCTATTCAGCACGAGCTTTCCCCCAGTTCTGTTGGGACCTACTGGCTTAGTACCAGGCACAAGAGCATAGGAAGGAGTCATGGAGAATGAATTACTCTGTGTAGTTGTCTTGGAACAAAAAGTATTTTTAAGGAACAAGTACTCTAGAAGACCCCTATTTCCTTTATCTTTGTGAAAGGGATGCCCTATGTTTTAAATAATAATTCACGTGATATGCACAGCATCCAACCAGTGAATGCAGAGATGAAAGCTTCTATTTGTTTTGTGCAGTGAACATAAAAATCTGGAAACAACATCTGCTTCTCATTTAAATTTATTTTTTCTAATTATTTAGATGTATAGAAACATCAAGCCAGGTTTCAATCAACAGCAGAAGTCTTGTGTTATCTAAACAAAACCTCATTCCTGAAGCCACTGTTCATAACACTTAAAATGGCTTAAAGAACTAAACATGGCTTCTAATGCAAAATAGTTGTAAAGCCTAGGTCATGAGCAATATTGTTTTGGGTTTTTAAATCAAGCCTAAAAGTGTGGAGAAATATTGGCATAACTACGTATTTCCTGATGCCTAAAAACACCATAACCTTGCTTCTGAGTCACCTCAACTTTTGAAGAGTAAACCCATCTCTGGTTTTTAATGGAGAAGAATGAAGACCACTTGGTGTCTTTAGATGATTTGATTATATTGATTAGTTATTTGAAGTACATAAAAGAATGCAGTGCCTCAAATACTAACTGATAGAATTATGACTTTTTCAATTGTTATGACTCACAAAGTAAAAGAGTCTACAGTAAAGAAACACTGGCGTTTCAGAAACTCTGTAGGTATTCACAGTCATGCCCAGATAAATAGGCCCATCATAACTTAGGAGACAAAAGAATTAGAAATTTTGTGGAATTGGGCCATGAAAACCATGTTCTTTCAACAGCAGATATGGATGTGGAAACCTAGCCAGCAAACCTGGAGCTTCTGGATGGAGCTGCACTGCCTAGGTGACCCCACAGCCAAAGTTAAGACACTGGACAGAAGCAAAGGAAGGCCTAAATGAGAAAGAGAGAGCTGGCCCTGGCTGCTTTAGAAAGCAACGTTGGTCTTTTCAAGACAATGGTAGAACATGAAGCTATTCTCAATTCTGTTAACCCTTTTCCTGCATGAGGAGGTAATCACCTGTCTCCTAATTACTCTTGAAACCAAATTCTAGATGATTAGGAATCATCTGGGGCAGATGACTAACTAGGGGCAGAAAGGATGTTGATTTTGGAGGAGACATATTTTGTATTGATTTTCAGATAATATTCAGTATGTTCTGTGGATGTAAATTGAAAAGTTTTCAAAAAAGCTTCCTGTTGATATACCTGCCTGCCTTGCACACCATACCTCTTCTAGTCTTGTCTTACCAACTCTCCAACCTATTGCACTCATGACCTCTTCTGATATATAATTGAATTTAGGACAAGAGTTTAAAATTTTATATATTGTTTATGATTTATAACCTGCCTAATTTCAAAAAGGATTTGAGGCAGCAAGAGTAAATGGCACTGGGAGTTACACAGATATTTTTACTTTGCATTTGGCCCATATTATCTCAGACTGCATACATTTCCATAACTCTGAGTAAGGATCATATTTGGATGACCTTTTGTCCAGAGTAGAATTCACAGAATTGCAGGAGGTGGAAAATGAATTCCTCAGTATTTGTAAAATCACCAGAGGCACATCTAAATGAATTAAATATTCTGCCCAGTCTTGGTAATGGTTCCGTTAATTATGTTGCTTTATACTTAAAACATGTTTCCCACTCAAGAGAGAGGGAAAGGAAGGGAATGATAAGATTTAAAGTACTTCACAGAAGCCCTGAATGCTGTGTCTCAGTGAATTGGGCACCATTCTGCAAACTGAAAGGTCACCAGTTCGATTCCCAGTCAGGACACCTGCTAGGGTTGTGGTCCAGGTCCTCAGTTGGGGGTATGCGAAAGGCAGCTGATTGATGTTTGTCTCCCACATAGATGTTTCTCTCCCTCCTTTCCCTTTCTCTAAAATTAAATAAATAACATTTCTAAAAAAAAAAGTACTTTATGGGTTGCTGTGTGACTTTGGGGAAATCACTGACAATTCTGAGCTCTTGATGCACCATCTACTAAATGAGGATAATATACCAACAGCATCTGCACTGACTTCAATAAGTCACTGTATCATGCAGTCAGTGTGGGTGAAGGCTTTATTTATTTTAATCTCAGTGTCATCTGGTGAGAGAGACCAAGGCCTAGCTCTCTAGGATGCTCTATGGAAAGTGCCTCATTGTGTTTGGACTTTATTTATTGAATGCATTTGAATGAGCGATCATTATAAGAGCAGAGAGTCATTCAATTTGATTTCACAATGGGGTGATGGGTGAGGCTGGAAACTGCATTCTCAAATGCATTATCCAGAACACAGGAAACAAAACCACTTTTAAAAGTGACTCATCTTTAATATCTCACAGCAGGTTTGAAATACTTCATTCATTCATTTTTATAGCAAATTCTTAATTGAGAATGTCATAAACCACTTTGAAGAGAGAGGCAATCATGACCTGGAAAATTAAGTGGAGTAATATACAAATAGGCTTTTGTTGGCTGGAGGTTTTAGCTTATTCATGATATGGCTTTATGTTATCTTAGCAACACATGCTCCCTTTCCTCTACCCCATTGGCAGTGTATATTTTGGGGGGCCAAACATGAAAAACAGTTTCCCATATGTTGTTTTTTCCTGGTCTGCATTACAAAGTCTTTCTGATGCTTTCATTCTCAAAAGCAGATGATAATTACTTTCATCATTCTTCAAGGCCCTCCATCTTCTCACTCTACCTGACTACTGTCTATCCGACTTTCCTTCTTTGTGGGCCACACAAATATGTTGTGAATGAATGAAGTTTGATCCCACCTCTTACCCTTCCCCATGAGACCAACCTTAACCCAAGTCCAGAGTGAGTAAGTACCTTCTTCTTTTGATTTCTTTACAACTTGTTCTCTCCATAATTTAGCACTTTAAAAATATCTTGTTCTTTCTCCTCCTACCCCAACTGTATTACAAGTTATGTGAAGAGTACAGACTTCTAAGTCAGATGAACTTAGATGAAACCTCTGTTTCTGCCATTTTCTAGTTGTCTACCTGGGGATGATGATAACAATAATTAAATCATAGGGTTATTAAAAGAGGTAAAAGACACAGCTTATGTAAAGCATAAAGCACATAAGAAGAACTTATTAAGTTCTTATACAAAGATTAATTCTATGACTCTTCTATAGAAAAGCTTTTTTATGTAAGAGGAAAGAGAAAAAGCATTTTTTTAACTAAATACACATTTCTCCAACTCCCCCCCCCCACTTAAATGTATGATTCCTTAAACTACTGAAGATCCTGTGAACTTTCACTTAATTTTAATCACAGCTTCATCAAATGTTCTTTGGTTTCAGTTTAATCTTTCTTTAGCAAACAATTGAACTCCTATTATGTCCCCAGTATTTTTGTAGATGCAATCAATAAAATGTCTATTAAATTTCATAATCTCTCGTTGTAGATTTGTGAAATACTTTTTTAAGCCATGGACTGAAATAATACTCCTCCCTTCTTCCCCTATGTACATATAGCATCTAAAAATATAAGCTTGAGCAGGGAAAAAAGTATCTATACAGAGAACTCAACAGGCTAAACACTTAGGTGAAATGGTACTGTTTGTGCAAGGTGTAAGCCACATCTCATGTTTCATCCTGTGACATTAACTTATTTTTGTGCACAAGTCACTGTGCCTTACTTGACATCATTTGAGCCCCTTTGCTTCTATTTTATTAGACATGAATCCACTATTTTAACTCATAATTTCTAGTTTCCCCCACTTTATTTTTCCACATACAATCCATTTGATTATAAAAGAATTGATTCAAATCCAATATTTAGCTAGCCTAACAGTATTAACAGTCTACTGTCAAAGACTTCTAACTAATTTATCTTTTTAAAGGACATAGCATTCATATAGTTTTCTAACCAAGATAGAGCAGCTCATTTAGTCTTTAAAGACAAAATGGCATTGCATCAATAATACCAAAACTCAATAATTGTCTGTCTCTTCCCACTTGTAGTAACAAATAGCCAACAGATTCTTGTTGACTTTGGAAGTTCCACAGAACTTTCAATTTGAGAAATATTGTTAGTCATTTGTTCCCCAAATTGAGGCCCATGGGCCGGCAGCATCTGCATAACATGGGAATTTGTTAGGAATGCAAAATCTCAGCCCATTCCAGGCCAACTGAATCAGAATCTGTATTTTATTAACAGAATCCTCAAGTGATCTCTAAGCCCCCTAATTTTTTTGAAGTGCCACTGTAATTCACCTCCACTCTGATCTCCTTTCAAAAGATGAGAAAATTCAAACTCAGAGTAAGTGCAGAGCTAAGACTGGAATCTCAGCCCCCTGACTCCAAGTTCACTGCTGTCTTCTGTACTCAGGCCTGCCTCAGTGGCTCCCTAACTCTTAGGATGGAAGTCAGTGGCTGTTGCACAGTTGCTCACTACAAGTCTGGCCTTGTCTTACCTTACTTTCCTGGTTAATGTTTGGTGGCCTAGAAAAGTAGACTCTAACTTTACAGACTCATTTTCTCTTTGACACTCATTTCTCTGCTGTGGGAAGCCATTTGTCTTATCCTCCAATATTGCATAAAGCCTCCTTTTAAATAAGATGAACCTTTAATAAGGCCAGAACCTTTTTTATTGTCATTTACATTTGTCAGCATCTATGACAGGAATTTCACCATTTGACATTCTTTCCCTACCTCACAGCCACAATTGTGTAGTACAATTCCAGTCATACAAAGAGGATCGAAAAGGCTGAGCCAAACCCTGTTAACAAAACAGTCCCCTGAAGGGCTATAATATTGCTCAGTGGTAATATCATCCCTATGCATTTTATCTTGTACATGAAATCTGGGCTAATTATCATTTTCTCATACAGTACATTTTAGACCATTGTGTTTTTGTGTCCCTGCCTAGTTCATTAAGCAGGGTTTTACAGCTCCTCCAGTAACAGGATTGCTATTGACACTTTCATTAGACCCATAATTCAAATGCTTGTCTGCCTTCCAAATGGAAGCCTCTCACTCCAGAACCACAATCTGGCCACCAACCGTATGCTGGCTTTTAGAACTGTCATAAACTCATCATCACATTCACGTTCTCAAAGGGTCAAAATCTGCTTTCTTGGTGAACTGTCTCCATCCAACAAACAGTCACTGGGTTCTCTAAGAATAGTTAGCCAAGCTTTCTCTGCAGCTCTCTGCAAGCCCTTCCAAACAGTTCTCAGTATAGTGTGACTATAACACAAATAATCATTGTCTGTATTTAAATATTAATCCTCTGATGCATTCATTCATTCATCCATTCATTCTGTTATTTCACCATTTAATACAAATATAACCAATATTATGGAAGATGCTGTAATAATTTAAAGATGAATAAGATGGTCCCTGCCTTGGGATATCTTGTAGTTTAATAGATGTGTATGTAAATCATTATACAATTAAGTAGAATGCTAAAAATTTCACCACTAGGTTGCCAGCAATTGGAATGGCTATAACTGTACATAGCTGTGCTCTAACTAATAGTTGTTATTAACATTGCTTTCTTGCCAATGGTTCAAACAGAAGTAGCCTCAACCAACCTAAATGAGGCTGTATATATATATATATATATATATATATATATATATATGAAATAGATCGTACACTATAACTTAGGAACAGAAGTAACTGAGTCCCTGGAAATGATTCTGATGGGTGACACAGAGACGGTGCAGCTGGGTCAGAGACAGCCATTGCTCTAATGATCCTGAAAAATAGTCTTTGCTTTTTTAGTTGTATTTTTTTTTCTCACTGGCAAAAGCTTCAAGAAAAAGTTTAATGCAAATATTTTATTTATTTTACAATAAAGCTATTTAAGAGTGTTTACTAGACAACAACAATTTCTGCTTGTAACTTTTGAGGAAGTTACTATCTGGCCCTTAGTGAACAGCATCAGTGCCAAGCAGACCTATGTGGCTTCAGTGTGCAGTTGAGGTCTACAACCTTTACAAACTGCTTTTAGCTATTTAATTAAACATACAATTGTAGACCATATATTTCAATGTACAGTTAATTGTGTTTGATTTAAAAGGCTGCTGATTGGGTGCTTTGCTTTTGCTTTCTGGCCAAATTCCAGAGAAAAAAAGTTGCTTAAGGGTAGTTTTCACCTTCCTCATACCTTTGCCTTTAAAGAGAGGAAGAAACAGAAAACAAAAGTATAGCCTTCTATTATTTCTTCAAGTACTTTCTTAGTTCTTACCCTTACCTAAACACACACACACTGGATTATCTACCTCATTTGGTTTACTCCAACTAATCTACTAGCTTGGTTCCTGAAATAGGAAGGTCCTCTGCTGGAATGGTCTCAGATCATTAAGCAGAAAAAAGATGCAAAGCTAGATGCTATTGCTGATTGGGATAATATGGCTTCATTTTGCAGTAATACTGTCGCGGTGTTAGAAAATGACTTCAGCATTCTTCCCAATGCATCTCATTCTACTGAGTATGCCTTCATAAACATGTCCAATTTCATGATGGAGGTCAACGACCATGTAGGGTTCAGAAATTGTTGCTTGGAAATCACACTTACTTAAATACCTGAATCTGTCCATCAGCCATGCCATAGCTTATTCCAAGCCTGTGTAGAAGAGTGATTTGCAATCTCCTTGCTTTTCATTTCAAGTAGCATCACTCACTTTAAGCCAGATATTCAGGCCTCTTCAGAGGACTCCAGGGTGAAGGACAAGTAAGAAGAAGCTTATCGAATCACAACTGTGGCTGGCTACATCTATTGCATCAAACTTGTTATATCTTTCTCTGATATTTTATTTTAAAATCCCACATGCTCCCTTTCATGTGACAAGTAATAGGGATTTTACCACATAATTTCATGATCTCTATGGCTCTTTTGTGGAGCTATACATTTAACAGGTCACTCCCCGAGTCGAAGCCTGGGACAGAATTTCTGGGGTTGGAAGAGAGGACATATATTTATTTTTACAGGTTCTTCCCCTTTGAATTATCTTCTCTTATTTTCTATAAGCTCAGGCTGCATAACTAAATTCTGTTTTGTTCTTTTTCACTTACAGAGACTTACCAATTTGGGCTTCTTCCAGAGCTGAAAACCGATTACAAATACGAAACAGATTTCACTACTGGACTTGAACTCCACATAAAAAACAAGAGTCTCAAAATAGTTGAAAAGATCCTCACGAAAGGGTAGATGCAATACGAATGCCAGGAAATCAAGGGAGTAAGAGGTAAATTTCTAATGAAAGCATGTTTGCTGTGTGGTCGAGTATATACAAAATACTCTTCTAGGCTAAAGGCAGCATATTTTTCAGTTGAGGGTCAGGGCATTTTTAAGTGGTAAAACATACTGGATGATTCAGGCTCTTCTTTCCCTGGGTCTGTCTGTCTAGCTAGTCATTATAGAAATATCGAGGAATGCTGGATATTTTCTAAAGGCAACATTTGAAAGAGGAGGGGTGGGCTTAATAAAGGAAACAACTTTCACAATGAACACTTATGGGGACATTTGGCAATTTCTCGTGCTTCAGAAACTGTGGGACCCCACTTTTGAAAACCTATCTCCAGGTTGACAAGGAATTAATCAGGGGCAAAGATAAAATAAAACTCATAAACCCTGTTTATCTAGATGCTGGCAGGGAAAAAAGAAAGTGGCATGGGCTCCCTAGAATATACAAAGATCAGCTAGGGTGGACATCTGCCATTTTAGTTTTTTCTGTATGAAAAGGGAGGGAAAATATGTATATATTTATGGATGAATGGAGTGTTCTTTGTCTTTTCTCTTTTCTGGCCTATTAAATAGCTTAGTGGCTTCATCCATTCTGTCCTGACAGGAAGCATCTGTGAGTTGCCAGATTCATTTTGGGGGCTTTTGTGACAGACACAGAAGCTGCAGAATAGGGAATGGATAGAAGGCACAAATGCCATGGTGACCTATTCTCATGAGGAAAGTCATGAGCTTGGAACATAGTGATGAGAGGTATTCAGTCCCCCAGGAAAAGGGCGGAAGTGGCTTGGGGTGTGGTACCTGAGCTGTGAATGTGAGAGACTGTATTTGAGTGTTGCTGCAAGAAGAGGATTTGAGGAAGTGGTGGGAGTGATTTCAAGAGGGATGGTGGAGCTTAAACAGTGAGCATATGAGCTCCCAGAGTGAGCTATTCAAGAAGGGCTGGATATTAGAAAATAAGAGATGGGAGGTGTTCGTAGTAATTGCCATGTCCTCGAACAGACCATATTCTTGAATCTCCTTTATTACTTCAGTGAATGAGTAAAAGGTGGAATCCCATCATTTGAAATGGAATGTAACTTTGGGTCTGAACTCATGAGTGTAGCCTTTGATAACTTGTCACACATAAAGCAAATATTTCACTGGAAACCTTGGCAATAGGATTCCTTTTAAAATAAATCATAGTGTCTTCTCAATGGCCATGCCTCAGCTCAAGCACTAGATATTCAGTTCTCTTCATATGTCTTGTTTGAAAAGAGCAGATCTGAGAAGAAGGTGTCCTAAGCTTTAGTGCTGGGGCAACCACTAACTAGTTGCATGACCCCACATCATGCATCTGAGATGGTGATGTGCACTAGTTATAAACACAGGCCTATGGACTCATACAGAGTTAGTACACATTATATAATCTTTGTTGGGCCTTATTTCCTGTATCTATAATGTTGGGGCATTAGAAGAATCTCCCTCATGGGCTTTTAAATGAGATAATGTATGTGAAGCTTACCAGGGATGAGTTCAATAAATATTATCCACTGTTGTTATAGTTGCTGTCATTATTATCACTGATGGTGGCATTATTAATCCCTGGCCCTCAGTTTCCTCATCTTTGAAATGAAAGGATACAATAAAATTTTCTCTATGGTCCCTTTGAGATCTAAAAATAATTTCTGTACTTCCTGAGTTTAGGAACACCAACCACAAAAAAAGAGGCAATAGTCAATGAGAGAATTCTTTTTGACCTAAATCTCTTAGAAATATTTGGGTTCTTTTCAAATGCTACCCCCTGGAGAGGGCCCAAGATTTCATTTAACCTGTGCTTCACCAACTTCAGTCTCTTGCTCAGCATGACCTGTACACTTACTGAGTAAGAAAAAAGAGTTGGAGTTCTCTTTCCATCTCTAAACTCTCCTTGAACCGTTTTTGCTTTACCCTCTATGTATGGAAACACTAGTTAGTAGTTCTGCCTTTTCCTAAGAACATAGATAGTGAAAAAAGTATATTTTCTTTTTTTTTCTTTCTCTTCCTGGCCCTTGTCTTCCTCCTCCTTTTAAGGATATTACAACCCCAGTTCTTCTGTGATATGAAACAGACCATCTCTTTCAAAGACTTTGGAGCTGTTTCTTCTTTTTTTTTCTTGGTAGCCTCTGGCCCACAGAAATGTAATGCCGATAGAGTTGTTGATTGGTCAGAGAATATATCACAGTCCCTAAATACATGAAATTAAAAAAAAGAAAGAAATCAACATTGTTCTGAAAGGAAGGTAGTTAAAATTCAGAAAGAGAGATTCTTTAATTAACTTAATAAAATTACTAATGGAAGCATTTTAACTGCTAAATTTAATTTACTTGTCAAGATATCAGGCTACAAAGAGGAGGGAAGAGTAGGAACTCTGCTTTCCATTATGATGTACTCTATTATAGAATAAATTTGCTTAAAATGAAATATATCACCAAAAGCCATCAATGACATCTTAATTTGGAACAGCCAGTTGAAAAGTAATTAGACTATGAAGCAATCAGTTCTAGTAAATCAGTGTTTCCCTTTACATAAACATACTTTTTTCCCCCTTATTTATATACAGGGAAGACTTTCAGGTAGTAGGCAGGCAAAGATGCTGATTCTTTTTGGCTGTCGGTGTTTTTACTTTACATTACCAAGCTGTCAAAACAAAATGTTTTATGATGGGATTAAAAAATGTATAAGCATCTGATTTGATTTAGTGTTTATATTTTTATGTTGAACTGAAGAGAGTTTGCCTATCACAGGGGTTTAAAAGATTTACATTTGTCTGCTTCTTACTTCCAAAATACTTTCCAGATCCACCAGCAGCCCTGACACCTTACTTCAATGAATGAGGCTCAGTCAAAAATCAGACAAGAGCCCTGCTTCCCGCTATAGGGTCCCTGCTACCTTATACAAATAAAGGTGGAGAATGAGACAGAGATGGGCATGGGGATGCAGATGGGAGGGGTTAAAATCATCCTTTTGTTCAGTGTCTGACAACTTACTGTTAAGAAATTCTCAAAATGTAACTGACCTTCCTAGAAGTGTGTGTGTTTGTTTATTATAAAAAGCTAAGGGGGATGGGTGAAACAGAAAATTTAAATTACATTTTATTTTGAAAAGTTAACATAATTTAGCTAAGCAGTGTCAAAAATCCAGCTACCAAACTACTTTGTATTAGGAAGCTCTTTCATGTATATTTTTTCTGATCACCTTAGTACACCTCTGAAGAAGACATTTTCATCTTCAATTTACAGACATGGAAATGGAGCTCAGAGAGGTTAAGTGACTGGTGGAGACTGCAGAGGTAGTTAATGGGAGAGCTGGGCCTGGATCGAGGGCTCCTGGGCTACTGATACCTTTTCCACAACATCTGCTTCTGATGATGGAATCCCATCTGTTATATACAGAGGGGAAGAGGTATGAGAAAAATAACCAGAGGAGATATCAATCACTCAGCAAAATATTTATGAAGGACTTCATTCAGATATTAGGGGAGTCACCATTGTCATCAGCCCTGAAAAATCAGAAGGGATGATGAATTATGCCAAAGAGAACAGTCCCTTGGAAGATAGAGACTGCCATGCAATTTCATACTTGTGCTAGTATGTATATTCTCTGGTGGGAGAGAATGGCATGAGAGAGGAAGATAAAGGACAGACAGTTTCATAGTGAGCCGAATAAGCAACACCTTGTGATAAAGGGAGAAGTGTGGGGAAGCCTCAGAAACACAGTCCTCGGATCTGCCAGCATGCAAATCACTTAACAGTATGCAAATAACCTCTCTCTAATAGAGTAAATCGTTTCCATTCTTCTCCACTGCCTACTTAGGAATGCGATCATTGATAACAACACTACAAGGTACTATTCCTAGTTGAAAAACACATGGGGAGGAAATCTAATGTGTATGATGCCATGGGAGAAAGTATTAACATTCATAATTGTAGATAGGTATGAAGTAGCCCAAGAAAATATAATTAAAGTGCAAAAGCCTCTGTTGCGCATCACAGTGAGAGAACCCAGCAGAGCAGAGCATGGGGCTGCAAAGCTCCTCTGCCTCTGGAATTCTAGTAAAGATACAGTCTGTCATCCCCAATGGCTGCTCAGGATCTGTGGATAACAGGACAATTGCCCTGGGAGTGGCGAAGGCAGGAACTGTGTAAAAATAGACAGAACAACTTAAAGTTAGCAAAGAAAAGATAAGGAGTGCAAAAGTGGGAAATGAGATATTGCTAGTAAAGGAGGTTAGATGAAGGAAGGAGGTCTTTTATAAATGTATCAAGGAAAAAAAGTGATCCTCAAGAGAAAAAAGAGCAGTGAATAAATGAGAAGAGGAGGACGTGAAATTAATGATGGCTGAGATATTGACCTCCTGCTTTAAGTCGGTTTTTAAGAGAAAAATGAGAAGAAAATTTGGACGGCTGGAAGGCAATCATGACTTTTAAAAATAGGTATCGACAAAGGATGAGGGAAAATTTAGAAAAAAAATTAAACATTGTGGCATATATAGACTGTAAATTTTAGACAATATGCTTCCTAAGGAATTAGATTTTGTGCCTACTAACTAGGTATAGATATAGAAGAAGAACAATACAAAGTAGAAAAATATCAGAAATTCCTTAAAACAAATATGTTGCATATAACAATAGAATAATAGTTGGGACAGACTAGGGAAGCGAGCAAACAATGCTCTCTTAATGTTGTGTGAATTTTAGACATATTTGGTTATGCCTAGTGGCAATTACAAATTTTAGAAAATTGGGGAAAATGTTCATCTTTTATTCAAAGGGAAAGGAAACAAACTCCATACTCCATATAACTAATGGGTATTGTGGGTAGTGTAAAAGTACAAGAAAGACTCAATTCCAATGGGAGAAAATTAGAAAAATGATGCAGTTCCTAAAACATTATGTAAGTATAAAAAGATTACAATATGTACATTAAAATGGAAGGCAGAGTACAATGAAAAAAACATCTAAAAGGAAGTTTCAGATTCCAGTAAAATTTTCCTGTTAAATCCTCAAAATCCAACTAATTAATGAAAAGCTACTCGATACTTGGAAATAGTCATTTAGGGAAGCTTTTGTTGACAATAGACAATACATTGTGGGATAAAGATACGACGGTAACTGTTGGAATTTTATATACAGAGTGATTTATTGGACGTGAATTCTTAAGGGAGGATAGTGTCTAGCAATATTTGCCCCTGACCAGTTTCTTGGCATTCCTACCTTGATGGGCTGTCTCAGCTGACAGATTGTAGACAGTGGATCCTCCTTGGTTTCTCTTGTTTTCAATGTCCTCTTTTCTCCTCATATGTTGCTCTTCAGTAAGTGGAATCTTCTGGGATTTGTGGCATACCGCTCTATTCATGCACTGTATTCACACTCTGCAGGAACCCTGCAGTGCCTGCCCTCATGCCAATCATAAGTCATATGTGCAGTTCATTGCCAAGTCAGTGCCACAGTGAGGCAAGAGTCTGAAGTCATCTGGAAACACATGGCAGAGATGAAACTGGGCTTCCTCCCTGAAGAATGCATGGAATTTAGACACATGGCACAGTGTGGAGAGAAAACATTCCAGAGTCTGCAGCAGTTAGACCAAAGGTCTAGAGACAGAGAAGTGCATCTGTACAAGGGACCTGAAAATAGATCTTTTCTGGGGGAGCAGATTCTTAAAAGGTGGCAGGTGCGGTTGTGATAGGATAGTGTGCTTTATGACCTGAGGACCCGGACACAAATCACAGCTCTGATATTTGGGAAATTATTATATCTCTTTCATGCTTAGAGTCTCTGTTTGTAAAACAGGGTTCAGTAATCTCCTGCGAGGTTGCCCAGCAACTTGCCAGCCAGTATTAGGGTCCTGTGGTTGAAGTGGCTGAATGATCAGCTCCCCATTTTTCGCCCAGCCCTGAACTTTGCTTTCACTGGAGTTCTACCCTTTAACTGTTACTTGGGTGCCTAAGAGGCATTTGACTTCCTGACATATTGCAATTAAGCCCTTTCCTTTTACTAACTTACTGTTTAATATTCCTCCCAAGCTTTAAAAATCTTCACCATTCCCCTAGAAATGGAAGCATGAATTTTAGAATAGATCCAGGGACAATAAAATTTATAAAAGAGTTGTGTAAAGTTATGTTCCAATAAGTTTGAAAGAAAGTTTTGTACTAACTTTTGATATTGAGGTGGGAGGGAAATAACCTGCTTTCCTAGCTGGATTGTGACTGTGCTGTTAAGATGGAATTTATGCTGAGAAAAGGAAAGATTGCATGAGGTACTGTTCCATGTAAGGAATGACAGAGACTCTATTTTGGAGGACTAGAATAGTGGCAGATTGTGAGTGGGAGGTGAGTGGACACAGCTGATTCTTTTACATAAATTAGACCCCAAATCTAATCAAGGATACCCCTCCTCCTCACCGAAGAATGGTTTGTGAACCATTAAGGGAGGGATGGAGGGAAGGAAAAAAAGGAAGAAAGGAAAGGAAGGAAAAGAAGGAGAAAGGCTGACAATAACAACAATAAAAAAACACACAGGAACTTACATAGTTTTTAAGAACCCATGTGTTGGGCGTAATTGCTCACAGGAAAAAGAAACCTTTATTTCACTTTTTCCTTTTTTTTTGCTGCTTTTCTCTATATTCCTTTATTTAAACAAACCTTGCCCTTTGTTATTGCAAGAATATGGATGGGAAAATTGTTGTTCCATATTTGTTTTTGTTTTCATGGGTGCTTTAATAAAATCATTAGACATTGAAAATTCTCTTTGAAGTCTCAGTCTCTATTCTCTAGAGCTTTGTCCCAAACTCCCAGGAACTCAAAGAGGGATAATATGTCACTGTGCATATAGAAAGAACTGAAAACTATTTGATAAAATCTGAGGTACTAATAAATAACAGATAATGGTAAAAAAGGCCGTCCTCTTAGTCGGAGTCAATGTTATTAAGAATAAATAGTTATTTTTTCTTCTGGCTATTACATAGTGTTTAAAATGTTATTTTTATATTTTCAAAGAATGCAACCTAATTTATGGACATAAAAAATAAACTTATATATGATTCAATAAGCAATAAATATGAGAATACTACATTTCAAAACTGATGAGAGTCAGCCAAAGCTATACTTAAAGGTGAAGTGATAGCCTTAAAGTATTTTATTTATATAAAGGAAATAGAGGATAACAACAAGTGAATTGAAATTAAAACTGGAAATTAAAATTTTAAATGAGTATAAAACCACAATGAGTTAAGTAATAAAGATAAAAACAATAATAAAAGAATTGGACACCTGATAGGTGATTTATCTTCAGACAGTAGGAAAAACCACTTTATATATGATTATATATTCATATAACAATAAATTATTAGTTTACTTAGAAAATTATTTTATTTATTAATTGATAAACCCTTCTCAGTTTCAATAAAAGGCGAGTTACAAACACATTTAGAAGTGGGAGTATGAATTTTAGAAAAGATTCAGGGACAATTAAAATTATGAAAGTTGTACAGAGTTATGTTCCAATAAATGTAAAAACCTCAGTGAAATGAAAATACATAAATTATATATTTATATAATATAAAAATATGAAATATATACATTTGGAAAAATATAAATTGCTAAAATTGTGTGGGAATAACTAGAAAGAAATGAAGCAATAGCCAAATATGATATTAAGTAAGTAACTCACTAAATAAGGTTTTTAAAAAGTGATTCAAGTATTCTAAGTATTAATATTCTAAACCAAATCCAGGGACTTTCAAAGTTCAATTAATTTTAAATTGATCCTAAATATAGAAAAATATTGAAAACAATGTACTTTGTCATCCTAGCATCACCCTGATACAAAAAATATTTAAGACCTTTTCCACTTATAGATACAAAAATATGAAACAAAAAGATTCAAAAGTTCATAACATGAGTACTCATCATGATGGGTAGGCTCAGTGTGCATTTGAGAAGGAGGTGAGGAGGTCATTGCATTTTTTATTCTTTACCAGAAGGGACTCACTCCTGGAAATGTGTCAGACAGATAGAATAGCTTTATCAATTCTGTGACAGAATAGATCACAGAAACAATTACATAGAATGTGTTTTCAGGAAATTATTTGATTCTGGATATATTTGCTTGAACATAGGGACTGGGGTTAAAGTCATGAAATAGTCAAGCTTTATTTTTTTGTTACTTATACTATTTTTAAAGTTAGCATTCCCTTCAAGGAACAATTATGGATCAGTGCTCTGAATTAAATGTCTAATATAGACAATCCATGTGCTGGGCACTCCACGTGATTCAAAGAGGTGAAATTAATGTTAGTTACTGTGAACATTATGCACAGTGGGCACTGCCAACATATTTGTTAGTGGTCTGACCAGTTCTCCTCTTTCCAGCCTGTGTCATACCCATTTCAAAAATCTGCTGTCTTCTCTCACTTCTCTTTCTCTTGTTCTCTGTCTACTTTCTTGTCTCCCACCCCTAATCTCTCTCATTCTTTTTATTTGAGGGAGGGGGAGTTTGGTAAACAGAGCCTTTGTCAAGAGAATCCTGAATGGCACCCTCATAGAGAGGAAAAAACTGCCTTTAAGTGCCATTCTTAATTCATGGGTAAGAGCTGCTACTGTACCTGTGTGAGGTTCCCACGAGAGATTCACTAAATGTGTCTCTGCCAATACCAATGACCGAAAGAGACCTTCCATTAACTTCTGAATTAGCCAAATGGGACAGAGCTTAATCTAATATGTGTTATTTCATTTTCTAGGTTACTTGTTTTAAAGGAAATAAAGTATACTCATAGGCTGTCTAAAACCATCCTGGGAGATGTGCATGGGAGGACTCCATCTAAACAGTATTGGCTTCTGAAAAAGCTGGGTGCATGCCTGAGGGCCCAATTTAGCTTGGTGGATGCCTTTCTCACAGTAGGCAAAGCAAACCTCTAACTCCAGAGAGCCTCGAGAGCAATTGCACATTACTGAAAATGATGAGTGCTTGTGCTGAAGTTATAAGATGCTATGAATAAAAGGGGCTTTTCCCTCTTCTGATATCTCTGCCCATGCCTGCTTGAGTTCTACTTGGAGGTGGCATTGCTCACAGTGACCAGGATCTCTTCCCTTTGGCATGGTATAACCAGTGCTGTGAGCAGTCTAGCCATCATCAGAAACAGATTGGAAACTGATGGACTAGAGCCAAAGGCTTCTGAAGAGGCAGCATGGTGCAGTGAACAGAGAACCAAACCCACTGTTGGGAGCCTGAGTTTCTTTCTCAGCTCAGGCATTAATTGGGTGGGTAACATGGGAAAGAACTCCCTTGTGCCTCAGTATCTTTATCTCTCAAATGGGGATAGTAATATTTGCTCTGCATATTTCCCAGGATTATTACACTCATCAAATGAGATAATAAATATGAAAGTGTTTGCAAACTATAAACACTATACACATTTAACTTAGAGTGTGCTATGGCATATGGAGTGGTCCAACAGGTTACTAAGATCCTGTAGGTATCTTGGCAATGTCTTCTTGACTCTCTAGGATTTTCATGAAAGCAAAATTTGCTAAACAGAACTAGAGACATGCAGCTTTCTCTCTTTTTATAGCCATCCTTCCCAACTGCCAACCCTATTCATGGGATTTAGGATGTGCCAAGGTTAGAACACTCAGACATGGGGTGTGAGCCATAACTTCTAAATCAGCTCTGGAAGGCTGCCAGACCATCAGTTTAGAAAAGTGATCTGAGTGTCTTCGTGAGGACAAAGAATTACTTAGAGAGTATATCTTTCAAGAACATGTTATTGAAACTTGGAAAAAAGAGTTTTAAAACCTGAGAACACTAGTATTAAAGGCACTCTGAACCAATTACAGCATATTTACTCAGATTTCAATGGGGGGGGGTACCCTTTTCATTATTTGCAAGCTTCAAGAACATTAGAAACACACCGCTGAAGACAATGTAATATCCAAATCTGAAGTAGGCTGTTGTTTTTTCATTTAATCCACTTTCTTGCTTTTATCTTCTTCATGAAGGCAGAAGAGCACTTACATGTTTTTAGAATACACAATGTACCCTGAGTAGGCAGTGTACTTTTGGATAGTTGGCACCCTTTGTCCCCTGAAAAAGCAGATTATATTGTACTTACCTTACCTTCGGTTCCATGGAAGTGCTGTGTGGGCATAATGCCATGGTAGGGACAGTGTTAGACCCCTGAGCCCTTAGCACAGAAAGACCTAGTCATTTCCAATTGTTTAATGATCATTTTGCATATTTCAAGGAGAGCTTTCCTAAAGCCATGGATGAAGGATGGGGATGAAAAACAAAGAAGCCAGAGTGAGACTTATGTTTAGAGGTGCCTGGTATCTTTAAGATCTGTTGTCCGTCAGACATAGGCTGCCTTCAGCTAATGCAAGGGCTTTTAGCATTTTAGTGCCCTTTAGCTAGAGGACAGTCATTGAACAGAAAGAGAATACCTACTTTGTTTTTCTCGTAGCTTCACTGCATGGGTATGAAATGAGTTTGGGGACCCT
Organism: Phyllostomus discolor; assembly: GCF_004126475.2. NCBI lineage: Eukaryota > Metazoa > Chordata > Mammalia > Chiroptera > Phyllostomidae > Phyllostomus > Phyllostomus discolor. Next base: position 38,402,365 of record NC_040908.2, read on the forward strand.
ACAGTGCACCAGGGAGTCACTGGATATCCATCTACCCATGGAATCACGGCTTCTTCCCACCCCTGTGCCAACCACAAGGACTCAATCTGTGCATGGCTTTTCCTGTAACTCCTTTTTTCTTCTTCTACTTGGTGGGGAAAGGCTCTCCCACTTAGATGAGTCCTGACAATCTGTTAAGTCCCCAGAATGGTTCATGATGCCTCCCTTTTTTATGCCAGCTTCCTGGGCCTTTTATGTTTCAGTGGTACCCTGGCCCTGCCTCAGTGAGTATGGACTCATCTTCCTCGTCAACACTTGATCTGCATCTGTTGACACTACAGTTTCTGGGTCCCGCCTACTGGAGCGGCACCCCGTGAGACTGCAGTCAGACTGAGCAGGCCTCTGCCAAGCTTCTGAGTCTCTCTTCCCTTCCTCTCACTAGAGGCCCAATCTCAATTTAATTCCTGCCCCTGCTGTCACTATCTCTGTGACTTTAAGCCAATTACTTCATGCTCCTCTAGGGAGACATTTCCTTGTCCTCTTAGGCAGGGAAGTATCACTGCTATAACCCACAGATTCCCCAATTGTAATGACTTAAACACAGCAAGGTGGAGAGTCCAAGTTGGTTTCCAGTCAGTAGGGGGATGCTGTTCCACAGAGGCATTTAAAGACAGCTGACACAAACTCTGCCTTGGATAACAGGTGGTTTCCAGGGTCACAGGACATCAAGGATTCCAGTCTATAGAAGGAGAAAGAGCACCTGGGGAGCATGCACTTTCTTCTTAAAGACCCTGGCTCAGGAGTGGTTCACATCTCTTCCTCTCAGTCTATTGACAAACTAGTCCTAAATCCATGCACAGGGCAAGAAGGCTGAGAAATCTATTTTCCAGAAACAAGTCCAAAGTACAGGAGGAGACCAGGAATTTGGTGTACAGCTGCCTCTGCCACATGCAGCATCTCTGCTTTGGTTACTGGGGTGACTATCAAAAGAAGTAGTTACTAGCATGGGCCAATTTTAGATTTTCTTCTGCCACTTACTAGTTTCATAAAAACGAACAGTAACTTAAATGATCTGGGCTTTAGTTTCTTCATCTTTAGATGGAGAGAGCTCAGTGGCCACCTGATGGGATTATTGTGAAGAACATAATGGGACAGAACACATCATCTATTGTCACTCAATAAGTGTTAGTGGTTCTTATCTCTCAGTCAACCCACTTTAAGTTCCTGTTAAGCCTCACAATTGGGGCTTATGATAGAATGGGGTATTTATTCCCTTTGTGATGACTTTTAAAACAAGATGCTCTGTATTTCCTGACCTAATAGCAACACCCTCTTCCTGAGGTCATCAATAATCCATAATTCTGAATGCAGATTCAAGGTAAGAGACAGAGAGTAAGATGGGAAGGAAGGAGGAAGGGAAGGGGAGACAGACAGACAGACTCCCCATTGCCCTGCCGGAACCTTTCTTGGAACTGTGCTGCAGTGCAAACCCTTTCCACCATCTTTGTTCTTTTTCCCTCTTCCTCGCAAGGTCAGACCTGCACCATGGTCTGAAGGCTGTCCCTGACCTTCATCCTCCATGAGCATTTCCCCTACTAAATCTGTCTTGTATTTAATCCCTTTTTGGCATCTGCCTCTCAGAGAACCTAGACTAACACACTAAACAAGTCTTTCTCATGTATGTACTCAACATAAAATGAAGTTCTCCCCAGTTGTCCTTAACCAAGCACAGAAACTCTCTCTCTAGTTTTGTCTAACTTTACTTAAACCTCATGCAAGACATTTTATGTATGTGAGCAGTGGCTAGTTTTCTCTAATGCATAGTGCTACCTTCTTCAGGATACATCCTATTAAACATGTGCCAAGAAGATGGAAAAAGCTGCTGGCCTTATACTTGGGTCAGACAGAGCTTCATGCTAGTCACAGAAGGATGCAGTGGAGGAGCACCTGCTGGCTCCTCTGTGACAATATGTTTTGAGCGATGGCAAGTGAGTGTGTCTGGCACTGTGACAGGTGCTGTGACTTCTCAGACAACAGCCCACTCCCTTCCCTCATCGTGCTCAGACACTGGTCAGTGAGGATAATAAAATGGGTAGTTGCAGTTTTTCTTGATAGGTGCTAGGTGAGAGTAAATTCTGGGTGCCGAGAAGCACAAGAGGGAGGCTCTTTTATGAGCAGGGTGTTGGGAAGCACATCCTAGGAGAGGCGAGAGCTGAGCTCTGTTTCAGAAGTGAAGTCAGAATTGCCCAGAGGTGGGAAGGGAGAGCAAATGCACTCCAGGTGGAAAAGCAGCTGGCATCTGGGTTTGAGGGCCTGCATGACAGAATGGGGACCACCTAGTCATTCCACCTGTAGGGCCAGGTGGGGGGCTGGAAGGTGGGGAAAAGCCAGCTTTTAGTGCTACATGAGTGGGAACTATAAAAACTGCTGTAATATAGTGAGATTGATGCCATTATTGGGGCTCAGAGAGTGTAAGGCTGTTACCATCAGAGGAATGGAGGTGTGTTCCCAACATCTGTAAAGTCTCTTAAAGCCTGATAATATCAGAATGGCTTAATGGAAAGGATTTGAAAAGTGCAGAAATATTCACTATATTTTTCAATATTCAGTTACCTACCTCTTGGTGACTCAGTTTGTTGCTTCCCATAAACAGTAGTATTTCCTTTTGATTGTTTGGAAAGTATATTTATGAAGCTTCAAGGGCCAGGGTATCACGCAAGGTATGTGGCCAGACACTTAATAGCAACATCTTGGAATTTGTTCATGACTTCATATTCAACCAATCCTTTAACACTCATCGATTTAGTCTGGTATCCCTGAGGCCTTTACCATTATAGATTGAAGAGTCCTGCTTCTCTGTCCCCCCTCTCCCGATCTTCCTTTTCTTCTTCCTCAACTTACCTTCTTCTCACTCCATTGATTTTGCTCCCAGTCAGACTCTGAACTCATGGTTTCCAGCTCTGGCACCCTGTGAGGGTGTGAGAGGTTCTTGGCTCTGTTGATGCGCTTCCCATATGCCAGGTAAAGTGACTACATTGACCACCACCTTCTGCACCCTTGGCTTTCAGGGGACCATGAGCCATGTACACGCATGGCCCCCAATTACATCCCACCCCACTCTGTGGACAGCCCCCCTCCTTCTCTCACTGCTCTTGAGGTCAGTCAGCCCCCATCCCAGTTTTAGAAAAGGTTTCATAAACTGGTTTCATAGAGCAGCTCAGAGTTTCTACTTGCCCGGCCCTACTTAATGATATTAGCTGCATTTCTGGCTCCTTCCTCATGTGGCCATTTTGGGTAAGCTGACCCAAGACAGCTTTTAAAGGCCCCCTGTGGGAACTTGTTGCTCTGAGAGTCCCCCTAATAGCAGACTCAAGTCCTTCAAGTTAAATTAACCTCATTAGGCAAACCCAAAAGAATTAAAAGCTCTGTTTACAGGTCAAAAAATAGAGTTTTCAGTGGCATGCTTTTAAAATAGCATGCGCCTTATATATAAAAAATATTGTTTCTCTTCCACTCAGCTTTCCCAGGAATGTGTGTATGATGTAAAACAAGGCACACCTGTTTAGTTTCGCAGGGCTGCAGGTCCTGTTACGTCTACTGCTGCTCTGTTCTTCCGCTACTGAAAATAAATGTGTGAAAGACTTGCCACACAAGGAGGTATTTTTATTTTAAACTAATTGGACACAAACAATCTTAATTTGGGTTATGATCCAAGCAAAGCTGTAAGTGAACTCTTATTTTAAGCCAAATCTATCCCTCTAAGTGGCCCCGCCACATTTTTTTCTGTCATTGAAGAGCGTGCTCCTTCTCACCCTTTTAGATTCTGCTAGCACAGATATTCTTTAAAAAACAGGTAGGCTTCTCTGGCTATGTGGTTCTTCTTTGTCTGCCTGGTGCTGTTGAAGGGCAAAGGGCATTGGAAAGCATTGGTCTTCACATAATGCTACCACCTTGCTCTTAGCTTCTTCCATCACCACATGAAAGTTGCGGTTAAAAAACACACATCAAAGAGCGAGTCCCATTGAAAAGGCGAGAGCTGCCTGCTGAGCTGGCATTCAGAGCCAGGGCTTTTGTTTCAGTGGCGACTCTGACTCTCCTCCGTGAGTCTCCTGTGAGCTCCGGTGTGGGTTCTGACTTGCTCTTGATGATATTGGAGTGTGTTTGTGGCACTCACTTTTAATCAGTGCATTTGAGTTTCTGAAGTAAAAAAACTTCTTTCTTCAGCAGGATGGAACTTTTGAATGGAAATATCATGTTTGGTTGGATTTGAACTTAGTCTGGGGATATAGTTTTAGATGTGGGTCCCCAAACTTACCTCACACACAGTTCAGGAAGAGAGGTTTTCCATTTTCTCTCTCTCTCTCTCTCTGTAAGTATGACCACCTCTTGGAGAGAGTTGCTTCCTTGGAGGTAAGATTTATGTGGGGACTATGGCAAGAGGCAGGTTCTGGCTATTTGCATCCAATCCTGTCTTGCCCCCACCCCTGCCTTGCCCCCACCACACACATTCTGTCTGCAGAGCAGATTGTGAGGGATTAACTCCCAGCTGGTGAATCTGCAGCCAGTGGGTGCCTGCTGCAAGTTCAGGAGGCTGGGCTGCAGTGGGCATTGCATGAAGTGCACAGAGATTTACAAATCTCTGCAAATATCTGTGACATCCGCAGGTGCTTAGTGGATGCTCACCTGCTGTATTGCTGCTATTGGACCACCATTTGCCCATCTTCAAAATCCAGGATTCCACCATTTCCTTAAGTGGCAGCCAGAACCCACATTATGTGCAGTTTTGAATGAGACAAAGTATGCCTTCCCCAAATTTGTCTTTGGTCCTCTTTTGCATTCCTCTCTACTTGATACCCATTTATCTTCAGGCAAGCCACACAACTTCTCAATTTTACAGCTTTGAGAAGTTCAGTGCTGGGCTTCACTTGTCCACTGCTTTCCACAGTTGGTCTACAGAGAGCCTTTTCCTGGTTCCAATCCCTACCTTGTGCTCCAAGCAGAGCGGTGCTTCCATCTTAAACATTTTTATCTACTTAACATTTATGAAGAATTAAAGGTTGACTTAAGGAAAGAAGTTGACTGCTAAATTGTCTTCGAAATGCATTGACTATATGCCAACACACCGTTTACAGATGAGAAAAGTTACTTCCACGTTGGTTATGACTCTTGACCAAGTTCGTTTGGCAGCAGAGTCAGAATTAGAACCCAGATTTCCCAGAGTCATTCTCCCGTGCATTTTTTAGATCACTCTGCACAAAATATTTTTGACCTTTGGGGCTTTAACATTTTGAGGGGAGTCAAAATTTAAGTTTATATTCAGCAATAGAATCGATCAAACCCTAAATATGAGCTTTAGGCGTACGCCATCAGATGGAAAGTTTGTGTGCTTGTACATGCAATGGCAGCTTCAAAGTTCTCCTGGAGACTGAAATTGCAAAGCATAGGCTGGCTTCTTGCTCTCTACAAGTAGTGGTGGTCCTGGTGCTTCCTCTACCTCCCTGCGGCAGGAGTCACAAGGTTTTGCTGTGCTAGTTAAAGTCCCCAATGTCTTCCATGGGAAGTTTAAATCAGAAGTAGCTTCTGTCTGCAGTGATTATTATGCCCCATGAGAAAATTCAGGGGAATGCTTCTCAATGAATATGAGAGAGGATAAAATTCTCCAGAAAAACTGAAGTCAGCTTCACCATAAGAGATTGTATCAAGGACACACAAAGCTTCTCTGAGATTTCCACAAAAATTTCCATCTAAATCTCATTTGGATTCCTTTGCTCATCGGTTCTGCACAAACCTTTATTCCCTTAGTGAAACCTCCATGAAACGATGTATTTCCACTGTTGGGGAGAAGTTCTAACAAGAACAGCTGATTCCAACCTGTGGAAGAAAAGGTACCATTACGGTGTAAACTATATTTACAGCCTGCCTTGTAGAAATGCATGATGCTTTCTTGAGAGATGGGGGTTGTTCCTTTGAAATTTTTGTTGTGCACGTAATGATCTTTCTATCCATTTATATAATGCTCTGTTAATTTATAAAGCATTACAAAATACAGTGTTTTGTTGAAATCTCAAAACGAATCTGCTAGGTCATTAAAGCAGTTGGAGCCAGGATGCTGGGAGTTAGGTAGAATCAGTTTTCAGGGTGGGAACCTCTGTTTTCTGACTCTTCAACACTGCATTTTCATATTCTGAGAAGCAGTCACATGCTGGAGAACTTGGGAAGGAAAAATCCTCGCCAGCATTTACTTGGAAAGCTGTAGCCATTGCACTATTTGCACTGTCCAGCAGGAGGCAATAGAGTTAAAGTCTGCTTCCCATCTTCTGTGCAATGTTTTTTATAGTAGTGCCCCACCCCCAGCATTGTTCTCTTATCATATGTGTCAGTTTCCGTCCACTTCAACTTGCCTTGCCTTTATTAAACCTTGATTTGAAGTGAAAGAATGGTACACACCTTGGTGACTGATACTGATGTGTAAATTTTGCATGAGATTCTGCTATCTTCATTCATCCATTCAAAAAATATTGAGTCAGCTTCTCCAATGTACTAGACATGGCATTGTAGGGTGGAAATATAATGGGGAACAAAACAGGCACAGTTCCTTCCTTCAAGGAGCTTACACTCCTCAAGGTGAGTGATAGAACAGCAGGGTTTTGCTTGCAAGCAATAAGTTTTAAATTTGGTTAACTTAAGCAGAAAGGAAAATTATAATTGCTCATGGAATCAATAGGAAGATTAATAATCAAGTTTAAGTTCAGAAATTAGCAAGATCTGAAGAACCCTAGGCAGTAGGGCTGCACAGATGAAGTCCTGTTGCAAGAACATGCTACTGCCACTACTGCCCTGCACCTTCGGTGTCATTGTAGCCTCATTCTGAATGCTGTCATCCTGAATAATTTCTCTACCATCCTGTGCCTTTGTTTTACTATCTTAAGTTTGAAAATCTTGACTAGGAATGTTAGATTGTCTGAGCTTACGTTCTAGTTGCTAGCAGTGTGGATAGGAGTATTGAGCCTTTCACACCCATAGCAAGAGGCAAAACTCATCCTTTCAACTGCATGCCCCTGTTATTCTACCTCAAACACTATGTTCTTTTGCAATTGTGAAAGGCCATGTGAATCATAATAAGAATGTAAAAACACTATACTAAGTGCAACAGGAAGTCCCCGAAGTGCTTTCAGGTAGACAGTAATATGAGTCAACTTACATTAAAAAAAGAAATTTCAGAGGCTTTATAGAAAATCTGAAACACAAATTTAACAGTAACACACCTTTCACAAACATTTGCAAACTAGCATCTAATCATTAATATTTGAATTATAATTGTTAAAATAATACATGTGTACTTAGCATTAATTTAGGCTAAGTGATGCTAGATGCTGTAACAATCCCCAACTCTCAGTGGCTTATTCTATTTCTTATTCACACAAAGTCCAATGCAAGTGTTGCTGATTAGCAAGCTGCCCTCAGTATGGTCATTCAGGGACCAAGGCTCCTTCACCTGATGGCACCACCATCCCTTTCAACCTTGGTTCTTTGGCTGGAACCATGGTATATAGCCAGGAGCTAGGAAAAGAGAGAGGATAAAGGATCACGTGATAAATTTTTATGAGCCAGGCCTAGAAATACTTCTATTAGTTCCTCTCACATTCCACTGGCTAGAGCTCAGTCACATGGCCATTCAATAGCAAAGGAAGCTAGGAAATGTAGTCTGTGTGTCCAGGAAGTAGAGGGAATATGTTACATGTTTTAAAGAACATATTATAGCCTGTATGTGGCATACAAGTCACTTAAAAAGTTATAGGCATGATAGGCTTAAACAACAACAAAAAATCAACTCCTTTTCCCCCTCTGAGCCCCTTCCCAGTCTTCTTTCCACCTCCCTGCACTTAGCTCTACGCAACATACACATTGTGGAACTGGAGAAATTCCACATTTGAGATTTTAAAGTAATTCTGGGTCAGGGATTCAGAGTTCAGTGAGCTATGTCATCAGCCCCTTGGGTGGCACAGTGTCAAGGTGTCCCTATCACTAAAGAGCAGGGTTTCTCAGTGTTGGCACTATTCGTATTTTGAGCTAGATAATTCTTTTCTGTCAGAGGCTGTCCTGTGCACTGTAAGACGTTTAGCAGCATCCCTGGCCTCTATCCACTAGATGCCAGTAGCACTCCTCCCGCCAGTCGTGTCAATCAGAAATGTCTTCTGACACTGCATATGTGCCCTGGAGGGCAAAGTTACTCCTAAGAATTACATCCAGAGAGGTGGAACCTGGGAGGCCTGGAGAGAGGAAGGTGGATTTTGTTACTATGAACCTCTGATGATGACACCACTGAGCTTTGGGGAAGGATTCCTGTTAGCTTAAATTGTAGAGAAAGGTGAGGTTGTGGAGGAATAACGTTGATGGGGTGCCTGGTGTGAAGGACTGTGTTAGGTGCTTTAGACCATCATCTCATTTTAAGATTAAGGTGTCACTTTCTCCATGACTCCCCCCATCCTCCATGTCTCATTCCTGTAACATCTGTCGGCCAGAAACATGACAACTTGAACAAAAATTGGGAGCTAGAGGACAGAGGGAGCTGGATGTCAACCTGATTTATCTCTTGCAGCCCAAGTCATCTTTGTTTTTAGTTCTTTGTTGTTTTGTTTTGTTTTGTTTTCTGAAGTGCAGCCCCCTGGTGGTTAAGGATTGACTTTACATCTCTGATTCAGCTGTCCTGTGGAGATAGAGACATTAAGGAAGAATTAAGAAAGAAGACAAGTATATTGATCTCCCTGACCAATCTCCTCCAACCAATACTTCTTAATCACAGAGTGAATTGGAGTCCCGGTAAACTCCTTTAATGAGCATCCATTCCATTTCTTAGTTCACGTGATTGGAATGGACGCTATCTCCCTGCTTCCCTACCTGGTTCCTCTTTGTGTTTCTGATTCACTCTCTCATATCACATCTATATTTCATCTTATGTATACATGCATACATATATTTTCACATTTCTGTCTGTGTTTTGCTATAGCACTGGAGGTTTATTATTATAGATCATCATGAGGCACCTGAATATTTTGCAAGACAATGAACCTCTAGAATCTCTGTATCCTGAGGAACTAATTTTGTGCAGCAATAAGGGGGAAAAAGGAAAAAGAAAACAGTAACTATACATCTGGTTTCTAGACAGTATTAGGATGGCATAACTTGTTCTTGTCTAAGTAAATTCAGTGGGTTTGTATTATACAGTGCCTGCTTAAAATGTGTAGCCAAATCAGAGTAGTTCTTTAAATTAAAAACAAACCCAATGGCTTTTGCAACACTGAGTATGTGCCTTGTATTTGTAACTCTCAAGTGAGACCAACCAACTCTTATCCTAAGGGAGTGGGAAGGCAGGAGAGCTCTTAGTGCACAAGCATAAATTTCTTCCTCCTTCCAAATGATATTTTATAAAATTGTAAAAGAAATTGACACTCTAAAGTGCCTGGGTAATGCCATGTCATAAACTTCGTACTATAAATTGGAGAGCTGGGGTAGGCTTGTGTTCTGAGCAGCAGGCTGCATACCCGGAAACTGAGTCCCTGTTCCAAGGTCTGTTTCTGGCTTTGTGTCACCCAGGGGAAATCAGTACTTTTGTCAGGGCCTGAATTGCCCATCTCCAAAGTGTGGATACACACTTCTCTCCCTCCCTTTCTTCACCCCCAGCTGTACCTTGCATTATCGGGTATTCAGAAAATAGATGAGCCAATGTTTATGAAACACTTTGAAACTCCAAGGAAAATAATCTATGTAAGCCTAAATTGTTATCAACTGTATTGTTATCCTTATTGTTACAATGTACATGCTGTTGCATATTTGCAAATTACATATAGTAATTACCTGAGTACGTACAGTAATTCAAGTACCATCACTAGTACTTGACATTCGTATTTCATAGCACTTACATGGCAATAAATGGTGCCGGGGTTCTTGCCCTTAACACTTGATTATTTGTTGGGGACTCAGGATTTGTTGGATACTGTACTTAAGAGAATTTTAAGCCATGTCTTCCATGGGCTTCATAATCTCTGATATCCTTTCTCTGGCAATAGTCCTAGGCTATAAGAAGGTCCCAGAATACTAAAGCTGCCAGATACATTTGAATTTATCTCCTTTAAAGCTTCTATTTTGCAAATGAAGAAACCAAGGCCCAGAAAGATCAAGTGACTTTCTCAAAGCCGTGTAGTTAGTTGAAATGTCAGAACTGGAACCAAGTCTCTGAATTGCCTTTTTAATCCTCTTTCCTCTGCCCTTCACTACTTGGGAAAGGTAGAACAGGAAATGACTGGGTGGAAAGGTGGGTTGCTTGGCTTGGTTGTGAGATTCCTCAAGAATGATAGAGCCCCAGTTGGTTAGGGGTTTTGAAGCCTTTCCCAAATGTACCCTAAAGGAGTAATTGAGGTTGACAGGAAAGATGGAGATCAAACCGTAGCCTACGGGCTAAAAATGTCAAGGCAGGATTGGAAGACTATGGGATGGGTTTCGCTGGAGAGCCAGGGCATCATCTAGCAGGAAGGCGTACTCCTTGAAGTCCATCTCCTGTCTCTGCAAGGAAAGTAGGTGGGCTCCATTTCCTACCTCCTTAACAGCTGGAGTGTAAATGAAGACTGTCAATTCCTGGCACTTGGTTGGTGTTTTCCACAGAAGACACACCAAAGTAAGCTGTTGATGATGGAGGAAGTGATTATTTGGGTGCGTCCCAGTGCAGGAGGATGGCAGCCACATCACTGCACGTGAAGCAGCGATTCCTGGTACTGTGTGGAAACACTTATGGTTGACAGATATTCTCCAGGTGGTCCATGGGCCAGGCTTTCATCATATTAATATTGTCTTCATAATGCAGGACTATTCCTGGCATGAATTAGTAATGTGCTTGGGATATTTAATGCAATTCAGACAATCCCAGTTTGATTTTCATTAGCACAGTGCATCTTCCCATTTTTTTCTCGTAAGGGATTCTTTTTTTCTAGTGGGTCATCAGAGATCACTCTTGTTTCAGGAGGCTAAGATTTAAACAGAAAGACTGATTTTTTGATAGATAATAGATCCTTACTATTCCTAGGAATATGGAAGAGTTAATTATGTATATGACCCTGAAGTTTGGTATACATTAAGGATACCGGACAAGAAGGCAAAGGACTACAAAATTCATCCTGACTTATCTACTAAGTAGCTTTAGAATATAACAACTCACTTAACATTTCAGGGCCTCACCTTTCTATTCTGTGAAATGACAGGGTTTGCTTAAATCAATTCTAAAGCTCCCTCTAGTCATAAAATTATAAGAACCTAAGTGAATTAAAAATTGATGGTACAATTTAGGAGGAAGTTTCCTGGGATATGGAACTTATAAAAGATATGATTGCAGTACTTCTGAAACACATAAATTACAGCAAATAACCCAAGAGTCAGAACCCCAAGCACCAAAGTTCCAAGGGGTAAGCTAACAGTTTTATTTTTATGCTGTAATCAAACCACCCTTTTCCCAGAAATGACAAGACTGTTTTCTGCCATAGGTATTAAATAACAGCATAACAAAATATTGGCCATCATGGGCTATGTCCTTGTTTCTTACACCATGCTATGGAATGGTGGGCCATCAGAGTGAGAAACTGAGGCACAGGCTTGCTGAGATAGGTGTTTGATGGTAAAAATATGACTTAAAACATTTTACTTGGCATGGTTGAAAATTAATAAAGCTGGTTGTCATGTGGCTAATGGGATCCATCTTATTTTTTCATTATCTCATTCCACACACATAAAAACACACATACACACATGCAGAAACCCAGTGGGTTCACTCTTGATCTGCCATGAACTTGACAGAGAATTTGCCCCTCATGAATTCATGAATCAGGGCCACACTGTAATCTTTCATTGTCACATAGAATTGGCAGGGGGGTTCCCTTGTAACCCAATGCAGCCACCAATAAGGCTCCATTGTGTGTGCGCCTCCAGCCTCGAGGTTTGAAGAGTTAAGGCAGTTTAGGGAGGGAGATGTCGAGAAACCTCTCTTGTTTCTGCAAAGCCATCTTAATCATGCCTGCCTCTTTTCTTTTGGGTGATTTACATAGCAGTGTGACATTTCATCATTAAGGAAACAGGTCCCAATCTTCTGTGTCTTTTTCTTGGCTCGTCTGGCAAGCAATTCTCTTTTGCGAGCTATGAAATCCTTAAGGAGGACTTCCTGGCAAGGGAAAAATCCTCAGTCATCCAACAGTCTCTCACTTTTCTATTTTAAATCTTGGCCATGCACATATGGTTGGGCATGTGTGTCTAAAAATTTCTTCCACATTGACTAACTTGAGCTCTTTAATAGATTGTGCTGGCCGTGGGCCTCTACAGCAAATCCTGTGATGCTCATCTCCCTCCCCTGAGAGCCAGAAGACCGCCTCGTGCATTTGCCTTTGTGCTTTCCTTGTAATCTCCCTCTCTGGACCAGTTAGAGCATGAAAGTTAAAACCTGCTTCTCTGCTCATTGTCTTGCAATTAACATTGTCTCTGCTCTCCTACCTCCAGTGGAAAAGAGATCTCCAAGTATCTTGATTAATGTCCCAGCAAACACTCTTTCCTTGGGGCTTTACAAGGGGTATTCTAACCCATTTGTAAGGACAGAAGAGCTTGAGGACTTTTCTACCTTACGATCTTTTAGGCCCAATGGTATATGGTGTATGTGTGTGTATGCATGTGTGTGAATTTAATGTATCTCAACCTTAACTTTCTTCTAAAACTTGAAATCTCTTATCTCCAACAGTCCCAAGCACAGACTTGGGTCCTTTTAGTTTCTCAGAAATGATGACTGAAAACAAATCTGGGTTCTAGCAACTTTGCTCCTTCTTCCAGGTTGTAAGAATGGGGCCAAAGGGACAGAGGAGAATGCTGGAGGCATGCACCCACAGCCACTTCCCAGCTGCGCCTCCTCCATGCGTGCAGCCCAAACCCCCATGGTTCTCTCAGCAATTTAGCAGCTCCAAGAAGCTGACAGAATGGTACCCTGTGATCCAAAAGAATGGCTACCCTGCCAGAAGGCGAGCAGTTATGTCTTCCCAAAGGAGACTATTCCTAAGAAGACAAAGAGCAACAATAACAATAATAACAATAAAATAGTAATAATAACACGGGGGATGAGCTGTTGATGAATACATAGTGGTTTGGAAGCTGGCAGGATCTCCCCTCCCCTTGCCTCCCCAGGGATTGTACATATCATCCCACTGTGTGCAGGACTATTCAGCAGGGTCTGAAAGGGTGGTGCTGCTGTAAGAGCAGTGGCGTTGTCCTCCTGCTGGGGTGGCCCCAGAAATTTCCTTTTTTTGAGTGTTAAATATGTCCCCTGAAGTTTACCACAAACAGCATGAAGGAATAAAACTCCACGTGCCTGATATTCAGTAGATTTCTCTCCCACCGAAATGACAAGCCCTTAAGTAAAAAAATGTCTGAAGGGTTGTGATGGATAGGAACGTTGGGCTTACCTCCTTGGAGGGGAGCCTTGGCAAAGCACACGGTTTCAAACTTTTATGAAAATAATACCGCTGCAGTAAATGGGAAGAACATGTTGTCATTTTTGGACTCCAGACAAAGACGAGAGTAAACAGCATTAAAATGGGATCTATTTTTAACTTACCTTTCTCTTTCTAGAAATCGCATCAAAAATCAGATGACATAATACTGCATATCTTTTAAGGATGTAGCAACCTCCCAGCATAATCCACTAAATCATTACTTTCTCAACTGCTAGTCAGATGTAGAATGTCTGAAGGCACCGCCAACATTTCATTTTGATCCTAAGAGCTCAACTTTGTTAGAAATGGTCAACTTCAATGTCCTATTGCATCTAATGGTTCTTGCTTTTGCTGGGATTTCTGGGATGAAATAGTGTGGCCCCCTTTTCTCCTTTATCTCATGACCTTTCCCCACCCATCAGGTAGCTTTTCTTCTTTTTTTTGCATCTTTCATTTTGCTTTTTTACTTTCTTAGTTCAGACATGCCGCTTAAGGGTGTCAGCACCCAAAGCCTCAGATCACGGCATCACAGCACCAGGGCTCACACCTGTGCTGACTGGCTTTTAGAAGTATAAGAGCAATCGCAGAAAGGACTTGGGAAATGCTGCCCAGGGTGATTCTTCTGCAACTCTTCTCTCCTCTGTGACTGAGAGGAGGGAAGCAGGACTGTGGCTCTTAGACATCCCCTGCAGGCCATGTGGGCCTGCTGCTTCTCCAGGAGCAGAGGGCTGAAGTGAAGAACCAAATGAACGCTATGGCAGAATCACTCTGAGGTCTCTCAGACCTTCCATGTTCATACCTAGTTCTTGCATGGCCCTCATGTGGCACCAGGCCCCGCTGTAAGGACTTTGTCTCTGTTACCTCTTTACACCTTGAGACAGCAGTAAGGAGGCAGGAACTGCACCACTTCTCTCTATTTCACCCATCAGGAAATTGAGGCAGTCAGGCCAGCAGGCACCAGAGGCCAAACTCATGACTGCTCTGCTCTGCTGACCTCATTTTCCCAGTGGACGAAGCTTGTAAGTTGAGTGTTAAATGCTAAAATGTATTATCCATTGACTACCAAGACTGTGGGCTGTCCACTGTCTATCAGTAGTGCATGTAACTTCATTTTTATTTTTCCTTGTTTGCACTGATCCTCTCTGCTCACTTTGCGAGACCATCTTGGAGTCAATATTTTTATTTTTTAACACTTGCCCAGAAGCGCAAACATATAGTCCCTGGGCCTAGAAAAGGTCTGTCTGCAAACATAGCTACATTGGAACTAAGTGCATGATCTTACTTTGTTAGTCCTCCTGTGAGTTATGGAGCCATCTAGCTCAGGTGGTGGGAGACAACCTGAAATCAGGCTGTTTGACACCCCACACCCCCTCTCTGTAGTATGAAAATTCAGTCATATACAGTGTACAGGAGGTGTAAAGATAGGATACAATGTTGCTAATTTGGGTCTTATATTTTGTGGAAATTAAATTTTTTCCCAAACATTAGAGAAAGTGACTAATAGTCACTGTTTTAATACATATTTATTGATCCTAACTGTTCATACAGAACTATGCTAAATGAGGCAGGGAACATGATGATGCATAAATAGGGGTTCCTTCTTTGGGGGGATCACAGACTAATGGGGAAAGATGATGGAGAACAGAAGCCCATGAAATAAAAAAAATGAAAGTCATTAAAAAGAAAATATAACAAATTATTACACTTGAATGATTTAAACACAGATCTCTCTGAATTTGGAAGGGAGGAGAAGAAAGAAAGAAGAACTAACATTTATTATGAAACTACACTATTCCAGATGTTCTGTTAATGTGTTTTTGATGTAATTATCACAATAGCCTTATGAGGCAGATGTGATTAACAAAGAAGTTAACTGATCCAAAAGAATGGCTGGCCTGCCAGAGGGTGAACAGCTCTGGCTTCCTTGTGACTCATCATGGTTCACCTGAGTCTTTGGTGGTAGATTTAGATTATTGAAGCCAAGTCTTAGGTTACAGCCATCAGGGAAGGCTTTGAGGAGGCAGTGGACTGGAGCTGACCGAGATTGAGAGCATATGGGCAGAGAGAATTTAAGGTGATTCTTGTCAGGAATCAGCATGAATAATGTGAGGAAGAGAAGACTGTGACCACACATAGAGCCAGAGAAGACTTAATAGTGACAGAACCTTTATTTAGGGAGAGTTGAAGATAATGTTAGCAGGAGGCATGGAGCTAGGTGTGAATCCGTATTAAGTAATTATGGTGAAGGGAACCACCATGTACACACAAACACTAATCTTTCAATTATGTTGCTACATTTGATCTGGAATATAGTACCAATAATATTTTACTTTACATTATTATATTTGTTAAAAATATTTTTCAAAGCAAGGTATATAGGTTACATAAGGAAATCCTCTCTTCTCTTTCCCATTATTGTTTATTAAATTACTCTTTGGTGTAAACAAGGTATGTCATCCCCAATGCTTGCCTCATCCTCTCACCATCCTGGTCATCACTTGATTTCCCTGAATAGGTCAAGTAAAGGAATCCCTGTGGATCCGATGTCGGGGCTGCATTCTGCCTGGGTTTCTGAGGGGACAGAATGGAGAGGAGCGACTGCACAGTCCTCTCTCTGGGGCATGCATAACTTTCTGAAAATCCCCATTGCCTGGGTTTATAATGTCACATTCTAAAATATTCAGGTTGCTTTTGTTGTTCTCTTCATAAAAAATTAATGATCATGAAAGTATTATCATGTTTACTTTAAAGCAACTCTTTTCTACATTTTAATTAAAAGTTGTAATTCACCATCGTTTGACCAAGTTATCTTAAATCTTCATCTTATTGGTAATGGATATTGGGCAGATTCAGGGAGAAATACAAGTGTTACTTAATGCAAACAGTAAAATCTAGGCATTTCTAGAGATATGGTTCTGTTCATTTTGTGTGCTGCGCTAACTCTGCCTTTTTAATTAGAAATATCCTCCTGCTTATGCAAGAATCCTGGGAAAGAGGCATTGTCTTATTCATTATGTATTCCAAGAGAATCACAAGTGGACAAAACCAGGCATAATACGATGACTGTTGTGTTATTAAAGCACTTTAATAAGGTTACTCCCTCAGTAGAGTGAGCTTCTCAAATACCCATTTCTTTTTCAAGAGGTGGGCTTCATGGAGCAGGATGCTGGTTCCTCCCCTGGGTATATATACAGAAGGCCCCTTTTTTGTATGTGTTTTTATGGATTTCTATGGGTGTACCTCCAGGGCTAGTTCCTCTTCCTTCTTAGTCCCCTGTCCTACCTTAGGGAGTGATGTCCTAGAAAGCCTTGGGATCTCTCTTTTAGTCCTACAGTATATTAAGAGGAAATCGTTTACAGTAATGACACATGGGGGAAAGGTCTATAAACAAAGATTCCCTTCATTTGGAGCATTTCTGTGTGATGCTGTCCTGCTATATTTACCACTCTGATCTCACTGCCCACCACCAGAAAGAAAAACGCATTGGTTAAGAATTCAATCTGTAATGGTTTTCATTCAAAATGAAATCTTTAATGGTACTAAAAATGTCTTCTAAGAAAGAAAATGGAAGTAGTGAAGAAGGGTAGGAGGCAAGAAAAGTGAGAAGGAAGAAAGGGAAGGAGGATGAAAAGCAGAGAGGGGAGGAAGGAGGGAAGGAATAAAGGAAGGAGAAAAGGAAGATTTTCTTTGATAAAGGGGCCCACCCAATTGCAGCAGAGCAAAGACTTATCTATATGCATTACTTTGATTTCAAATTATTTTTAGCATGGCTTTTATTGTACTCATTGTTACATACATAAATCTTTAAAGTAATACGTTTTGTAAGAAATGGTCATAAAAATTTACAGCCAGTAACTTTTCCCCTGTCCCTTACAATGATATTCTACTAAAACCATTAAATGGTTCTCATTAATGCCCTTTAAATGATTGTGTAATGACCCACAATCGCTTGTAAGTGAACAACCATTAAAGAATTACCAGTTCTTAGCATGCTTTTAAGTACAGCTTAAATACATGGGAGGTAACATATAATATATTAGAAAAAGTATTAAATTTGAAATAGTAAAAACACAATCATCACAAAAGAATGAGTAGGTGTGCAACTCTACCCTGCAATGACCACAGTCCCCACCGAACACATTATTACAGCAGATTTCACGGCATTTGCCCCTTTCTGTATTGAATCTTTCCCTTTTTTTCTGGGATTAAAAATAATAATAACAATAAAGTCTTGCCACAACAGGAGTGAAAGTGCATATAAAAGCAAATGGGGAAGAGAATTAAAGCCCTGCATAACAGACAGTGGTCTATCTGAACAAAAATTGAACAGGCCACCCCTGAGATATTTTCTACGGGGGAGCAAGTATTCAGTTTTTCCCTGACCATACAGATATTTGGTATGGGACCATCTAAGCACTCAGATGATTGCATTTTTTACGCTTCAAAGTAGTCCACATCACCAGAATATGGGAAGAAATAGGAAAATGTAATCACTTCTACTGAAGTTGTGAGGTCAGATGAATCTCCTGCTATTCCAGGCATGCTTTGTAGGAAGCTTTCCCACCCACGTAGAGTTGGGCAGTTGATATACCCTAAACTACAAATGTCAAATAAAGAGTTTGGTGGCATTTGTTTTTGAAGTTCTTTCACTCCCGACAGACCTTGTTTATACTCAAGAGCTGTTTATGGTAATGTGGTAATAGAACCAAGGCCACGGGAATCGTATCACCAGACAGAGCAAGGTGCAGAGTAAGCACAGTGCCAAGTTACACCAGGGACAAGAGAAAACCAGATGTACTAATTTATTTACTCCTCAAAGGGAGGGGGTGATGAGGACAGGAGCAATTTGGGGTCATAAGGCACAACTACATACTTTTCTTGTCATTTAGAAACTCAGGATCAACATTGTATTCCCCAACTGGCATCATCCTGGCCCCCTTGGATTGACGACACAGTACATTTTTTACTCTCCAACAAGCTCTCTTTATCCCCATGCATGTAACCATGTTTTGTAGTTGCTTCCTTCTGGTGCAGTGAGCCTGGGGCAGGGAGGCAATTTCTAATTTTAGAAATAGTGAAGTTAGACCTACAAAGGTGATCAGAATTGTTTCTCTGTATCATGAAAGTCTCAGCTTAGCTCTCATTTCCTCTGGGGACCCTTTCCTAACCCCACACAGCTGTTCCCATAATGCTTATCAAATGCCGGTTTTGCCACATAAGAGCCAGGAGGGCAGGAACCATGTTGTCTTGGTCGTACCCAGATCCCTCTTCCTGAACACAGTACCTGACAATGCTGGGCTTTTAAATAAATATCAGGTTATTACACTTACCCAGAAAGATTGTAAAAATAAATGCTGTTGGTCAACTAAGGCTGGATAATTCTATATAGTTCACTGTTCAAAAGCAAAACAAAGGTGAACATTTACAAAATTATCACTAGAAAGAAATTTGGTCCTGTCAAGACTAAAATGAATCCCAGGCATTTCCCTGTGTCTCCTTTCTGTGCCTTCCCGTCTTCCATGCTGGTGCATCTCAGTCTCCACCTTCTTTCAAGCAACTCTATTTCTACTATTCTCACCTTTCTTTCCTTGCCATGGAGGCCCTGGCTCTTCTAAAAACTTTTCTAAAAGCTGCTCCCACTTTACCCTAGCCCATGGATGCCTTTGCATGTTACAACTTTTTCCTGTCATGAAAAGGGGAAGTTTTCTTTGCTGTAACAGCAATTCTGTATTATTAGTGGGTTTGTGGGCAGCATCTCCTTGGTACCCTCTCATCCTGAGAGTGGTAGGAGAAAGTGAGGTGGAGAAAGAGGACATGGTTTAGCTTGAAGGCTGACCTAGAATAAAGCATTTTCCTTAACTGATTTGTAAAACAAATCAAGCACAGAAGCAAAGAGGAAAGCAGAACACAAAAAACAAGCCCTTATCCCCCCAGTATTTGCTTAGCTCTGTCTCAGCTGATAGTCTCTTTTAAAGTCAGGGATCTTTCTCTTCTCAGGGACCTTTCTCTTTCTCTGAGAACACATCCAACTCTGAGCCTCTTCCTGCTGTACCTGTCAGTAGCTGCCACACTGTGTGGCATTTAAGAAGCTCCATTTGACTCCCTGCTCTACAGAAGAGAGGAGCATATGGCCTTAACTGTTAAAAATATTCATGAGTCATGTTGCCCAGTACTGAAGTACAGCCACCTCACAGGCAATTTTCCAACAGCTCATATTGGTTTACAACATGGAATGAAGACCAGATGAAGTCTCAGGAGGTATTCAGAGGAGACAGAATGCAGTGATGCAAGTCAGAACTTGGTCAGTATGCTGGGTTGCATGTCCCTTCTGGAAAGAGGAATGGAGTGTTGGTAGAATATCAAAGTGAGGGATCCCACTCCATTTAGAGACCCAGTGTTCTGCTAAAACCTTCTGTAGAAAGAACTGGAGTAGACTTGGAAGTGAGGGCTATTCCATTCATTGACTCCCTAGAGACTTTCCTCTTCTCTCCATGACCACTAAGAACGTACTTTGCCTCCTGACATGTGTTTGTTCCAGAGTAGCATGGGCTCTGACCCCCATGCTCCTAGCAGATGATTTTTCCAGGTGTAAGTGTCCATGATTTAAACAAACAAACAAACAAACAAACAATTCCTTTTAGGGGGCTTATGAAAAAGTTTAGATTGTGGATTTTTGTTATTGTTTTGGTGATTGTTTTTATTGTAACCCTTCTGAAAGTTTCTGCAGAAGTGGTCCTGAGTGTGTTTGGTTTCCTGGGGACATTTTATGTGACTTGTCAAAGTATTCAATAAGCACAGTTAAAACAACTGGGGCTGGGGGATAAACTGTCTTAGCTTTCAGATGTTCTGAGAGTAGACAGGTGGGATGTCTATAATAGTTTCATGATTTAGAATACAATGTACTATTTACCCTTTATCCTTCTTTCTGTTGTAAATTAATCATTAGAGGGTTCTATCTGAAACAGTTTTTTTTCTCATTGTGTATCCTGTTTCAACCTGCCCCACATGGGCACCTGCACCTGACTATAATTTGGGGAACACAAATTGTAGTGGTTCAGCACTTTGTGACTCCTCTTGTAAGTTAATGTCACTCTCATCTCCTGGCACAATTCAATTCAGAACAGCTGCGATGTATCATTAATGCATTTAAAAATGTTGTGTTTTTAGACTGAATACCTGAAATTCGTTGGGGGCATGACAATCCAAAACAGACATTTTACAGTGCCTGGGAGCCCTGAGGAAGTGATTCTTGTTTAAGCATCTGCATTATCAGCGCAGCCCAAGTACTTCAAAGGGCTGTGCGGATGCTCAAAATAGGCACCTTGCCAAACAGAAATTGAAACACATATACGTACTACACTATTTGCCTTACAGAAATTAATTTTCAGCCAGCAGCACCTAGGATTATTTAATATTTATCTTTAGCTGCAGGAAGAAGAATCTATTATTTTATGAGTTGATTTTGTTATTTTACCCGAGTGTTTCAGACAGTCTTTCCAGTAGGAGACACTTATGGTCTCCCCTCTGCCCTGCCTATCATCCTCTTTTTAAATTATTGTTAGTTTTTAAGTGTTCAGAAGCAACAGGGATATTCATTTTTTTTACCACTTGATATTCCCAGTTGGTTCTCTGGGAAGAATGATCGGGTCCTTCAGTGATGTGAGAAAGGTCCTGGGGCAATTGAACATCCTCGGTGTGGTAACAGGTGTCACAGGAACAGGTTTAGATTTCAGGTCAAGAAACTGAGTTCTAGCACTTCCCTTCACCTCTGTAACCTGAGAGACATCCCTTAACTTTCCCAGAGCCTCCCCTTCATCATCTGTTCCTCATTAGTTTAGGGTCAACGGTCCCTACTGAGCTCTTTCGACTGTGACATGTGATTCTGAAATGACACCAAGGTCCTATAGTTCCTCCTTCTGTTGCTAAATTCCAAAGGGTTGTGGGCTTTGTTGATTGTTTGCACCCATGAAATGAAAGCACCAAGAAAGGAATATGTCATTGTATTGAATCCCAAAATGACTGATAGAGTATCGGGGGGCTTGAGTGTATAAAAAGCCACAATATTGCAAAGTACCTTGTAGATGGGAACTGTTAAATATCAATGGAGCATTGCTGTGTCTGCTCCGTCAGCACTTCCCTGTGACCACAGCGAGAGGGATGCTAAAGTGTCATTTCACGGACCACATTATGTGCTGCTTACAATGAATATTCTGGCCATGGTTTATTACATTTTTGATAAATTGTAACTTCTTGGACCCAAATTTGGTTAGCTTATCTCTAGTGCCATTTGAATATCTTAAAGGACTGAATTTGCCCCAAAGATTTAATCATCATTCAGCAGCAGTCTGTAACCATGTGGTACTAATTTAAATTGCTGTAGCAATGGACAAGTCTCTATCCAGAAATTAATAAATGCAATTTATAAGGAATGTTAAGTAACAACTAACAATTTAATGCTTTGTGAGTTTCAGCCAAACTGATTAAATAATTAAAACAGATTTCTAAGGATAAGGGAAAAGATTTTACCATAAAAGAGATAAACAGTTTGGGAATTGTATGCATTCTTGTAGACATTTAAGATAATTAAATCCAAAACCTATGTTAAAATAACACTAAAGGTCTGGTTTAAATCAGTATGGGGAATTGCTAAGTTAAGAGTTGAACACCATCCTCAATGTCTGCCCCATTGTTTTAAATAAGGCATTTGAGGACTCTCAGAACACTGGGTCAGATTACAGAGCAAGCTATTGGTGGAACATTATTGGTCTCAGGCACAAATGAATGTATGCGATAGAGCTGCCTTCTCACCATGATACTTTAGGCTTTTGCTAAACTAAACTTGATGTTTAGAATCTCTCAGAGCTGTTGTACAAATCTAAAACTTTCTTATACATGGTTGTCAAACTCTTATTTGTTAAAAATATAGTAAAGGAATTTATAGATCATAGCCGTTCTGATTTAATGTATGATAAATGCAATATGTACATTTATGGGCTTAAAATAATTCATTTTTGCAATCTATTGTTGGTGCTTGTATGTGCACAGCACAGGTATGTCTTTGTGATGCATTGATTAATAAGGCACCAAAGCCCTCTGTTTCCTGATGAATAATTTTGTAAGCAGCAAAAGCAGATGGGTAGCCCCCTTGATAGAAATGACCATGGATTATAATAGGACATATTCCTTTTAAGGATATTTTTTTAAATGATTTGCACAAATGCCTCCAAATGTGTCCATCAATCATCCTTTAAATTGTTTCTGCAGCCCAGGCACCCCAGTGGAGAAACACTGAATATCTAGCCACTCCTACCTTAACCATGCAGATGCTGAATGGTGGCATCTACAGGGTGCAGCGGAAATGTGGAAGTGCTTGAATTGGCCAGCTGTTTGGGGGTTGGGTGAATGCAAGCTGAATGTTCTGATCAATGGGTTTAAAATTCACTATCTTCTAAATTGAACACATTATACTTTCCTCAAAATGTATGTTTCTGCATGTGATAACAAATTCTCCTGGGCTGCCTGAGATTGAGAGGTTTCTCAGGATGCAGAATTCTTTTGTTGTTGTTGTTTAGCGATAAAACTGGGAAACTCCCAAGAAAAACTGAATGAGTTGATCATCCTACCTTTTAACTTTTCTTATTTTCTCTATCTTTAATAATTATACTGTTGCCTATTCAACTGTTCTGGACTTTTTATTGGACTTTTTCCATTTATTTTTCCATATGCAAATTTCCATTGAGTTCCAGTAAGTATTTCATTCCTGCCTCTTCTCTGGACTCTCTGTTATTGCTTTGGCTCAAGCATTATCATGGTTTTACCCCAACTACTGAAGCCACCACTAGACTTGTCACTCCAATCTCCCTATGATTCAGCTTCCAGTGATATTTAAAAATGACTCTTCACTTTGTTAAGCTTTCAGTGTTACTTATGACATAAAATTTCAACTTATACACAAGATAGGGCCAGGGAAGGGCCTTTCATCAGCCGGTCCCTGCCAAAACCTTCAGGTTCGCCTTTACCCATGCTCTTTCTTCAACTCTGTTCTCTATCCATTTAGATCCTCTTGGAGTTTCATGGAGGCAGAATATTAATTCACATTTGTATGCCTTTCGCTATAATATTTTGTATTTTGGAGATGCCCTTCCCAGCCCCTTCTTAATTTGTCAGGCAAGTAATTATCCTCCAAGACCCAGTTCAAGTATCACATTCCTTTATGGAATGCAATTTGGCCACTGCTAATTTTAGGCTAGACTGTGCCAAGCTTGTATACTCATCATGTGCTTAAAGATACGTGTTGCAGTTGTTTATTTATTTGTTATTCTTATGTTCTAAATTATATACTCTTTTAAGTGAAAGGAACCTGATTTATTAATATTTATTTCCAGATTTCGGGATCGAGTGTGACACAAAGGAGACACCAATGTTAATGGAGCGGATGCAGACTCTCTCTTCATGCACTGTGGGTGCTGTGCTGACATAGCGGAGCAATGTGTGTGGTGAGTCTCCAAGCACCTTGACAATGCCCTTCTCATCTCACCTGTTTGAAACTTGTAGTTATTTATTTGCCCATCATTTTACTATTGCATCATCTGTTTGCATATAGAGTAGCTTCCAAAAGTAGACTTTTATGTCCACTTTATATTATTTTTTCTTATGCTATATTAGTTTTGATTCAAATCTAGGAAAATGTTGACTGCCTAGCTAACAATCATCTCTCTGGCCTACCCTATGGCCTTTACCCTTCCAGAAGAACCCTATTTATTTCAGGGTCACCTCTCCTCTGCAGGATCACGTACTTCTGAAAAGGTCGCTTCTAATCCCAAGTGGGTGGCTCATGAGTAGTTGAAGGTAACCATAGTGGCCTTTTTCCCCATTGCTACCTAAAGATGGCTGAAGTTTGGGCTTGTGACAAAATTCTGGCCAATGGGACATAACATGAGTCTGTTGAGGATCTTTTGGAAAGGTTCCCTCTTGTAAACAAAGGTGCAGAGGAGGAAATGGTCTCATTATCTATGTGTTGTTATATCCACATGTGACAGCTAAAACTACTGTGGTCATGATGTGACATTGAGGGAGGCCAACCTTTAGATGAAGCCAACGCTGAGACTAGCAGAGCAGAAAAGCAGGAGGAACCTAATTCTTGGTGTCCTTATGGAGCCTCTGACCCCAGCTAGAGTCCTCAACCTCCTTCTTCTCAACTTATAATTATGTTTCATGTAGCTGAAATTCTCATAACTGACACAGACAAGTCTAGCATTGTAATCTGAGAAGGATAGAACCTTTTAATACATACCATATGGTACACCAAAGACAAGGGTGAAATGCTTAAAGTATGCTTGGAATAAAGACAGAAGCTAAAATGACCACTTGAGAAGATTCAAATTCTACCATTTGTTTAATACCTATGTTAATGAATCAATCACCAAATGAAGATTCTCTTGGAGAAATTGTAATACTAAGTGCTTAATAAGGAACACACACCCTATTTAAGCAGTTGCAGCTTTTCTCTGTATGAGTCAATGTTCTCATTAGTGAGTTGGGGCAATGACCGAAATTACTATACGATAAATAAGAAAGTGATAGATATAATGGTGATAAGGAGCTAACACTTATTGAACAACTGCTATGCACCAGGCACTGTTCTATGTATTTACCAAGGAGTTTTATTTGCATCAGCTATATTTTCTATCTCAAATATTTTCCTCACAGACCACTTCACAGCCTAAAAAATGCTTTTTTTGCAAGTATACTTACATAAGTCTCTCTCATTCTGCAAGAGAGATAAACAGAAATAAAACAATTATGATTCCTGACATTGCTTTCCTTTCAAAAAACAACCTATTTCCCTTTACAAACTTAGAAACTTTGCCAAGCTTTTTATTAATAATCTTTTTTTCTTAGAACATTCTTTACATTCACAACAAGATTGAGTAACAGTATAGAGATTTCCTATATACTTCCTGTCTTCGTAGGCACATGACCTCCCCCACTAACAACATTCCCTGGCCACAGGGGTCCATTTGTTATAATCAACAAACCTATGTTGGCACATCATTATCACCCAAGTCCATTGTTTACACTAGAGGATATTTTTAATCTTCCCTGTAGAACATGCTTATTGATCTTTAGAGAGAGGGGAAGGGAGGGAGAGAGAGAGGGAGAGAAATGTCAATGTTGATAGAAATATCAATTTTTCACCTCCTATATGCACTCTGACATGGGCCTGAACCTGCAGCCTAGGCATGTGATCTGACTGGGAATTGAACCCGTGACCTTTCATTTTACTGGATGAACACTCCAACCAACTGAGCCATACTGGCCAAGGCTACAACTTACTCTTGTACTCTTACTGTTGTATGTTCTCTGGGTTTTTACAAATGTAGAATGACAAGTATCTACCATTGTAGTGTCATACAGAATAGTTTCAACGCCCTTAAAATATGTGCTCTGCCTCCCTCCCCCTTCACCAAGTTTCTGAAAAGACAAATAAATGACACCTTCTTCTATGACCCTTTGACTTTTCACATTGTATTCATCCTTTGATCCTCTGCATTTCTTTCCTTTTTTAACAAAAGATTTTACTTAATTATTTTTAGACAGAGGAGCAGGGAGGGAGAAACAAAGGGAGAGAAACATCAGTGTGTGGTTGCCTCTCATGAGCCCCCTACTGGAGACCTGGCCCACAACCCAGGGCATGTGCCCTGACGGAATCGAACTGCTGGCCCATTGGTTCACAGGCTGACGCTCAATCTACTGAGCCATAGCAGCCAGGGCAGCATTTATTTTCATTCCCCTCACTTTTCTGAGACTGCCCTGAAAAAGGTCACCTTTGACTATATTGACCATTCAGTAGCCACACCCCTGCTAATGACTTTTTTTGTTCTCCCCTCAACAGCAACATCATTTATCCAATTTAACTAAGGCAGGGCCTTAGGCCCACACTTGACTCTCACCTCTCTTTCTCCCATTTGCTAATTCTATTTCCAAAATTTCTATTGCATAAGAAATCTCTCACATCTCCTGACAGAAATGCAGCTTTTCTTGCCTTACCTTCGACTTCCATCACCTCTTGCCTGCACTCCTGTAGAAAGCTCCCAGCTTATTCTCATGCCAACCCACACCCTGTACTGCTGTCAGAGTAACTTTGTAAAACATCATTCCCTTCCTGGAACTCTCTGTTTGAAATACTTTAGTAGTATCTCTTTCCTGCAGAATAGCACCTAAGCTTTCAGCTCAGCCTGGAAGGTCTTCACAAGCCTGCAAAGGTGCTATCTTCCCAGTGTCACCTCCAGCCACTCTTCCTCTATGCTCTTTTCTACCTACAACAAAGTGGTCTGTGCCCTTATCACGTACATGTTCACTGCTCTGTGACTTTGCCTAGTCTCTTCTCTCTGTACGGAATGTCCACTCTCCCTTGTCCAGGTAATGAACCTGCACGTTGCTGAGTTATATTGCAAATGTGTCCTGCTCCCCTGTCAATCTTCTTATAGAACTATTAACGTTTCTATCTCATTGAAACTATTTTGCCACATTGTCCTTTTTGTCTATGTGTCTGATCCCTTCTCTTAAATGTGAGCTTTTGAAATAAGGAACTCTGCTTCTTTCTATTTCACTCAATGAGAAATACTCATTCAACATTTCTAGTATTTGGTGCAGTGTCTAGCACTTAATAAATGTGTGTTGAATTAAGGCTATTGTGATGGTGTGAACAGGGTGTGATGGGACCTCTGAGAGGGAGCAATTGGCAGGGTAGTTATATTCATTCATCCAGCAAATATTTACAGATTACCATGCACTCTTCTAGGCACTAGACATAACAATGAACAAACAGAAGAATATGTTACACTCATGGGGCATGGCATTCTACCCTAATGGGAGAAGACAGATACAGTGAGTTTGGCAGAGGACCAGTACCATGAACAGATGAAAAGATTAAGGGCCGTTGATAAACTGGGCAGTCCATGATCCAACCAAAGGCACTTATTTAAACTCACATTAAAACATCAATAAGAGCCACTTCACATGACCTGCCTGGCCCACTGAACATATTTTGGGGCCACATTGGCCAGATGACTACTCCTTGATGGTCCTTGTTGCAAAGACATCTCTGTTCCAGATTCTGTTCCTTGAAAAAGCAGGGAGAGGCAATAGAGCCCTGAACCCTGGCAGAATTTCCTTAGTCTTGCTCTAGTCTACCTTGATCACAGCACCTCACTCTGCCCTATGCTCTTTATCCCATGCTTGTAGCTCTATGGCTTCCCAGCAGCCACAAAATTGTCCTGAGACAATGGTCCATTTCTATTCCTTGGGGGGAAAATATTCCTGTGCTTGGGAATCAAAGGCTTAGCAATGAGAGTGCAAATGGTGCAAAAATGTATAAAAATAATGTGGGTACTCTCATACTAGATTCTGAAGTTTGGTGTGTTAAATGCTTCTGCAATCATCCTTTCCAGGAGAAAGAAGGATTGTGCTATTAACATGTAGGAACAACTAGATGGCAAAAAAAAAAAATAAATTCAAAATGTTTTAAAGTTGAAGAGACACACAAAAAATTCTAGATTAACTCTTTTATTTCACAGACAAGGAAATTCAAGCTCAGGTTTTAGTAACTTACCCAAAGTCATGCACCTGAATATATTAAAATAGCATTAATAGTTGACCACTAGCTTCTCCCCATATTACTAGCCAAGGGTTTTGAAACAACAGAAATGGATTAAGAACTCTGACCAGCAGATAATAGGTGTTTTTCTAAATTTCTGTGCCCTAAGTACCCAACTTTTCATGGGGAAGAGAAAAAGGTAGCTGGACATGGATTATAGTTCATAGAAATATGTGACAGGATGGTATGTGAAATACATTTAACTCCAACCTAACAATTAAAACAAGAGGCCTGCATAATTATAAGTTTTGATCATATTATGAAAAAATAGTACTGTTAATCTATTAAATTGTTTATCCATCCAATTTATCTATTAAACCATTCATTCATTCATTCACAAATGCGACCCCTTACTGTTATTCACTTCTGAGCTAAGTGCTGTGGAGGACATAACATGGCAGAATGCTCCTCCCTCCGTGCACTCAATTGCTCACAGTCCCACAGAGGAGCCAGATGTGCATGCGTGTTATTCCTAAATGAAGGGGAAGCCCACCTGGACGCTGACTGGCAGTTTGCTCCACATCAAGTAAAGTGCCGTATTAAAGAGAATGCCGCACCCTTCCTAGTCATCCTAACAGTGCCGCCTATTCACAAATAATCCTCTGAGGAACCTTTCCCCCTCAAGCAAAGAAGATAGAAATGATATCTGCTTAGAAGATATTATAAAGAGGGTTTCTGCTTCTTTTCAAGTTATAATACCCGCCAAGTGACGTACCCCGTGTTTCTGTTACACTGTTCCCGGAAGGACCAAAGCTTCTTAGTCATCAGGTGGCCGTCATTCTCCAAAGCCATTGGCTCCCGGGGAGCAAGCATTTCTATCCATCTGCAAAGTGCAGTAGAATTCACTGCCTGCTTGCATCAACCGTATGTGTGTTGGTTGGGAGTTGTTACGAGACATACCCCTGACAAGAGCCGAGGTGCCCAGCCAGCTTCCCTTTATCAGATGGGCCGATGCCAATCATCATTGTTCTCGCAAGGTGATGGCAGGAGTTGTTCCCCGTTAGAAGATGGTGGCGTTCTGGCAGGGTCACCGTGGTGTTAAGATGCATAGCATTTGTCAGGTTTGCCTAGGACTTCTGGAGGTTTAGTTATGAAACTTGTTAATTGAGCTATAAATATAGCTGCAGCCTTTGCCTTCCAGTAAGGCAGTGTGTTAATTTGGGTTTGGCAGGGGGATGGTGCAATCTGCCAATGTTATGTTAGGATTAGTAACGTGCAGTACATTTTAACTCCACTTCCCCATGTGCCATGCGCTCCTCCTCTGTTTATTATCTTTGTGAGGGAGACAGAAGAGAAAGCAAGCTCATCCTCATGGGTGTCTTACGTTAGGGATATTTATCTGTGGGCCTTCTTTGCACCCTACAAGTCTCCAAGCAAAAAGAGTTAGAAAGATAAATGACAAAAACCATGTGCAGCCCTTAGAGGGCTCAGCCACAGCCTTCTGCCCTGAGATTAGAGTAACCACAATTACCCGCCGGGGGTATTTGCTTTTGCTTCCTCCAAGGAATGCATCCCTGCATTTAGGACAGCTCTCTGTGTGCTTAGATGGAAGTGGTAATCATAAACACTACATGTCCTCTGTAATAAAAATGTGTTCTCTTTTTTTACACACATAGAATTATATGTAGAATGGAATGAGTTTATTTGCTTGTTTCCCCCTCACATGCTTAGTATTAGTGGGTAAATGTGTCACCTGCCTATCTCATTGAGAAAAAAAAATGTGAGGATTTTGAGTTCTAGCTAGACACAACTTTGGTTATGCACTTTGTGCTTATAGAGGAAAGGAAAGGGCGCTCCAGAAACAGTTATCACCTGTCGTTTTGGGATGCTTGGTGAGCATTAGCTGAATAAACAAATGAATGTGTGAATGGGAGGGTCTTGATTAAGCAGAGTTTTGAGAGTGACTTTTGCAAATTACCCAGTTGCCATGTCTGCTTTCTTTCCTTAAAACACATCAGTGACCTGGAAATAGGTTGGCAAAAATGTGGAATTCTGTTTGTTGGCAAAGTGGTAGAAAAGAAAGAACTTACTTCCAGATAAATAGCACCAAACATTTATTTGTTTATTTTTTCCTAAAGCACCTGGCTTGAGTAGGACTGTGGACGAATGTAGAAGTCTAACATCCTGCGTGGGTCTCTCTGGAGATGGTGCTGATTGCACTTCCCCAGTTCTGAAACATGAGAGAGAGATCAGCTTGGACTAAATACTCTTTGTTTTTCATTCTGCTTCTTCCTTCATGAGTATGTCTCTCACTTCTGATAAGTAGAAATTTCCACTCCTTTTTATTTTAGTTTAATCAGGGTCCACTGCACTTCTTCTTTCTCGGGTTGAGCTCTAGAAATGAAGATGTTATATCGTGGGTTCAGAAATGTGCTCAACTCTAATGAAGATTCTGTTAATTTTTTTTTGTTTTACAGTGAAACTGTAGCCTGCCTCAACTACACCAGCTGTTCATT
The DNA here is from genome assembly GCF_004126475.2 of Phyllostomus discolor. Lineage (NCBI taxonomy): Eukaryota > Metazoa > Chordata > Mammalia > Chiroptera > Phyllostomidae > Phyllostomus > Phyllostomus discolor. The sequence goes on from NC_040908.2 coordinate 38,432,973, forward strand.
GTATTTTTCATAAGTCCTTTTGATATTCATTTGAAATACATTTTATAACCCATCTGGTAACCTTGCTGCTAACCAACAATTATAGGCTGACATCTGAATACAAAGAATTTGGGACAAGCCACAGTTGTACATGGAAACTTTTAAAACAATGTCTTCCTTAATATATTCTTTACTAAAAAACATTGTGAAGAAATGATTATAGCCTCACTAAATTCTGACATGCTGAAAAAAAGTAGCTGTTCATTCTTTGAAAATTTTTACCAACTTAGAGATTGGGAAATTGAGAGCACAATAATAATGAAAAAGACACAGGCTATGCCAGGCAGTCAACCTTTCTTCCGCTCCACCCCATTCACAAACTTGACACAGCTTGGACCCATATTAATTCCAACTGTTGGAGGTGGACAGAGAGTGGGTGCTATTCACAATGTGGTTACTTTGGAGACTGAAGAATCTGGAATCAAATTGATAGGATTATTAGAGTCTGAAGCAGGGCTGCTATGGGCAGTTGTGGGTTTTTGTACTTAGGCACCAGGCCCAGTAGGCAAGTGTGGGCTGGAATGTAGCCCTGGCATTGCTTGCCAAGCTGTGTGCCCCAGCCTGGGGCTGCCTCAGCCGGGAGGAAAGGGCCTTTCTGCAGTTCATCTGCCAGAGTGGAGTGCCTTTTTGTAACCCACACAAAGATGCACTGTGTGCTAGAGGTGGCCTTGGCTGGAAAGAAATCTTAAGAGGGGTCCCGTCTCTCACACCCCTATCATGTATCTGAAACTCTGGGGCTCTGTCTATCCCTTCATTCACCTTCCCATCCCCCACCTCCACTGAGGGGAGGAGGAGTGAATGATCTGAAGGGGTAATCTGGAAGGAGAAACCCAGCCTGGATAGCTCTGCTGACTCTCTTGAGGGAACCAGCTACCAGCAGGGAGCGCATATCCTGCAGGTGGACATGGGAGGTAGTGAGGAGAGTGGACAGAGGCCTGACCAGTGCCACCTTCTCTAATTCTAGGAAGCTTGCTTTCCCATCTTTCCCAACTTTGCTGTAACATTCAGTAAGAAAGGTTCTAATTTGCAACCCATCAGCTCATTCCTTTGTCTCATTCTTTTTTCAGCTGGTTCAGAATTCAGAAAAAGGGGTGCCATTTACTGGGCTCTCACCAGGATCTTAGAGGCCATACAATTCTCCTTTTCCCACCACACCCATACTTGTTCTTTCCTACAGAAGACTCAAGCTGGTGGGCCATTGGCCAGTTCCAGTCTGCATCGTGTTTTGTTTGGCCTACAGAGGTTCTCTTGAAAAGAACAGCACCAGCATTAAACAATGGGAGACTGCATATAGACGTCAAGATTTCTGGTCCTTCTTAAAAAACAAAATGGGAATATCTGACCACATCGGGCCTGCTCCACCCCCACATGGCAGTGATCAGCTTGAGTTGCTCTCCCTTTCCCAGGGGGTGTGCACTCTCCAGGGTGTCCCCTGTCCCCTCCATTCTTAACTGGCTCTTCAGTTGCCATCTATCATTCCCCTCACACAGTTTTTGTAAATGAATGTCTCTTATTTATCCCTTTCGGAAAGTTGATTGGGAAGACTCCATTTGTGAAGACACATGGGAGAGAGCAAATGTCTTTATGGAAGCATAAATTATTTCCATATGTTCAACATATATTTTTTTCCTGGATGATTCACACATTATGCTACCTACCTGGCTTCTATAGTCAGTTGGAGTATATTTAATATTTTTTTAGAGATAGTCTTTGTTTCTTTCAAAATACAATCAATGAAAAGGAATTTGCTGATTCCCTAGCCAGGTTATTCGACCACAGGGAAACTCTTCCTTATCTGAAGCTGGTACAATGCCCCCTGCCCTTCGCACACAATTATATTGGCTCAGCCATCTGGTGTCAAATGACAGATAGGCTGCTGGTAGTTGTTAGAATTGTTCTCTAATATTTCTTGGTCTCCTTCTTCTGGATGTGGTAGAATTTCACTTCCCCCAAACCCTGCGAGTTAACCGGGACACATTTCTTGTCTGTGATAGACCCCAGCTTCTGCTTGGCAGTTCTGGCAGATCTGGACGATTATTACTTTGTATTTAATTTTTTTTGTTTTGTTGAGATAAAATTTCATTTAACACATACTTATATGTTGTCTAAATATGTGACAAGTTCTCATCCCATTCAATTGAAAGAAAATTTCTTGTAAGATGATTATTCCATGGTCAGCTTTGCCAATAGCCGCAGAACACTCCAGAACAGTATGAAATTTGCCTTGAGAACAGAAAAAGGACAATGTGACCCATTCCTTATTTAAGAATATGTTCGCATTGGGCCAGTTTGCCATTTTATCCAGCCCCAAGTTGTTTCTGATAGGGCCACCAAGAAACATGCCATGGAGAGCCAAGTTGCCATGAGTGGTAAATGAATGGTTGTTCTTCAAACTTCTCATTGAGTTTCTGCCATGCTTGACTGTATCCAAACTGTCCTTGAACTTTCTGGGGTATTTAGCTTTTATTGGCAAGCCTAGACCTACTGAGGGAGTGAGCTCTAAGGTTTAACGATTAGTATGCAAAGGAGCATTCCCTTTGTTGGTTCTGAGCAATGTCTTCCAAAATTCAGGAAACGTCCTTTGGTTCAAGTTCTCTGATAAATTTATGGGCTTAAACTGTATAACCTTTGCTTTTATAAACCTTCCCTGTCTTATCAAGAAAATATTGTATTTTCAATTTGGGGGTTATTTATAAGTATTTTTAAATACTCTTGATTGTTCATTACAATTAAAATAGTATATAATATGAATGGATCAAAAAACTATGGTACATTTACATAGTGGAATTCTATGCAGCAGAAAGAAAGAAGGAGCTCCTACCCTTTGCAACAGCATGGATGCCACTGGAAAGTATTATGCTAAGTGAAATAAGCCAGGCAGTGAAAGACAAATACCATATGATCTCACCTTTGACAGGAACCTAAATAACAAAACAAAGAAACAAGCAAAATATAACCAAAGACACTGAAATAAAGAACAGACTGGCAGAGTTCAGAGGGGAGAGGAGAGGGAATTTCAGGGGAAAAGGGGAAGGGTTTACAGGAACGAGTATAAGGACACATGGATAAAAACTAGGGGCGGGTGGAAATGGAAGGGAGGAGGGGAGGGTTGGGTAGGTGGGTTGAGATGGGAGTAAAAGATAGAAAAATGTACTGCAACAACAATTTAAATAAAATTAAAAAAACAATAAAATAAATTGCATTCACCTATTCATCAACTTATCTATGTTAGTGTCTCTCTGTTTCTGCCTAAATGTGTGATTGGATGTTGTGAAGAGTGACAAGAGGAACTAAATTAGACCTACAAAGAGGAAACAAAATTCTCGTTCCTTTTTCCTTCAAACCCTCTCCTCTCCCTGACCCATATTTAAGCTAATGGAGAAATGAAGGATGAAGGTTCTGAAGATCAAAGTGAAACACTGGGCTCGTCACAGGTGTTTCAGTGGGGAAACCATTTTGATCTCCTACATACTGATTATAACTTTGGACAAGGCACAGTAGAACTTGAAATTCTGCTGTAAGAAAGCTCTAGTTTCAGCTCTGGAGGTGGTTAGGCCATTTGGCTTGTCTAATCCTCACTTTCCTGGTCTGTTAGATTTTTACTCTACCTACCTCACTGAGGAGATCTGAGAGTCATACTCAATGTAGAAAGCACTTCTTTTAAGTGGACGGCTCTGAATGTTCTACATTCATAGTAGAGACATATTGTTAGGAAAGGATGATTTTCCTAAAAACTCTTTGGGTGATCTCAGTTGGTCCCTACCCCTGCCATCTCTCTCTCCATAGCCCTTTACAGGGCATGACCTTAAAGAGAAATAATGAGGTTTGCCTACCACACCAGATAGTCTTCATCTCTCTCCCTGCTTAAAATTGAAGTGCCTAAGGAATTCAGTATCCTCATGTAACTCCCTGGTCTTCTTGCTGAGTTGACACAGGAAGTCCTTGAGGTCATAGGAAGGACCTAGAAAAGCTAATGTCTGAGGTGGCAGGGACTAAAGCCACTGGCTGAGCTCAGACATTGGACATTTCTGATGTGGAAACCTTGGGGGAAGACCATAACATTTTGGGACACCAAGGCGCTGGAGGGGTTACTGAAAGGGTTCAAGGATGCTGTGGAGAAAGAAGTGTTCCAAGAACTGGGCAAACGACTTCTGTATCAGAATCTCTTTTCTCCTTTCTCCACATTAGGATGCGTCTCTTCATTCCATTCACCTCTGCCCTCCTTTCAAACAAGCATGATTTGAAAATCCTGAGTATGATCCTGATAACTTGGCATTTGGTCAGTGATATTTTCTTTGAGCAGGGACTAGCCATTTTTCAGTTTATTTTCTGGATACTTGGAAATTTCTGGTGTGTTGCTCTTCGTGGTTCTGGGAGCCCACTCTAGGGCAATGGAGAAATACACTTTTCTGTCAAGCATGCTTTCTGAGGTGGAAATGCCTGTAAGTCATTGCTGCCCCACCTTATTTCTCATTTTTCTAATGAAAATGACGTTGAAGTCATGCCAGGTATGTTGTGGACTGAATTGGCGAAGGAAAAAGAAAGAGAATTCCAGGTTGTCCAGTCAGTCCTTTCTGGGAAAGCAGAGCATGGGTGAACACAGGGGTGTAAATGAATCAACAGATATTACCTTTTTATGTGTCCTCCCATCTTAAGTTTATTCGGTGTAATAAGAATATATGAGCTGGAGGGGAAGACTTTGTGATCTGTGCCTCAGATTTATTTCTTCTCCCTGGAGTCACTGCTTCACTAACCTTGCTCTGCCCCGCATCATCCTTCATCCTTCCAAAGTAAATAAATGGAGTTCTCGTCAGCTTTTTTCCTTAATTAGCTATCAAAATTTGAGGTGTCACCCAGACTTTGAAGGCCCCAGTGACACTGTTTTAAGAATGTGGGGGTTGCCCTGCTGTCCTTGACCAGCTTGCCCCTCTTCCATCAGTGGTCTCTGCGACACATGCAGCCGCACAAGCGCTTGCTGCCCGGCTCCTGCCGCCCATTGCAGGGATGGCCGAGCTCCTGGCCTCTGTTTGTATATAGAGCTGTCTGAAATGCATTCGGGATCTCTTGAGGTGAAAAGAGTTATATAAACAGAGAATGTTATTATGGATTCTTTACTACAGATGGAAATGACTGGGTATTCTCAAAATAAATAACATTTCACATTTTTATAGATCTGTAACATAATATGCATGTGTGAGTGTGTATTTATATTCTTTCCATCTTGAATACACAGCCTCTCCTTCCTCAGCATTTGGATAAGCCATTCATTTTGCCTCCTGCTTTTTTGATTCTCTTCTTAAGAATTCATTTAATTGTTGCCAGCATTTGGAGAGTTAGGATGAAGCGGTTATAGGCTTCCTGCTAGCTCCCGCCAGATAAGCCTGCCGTGGCTACAGCAGTTAGGGGAGCTGAACGCTGAAAACACTTAAGTTCTGTTTTTCCACTTCCCCTGTAAAGAGAGATCAATCAGCTTGTGGCTCAGCATAATTACAAATGGAAACTTCCTAGAAGAGGTGCCCAGAATTAGTGCATTCAGAGTAAGGTACCTAGATTCAGAAGTTGCTTGTTTGGATATGTTGGATGTCTCTCTCTTTCTTTAACTGAATCTGCATATTAATTTTTTTTTTAAATTCTGGAGGGCAAAGAAGGCCATGTCTCATTTACACAATGATCCACTTTGAGGAAAACAAACTACTGAATGTGGGTAAATGAAGGATAGGATTATCACTTTCATACTGGTGCCATTCCCCTAAGGAAAATCCTGAGTTATTGGGACCCTGTGCCTGGGGTTTGCAGAAAAGAGCAAAGATGCCAAAGATTTATCCCGAGCCAGGGAGGAGGAAGATTGGCATTCACAAGTCCAGGCAACACAAGGCAGACAACATCTGGCTTTGCCAGCTCCACCTGGCTCCAATAAAGGACTGGCTAGCATCCTTGGCAGTGGCTGGTGGGAGAGGTAGACAGAAGCCAAGTGCCCTGAGGCTGGCCAGTGCTGGTAGAAGGAGGTGAAGGAAGGAGAGGTAGCTGGGTGAGAGGGCCTCAGGCCCTCAGTATGGTGCTGAGAAAATGGTTGACTTGGGGGAATTCAGGCCAATTAGAGAGTGATCCTTTCACACTCAGCCATCTGGAGATGCCTGTAAGGGGACTCAGCCTATAATTGGGAAGCTAGCCCAAATGACAACTTCCAAATTTTAAGAGGATTTGATAAAATTTTAAACTAAGATTTATTGAGTGTCTAATACATAAGCAGACGCTTCGATAGGTGCTAGGGTCAGTAACAGCAATAATTGTAATAGTGATAATAACAATATGATGATGATTGATAGCCTTTAATGAATACTTATTAAGTGCCAGATTCTATTACATGTATCAGCCCATTTATGCCTTACGGTCTTCTGTAGGCAGGCACTTTTGTTATTATCATTCTCATTTTAGAGTGAGGAAACCAAGATTTAGGGAGTTTAAATAATATGCCTCCATTCACAGAATTAAATGACATCATTGTGATTCGAACCCAAGTAGTCCATAATCTATATTCCAGATTATACTGGAAAATATATGGTTTGTACTTAAGGAACTAATAGTCTAGTAAATAAAATAGACATGTAAGAAAATACATAGTAATTATGAAAATAATTCCACTGTAACACATTCTGCAACAAAGCAAATTCAGATACAACATGATCAAATATTGGATTTCATTCCTGGCTTCAAAATCACCTATTCTCAAAAATTAACTGCATAATTCAACTTGTGTTTTTAAGATTAAAATTTTTGGATTGCATTCATAGTAATACTGAGGAATGTCACTGTGTAGTAATAGTGTAATAGCTTACTTGTACATAGTGGCTAACTTTTATTGACCATGTACCATGAATTCATTAACGGTTCTTAAACCATCCAAAAAAGTAAATAATATTATCCCTGATGAAGACCATGAAGCTTAAATGATATGCTCAAAGTTAAGAATTAATAAAGTGGCAGGAGGCTATAATCAGAAAAGAGACGGAATAACTCCCACTCCATTTCTTTCTCCACTATGCCATCCATACTGCTTCTCTCCAGTAAAGTGGGATGGGTGAAAAGACTGTACATGGCACAGTTACTCAGAGGAGAAAGCATATTTAATTCTGTGAAAGGGGTTTGCACAGGGAAGAGGGAACTAACATTCACTGGGTTCTTCCTATGTGTCAGTCTACTGTATTAAGCACTTAGTATGCAGTCTTTCATTTAATCTTTGAAAAACAGTACAACATACAGATCTTGCATCATAGAAATGTACAGTTGAAGCCTAACCAAAGTCACCCCAACAAATTAAAATAAAGACTGAGTCAAAATTTATGGACAAATAGACATTTTTCAAAGGGGTTGTGGGGAGATGTAGCTATTCCAAGCAGAGAGAATAGTACAGAAAAAGATGTAGAGGCATGAAATATTATAGTGTGTTCTGGGGAGTTAAAATCATCTTAGTGCTACAGAAGTCCAAAGGAAGTGCTGAAACAGAGGGCATGGTTGTGGAGGATGGAAGGTGGCAGTGACAGAAGATGAGGTTATAAAGACAGAGCTGCAGCGACATATTAGACAGCCTTGGACCAGGGAACATGGATCTTTTCCTGAAGACCTCAGGAGGGTGGCAGAATGATGGAAGAAACAATTTCAGGTAGAAATTTAATTGCCCTAAATTTTTTTTTGAAAAGTTGAGCTACTATCTCATTTCTTTTAAACCAATAAGGAAACAAGTTCAGATAGAAAGATGAAGGGATATAGCCAAAATCATGCAGTTTGTAAATGACAGAGTTGGATTTTGAACCCACTTCTTTCTGGCTCAAAACCCACATTTGTTTTACAATCTCATGATGTTATTGCTTGAAGTAGCTCCATTCCAGAGACTGGAAAGAAAATGAATGGAAAGCAGGTGGGTAGAGAGTGCTCAGCAGCTTCAGACCTGCTCATCCAAGATTGTCCTGTTGCCAAAATAAACTGTTTCCTTCAAGACTTTTATTAAAATTCCTAATATAACTGTTTCCACTCTGAATGTTTAAAAATGTTTATCAGGAAACATGATGTTGTAAGATGAAGTCACACAAGAGCATGAAGAAAATAACCACTTCAAAAAAGGTGGAGCTTCTTGAACTCTCATAAGCCAGGTTGGCAGTGTTTTAAATTTAAAAAGTCAGGCTGCCAAGAATAGCTGGTACAGGTCCTCCATGCACAATGACACCCAGTGAGGACAAAGACCTCACCAGCAGCCCCCTTGCCTAGTCCCAGCACTAAGCTGTCTCCATCTGGAGTAAAAGACCCATTTTTCCACTCATACAAAAGTGCCATATGGATTAGCAGAAGCCATCCTCAAGAAAGAAGGATGCATCAGTAAATTGGCAGTTGCCATCAAAAGTTTGCCATCAAAGTACATTTTATATTAAGGGGTACCACCTTAACTATTGTTTGAATAATTTGCATAAATGGTAGCATTTAACTTGAAGTTTGGTGGTGCTTTCAACCACTATGCCAAATTGTTGTTAACCCTCTTATGCATTGAATAACCTTGATTGACCCTATAGGTTGTGTTGTTGGGTTTTGCTTTTTATTTTGTCCTGACTGTTATGGAAAGAGCTGCAGTACAGGAGTCAGAGAATTTATCTTTCTCCTCAGTAGGTGACTGGCCTTTGCCATGTTGGTTATTTTATCAGAGCTCCATTCTACTTAGCTTTGAAATGGGCATAATGATATCCACATCACAGGGTGTTTAATGGGCAGTTCCTGGTTAGGAGTGAGTGCTAAAAAGTGGTCATGGTAGCATGTGTTTGCATCATGTGTTACACAGTAACAGAGTCAAGGTACCCTGGTGCACCTTCACCCAACCTGGCTTGAAACTGCCATTACTCCAGATTCCCCAAGTGACAGGTTCACTCTAGGACAAATGATGGGCATGCATTCAAACTGGGAAGTGGTGAGAGAAATATAAGGGCCAGTACTCCAGATGGCCACCTCCATACTACCTTCATCCTATATTTTTTTGCTACCCTCTCTTTGAAACTTTCTTTGGCTGAAATCAAATTCAATGGGGCACTTTAAAATTTTTTTAAAGATTTCATTTATTTATTTTTAGAGAGAGGATAAGGGAGGGAGAAAGAGAGGGAGACAAACACTAATGTGCAAGAGAAAAATATCAGCTGCCTCTTGCACACCCCCAGCCAGGGACCTGGCCTGCCACCCAGACATGTGTTGTGACGGGGGATCGAACTGGAGACTTTTCAGCTTGTGGGAAGACACCCAACCCACTGAACCACACCAGTTGGGGTTCAACAAGGCACTTTTTAAGTTAATATGATATATGTTATGTAGGAAGCTACACATTAATTCATGTATAATATGTATTTAGATTATACATTAATATAAGTATCTAAATTGTCTCCTTCAAGTCTTTCCTCAAATGTAACCTTCTAAGTGTGGTCTACCATGACCACCCCAAAATAATTCCCTACCTTCTCCGTTGAACTCCCTCTCCTCCTTTCCTGCTTTGTTTTTCTCTTCTTAGCAATTTTTACCTTCTTATATACTTTTTAATTGTTATTTTGTTCATGTTCTGTTTCCCTCCTCCCACCAGAATATATATATGCCCATTAGAACAAGGATTTTGATCTTTTATCTAAATTGCCTTTTAATTTTTTTCCATTGCCTGGAATTTAGTAGGAGGTCATTACTGAAAAATAAAATTATATTATTGTTGCTTTCCTCCCCTAATTTCCAGGACCTGGTAGCTTATTTTGTACAGACTTGTCAATGTAATACTTGCTTTAAATAGTCAAGATACAATTCCAAATAGATGCTCCAATTAGCATACTTAAAAATTTTTACTTGACCCATCATTTATGAAAACAAAAGTAATTTTTCAATTGTCCAGAATGATACATTTTCCCCTGGGATAAGAGACCTGAAGGTGCCTTTGTTTATTTCATAGGAAAATAGAAAATAAAAAGTATCTCTCCCATCTGTGATTTTCTTTCTGTATTCTTAGAGGCTCCTAAGATTGCAATGTCAATCTGAGGTATTGCCTAATAGACAGTAATTAAAGACTTAAATCTCGACACAAACGATTCAGCGATATTACTCTGAAAATGGAAAGAAAAAATAAAGTGCATCTGCTCCAAATCTCTCAATGTGCAAATACTTGTTTCTAAATTGTCAACTCCATATATGCGTGTGTGTGTGTACATTTCTTTTTATGTTGCTTTTTAAATAATGGTTATTTTGAGCAAGTGAAGAGCTTTACTTTTGTCATCTATGCATAACATTAGTATGAAAATAATGAGACTTTTTTTTGGTGACTTAATTGATTCACTGAATTTTCAGATGCTCGTTAAATGGTGAAGGCAGATGAGGTGACAAAGAATTTTTAAATCTTTTTTAAAGTAATGTAATAGAAACACAAATAAATTGCAATATGTTTGCGTTAAAGAAAGATTTACCAAGACACCATATAGAAGTATGTGGGTTGAAAGGAAGGGTGGATAGCTTTCTTATAAGGGAAATAATAAAGTGGTACATAATTCAAAATCACAGACAGCTTAATCACATACATATAAATAGCGACATCCCATTTTATTTGTTGGAACTTTATTTTGCTTAACTCACAGTGATTTTTCTTTCCCTTTCCTTGAAGAACTGGTTTTCGTTCCTGAGTTTGGGAAGAGGGAAGGTGATTGAAATGTCAGTAAAAAAAAATGAGGAAGAACTAAGCTATCTGTGTCTGAAGGTTACAACCTGTGTTTGTTGTTTTTTTTTTTCAAATGGTTAAGATATGGCTGCTATGGTATTCCAGAAAAAAAAAAGGGATTTGCATCAGCTGGCTCTTGTGCATGGGAAGCATTTCATCCTAAGCCTAGTGTGAACTTCCCAGAATGGTACCTCCAGCTGATGGAAGCTGAGCTTCTGTTGTAAGCAGTGCATATTATGGTATAAAATTTACTGCAAAGGGGAGTGATATGAATATAGAATGTATACAGTAGCTTACTGCGTGCTAGCAGGTCTTTTCTGGGCTCCTAAATGTTAACTGGATAGTAATGTAAGTTATTACACTCATTAAATTAGGCCACAAACAAGTCAACAGTGATTCAGCAAAATGGCTTTGTTTGTATAGTGCAAGGAAGTCTGATAGATATCCAGTCACACATTTATGGCTAAATGGATGAAGATTTTAACATTACAGCCTAATAAAAACCCCATACTGTGTGATTAAATAAGAGGGAAAGCAGTAAAAAAGAGAACGTGTAATGACGGTAACATGTAGGTCAGTTACAATTTAATTGTCATTGCTCTTCATTGCTAACATATCAATTCTCTGCTGCTTAGCTGAGCAGAAAACAACAACTTAACATGTACACTGGGCCCACTGACGAGTCGTCAAACCCCCACTTCCATCACCTGCTTTTGACTACTTCCTTAACAACCACATGAAGTCTTCCTGCCTTAATAGGATAATCTTGCTGAAAGCTCCTGCTGATTATTTCTTCCCATGCTCAATGCATCAATGATCAGTAAATTTACTTCACACTCTACATAGATGCTAAAATTAGATTGTTTGCATTACAACTTTCAATACTTCTGCAACAAGAAACACCTGCCTGCAGATTTATATTGTTTTGTTTAATGGTTTAAAATAAAGATAGCCTCGCAGTGGCGATACCTTGATGTACTATATCGGAGGCGCACAATGGCTGATCATTTTTCTTACTTATCCAATTTGTACTGTATTTCTCGCCATATAAGGTATAGCTTCATTATCATTAATTGCAGCTTTAGAAAAACCGAGGAAGTATTTATTCTTGCCAACTTTGTTGCAATTTTACTTATTCAGTGCAACTAAAAAAGGCAGCAGGTAAAAAAGCACTGTATATTTCACTTTCTTTTTTACCCTGGAATCTGTATAATTCACACAGATCTCAAAGGGGCCTTGGCATCTCTTTAAATGTTAGCTCTGAAGAATTGTCTGTCTAGCACACTTATGCTGATCTATAGTAAAGACTTAACCAAGTACGTAACGGAACTATTAATTCAGGTGCCTAAGGTGACATTTTTTATCCAGCTTAGCATAGTCTATTCCATATAGGATAGAGCACAGCTCTTGGTTTAAAAAATGATCCAGCAGAAGCTAGATAACTTTATTAGAATGATTAGAAACATCAACAATTTTTTCTCTTGTTCCAAATCTCATTTGAATTCAGCTTTCTGGGAATCAGGCTTACAGATTCCAAATGTCAATACTATACTCTACTGGTACATTTTCTTTCTTTTGTATCTCATTTTACCTACCTAAGATAGAATTATGTGTCATGAAAGGGCAAGAATAAGAGCCTGAAGTTCAAGATCATGGACAAGCAAAGTAAAACCTGCAGGGACAAGCTCTACCTCTGGATTGAGGCTAAAGGCAGCCTCCGAGCAATGAGAGGGATTGGTTTTGCCTTGGAGATTTGGGAAGATCCTCATGGTTACTTCCAACACTGTCAGTTTCTGAATTCCCAGTTCTCATGTAAGGATCAGAGGTGTATCCATGGCTGTAATCATTAAGAAAGCATTTATAAGAGCCACCTTCCTTGCATTCATTTCTCTTTCCTTTAATCACTGTGGGGTGGGAACTCCTTTCTTTGAGTTCAACTGGGGAGAAGAACAAAGTAGTACATTACTTTTGGTTTCCATGGTGTTCCTTATAAAGATTATGCAAAGTGCTTAATGAATAAGTAACTCTTCTCAACACTTTGTAGATGCAACACTTAAGAGATTTGGACAAAAATAACAATATGAATAAAAAGTTAGCTGTGCTTCTCCAAATGTCTGATTTTCTGCATACACTCCAGTCTACTCAGCTGCACCAGAAGAGTGACTGTCTTCTCTTGATCTTATTCTTTGACATCCATTCTCCTCATCAGTAGGTAGGTGTCAAATTAGTTCCTCCAGCATAGGCAGCTTTTCCTTTCTTTTAAATTTATTTTTAATTTTTTTACCATCTTGGATGATCGTGCCTGCTGGAAGTGGTAACACACTCCCATCTAGGAAATAGATACAGGTACCATGCAGAGGTTGCCTGATGAGGCAGGCCGTACTGCAGATATTCCAACAACTGAGGAAGACAACTAAGGAAGCCCTGGCATCTCAGAACTATCTAATCAGATTTGTTAGTGATAATGGTTGCCTTCATCCTTTTATTTTACCTCATTTGTTGAGTGTTCATATACATTTCTCTTTGTCCCTGTTAGAAATAATAAATTGTAAGTAAAAGACTCATTTTCAGAAGTAACATATATTATCCAGAGGGTGATAAATGCATCGATTTTTCCATAAAAATGAGTTCTGTAGATTTACAAGTGCCTAGCTATCCAAATATAGAAGTGTGATAAATTCAAATTCACAACAATAGATTTAACCACATTATCATCTGGATAATCCATTAAACCATATTTTAACCTATCTGAAAAATAATTGGAAGAAGGTTTGGAGGAAACAGTTTTCAGGTGATGCTAGATAATATTTTTGAATTTTATTTTCTGCTCGTCTAATTTTTAAACCTTGACTAAAAATGCCACGTTCATTTTATCTTTGAATCCAAGAGAAACCTGGCAAATTTCCTAATGACAAACTCCATTCAGTGACTTGAAACGTTGATTCATCGCTCAGAATATTAACTACCTTGATTCTTAGTGTTACACTTAGCTGTTTTAAATGTTAAGGCCAGTTAGGGTTCTTTGGGGCCAATTTAGATTTGTCTTTCTCAAAGCAGCAGGAGTCTAGGTGTGGAGGTGTGGAATGGGGATGCTAGAGCCCCACTACACATAATGTGTGTGTGTGTGTGTGTGTGTGTGTGAGAGAGAGAGAGAGAGAGAGAGAGAGAGAGAGAGAGAGAGAGAGCGCGCGCGCCTGATGCAATGCTTGATTTGTCAGGATGCACTACCACTTTCTGCAAACACCTGCCTTCTATAAGCTTATCTGAAACCTTGACACAATTTTGGGAAGCTCATTAGACTTAAGAGTGATTGCAAATGAAAGAGGATGCACGGTTACTCACTGACATTCATGCCTGCTTTTTAAATCTCTTGCTGTATTGTTGCAGATCTTGATTTCACACTCAGATGCGTAACCCCACATTAATATATGTCTTCTTCCCCAAGATGAACACCGTTGCCTTCCCTGTCTGGCATTATCATTGCCCACCAACCAAATGGATTGCAGGAAATTTGGGGGTGGGGGAACAACAACGATGTCTCAAAACTAACCATGATTTTTTTCCTGTATTCTTTAATACAAGACATTTTTGAGTGCCTACTCTGTACAACCCTGTGCCAAGCACCATGTAGATTCTTCTTGTGAGTGGGGTTCTCAAATAAAATGACAGATATTTTCATCTCCCTAGGGTCATGCCAGAAGTCTATTTCTTTTTATCTTTCCTTATTAAATTATGTTTACCTGAATACATCAGGTTCATTTCACCTAGGCTGGATGTCCCATTAAGCATGACAAGTAGAAGGTGGCAAGATTAATGCCCTTCTTGAGCTTGAATTAGTGTGTCAGCATCTTTCCAGACCTGGGACCAGAGTGTGAGTATATAGGAAGTATTCCATAATGGACCTTAGCCTCTAACTGAACTGCTCAATATTATCCCTATAACAAGACTACTTTTAAAGAACCTCATTATTGGCTTCATTAGATATGTTACTTGCATCAGTGCCTGTAGTTATGCGTATAAAATAGGAGAGGTTAACATAGTATATTTTTTATGTATTATATGGCATGCAGCGTGAAGTAGCCAAAAGGTTTATGGCAATGTAATTGGTAGTTAGTGTGAAATTTGTAAGACAAATAGACAATACCTAGGGTAACCCTTCTAATCCTCTTCTTTCAGTTTTTTACAGCCACCAAAGGGCCTCATTAAGACAGCAGTCAGCACCTTAGTGAAAAGACACAGTGCTTAAGAGTGCCCAAATGTGACAGAAAATCTGCATTTTGTAAATCTGACACCTTTGATAGATTATACAGTGTGAAGCTATTTCTTCTAAGCATTATGATAACGCTTAAGGTTCTCTTCTGAATCCAGCTCTGCTATATTCACATGCTATAACCAGTGAAAAGGAGCCGATTCAACAAAATGAAGCTAAGAAAGTAGAGAGGAACCTTTTTCTATGGCACAAAGCTCTTTACATGCAAAGGGGCTGGAAAGCAGCTGTTGGCATTTCCAAGGACCACTTAATCTTGGGGGTAACATTCCTTTAAATATGAGGATGCTGCTTCTGAATACCAGCATTTCTGTGTGTGGAGGTGAACCTACCTCTGGATAAATAGTAGTTTTATATGCTACAAGGAAAAGATTACTGGCTTTTCATCTGTTTTTACAGATTAATGTTTTACAACAGTACCCAGGGCTAAGGGAATTAATGAAAACCTCACTCTTTATTTCACAAAAGAGACCTTTGAAATCAGAACGAGGAAGAGCAATGCAAATGATGCAAAACTAGGCAATCTTCTCATGTAGTTCTAGGTGGCTACCGCAGCAGAGCACACCATATGAAAGTGACACCGTGAGTTTTAGAAGCACTATTGCAGGCATCCTGGGCAAAGATTCTTCTCCTAAGCCCTCACCATAGCTTCTCCCAAGCCAGCAGAAGTGTTCTGCCTCTATCCTTTCTCTCTGAGTCTAGTCCCCAATGCCCATTTAGAGAAATGTGTACGGACAACTGACAACAAATATGGAAACTGAAACTGGGGACTCTGTAGAAGAAATTGCCTTTAAAAATTCTATATATAAATTTGCATTTGCATCATAACTCGAGGAAAGTGTAGAACAAACATTAAATATGCTTATTTTCTATTTTGGCCCAAGATTGGAGAATGTTTACTAATTACGATAGGGCCAAATGGAATGATGACCTCTTTAGAGTCATTTGTTTCCGGCTGTAGTTGAACGCTAAACTGGTATGTATGTGCATTCCCAGCAACTCCAACAAAGGGAGAAAGGCATGTTCTGCACTCTCCCAAGTTTTCTCTCTCTGGCCAAATGCTATTGAAATGAAGTTCTTGTTTATAGAAACTTTTAAAAATATAGCCAGACAATATTGACCCATATGCTTTATATATTTTATGATGGACATAAATTGCTTAACATAGTGGTAGCATATCTTTATTAAATGTTAAAAGAAGAAAAAATGATCAAAAAGCACCTTGCCTTATTTATGTTTCCGTAAGAAGACAATAGGCTATTCTGTGTAAGCAGCTGTCATTCAAAAGAAGGAAAGCTATCTAACCATTGTTTATATTTTAGTATTGAAAGTCTTCGAGGACAAATTGATAATCAGATGTAAACATGCCAAGGTAATCGCTTCTCTTTCCCCTTAAATATACATGGCCATATCTGCCCACTGGAATTTCCTTTTCAGCATTTTATGCATACTCATTTTGAATCTGCTTATGAAATGGGTTAGTTTTTTTCCCATTGTAATAAAAGAAACCAGTTTTCGTTTAAATGATTCCATTTAGATATTTGCAGTTACTAATAACACAATTTACAAAGGGAAACATTTCAATGACAGGAACCTTGAAATGAATCCTTGAGAATTTGGAATAGATATTGCTTTCTCTTACAATAATCTGGGGCCAGTCTCTACTTTTGTTGAATTCAGTGATGTTTTTTTTGAGGGTCAGAGCTATTAAATTTCAGTCAGTTGCTAGAGGGAGTGGCAGGCCTCTTGGCTGAGAAATCTACTTGAAATTACTCTTTGGGAGAAAAAAAAAAGGTAGAAAATTGCCTCATCAGACCCATCTTTCAACCAACAAATCCTGTGATTCTCACTGTTCTTAATTGTTGACCCCTACCATCTGTGTCAGGCAGTGTGGCAGGAACTCTCCCTTCAAATAAAGATCCATGTTACCTCATCAGAAAGTACTTGTTAAAAGTGATAATGGTTCACAATCAGTACTTAGCCATGTGAAATACAATATCCTCTTTTAAAAATGTGGAGGTTTGGGGCCTAAATTAATACCTTGGTGCATGAGTCATTACATTATCTGAAAATTGTTTGATTTGAGGGGAAAATATCTGTGAGATGCTTTTGTTATCCAAAGAGTTTGAAACGCAGAATTTATTTCATTTGGGAAAGGAAGTTATTGTGTGAGATCTGTTGCAAACTGTTGAGTGTCATTTAGCCTTTAAAAAGCTGCCCTCACATATGTAGTACCAACACTAGAAAATGTATTTAGGAAATTATTCATTTTCTCATAAAATGCATTTTGAAACATCTGAAATTTATGTGGCATGAGATTAGTGGGACTGGACTTAAAAATCACAACCATTTACAGTGCATTCTCATCATCTATGTGGCTTTCCTTGCTCTGAAAAATGAACTGAAAGGGGCATTGTGAATGGAATGTGTGGGTTTAAAATTCAGTGGATTATTCACATCTGTTAGGTGAGAATTAGAGAGTGCTCTGAAATAATGTATTCTTATGTTTTAGAGCTATCACTGCCAAAGGCTACTGACTAGTACGTATCAACATCTGTGTTACTTCTTCTTTAGATTCCTGATTCAATGTGTCTAAACATTTCATTTACTACTGGAATTTTTTAAAGTTGTTTTAAGCCTCTGTTTGATGTACTATTTCACTGAAAGATATCATTAGCAAATATTAGTTAAGGGATTATATGTACAATTAGCCCTAAATAACAGTAACGGAATGTTGTGATTCATATTATTGAAAGAACGTCAGACTCTTGAAACGGTAAATAATGGAAGAAAAATAAATAAAGGTACCTGTATTTTGACAGTGATATTCCACCTCTGGTTTTCCCCTGCGCAAGCGTAAACACGCACACTCTCTCTCACACACACAATCATTCAAATGCCTTTTCTTTCTCTGACAAAAATATTCATTAAAAACATTTCACTGTGCTGCCTTTTAATATAGCACGGGCATTCAACCTGCACAGGAAGCTTCCTGGAACCGTACAAATACTGTGTAATTATCTGGTGGCTCCCTGCTGGCTGCTGCATATTCCAAGCACAAAGTGAGCATCGCATTTCTAGAGCCTGACTCCTGTCTTCATTGTCCCTGCTTGGAATATGAAGCCTCACTTCATTATAGTAGACCTGATCAAACTTGATAGATTTAGCCATTATTCTTGACTGTGTCAACTTTCCACAGTTTTTTCCTCCCTCCTTGGGCTCTTTTGTTTTGCCACCCAGGGAATGAAGAATATTCTGAGTCTAGGTTTCTATCTTTCTCGCCTCTTCTTCTCTTTTTTCCTTTCCTCCCTCCATCCCTCCCTCCCTCCTCTGTCTCTGGGCTCTCTCAGCCCCCCTCCTTCCACCCCATTCCTTTCACCGTTTCTCCCCCCCTTTTTTTTTCCCTCTCCCACCCAAACAAACCAAGGATTCAACAAATAATGTTCCTTGCACATCATGTGATTCAAGGAAAATAAGGCTTGCAATTTTTCTCTCAATTGTCCTCTTTGGTTTTGATTTTTCAGTTACTATAAAAGAATTCCGTGGCGATGTTGACACACAAGGCAGAGATGCTTTGAAAATCCTTTTCTATTTCCTGTTAGCGGCACAGTAACTTTTGCTCTATGATGTTGTTGTGGTGACGGTTGGGCTAGGGCTTTTTCCCCCCCTTCTTTCCCTGGGTCTGTTTTATGACAACTTTCAAAGAGCACTTCAGAGTTCATATTTTCAAGGATCATCCACATCAGGGTATCTTATCAAATTTTATAAATGTCGTAGTGCATTTTCTTTGCAAAAGGCATTAGATCATTGTCTAGGCAAATACAGATGTTAAAACTGGTTTAGCATAACAGATTGCTTTGTAGTTTTGGAGAGTTGCTATGCAACAATAGAGAATTATATCATAGCTCTCACAAAATGTTAGAGTATCAGAACTAGTGCGTGCTGTATTGTTATAATCAGGACCACACTGACCCCTCACATTGTCTTGGAACAAGGTAATCAATACATCAGGTATTTGCTACTGATCTTGAAATACTTATAAGCTCAGGTTATCTTTACCCTAGTTCATGAATATGTTGTAAGGAGATTTTAATCTCTGGGTTTTATTTTATTTTTTTCTGTAGTACCTATATTATCCCTTTGGTGAATCTGTTTAAAATTAGAAAATAATGGTTAATGTTAAGGTCTCCTTATTAAGTGCAAATTATTAACCCAGTAGAAACTTCAGGGTCTTAGAAAGTCCTCTCACTCTCCAGGGTCTCTGCACACTCCAGACCACTCTGCTCCTGCTTTATTCTGTTTATTTTTTGAAAGCAGAAGCCAGGCTCCCAATATGATGCCTCTCAACAAGTTTGCTCACAGGATTCTTATTGTAGCATCTGGTTTTATGCCACAGAAAGAAGGTGTGAGGCAAGTAGGGGTTCAATTTAATATTATCCTCCTTAAATTAAAAATAAAATAATTATTTTTTAGAGTGGCATTTTCAGTCACACCAAAAGCTTCGAGGCATCTTAAAATGTAAATTGCCGTGAAGCAACACAAAGGAGAAAGGGAAGATTTTGAAGGCAATCGCACTGATCACTTAATTCAGTCGCTGCATATCCACTTGGCATAAGGTAATTAGAGTGCCACGTTGCTGTAAAGACAGAAAGCTTAGGGTCCCATTCTGACTCACCCAGACGATAATACATGATTAGAAGTCAGTGACAGATCACAACTGCTGAATGACCCACCAAGGTCTTATCAAGGGCAAATCGCATAATTAGCATGCACTTCGCTGGCAGAGGAGCGCAGTGCTATTGTTCCCGCACAATCAAATTAGCCCCGCCAATGAGGTCACTATTCTGTGACCTTAGACACATTTCATGTTTTATTCCCTGCTCGTCGTCACACACAGGCTCACACACGAGTGCAATGTGCACACATGCATTCACTCTTAAACTGAACCTAAGTTCTTCGGACACTAAAACCCTGTTTTATGGAGACATTTTTGAAGTACAGTCCATTGACTCTTTAGTTCGTCATGTATGGAATGAGGAATGAGGAAACCCGCTAATGCAGTCTGACCCTGGGGGACACATATGTAATAGAGCTACTTTGACATAAATTCAAGCATCTAGTGAGGCCTGGATCTCATATTACTTGCTCTTAATACACCTGCAGCCCCCCACGTGTGCTAATGAAGTCTTAATACAAGCTTCAGGTCTCCCCTTCCTTCCAGGAGCTGAAATGACCCAGAATGTGTGTCTCCTTGCCCTCACCCCATCTGCATGTTCTTCACTTGTTGTCTACTTCTAGGACCCCAAGCTTCTCTCAGAGAAAAAAAAAGGTTTTGGAAATTGCTGAGGTCTCTCATAGCTCCAGACTATTCTTGCAGCCAAAGTATTACCCCGCTGTGCCACCAACTGTCCCCTGAGTGCAGCTGTTGCAGGGTCCAAGGCTTTTCTTGCTGGGTGACCCGTCAGTCTGCGAAGCTGGCATCGTCTTCCCATTTACAGCAATGTGGGGGGTCCGGACAGAGCCCTTCTTACGACAACTTGAATGACTAAACTTGAAGGCTGTTTTGCTTTCCAGCCTGAAAGTCACTTTCCCGTTTGTTCTATACACTTTATCACATGTTCACTGCACACGAAAGGTCGTTTGGCACTCAGCACAGAGCGGGAGCATATGTTACCTGTGCCCCGTGATTTCCATCACTCGGCTGCGCTCTCTGCGAACCAGGTGTCACCGTGTAGCCCCCGCTCCTGGATCTCATTCTGCTGACATCACTTGCTACTGAAATTCCTATCTATTATTTTAAAGAAATTGTTTACATCTTATCATATTAAAACCAAGTTTTGAGTCCTTAATGAGGTTAATGACAATATTTCATTCTATTAAGGGCTAAATAATTTCTGATTTTTATTTTCTGAATCTTGCCCCAATAGGACTCGCAAGTTACTAATATTAAGATAAGGCTCACATGAGTTGAGGTTTTATGACATTGTCAGAAATATCTAGTCCAAATTTTACTTAGCACTTATGAGAAGTCTAGGGGATATGGATTTGTCAGAGGAAGGGACTCTGGCTTGAGGCTATTGTTGGGGGTGTGAGGGTGGCTTGAGGTGTGGGAAGCTTTGGCTATATGGTGCAATCAAGAAGCAATGGGCTGAATATCAGATGACTGGGGTCTAGCCCTGGCTTTGAACCTGGCCAAGGCTCCTTTCATTCTTGGCCTAGATGTTGTCATCTGCAAAATGACTAGTTTGGGCAAAAGACTATCTCTGATCCCTCCTAACAATAACATCCTATGTTTCTAAAACCCACGTGAAAGTTTTGTTCCAGTCCATTTGGTTATATTTTGTAATCAACTGCTGTCCTAAATGTCGCATGTCACAGCTCTGATCATTGTCACTGAGGGGGATGTTGCAGATGTAGGGGACAGAGACCTCAGCATTCTAACATACACAAGGGGGGGGGGGGCGGTGAGAGTATCTATTGTTTATAAGATGTTCTCTCCCACCCACCTTTGATGCATACACCTATAATTAAACACCAAGGAAGGAGAGAAGCCAATGAAAGGACAGATGATTTATGTTTAAATAATATGTTTCCAAAGTGTCACTGAGCAGGCAAGTTCATCTTTGAGCCAATTAAATAATTCCAGCTCCAACTTGGCTTCTTCTGTAATTGTTCTATTTCGTGATGCTTGTGTTTTAATGGGTGGTGTGATTTTACAACTGCACTGTGGTACTCCCGTATTTTCTTGGGTTGGATTTCAACAGTCTTCTGTTTTCTAAAGCTGAAATACATGGATATTTTAACAGAAGGATATTTAAATTAGAGTTCAATGATACAGGGTCCTCCCTAAGAATTTATTTCTAAAGTATATTTTATCGATTGCAAATGTCTTGGCCATCAGTGCTAAATGCATGGATAAAACATTTTTCTTGTGTGGCACAAAGATAATTTGTATAGGTGTTGTTCATTGTACAAACACAGGGATATCTCCCTTCAATGGGAATTAATATTGTCATTCTATAGAATGGTAGCAATATTTGTGTGCCATGAAAGTTCCTGAAAACATTGTATTTATAATGATTGTGATAAGCTATTCCATCCACCTGGTATTTAGTCTTCATGGTAACTTCTTTTTGATGAAAAAATATAGAGAATGATGCACAAAGGAGCAGTTTTTATACTTGTAATGGAAATATTAAAAAATGACCCATTTTTGCAAATTGTCTATCTAATAGAGATTTTACAGCATCTGTAAAATATAGACACTGCAGCATGCAGAACTATATATGCTGTAAGGGTGTGTGTCAATTTGCATAAGGTGTATATTTTCATATGTGCACTCCATGTACATTACATGTATCACATATAAATATAAATCATGGTACCCAGTGTCTCAGGGGACCCCCTCCAACCTTAGTCATCTACTGCAAACCATGAAAGTCCCCTAACAAACAGGATTAAAATTCACTCCTTTCAACCATCCCAGACATTTATTCCTTCCTTTTCATTGAGCTACATTTGTCTGATTTAACAAGATAAGATTTGAGTGCTGATGCAGCCCGTTGTTAATGTAGCAGCCGCATCCGCCATACCATCGACACTCGGCATCAGAGGGATGCATAAATCAGGTATTCAAAAAAAATTAGATATGCAGCACACCAGTTTTATAGTCCCAGCCTCAGAAATTGAAATGGCCCAGATTAATGTATTATATCTTACACACTGTCCGAGTGAATCAACTTTAATATATTGAACAGATTCGCAGAACAAGACTTTGTTATCTAAGGAGCACTCGGAAGAAGGAATTGACCTGAGGATTTGATTTGGTTCAGGTAGTTCATGTTGTACAGCAGCATTTGAATAGTTTCACATAAAAATAAAATTTGTATTAGAAATATTTCACATCATTCCTGGGCTCATCTGCACGACAGCTTTGCAGAGGGCCAACATTATAGAAACAATGTCCAGCCAAGATATGATTTTAACCTTTGCTTCTGACATGGCAAAACAATGTAATTGTAATTTTAATGCAAGCTGCTGTTTCTCAGCAAGGCAGCTTGTACAGGCTGACTTTAACTAGTTTGGATTTTGACTTGAAATGAAATGCCCATTGAATTGCTCATACAATAGAAGCACCACAATTTGTAGCGTTCCATTCCCAAAGGCTCAGTCGGGGCTGAAGCTGTCCTGTGAAGAAGCTGCTTTTTATACTGTTGGATGCCATTCCAGGGAAGGACGAGCATGGAAGCAGTGTGAGGTTAGGGGACAGTAGCTCTTTTCCTTACCAGGCTGAGATAGTCATGATGAGGGAATAGTCTGGGCATTTGAAACTTTCCCCCTGACTGCCTAGAAGAGGTGAGGGATGAGGAGAAGAGCAAAAATTGAAGTCTTGGGAGAAATCATCTTCACTTGAGTGGTGGGGGTGGGGGTACACGACAAAGTATTTCATCCTTCCATGGCTGTCTCCGTTGTTTCACATTCTAGAAGGTCCTCTTTGTGTAACCTCAAGAGCTGCCAGGCTGTGCTCTCTTTACAATGAGCCTGAATTCTTCTCTTCTCAACACTGCCAGCTACGTGATCCGTGGCAGACTGTAAACTACCCCCTCCCCAGAGTTGGGATTCTACCTGTTAATGCATTTGATAGGCCGAATGCTGGCAATAGTGATGATGAGTTTCTCATTGAACTCAGAAAAGGCAGAGAAGAGTCATTAGCTGCAAAGACAGCACATAGACAGCACATGGCAGGACAAATACTAGCTCCTGTCCCACGTGGATGCCAGGTAAACAAGAAGCCAAAAGAAAGGCAGACTTTCTCCTGTGATGGTGCTCCAGGCCTTGTTTACCTTAATAACAATTCTTTTGCCTCTTTGCCCAATTAGTTGTGCCTGTTTCCCATGCCTTTGGTTTCTTCTGGTTTTGCAGGGATTGAAGGTCCAAATGATCTCCCCAGGGAGCAACAACTAAAGGGCTGGCTTTGGCATGTTCAGTGAACTTCATGGGTTGGTGGCTAATGCCTGTTTTTCTGTGACTGGTGACACCATATGTGAACACCTCTGACATCAGAAACCTGGTTATGCTTTAACAACTATTACTGCTCTTCTTTTCATCTGCCTAGTTCACATTTACTTTTCAGATGTCAATATACATGTTAATTTCGACTGGGATCCCACACCTCAGCCCTCTTTTGCCTTCTCTCCCACCAACCAAATTCAGGCTGGCTACCCACCTGCATAATATAAAACCCATCTACATGCTCTGCTTGCATCCTGTGTTGCCCTTTGTCACGTGTTTACCTGCTAGTTTACCTGCTAGTAACTGCCGACCTAAATCTCTTTCTCCCTAGAGAACTCAAAGCTCTTTTTTTTAAGGTCAGTTTTTTTAAAGATTTTATTTATTTATTTTTAGAGAGGGAAGGGAGGGAGAAAGAGAGAGAGAGAGAGAAACATCAATGTGCGGTTGCTGGAGGTCATGACCTGCAACCCAGGCATGTACCCTGACTGGGAATTGAACCTGCGACACTTTGGTTCCCAGCCCACGCTCAATCCACTGAGCTATGCCAGCCAGAGTTCAAAGCTCTTTAAGAATGTCTTTTTCATAATTCTATCTCTCATTCTTAGTACAGTGCCAGGCACATAATAGAGTTTCAAGTATCAGTAGAATTCACTTATTTATTCATTCAACAAATATTTTTGAGTGCCTACTATGTGGCAACATGGGTCTAAGCTCCAGGAACACAGCAGCGAACACAGCAAGGTTGCTACTCTCACAAAGTTTACATTGTCAAGTGGCGGATAGACATGGGCAAACAAACAAGTATGAAATGAGCCAGATGAAGTTCGCCCATATGAGACCCACAAAAATGGCAATTTCTTGTGGCCCAACCTAATACATCCCGTGCCACGTGGAGATAATGAGCGCATCAGCACCATAATGGTGTTTGACAGCATCATCTGAGTCATCTCACAGTGTAAAAGGCTCTCGCTTGAGCTTATTATATTTTAACATAAAAATTCTCCAAAAATCATCAGACGAAAATCGGGCACCATTAGTCAGATGGATATAGCAGTTGCCCTAATGATTACAGAAACAGCAGTGCTCGTGTCCCTGTCCACATGTGTTATTCTGCAGCATTTACGGGGCAGTTCCAGGCCCTGCTTCTGAACTCGGGCTCTCAGAAATCCTCAGAGCCCCGAGAGCCAGCGGTTGCCAGTTTCCTCTGTGGCTCAGGTCTGGCCCCTGGCTGACAGGATTCTCTTTGTGCCACAGTGCCTCTTTTTCCTCAAAACCTGTATCCCTTCACCTTGGATCCAGTCAGTCACTGCCACCATGCTGGGAAGTGATTTGGGGGCCAGCAAGCCAATGAAAATGAGACCAGGAAATTTGTCCATCTCTTCCTCCCCCGAGCGAGGAGTGCCAGAGTCCGGAATTGAGTTGCAAGTGGCCAGTGAGCTCCTCTCCCCCACTGACTTTCGCCTGCCCAAAGGCCATCTTCAGGCCCCCGATCCGTGTCCACAGAGTGGCCATCCTATGGTTCCCGAGTCTAGGACACTGAGGGACATGTTTCCTCCAGCAGGCACATTTGGCACATTATTTCTCACAGCATGTTCCCGTTGTAATATCCAGCTTTGACAGCGCACATTCTCTGAGTGTATATGTGAAAGTGTCAAAAAAAAAAGTGCTAACATTTCTACTAGTTCAGATCATTAATTTTCTCAAGGAATTACTAAATAAAATGACGTTTTAAAAAAGCCCTCCTACACTGCCATTTCTAAAGTTTTATTTGGAATGTTGTGTGTCCTTAACTGCTTTTTTTCTTTGCACTTAGCTTATTTTTTTTCCAGTTTAAAGTTCATAGCTCTTTTATGTGATAAATATTTTTGTACATTTTAAAAATTATGTAGCAAACAATGCTGTTTGGTAGTTTTTGCTGGCATATTAAACCCAAAGAAAGCAAAGAGAAGTTGCTTTCTGTGACCTCTTACCCTTGATTTCACAGACCCTGACATCAGGATACCTGTACAGTAAACTACAATGGGTGACAGATGTTCTCCTGTAACACCTTCACCTACCTGCATCCTAAGAGACTACTTGGAGATCCACAAATATCTTCCAGTATTCCTGTATCACTCTTTCATTAAAATCCAAAGTGGATTTAAGTTCCATTATAGAGATTTTCCCAAGACTTCTGGAGATTTGAGATGGAATCAGAAGTGCTGTATTCTCTTAGGCTCCTCTGACTCTGAGTTCTTGCTTTCTCTGAGCTCTCTCCCCATGTTCAGCCACACTTATGAGGACGGTCTGCATTCCCTCAAGCACCACAAAAAATGAGATGTTACACATCATATGCATTTATTGGTGGTTTACAATAGTAGAGAGGGATTGTAGTATAGAACAGAAAACACCTTTAAATCGACTATGTGACATCTCTGCTCTGTAGGTCCTTGAATGTCCTCCTCACAGGTATGTCCACATGGCCTGGTCTTCCCTAGGACTCAGCCTTGGGCTCTTCAACTAGGGCTATTCTTCCTACTCTGATCCTTTTACTGCCTCTAGCTTCCCCCAGAGTTTCAACCTTCCCCCTCACTCTGGTCCTCCCAGCCCACTAGAGGAAAACTGAAAATTTCTTGAAAGTAGTTCTGCAGAACAATTGAACACTTCTTTTCCCCATTGCACGGGTATCTACTTTTGCATAACTGAAAAGATCCATCAACTGGCTACCTTAAACAAAGAGCCATCTCCAGCTACCACTGTGATGCCTTCAAGGGCTTTCCTAGGAAGGAGAAGGCATTCTGATCTTCCTACTTTTGTAAAGCTGGTGTTGTCCCTTACACTGGCTTTCTTTTGCCCACTGGTCCAATCTGGGTTGATCATAAACCAGAGTTTATCTAGTAACATATCCTCCCCTTCTTCTGCTCCCTTCCAAGCATTTGTTTGAAATTTTCATGACTCAAGAAACCAGGTTTGAGGGCCCGTGAAATCATTACTTTCCCTGAGGACTGAGAGCTAATCTTTGAATAAAAGTTCTGGGCCAGTTTTTATTTTTCTCTATTCTCAGTTATCATGTGATACAGTGTCACATGAGCATGAGTCTAAGTCATTTCTTTCCATCCAGAACTAAACTTGGTTTGGTTGTGATTCACCTGTAGACATGCCATCCACCACGCTTTAACTAATCTGAAAGGCAAATATAAGATGAAGCCTATGTATTGTAATAATAACTTAAATGGCTACCACATATTAAGCATTTTCTACCTGCAAAATACCATGTCTAAGCATTTTCTACCTGCAAAATACCATGTCTAATGCTTCTACCATTTAAGCTTTATTAAGCATTGTGTGATAGAAATTATTAACCTATCTTACAGGTTAAGAAAAACAAACAAAAAAACAGAAGCACTGATAGGTCATGACTTGCACAAACTGACAGAAACAAAAGGCAGGATTAGAACTCGAGTCTTTTGTCTCCAGGATACAATTTCCCAACTGTTGTATCACATCTCTACACAGACGATAAAGGGCTAGCATGGTGTGTATATGCCAATGGGCCCATGGCTTCAGGTCGGTAATAGACAAAGTCTAGAATTCATTAAAGCCAGTTAAAAGAAAAGGGAGGTACCACAAATTCAAGCATTTTCTTTGAACAGAGCTAAATTCATGTTTGATTTAATTACTACATTGCTGTTGCTTGGACAGCTTCTGATATTTACTTAATAATCTAGTTTCATCAGAATATGTTATAACGATCTTTGGCTTATTCATTTCCACTTTGTATCTCTCTGAGAAGTTTTTACGGTATGTCCAAGCCTGAAGATCATCCAATGGGTCCATTTTTCCAAAGCATGTAAAATCAAGCATCTTGATAATGTGTGAAACAAACATTAGTGGGAACTTAGAGTTGATTTTTATGGTGCTTCTGAAGGATGATGTTTGGAATGTGATTCAGAATGCTCTTTGTTACCCATCTTACATACTCAGAGTATTCGAGGTGTGCTTCCCCAGGCAGCATGGTTTTCTACTGAACCTCCTTTAAAAATGGGCCCGTGCTGGTGTGAATCCTGGTGAGTCATCAGTGCAGGATGCTGGGGAACAGCACAGGAAGGAGAGCAAGCTGCTGACAGACTCCCGAAGGGCCTCCTGCTCCTAGGTGTGCAGTCCCTGTGAGACTGCACAGAGGCCGCTTGGAGAGTCCTATTTTCTAAACATTTCCTAAATGCCCTAACAAAGAGTGTACAAGCCCTGGCTGGTGTGGCTCAGTGGACTGAGTGCCAGCCTGCGAACCGAGAGGTCCCTGGTTTAATTCCTTGTCAGGGCACACGCCTGGGTTGCGGGCCAGATTCCTGGTTGTGGGCGTGTGAGAGGAGGCCAGTCAATGCTCCTCTCCTTCTTTTTCTCCCTCCCTTCCCCTCTCTTTAAAAATAAACAAATAAAATCTTAAATAGATAAAAAAGTGTACAAGGATCTGAGAAAGACTAAGAAACTCATGACAGTGCTCTGAGAGCTGATCTAAACATCCACAATCCAAAAAAAGAAAAGAAGTGGAAAACTCCAGTCATCCAAATGTTTTAACAGTCAACATCTAGGTGTTTTTTATGTTGGTATCATGTGAACAAAACCATAATGTTTTGTGTTTTGTTTTGGGTTTTTTTGGCCAGTGGCCCAAATTGGGTGGAGTGACCTGTACATTCCTAAGATTCTTTTTTCTTTTAGATGATGAAAAGATTATGTTAAGCTTGGAGTTTGGTGATGAAAGGGACCTTGGAACTCATCTAGTCTATTGGGTGAGTGCCCATGAGGATTTGACTTGGATATCTTAGTGACACTACTAACTTCAGGGACAGAGATGAAACAGACTTCTGCTCCTGGTCAAGTCTTCTTACTCTTATGTCAGGCTGGATATTCCTTTCTAAGGGAGAGGAGGGTGGGCGGCTAGAATTTTCCACCTTTAGCAGTGGTTAGACTTTCTTGTTTCCAAATACAGACATTATTAGGCCTGCATGGGTAGGAATTACAGCATAGATTGTTGCATCATTATTATCATCATCAAATATGTGGGCTGAACACACAGTGTATGAAAAACCCCTGACTCGGCTCAACAGAGCATGGGGAGAGGTTTACATCACCAGCCCACACTTTAGTTCATAGTGATGCCATTGAAAATAATCATTTATGCAAACCTAGTATTTTAGAGACCATAATGCAGACGAAAGAAAGTCAGGCCTTCTTTAAATAGATTTTGAATGCAACCCTCCCTAAAACCAACTTTTTCATGAGAGCATGTATGTAATGGAATTTTGAAAGTATTTGAGAAATGCAAAGAACTTCATTTTCCTAGCATGGCTAAGGGAAGGGGGTACGTGTGATGGGAGGGGGAGTAGGGTGTGCAGTGGCTGAGCCTGTGAATAGGTCACACCAATGTAACTTCAATAGCATAAAGATAGTTTTTTGATGCTATTGACAGAGCTATGATGAAAGTATATGTACAGTGAGGAATGTAGGAAAGACAAATAAGAGTATATGAAAAAATTTATGAAAATATTTTTATTGTGCTTATTTTTGCTTTTAAGAAAGTCCGGAAGGGTCATATTTTAGATACGTTGCATCTAAGCCTTTATACTCCAAAAAGAAACATGAATTTTCTACTCTAATGAGAACAAAATTCATTAGGTATTTGGTATTATTTCAGAGTTCCAGCTTTTATTACATGCCATTCCTTTTGAAAACATTGAAAACAGTGAAGACCTTGACCCTGCCAGGCTGAGAGTAGCGTTCTTGGTGCCTCGGGGAGTCCCCAAGACTACTAGCCCTTCTATTTTTCTTCCTTGAGAAGAACGCCCCCACCCCCTGGCTATCCCACCAGCAACACTGCCGCTACCACGCACCAGCATAAAGCACAGATTGCTGCCCAGCTCCTTGGAGAGGGGCCAGTGCATTTGTCAGGAATTGAAAAGTTTTGGAGCCAGTTCGAGGACTTTCTGGTACACAAAGCGTTGGCTGGAAATGTGGTTAAGTATTAAATGGGATGTTAATTTTCATGAATATTTTCCTCATGGTTGTAGCTTGTGGTCATTGAGCAATTTAGCAATCACCATGTGGTCTGTTGGATACACAGCCTGGGTGAAGTTCAAGAAATTAGCAGCCAGTCAGTGGGGAGAAGGCCAGAGCTCAAATTTATGTGTGTTTTTGCATTCTTTTTTATTTTTATTTTTTCTTCTCTATGCCTCAGGGGGTGGCTGATTCTTTATTAAATCTTTAGGTGCAACCACATGCCTGAGACCTGCACATACCTCCCATTTGGTGTTCTTTCACATCGCCAGCCGTTTCACTTAGCCTGCGTTTGTCAGGCTGGTACTCTAAAATCCAAGACTTGTTGGTCAGTTCATTCTTTGCCTCTTCGTGTAGGATATATCACCTCATTAGCTCCAAGGACACTTATGTCCAGGTGCAAGCCATTCCGAATTTCATTGTTTTCTTCAAAGTGATGGGTGTTTGTTGGACTTTTAGAGGTCACA
The DNA here is from genome assembly GCF_004126475.2 of Phyllostomus discolor. NCBI lineage: Eukaryota > Metazoa > Chordata > Mammalia > Chiroptera > Phyllostomidae > Phyllostomus > Phyllostomus discolor. Next base: position 38,463,505 of record NC_040908.2, read on the forward strand.
GGCCGTAAGAGAAGATATTTGATATGAAGTCTATGGAAAATCTTGGCTGGTTATCTGACATGAATACCACTGTACTTTTATAGTGTGCCCTCCCTGCATCTCAAGATCTTAATTAGCTCTCATAACACCTTATGAGGTGTCTAAGGCTGGAAATCTATCACGGTCCCCTTTTTACAGCCTCCTATAGTCCATAGAGGAGGGTTGTGTGAACATGGGTTGCCCAAGATCACACAACTAGGACTTGAAGATATGTTTCCTTCTTCTCTGTCATTTATTCTCCAATTCGGTGACCTAACTATGTCATGAGGAATTTGTTTTTAATAAGAGAAACCTGCTGATGACTTATCTTTCTAAATTTTAGTAAGTTATAGCAAGTTAGTTTTCATTCTCATTTATTTATATCACAGTATGCTTTCCTGAACAGAGGAAATAGCGCGCATGTGCTAGGAGTTGTGTGTGACACATGAGCCTTAGAGCATCTCATGGTGCAACCAGGAGGACGGGGAGAGCACACAAATCGTGCCTGAGATGTTACTGATGAGAGTTTGAGACTCCTCTGCTGAGCTACCCACTGCTGGATACTGTATTAAGAGGAGCTATTCCAACAGGGCACCTTTAATAATCCTCATTATTTAAATGCCACCCATGACAGAACCCAAGAAATCAGACTTTTCAATATCCTCGATCTCTTGTTCAAGGAAGGAAAGCTCTAATTTCTGATGTTGCCTCTTGAGAATTAAATAGTAAGTCAATCTGAAATAAATTTCTTAAAGTCCATTCATAAAAATTATTATTTATCTGGTTTAGGGATTATTCCACATATAATTAGTAATATATAGTAAAGTACATGATATGTCTATATTTTATAAATATACATTATATATTTCTCTTCAAATATACACATCCATACATATAAAATATATGAGCAACACATTTTTAAATTCAGTATTGTCAGAAACTAAATTCTTCTACATATGTAAAATTTTGACTTTCTTATCTAAACACTTTTAAAAAATATGTTAACTGTATGGAAGGAATTTCCTATAAACTGTCTTACATACTTCCCTTTCAGGAAGAGAAGAAAAATATGAAACTCCTTTAGCCTTTTTTGGATGCTTGTGTCAATATTATCAACAGAACTTATTTGTTTTATTCTCTTACGAAGATACCCTTAGGTGCTGTGGCCTTGGAGATTATTTGCCACACTTTATTATATGTTTGTGTCTCTTTTCAGGATAACAACTCTGTGTTTTAGAAGTTTCACCCTGATATTCTCTGGCATTCTTGTAATTTGCTTCTTCTTACACATGATATAAAAGCATAAATATTGAGTCTAAAATAAGAGTTTATAGGCGCTGAGTGATTAAAGCACTTATAAACTACCAGGGCATTATTGTATGAGATTATAACCCCAAACTGCTCATTCTGGGCACCCCTATTCTTTGTTTTCTCTTTGGTTTCCAGGTGGGATATAAAAAGTGGAGGTTGGCTAATAGGCGAAGTGTTACCTCTCCATTAAAAAACAATGAGGTGCATATGAATGCTTTAAATTTTACGGTGTTAGCTTTGTTTAGGTTGGGATGACTAAAGGATAAGCACTCAGTGCTTCTGGCTGTGAGTCATAGGAGAGGAGTGTTTTTATTTGTGTTTTGTCAAGGGTGAACCTGGGAGCACACTACAAAAGGACGGGGCCTCTTTAACAGAGACCCCGGCTTCTGTTCTCCAGAGCTGTGCGGTGTTGGTTCGTTCCTAAAGCAGCGTGAAAGCGTTGATTTTCATTTTATGTTGTGCTTGTGAGGCATTAGCATGATGTTCTAACACTTGTAAATGAATACAGCTCTTGCCTAATCTGTCATTTTAATGCCTTATAGATTTTATTTCACTTGATGTTGTACCAGATTCTCAATAATAATAATCAACTGCTTTGTTGTTCTCTTGCAGAAATTAAATTTCTGCAGTGGGTGTGCAACTAATAAAAGATGTTGCTTGAGGAAACAAAAAATAAATATGATGAATCATAAAAGTTGGGAAGGGGGAGAGGGGAAGTTGCTCCTCGATGAAAGACAATTACCAAACCCGTGGTGAATGTGTCCAATTCTCATACTGTCAACAGCTTAATAACCCTCCCAGAGTCTTTAGCCGCACTCCTCGTATCTTCGAGTGTTAACCTCATGGACTTGGTGTTTTCCCCGATTTCATTTAGAAGCATTCAAATAAAAGGTGAGGGAGTAAAATAACTCTCCTCTTTACTTTGCACCCTAGATAAGTTTGCTCAGGGTTGCCATTTTGCCACTCACGCATACCTTTTATCTTTTCCCCTGTCACGAGCTATCTCTAGAAGAGCAGCATTAAAGGCAGCTGTGTGGGACTCAGAGTATTGGCAAAAACTGTGAAGTGGAAAATAAACAGTGTGTCTATCACCGTGCTACAGGAACACAGCAATCATGGCAGAGAAATGACAGTCAGTGGCAAGCAACTAATTGGTCACCAGCTTTGGAGGAAAGTCTTCCAGACCTCTGCCATTTACCATGTTTTTTAGTGAAAAGATGATGTGGGGACTCTAACCCCTGGAAGAAAGAGAATGAAGAGTTAAGGTGGCAAGGCTGGGCAGGCACTTTGGAGACTGAGTGATCGTAGACATCCTGTGCTAGAAAAATAGTTGGCTCCCTGAAAAAGAATTCATTTACCCTCTTGTGCACAGCCATTGTGTAGGTCCAACATCGGTTATGTGGTGAATGTTGTATTTCACACAGCTTCTTCCTGAGAAACCTAGGCTCAAGTGAATTCATAGTGGTGACTAAATTTTCACTAGTGTCTGCCCTTTTTCCCCCCAATTTTATCCATTTAATTTATATTTTCTTCTAGAAAGATTGATGCATGGATGAGATAAAGGAAAGCAAGAGGAAACGTGATCATCTACCAAGAGGAAATGGGTGGTCTAAAACATAAACATTTAACTAAGGAAAAGAGAGGCAAATGTGAGGTGACAGACATTTGTACTGCCAGATCTAGAATTGTGTAATATTAAATTATGTTAAAGTGAAAAACCTTAACATATAATTGAATTTAAATAAGCATGTGAGCCCCTTCCCAAACTGTACATTCTATATGGGGAAACAAAGGATTAAGAAAGAGTGCCTCATCCAAAGAAGCACTTTGTTTATGTATTTAATGTATATCCACAGAGGGTGTCTCCATTCAGTACAGCTTGGTTGAATGATGCCTTGGTGCATACTGAGTTGCAAACTCAAAAAAGCAAGACATCATCCTGGTTGGTTGCCTTAATCCAAGTGAAAATACAATCTAAGAATTGTCAAATACTTTAAAATCATGTAATAGCTTCATAAATTTATGCACTCTTTAAGTGATCTTAAGCCTTGCACAGATGAATTTTGGAGGGTCCACAAACCTCCTGGAATTGTACCCCTTATTTTGCATGGATGTGTGTGCATTTTGAAGGTGCTGAAAAAGATCATTAGCTTTCCTTAGATTCTCAAAGAGGTGAAAGACCAGGAGGAAGCTAAAATACACTTAAGCATGTAATCTAAAGAAAAAGGAAGGAATGAAAACTAATAAATGTAAGGAAACCTAGGATCTAGTTGTTTATGAAAGTCACATCTAAGTAGGAAAGGCTTGATTAAAAGCATTTTTTAAAGTCATTTGCTTTCATAACTTACTTTTAATCAAAGCAAAGAATCATCTTAGAATTTAAAATGGGATCCTTTTTTGTCCCTATGACTACTTTGCATACTTAAAATAAATATATAACCTAAATTTGTATTACTCTCCTATGTGTGCTTTTATTTTATTTTTTACCCCTCTTTTGCCTTTCCTAAAGCAATAACGTATGTTTTGCCAAGGATTTGCATTGAACAGTACTCATGGTCACCATGAGAACAGGCCTGCCTGACTGTGGGAACACAGCTGACCCTGCACCTCACTGCTGCATTGGCAACCCATCACGGTGTGAGTCTCTGCTTCCCATGTGAGGCCTCCAGCCTCAGAGTGAGCCCAGCATCATTATTGAGGCAGGCTCATTTTTGGAGATTTTGGATTTTTCCACAGGAAAATTTACCCGCAGGACTGCATGATGGCCTTGCAGGACTTTCCTTAGAAATAAAGGCATGGTATTTAGGATTCTTCTGCTCAGTCCTTCAGCCTTCCCTCCCTCCTTCACTCAGAGAGCCTAAAGGCTCTTCCAGCCTCTCCTGCCTTCCTCCCCTAATTGCTTTCATCGATGTTTCCTCTAATACATTTCTTGCACATTGAATCCCATTTTGGTATCTGTTTCTTGCAGTGTTACCGGGGAGACACTCAAGTCAGGGAGACCTCCAGAACTTGTTCCTCTGTTCTTGCCTTCCTCACAAGAGACAAATTCAAGCAAGATACAAACACATATCGTGGATATGAGAGAGCAAGTTTATTTACAAAACACATAGGATCACGGAGATGCAAGAGACACCCAGCTAATCTGGATGCCCCATGTATACAGGAAATAAAGTTAGTAAATTTGCTAGTAAGTTTCATTTACACACTTGAGCTGAGGCTACAAGTAGACACTCAGTTAATCTGAGTGTGCTAAACATTGGGGTTCAGGGATTACACACCTTAGTCAGCTTTTAGGTTCCCCCTCCTTCTTCACCTTCTAAAAGTTGGGAATCATGTGCAGCTACAAAGTCTTTCTTTCTCAGCTAGTAAAGGCTCTTTGTCTTAGTTAGTAGAGCTGCTACAGAGGCTCCCTTTCCCAGCACAGAGTCTCAAGGACTCCCCTCCTTCTGTGCTACCCGTGCTTGTGATGTTCGGAATGCCCAGCATTGTTATCCGACCAGGCTCAGAACTGCTGTGTAGTGGGTGAAATGTGTCTCCCTCATGCTCCCTGCCTTAGTTTACTACCTATCCTGCCTAAGAGGAGGATCTGGACTAATGTAATAATCAAATTCCTATTTTTTCATCATCTACTATGTGCTAAGTAATATGCCACTTTTTCTAATTCAATTATCCAAATCCATAAAACATTTGCTTTATAAAAGGAAAAGCAGTTACTTAGAGAGGTAAAATTACCCAATATTACCCAGCCAGTAGATTTCAGTTACCTTTTGAAGAAGATTCTGCTCTACCCCAGTACCCATGCTCTCTATCCCTGAACTAAAGTAACTGCAATCTCCTCTGATCATAATACCAGCCCTAGTGTTGGATTTTTTTTCTGGAATGTAACTGATTGAAAAGTGATGTGATGAGTATATAGTCATGTGAAGAGTATATCGTCATGTCTTCTCTTTGGCTTTGTGTCAAGAGACTTTGAAATGAAATTCCTGCCTTCACAAAGGGTGGAGTTTGGAATTGACTGATGTGCAGAGGATTTGAGTTACTCATTTGAACCTGCCACCCATGGATGACTTGGTGTTCTTCATGCATTCGTTCAGCGCCCATTGTTAAATGCAGCTCCCAGGAAGTCATAGGGTCAGAGCTGGGGCTTTTATTGTTGACATTGTTTTGGAAAATGAAAAAAATAAATGTTCTTTCAAGGTTCATTTTTTATTGTGTTTGCTAGACAAAATAGAATTTTCAAAGCACAAGTCCTTAGCTCAAGAGCTCCACTCAGTCAGCAGTTATTTTATGTGTCTTTTATCCAGCCTTTATCATTTAAAAAAAGGAAAAAGAGAAATTTACCAATTCAAAGTGAGCTTTTGCTAAACTTGTATCTTTCCCTTGTTTGTCATGTTAATTACATACCAAATAAACCCCATTTCTGAGAATTCTGAAATCAAACTCTAAAACTCCATCAGATACTCATTGGTTTTTAGAGTGGACTAGTTTTTATATAATAATAAATTTGGTATTATTATATACCTCTAAATAAATGCTAATTCTGTTCCTTAGTTTACCTGTTTCTTCATATACCTTGTGAACTACTACAGCAAATATTTAATCTCTTCTGCGTTTTTTTACCTTTAAGATGGAATAACAATAGCATCTTCTCTTGGAGGGTTATTAAATAGACTATACTATGTGCTAGGCCTTTAATTATGTTAACATTTCTTAAGGAAGCAGATCTTGTTCAGCTAATTTTTGGCAATACGATTTTACAATTCTGCCATAAATAGTCATATTCTGCAAACCATAAAAGGGGTAAAACTTCATCTTAACATTTTTGGCTGGATGACACCTTTGATTCAGACACCCTTAGGAAGCAATTTTCCCAGAAATGGCAGAATCTATAGAATCTCAACTTCAACATAGTAGATGCTCAATGAATATCACAAAAGTGTAAAGAAAATAAGGGAGAGGGGAAATGTGGTATAGAATGGGCTTGGTCCTTGAAGATAAGGGAGAAGCTAAAGGGTTCATTAATAAAAGGTTATTCCATCAACTTATTTTCAATTAGTAGAGGACTAATTATTCAAAAGTCACTTTAGGCCTCCTTCAGTATTAATATTGAACATGGAGTTTCCATATTAGAAAAAATACTTGAGAGTTAAACCAATGAATAAGTCAGTAAAATTATTTTGTTGCAGAAGTAGAGTGGTGATGACTATTTTATCACTGTGTGGAAAATTTCCTGCTCATTCAAAGTGAGACCATACTCACCTTCCAGCCTCATCTATTTATTTATAAACTCCAAAAAGGAAACAGTCCCATAGGACACACAGAGATTTTCAAAGAACTTCAAGTACTCAGATGGTGGCCAAAATTTTGGCAGGATAAATATATCCTGAGACATGTCAATCATGGTTACAGATTGACTGGAAAAGTTATTAGTTTAAGAAGAAAGAGGACAAAGAATTCTGCCTATCTTAAATAACAAATTAAACTCACTTGGGGAGAGAAGGGTTTATGTGGTTCCTAACTGGATAGTTTCTTCCGATCCTGGAGAAACCTAGAAATCAAGTGGGGTTCAACATTAGATTGTTAAGTAGTATGGAATCAGCTTAACTGGACCTTCTAAAGTTTAATTGAGCACTCTCATACAAGAAGAAATGTAGTCCTAACTCAAGGACTGCCTAAGAATGAGAAGTATTTATGAAAGGAAATTCTGTGGACTCCCTGGCCCAGCTTCAGAGAAGATCTTGGAAAAGTCTATGACAGGAGTAAGTCTGCTTTTCTTCGTCACTCCTACATTGTAATTCTGCTGTGTAGTGTAGGTGTGTGTGCACCATCTTACCACATCGGCTCCTTCAAAGCCAACTCCATTTATTCATTAAGTAAGACAGGCATTGAATCCTTGTTTGGCTGTGAGCACTAGCAACACAAAACAGGAGAAAAAAGATGTAGTCACCAGCCTCCAGAAGGCCATCACCTAGTGGAGTTCATGAAAAGAATTAAATGTGTATCTCCCAGTGAGAGGTGCACATTGAAGGTGTGGGAAGATCATATTCAGCAATATTAGAGCATTTGATGGTATTAGATAATACAGAACATCTATTTATATTTTAATGAGGAATTATATTTTGCTAATAATGAGTATGTGGATGTGTATATAGGAATCATTATATATTATTATATGCTACACATGCTCTTGGGGTGGAGAGATAGAGGTTTGAGGACAAGTGGTATAGGACATGGTACTTTATACACACTGGATGTCAGTAAACAATTGTTGAATGAAAAGATTTATACCTCAGGTTAGTAAATATTTGTATTTTCCCAGGGGTGCTAAGGGCCACTTCATGTCCCTTATCCACCTGTGCTTCCTCTTCTGCAGGTTGCCTCTGCAACCAGAGTACCTTGATGGTCTGTACAACTCACAGCCTCTCCCCTTTCCTCACTGACTGAGCTCCTGATTCAACTATTTCAGTTTATTAGCACTGGATTTAAGATTTGCCTTGAATATGTCCCTGATGTGTTCATGAGGTAGTACACAGCAAGCCTTACAGTGGCTTGCACATTTCAAGTCCAATGTAGTCTGAGCACCTCAAGTCAGCTACCATATCAGTGGGCTCATGAGGCAACCTCTGAGGGCCACCCGAAATGAGATAAATGTAACCATAATCAAGTTTATGATCTTTCCTCAAAAAATGTTTGTTCTACTTATTAGTGCCACTTTGATAAAGAAAGGTATAGCAGGATTTCTCACCCTTCTGACTATTAACATTTGAGACCAGTAAATTCTTTGTAGAGGGAGCTGTCCTGTGCATTGTAGGATATTTAGTATTATGTCTGTCCTTTACCCATTAGATGCCTGTAGTAGTCCCTTCCCTTCCCCCATTTGTGACAACTATAAGTGTCTCTACATATTGCTGACTGTTCCCTGGGGAGTAAAATTGCCCCCAGTTAGGAGCAACTGGGTGGTGGTAAAATAGTATGAGGCATTAAAAATGTACACTGTAGTTCAGGAAACAATGGATTAACTATGTAATTGGGTTCAAAAGTAATGTGAATATGTGAAATGAGAATAATAAAAAATGATTTATTTGAGAGGTTAGTGTCAACTCCAATCCACTGCTAATCAAAGTAATTCCATATTGTAACTAATAACTTAAATCTCACTTCTCTCAGATCTTGTTTGACTGTAGGGGACAGAGATTTTGAGCAATGAGATAGTAAATGGTAGGAAGGATAACACAGAGGATATACAGACAAAATAATAAATTGGTGAGGGATGATTAATAGCATATTCTCTGCACAATCAAATAAATCAAGGTTATCAAGGAATTCTATCACTCATGACACCCATTAGGAGGTGTGCCCAGAAACAGCTCACCAAAGGTGCCATGGTACACAGGAGATGATTCTTGAAATCTCATTATTAAAATGTGGCTCAAGGTCAGTTTCACATCACATTAGCCAAATGCATGTTTTCTGAATGAACTAACTAATTTTACTCTAAAGGCTTCCTCTAAATTCTAAATGGGGAGTCTTTAAATCATCAAACATGAATGTGTTGGAACAGGGATTCAATTATGTGTGAGTTGAAAATAGGAATAGACCTGCTTGACCAACATATATCTCCTCTCCTGTGAGAATTAATGTAAAAACAGTCCACCGACCCCAATGAGCTAACTGTCCATTTGCTGGATTTATGTCAGATGGGGAATGATTAGGAACCCAAGATATTGCAAACACAACTTGGTTCCGAACTGTCAATTAAATGGAGATATTATATACAAAATTAGGGTTTCAGAGACTCGGATCTTTTGGTAGATAGCTAGGTTCTAAAGCCCTTTGAAATCAGAATATAATCCAATAACCCTCTGGCGCATTCCTTCCCATTAAATTTGCAATTATTCAATGTTTGATACTGTCCAGGGGGCAAACAGACTAAGGTTTTCTTTCTACCTGACCTAAGTTCTAACTCCAGCTCCTCTGTGGGCTACAAATGGAAAGGTGCGTGTCCTGTGGCAAGTGGCATCTATAATCCATGCTTCTAAAAATTAAAAATGGCTACAGCTTATTGTTTTGTCACTATGTGTTATGCCTACAGATTGTTTAAATGACAAAAATAAAGAAAAGCAGGCTTTGTGTTTATGCAAAAGCTTGTATAATAGAATGCATATATGCAATAGGTGAAGGGAAGAGACATTTGATAGTGCATGTGTAAAGTGGTATGGTTTTAAGTTCATACACATCATATTTGTTTATCTGATAGCAACTGCATGCATAGACTTTAAAACCATTTTTATATTAGCTTTTGCATAATTGGGAAGCTGCTACCACCAGTCTGTAGCACAAAGTCAAAAGGCATTTTAGGAATTGCTTATAATGAATTGTGGGTCATTTGGAATAAATTTGTAGGAAGCCTATTAAATCTTTTTCTTTCTTTACTACAATACACCCCAAAGATTATTTCTCTAATGCATTGATCTGTCAAATCTGTATAAACAAGTATAAATGTTAAAAAAGTAGAATACTAATCAAGAGACACAAGACATACACTGCTTAATAAATCTTGCCTTCAATTTATTTGTCTAGTATTACAAAGGCAGAGGAGATATCAATTAATATAGGCAAAGAGGACCCATAATTTATAATTAACTGGCAAGTGGTTTGTAACAAACAGCAGTACCGAGTCTAATAGCTGGTAGAAAAATAACCAGTGTTGATTTGTCCCTCGGCAAATTAATAGAGTGCTTATCAATGACAGGGTTACATAAAACTGCTAAATAAATAATCATCAGCGAGTTCGAGTGAAGCAGATCTTTAACAAGCTTAATCTGCACCTCTTGACATCTGTAGACTATGAAGAGATTAAATGGTAAGAAAGGAAAGATACAGTGTGCAAATTGTAAGCCAGCTCAGTAACTGTACAAGATCATGTTCTTATGTAATGAGAAATAAAAAAAACATTTTTATTGCAAAATTACATTGAGAAATGATTTTCATTATAATTAGAGTGAAAATTATAAAAGATATATCAAGGAAATGCTGAATTGGAATCCACCAGATGAGGATTTCGCTACATCTCTTAACAATGAAAACACATAATTTTAGTCACTTTTGATATATTTTTACTCGTTTGCTTCATTTTTATTATTCACCTTTGTACATGCCATGTGTTCTAACTCATATGTTACCACAGCTACATCAGTGAGCTTATTTTTGGTTATTATGGTTCCACTATAGAGAAAAATTAATCAAGGTCCTATATTTAAATGGACATTTCCATCCTGCCTGCCCCCACCAGCCATTTATATGGAATTCCAAGTTTTTGCCACAGGATGTTTTATTACTCACGGTTTGTATGGTGCACCATGCTCATTGCTGTGAATTAACAGGCCTGTAAAATACTCAGGTCTTTCCTGTAAGAGATTTTAAAAATCACCCTTAATTGTTGATATATTAATGCTATCTTATCACCTATATTTTCTTAATTAATAACATGAATTGTTTATTTTTAAAATCATTGGACTTTGGGAGCAATGTCCTGAAGCAGGATGTTATCATGCTTCTAGTTTTTGAGGGTTTTTTTTTAAGGCCTTTTTTTTTAGAGCAGTTTTAGGTTCACAGTAAAATTGAAAGGAAGGTACAGAGATTTCCCATATACAACAATGCCTTTGAAAGAGACATAGAATTGAAGTCTCTCACGAAATTGGGAGATGCCCCGAATGTTAAATGGAATCCTGGTTTCCAGTGGGACTAATATGTATTCTAATAGGTGTTCATGTGAAAGACAAACTGTGAGAGCGGGGCTGGAATGCCACAGTTGCATCCAGTGCCACAACTCTTTGCTTCTGAGGATACAACAGATCTTTACCATCGTTTCCACAGTCTTTGGGCTTGGGAAGGCCACCTCTGTAGAAGTTCACCCTTAGACTGATAAGTCTTTGCTTCTCTGGTGAGCTACCTGCCAGGATCCAGTTAAAGACACAGTAAGTCATTTACATTTTATTTTTAAGATACATCTGATTTTCTGATGTTAAACACCAATGAAATCAGTAGCAATGAAAGCTTCTAAATACCGAGTGTCAGTGTGTGTGCACATCTTTAGCATGCTTGGCCCCTTACATCAGGCTGCTCAGAGGCCTCAAATACTACATGACAATGCTCAGATCTCCATCACCAGCATTACTGTGCCTAGAATTCAGACCTGATTTCTAGCAACGTTTTGGACCTCTCACCCTTAGTATTCTCTGAGAACTTTATATTCGCTATTGGAAACTGAACTCATAATAGCTAATGATATCATATTTTACCAAATTTTAAAAAAGGGAATCAACTAGAAGGTACCTTAATTTCCTACTCTCCCTCATGTCCTTTGCACCCTCCAAGCCCACCTAAATGAAATTATGGGTTCTTTTCTTTTCAAGATTTTTAATTTGTTTTTAGAAAGAGGGGAAGGGAAGGAGAAAGAGAGGGAGAGAAACATCAATGTGTGGTTGCCTCTCCTGCACCCTGCACCAGGGACCTGGCCCGCAAACCAGGCACATGCCCTGACTGGGAATCCAACTGGCGATCCTTTGGTTCACTGGCCACACTTAATCCACTGAGCCACACACAAGCCAGGGTTGATTCTTATAATTTGCATCTTAAAGCACTTTTTAATATCTTCCCTCCTGTCCATTGCTGCTAACACTACCTTTGTTCAGACTCTTATCATGTCGTACCTGATATTTTGTAATAGCTTCTGTGGTAGGGAGAATAATACCCCCCTTCGCCCGCCAGAGGTCCCCATGTCCTAGTCCCCAGATCTTGTGATTATGCTGCATTATCTGGCAAAGGGGCATTAAAGTTGCTAGTCAACTAACCTTAAAATAGGGAGATTATCCTGGATTATGAGAGTGAGTCCAATTTAACCACAGGGGTCTTTAAAATGTGAAAGAGGGAGGCCAAAAATGAGTCCAGAGTGATTAAATATGAGAAGGATTCAACCCACCACTGCTGGCTTTGTGATTGGAGGAAGGGGCCACAAACCAAGGAAAGCAGGTGACTGCTAGAAGATGGAAAAGAAAAGGAAGCGTATTCACCCTCCAGCCTCCAGAAGAAAGCAATCCTGCTAACACCTTGACTTCAGCCCAGAGACCTGTGGTAATATGTGACAGCAATAGGAAACTAATACAGCTCAGCATGTTTTCCTCGTTTCAACTTTATTTTCTTACATATATTTTCCATAATTTTCCCTAAATCATCTTTAAAAATAATTATCTGGCTATGACACTGTTTTGTGATAAATCTTTCGATGGTTTCCTGTCTTGACCAGGATCAAATTGTACTGCCTTCTCTTGAAACACAAGGCTCTTTATCATCTGGTCTCAATATCCATCTTTTACTACTATGTTGTTTATCCCTCCCTCTTTTTCCCCCTCCCCACATTCCACAAAAATATATTCTACCCTCAACACACTTTCTCTTAATCACAGTTTCTAGAAAATACCAATGGGCTTATGGCTTGTTTGTACTGATGCCTTTTTGTGGTATGTGCACCTCTTGCTTTCTTGTCTGATGTATCCACCAAGCATGACATTCTTCAGTTCAACATAAGTCTTCCATGGCCATTCACACCATTCAGTCCCTTGGATTTCTACTGCCACTCCTTGCTTGTCTCAGTGAGCACTTACTAAGTTCTCCACGCAGCATCCCACCACTAGACATTTAACAAAATTTAACTAATTTATTCCTCACAAAGTCCCTAGAGAGAGAAATAGTTCATCTCCATTTCATGGCAGATGAAATTGATACACAGGAATGTTAATTAGTTGTTCCAAGTGATAAAGGTAGTAAGAGGTGGAGGTAAAATTCAATCTCAGGTAGTTTGATTCCAAATCTGTGCTCTAAACACTATATACAAATGATGGTCCCTTTAGTGAATTAAGGGAGTAACTGCTTATTTGATAGTGGAAATGTGAAACTTAGTTATATAAAATGGTATTTTACTGCAGTAGTTGACAACATGGTACAATCACCCACCCTACATTTTTGTGGTTTCATTAGGCTTTGATGTATTTGATCCATCAAGCAAAACCTTTCTAGCAAATTTCATTTGTTAATTAAAAAATTGCATCATGTTTATGAGGAACATTGATATGTAGTTTTCTTGTCATGTCTGTTGTTTTTGTGGGGGTAAGGCTGGCTTCATAAAATGATTTGGAAATATTTCTTCCTCCAATTTTATAGAAGGATTTGTATGAAATTGCTATTTTTCACATGTTTGGAAGAATACAACATTGAAGCCATCTTGTCTTGTCTTTGGGGGAAGGTTTTAAATTTAAAAATTTTTAAAAAATATAGTAGGGTTATTAATATATATACATATATATATATATGTTTTCATCTTGAGTGAGTTCTGGTAGCTAATTTCTTCAAGGAATTTTTTCATTTTGTCTAAGTTGTTTAATATGTTGACAGAAAGTTCATATAATATTCCCTTATCCTTTTAATATACTCAAAATCGTAGTGACTTCACCTCTACCTTTCCTAAAATCAATAATTTGTATCTTTTCTCTCTCTTCTTTTACTAATCAGTCTGGCTGGAAGTTTGCCAATTTTACTGATTTTTATTTTTCAAAGAACCTCCCTTTGGTTTTACTTATTTTCTCTCCTTTTTCTATTTTCTACTTTATTGATTTCTGCTCTGATATTTATTTTTCCCTTCTTTTGCTTACTTTAATTTACTCTACTTTGTAAGTGGGAGTGGATATTTTTGTTTCCGTGGTAGAGGCTGACTTTATATGATTTAAGACCTTACTTCTTTGTAATGCAGACATTTCATGTTATAAGTATCCTTCTCCCACTACTAGTGCTGCTTTACTGGACTTCACAGGTTTTGATACCTTGTATTTTCATTTTTATTAAGTTAAAATTACTTTCCAGTTTTTATTTTGCTTCCTTATGTGACCTATGGCTTGTTTAGACATTCATTAAAATAACCAAATATTTGGGAATTTTTCAGAAATATAATCTATGTCATATTTATTTTTTAAGATAAAAATATTTTATATTATTTGAAATCTTTTACATTTATTGATACAAGTTTCATGGCCCAGAATATGATTTATCTTAGTAATTATTTAGTATCCATTTAAAGAATTTATATACTAATCTTTGAAGGGTGAAGTACTATATATATATACATACATATATATATAAAATATATATATATATATTACAAGGTCTGTTCAGAAGGTATCCAGCCATGTAATATGAAAAATAGAGACATTTATTGAAGAACATACAAGATACAAGAAACATTGTACATAGGACAATGATGCCTCAGTCCCCTTCAAAGTAGGCACCTTGGGACCTCACGCAGTTCTCCCAATCTCCATCAGCTGCTCTGTTTTATTTTCCTGAATCTCACTGATGGTCTTCAATCTCTCCCCTTTCAAAGGTGATTTTAGTTTTGGGAAAGCCAGAAAGTCACAGGGCGCCAAATCTGGGCTGCAGTGGGCTGAGCCACCTGGGTAATTTGATGCTTTGCCAAAAAAACTCTGTATGCAATGTAATGCATGAGCAGTCACATAGTCATGATGAAACTGCTAATCACCAGTTGCCATAGCTTTGGCCTTCTGAATCATCTGAATAGTTTCCACAAAGGAATGTTTAAGCTTAATGCAAAATATGATGCAAATTCATTGCCCTACTCATTCAGTCATTTTGAATGTGGCGGCCACAGTACATGTGCTCACTCAACAGTGTCTACTGCCCTCACTGACTAGTACAGTGAAGTCTTCATTGTTCACTCATGTGCATTCCAGTCCACTCTCCTTGGCTGCCAGGTTACATTAATATCGTGCAAACTGTTCTTGTTATATTAACAATGGCTGGACTTTTTCTGGATAAACCTCATAGGTCAATTGGTTGATCCTGTTGTAAGTCTCTATGTCCTTATTGATTTTGTGTCTATCACATATTGAGAAGGGGGTATTGAAATCTTAGATTATACTTATATGTTTGTTTCTCCAAGGAATGCTCATTTTTACTTCCTGTATTTTGAAGTTCTGTTATGAGGTACATAAGCATTTAAGATTTTTAAGCCCTCTTCATATGAACCGACTCATATAATTATGATATGACATTCTTTATTCTTGCCAATATTTCTAGTATAATTTGCCAGATATTAATATCATCACTCCAACTTTCTTCAAATTAGCACTAAAATTGGATAACTGTTTTGTCCTTTTACTTTTAAACTATTTGTTTCTTTTTTTAAAAGATTTTATTTATTTATTTTTAGAGAGGGAAGGAAGGGAGAAAGACAGAGAGAGAGAAACATCAATGTGCGGTTGCTGGGGGCTGTGGCCTGCAACCCAGGCATGTGCCCTGACTGGGAATCGAACCTTCGATGCTTTGGTTCGCAGCCTGTGCTCAATCCACTGAGTTACACCAGTCAGGGCAGCTATTTGTTTTTTTTATATTTAAATTGTGTTTCTGATAAATGGGTATATAGGCCATACTTTTAGAAAAATTAAATTTCACAATCTGCCTTTTAATTGGAGTGTTTTAACCATTTTCATTTAATGTGATTGTTGATGTGGTTAGGGGTAAGTCTATTATCTTTCTATTTCTTTTCTATTTGTCCCATCTGTTCTTTGTTCAATTCTTTTCCCTTTTTTTCATTCTTCTAGATTAATTATTATTTATGATTCCATTTTTACTTCTTTTGCTGACTTAATAGCTATAACTCTTTTTTATGCATCCTTTAGGTTTTATGGTATACATTTTTAACATATTATATTTTCCATAAAATTGTGACTATAACATGCCCTATAGAGTATAAGAACTTTAAATTAATATAATTCAGTGTCCACCTCCCCAGTTTTCATGCTATTATCATACATATTTCTTATACATATGTTATAAACCCATACCATGTTGTTGTTGTTTTTTGTTGAAGGTATTCTTTAAAGAGATTTAAATAATAAGGAAAATCTTTGAATTATTTGCTCATTTGTTACTGTTTCCAGTGCTCTCCATTCTATTGTAGACAACATTTTTTTTTTTAATCTGGCATCACTTTTCTTTCTCCCAAAAATCTTTTTTTTCCTAACATTTACTGTAATGTACAACTTCTGGCTTTGAATTTTTTAAGCCATTTTACATCTGAAACATATTTTACTTCTTCATCTTTGAGAAGTATCGTCCTTGGGTATAAAATTCTTGTTATTTGTTTCTTTCAGTACTTCAAAGATATTGCTCCACTGTTTTCTCCTTTTCATTGTTTCTGAAGAGAAATCTGCTGTAATTTGCATATTTTCTTTTTCTGTATGGAACGTTATTTAAGTTTCTGGATCTTTTTAATACCATTTTTTTATCATTGGTTCAGCAATTTGGTTATAATGTACTTTGGAGTAGTTTTTCTTCATGTTGTGCTGGGGCTCATTGAGATTCTTGGGCTTGTGTTTTATAGTTTTCATTAAATGTGGACAATTTGCAGCTATCATTTTTTCAATTTTTTGCCCCAGTCCCCTTGTCTTCTAATAGGTTCCCAATTACATGTGTATTAGGCAAGTTAAAATTGTCCCTTGGGTTACTGATATTAAAAAAATTATCTTTGTTTTATTATAGATGTTTATATTGACATGTTTTGAAATTCACTAATCTCTTTTTCTACAATGACTAATATGCTATTAATCCCATCCCAGTTAGTTTTCATCTCTAGCAGTCTGGGTTTTTTTTAACCTTTATGTTTTTTTTCTGAACTCTTTGAACTTATAGAATACAGCTATAACAACTGTTTTAATATTCTTTCCTTCTAATACTAACATCTGTGTCTATTTGGGTTAGTTTTAATTTATTTCACTACTTTTAAGGCTGTATTTTCCTGATTCTTTACATATTGGGTAATCCTTTGCCCTGTTGGGTGCTACTTTTGTATTTTTCATGTACATATATATATTTTTTTTTCTGGTATACAACTAAGTTACCTTGAAAGTTAATTTTGGAAGGTTTTACTTTTAAAGTTTGTAAGTGAGTGCAGAGCAGTGTTCAGCCTAGGACTAGTTATTTCCCACCAGTGAGGCAAGAAGCTTCTGTGCTCCTGTCACAGTGCTCTGTGACTTATGAGGTCATCAGTGCTGCTGGTAGACTCTCCCAGACCTGGGTGGGCAACAGGTAGTGTTTTCTCTAATCCTTTCAGTTGCCTCTTTTTCCAGCCTCAGGCAGTTTCATCACAGGCTTGTGTTGTTAAGTGCTCTGCTATATGCCCAAGGGACCCCTCTGCAGATCTCTAAGGTTCTTACTCTGTACAGCCCTCTCTTCTCTGGCACTCTGTCCTGTGAGCTGTAGTCACTTAACAACGATGTCATACTCAGCTCTGTCTTCAACTGAGGATTCAGCTGGGCTCTGCCAGGGTCTCCTTCCCTCTACCACAGCCTGAGAACTCTCTCAAAGCTTATTTAATGGCAGTTGTAGGCCTCGTCTCATTTGTTCTCACTGCATAGGGGTCACTGTTCATTGTCTGATACCTAGTGTCTTGAAAATCATTATTATTATTTGGCATTTTTAGTTTTTTTCAGGCAGAGACTAAATGTGGTCCCCTTTACTCCATCTTGGTTAGAAACAATGATAGGTTAACATTCTTGCTGCTCATGTAAGGGCTTCTTGCTGGGGAATAAGATCCAGGGACCAATGTCTGAATTTTCTGTTTTGAACTATGAATACTGACAGGCCAGAAGCTTTCTCTACCTCAGTGACCTACATGTGTGTTCTAGGAATAAGCAATTGGTGGTCCCTGGAAGGAACAAGGTGTACAAGAAAAGCTTCTAGAGAGTCTGTCCTGATAATACTAACCCACCGTCGAAATCCCAGCTACAATTTGTAGCACTTAGGGCTAAAGCTGCATGTAGACCACCTGTATACTGTGCTCCTGTAATAAAATCTCATGCTGTAAAAATAGGTAGGGACTTTTGTAAACAGACCCGTGGCTTTGATTTGGAAGATAAACATCTAAGTCTCGGGCTCCAAAAATCATGTATAAAGTTCTGAGGACTTGGTGAGCAGTTTTATTGCTTACACGCAGTACCTATTTTTGTCAGTTTTTGCCAACTGCAACTCCAAAGTTGTTCCAGGGCCTGACATTTCACAGGATCATTTGACTTTTAAATGTGTTGCTCACTTTTGTATGACTGATCTGCAGATGCTAGGACCAAACATTTTCAATAAAAGTTTCAGCAATTACAAAAGAGAGCATTAAGTTCTCACACCATGTTTTGAAAGGCTTTAGGTTGTTAACATGGAAATAGATGTCAGGTTTGAAAAAAGAAAAAAAAAGCACTTTTTTAGCTCAAAATTAATGTTTTCACTTCAGGGCCAACAGAGCCACACCTCCACACATTTTCAGGCATGCTGGTATTCCAGGCGTGTGTGAGTCAGGGCTCGCAAACCTGGACTGTCCAGAGGAAGAAAAGAACCACAGTAATACTCCCCAAAGACTGTTTTCCCAATTCCTTGCTGATATGCTTTACAGTAATTTCAGTCCTCTCCACACGTCCAGCTCTGGTATTTCCAGGGCACACCTCAGATTATGCTTCTAAAACTAGTCCTCTTAACATAAAATGTATTTTCTTCTCCTCCACTTCTGTTACTGTGACTGCATCTCCTGCCACTGATAAAAGGGTGAATCTTCTCTGGTGCCTATAAAGGTGGCAATTCTCACACCCATTGATAAAGGGTTCCATCTTCCCTCTGAGGTTCAGTTACCACTGTGTACTCCAGGAGTACCAATGCTGGGCAGCCTCACCTCTTGAAGGCGCCCCCCCCAGGGATGGCTGATGCCAAACCGTACTTGTGCCAGGGTTCCCCATGCCATTTGCCAAGGGGTATGTTATCCAGGCTAAGGATTGTCATGACTCCTGCTGCTGACTTCTTGAACATTGACTAACTCAGGGTGATTTTAGGAAGCCATTCTTTGTTTCTGTCTGCCCTCCTGTTGCAGGCATTCCACCCCAGG
Organism: Phyllostomus discolor; assembly: GCF_004126475.2. Lineage (NCBI taxonomy): Eukaryota > Metazoa > Chordata > Mammalia > Chiroptera > Phyllostomidae > Phyllostomus > Phyllostomus discolor. The sequence continues at coordinate 38,482,826 of NC_040908.2, forward strand.
AATCAAAGGAAGTAAATTTGAGCTGATACACATAATACAAATAAGGGAAAGCAAGATTTATTCACAAAACTACCAAAAAAAGAGCCCCTGTGACTAGAGCATATGTAGGAGAGAGTAGCCATAGAGTACCGGGGTATACTTGTTTTCTTTGTCAGTGGACCCCCTTTTTGATATAGTTCATTGCTTTAGCGCAAACATCTCTCCTCTTCCCAGGAGGACCTGATTTTTAGGTAACTATGCTGGAAAGAAATGTATACCACCAGCACTTAAACATACCTAAATTCACCTGAACTCCCAGATTATCACACTCCTGGTTCAAGTGAAACTCCTACTACTCTTCAAATACCTTTACTAGGCATCCTCTTGGAAATTATTGATGATGAATTTTCAGTGACAGTGAGATGGTACAGTGCACAAGTAGGAGGGTCAGCTGGACAAGTCCTTAGAGCCATCTGCCTTTCCAGGGCTGAGGGCTGGGCTAGCATCTCAGCGTTCCCTCAGTAACTTGGGGTTTGCCAAATCTAGGAAAGGATTGTGATTGTTTTGTATGCTCACATGGTTTCCTAGAATAACTCCTAGATAAGAATTAAATTGAAAAGAAGGCTGGCTGTTGGGCAATCACTTACCATCACATGGGTTCTGATACCTTCCTCTGGCCAGTGGAATGAGAGCCTTACACCAGGCCACATGAAATCTGCATGAGCTAAGGCTGTAGAAAGAGCTAATGAGCGAGGGATGGCAAATTTCCCAAAAGAGAGATAAGGGAACTGTTAACGGAGTGAGAAATAGATACTGCATGGCAAAAGCCCTAGATACGTACTCACCAGGCAATCAAAATATCAGCACTGAGCACATGTGGTGCAGGGAACAGAACATGGCACCGAGGAGCAAACAGAGAGTAATGATGATGATGATGATCGCTAACTTTTGTTGAACCCTTTCCCCCTGTGGGACACTGTGCTACCTACATTTTCTGATTTAATTCTCACATCAACTTGATGAAGCACATTCTCTTATTGTTCCTAATTATAGATGAGAAAACCGAGGTTGGGGCATTCACTCAGGGCACAGAGTAGTGGAATCAGTGGATCCCTTCATTTTAACATCTACAACATACAGGCATCTCTACCCTGTTTTACTGCTCCTGCAGATGTTGTGTTTTTTACAAATTGAAAGCAAGACTTTCTACCAGCAAAAAGATTGTGACTCACTTTATTGCAATGTTCACTTTGTTGCAGTGGTCTGGGACTGAACCTGCACTATCTCTGAGGTGTGCCTGCATAGCGTGACTCTTCCCCCTAGGATCTTATAGTCTAGCTATACAAAAACATTTATATTTTTAAAAATGATTGATACACGGCAGTAAAAAGTGTGTCATTGCAATATGTATAAATTGTATAGGCCGCACGCACTGTGGTATTTACAGAGAAGGAAAGTTCTTTTCCAGGTATGGATGACCAAAATATCTCACTGAGAAGGTAGTATTTGGGCTTGCCTTGAGAGAAAAAAATAGGATATGAGGAGGCACAAATAGAGTGGGGAGAAAATAATAATTTAGGTAAGGAGAATGAGAAAATTTAAGCTAAAGAGTGAGGAAAGTCTGACTCATGATTCTTTTACTTGTAAATGGATAGGAATTTACCCCAAAGAGATTGATTATGTGTATCTCCAGCAAATCTACATGTATTTAGGGTGCACATATGTGAAGTATGGGTAGACATTTCAAATGTTTTCTCAAAACTGAGACTGATACATAATGAAGTAGATCTAAAGTCTGAATTGCACTCATATTTACCTGGGATTCCATACATAGAGGGCTCTCACATATTTTTATGAAAAAAATTTCCTTGAATGACACAAAAAGAAGGGAAAGCTCACTTCATTGAACCTTTCTGATCTTCTTTATCAGCTTTGATGTCATTGGTAGGATCTCCTGCATTGGGATCAGGCCCTAGCAGCTGTTGGGCGAACTTGTCACTGATCACCTTTGGTGGCAGCAACATGACACCACCCTGCCGGGGCCATTGTTAACCTTCTCTGTGGTTTTCATCTCACACTTCCCCAACCTTTAGATGTAGCCTTTTAGAAATGCATTTTTTTAAAGTAGCATTTGTTTATATCTCACATGCTGACTGGTAGAGTTAGAGCCTTCTGGGTTCCAATACAACGATAAAACTGAGGCAATTAGGGAAAAGAGAATCATTAAGTATTTACGCAAATACTGATGCTTTTGTTTAAATACTACTTTTCATTGAATTAATTCTTGTTCTAGTTTTCTCCTATTTCTAGCTAGATGCCCTTTTGTATTAATGTCACTCTCTTGAACACTAGGCTATTTGGTGGCACTTTTGAAGAAGTTAAATTGCACCTACAACTAGGATATAATTCATGTGGTAGCCCTCTATCACCTTGTTGCTATTTGAGTAGAGCTGCTTCTTGCCCTGGGTTTTCTTGCCCATTCTACTCTAAGGAGGCAAGTTATTCCATATTCTACAAAATACTCTATTTTTTCTATTGGCTTAGGACTGCACATCATAGTTTGTTTCTCCCTCTCTCTTGCTCGTTCTTTCTTCTTCCTTCCTTCCTTCTTTCTTTCCTCCCTTCCCTCCCTCCCTTCATCCTTCTTTCTCCCTCCCTACCTTCTTTCTTTCTGCCTTGGAGAAAGTTGTGCTTCTCTCCTTATTCTGAGAGTAGCTTAGTGAAATTGCTCTATTGGACAGATATTATAATTCAGTTATAACCAAACACTTTGTGTATTGATAAAATTTAGTGGCTCACATAGGAATACCTCAATACATGGCATCACACAACTGAACAAAACCATCCTAATAATATTTGGGTGAAAATTTCTAACTAACCCTGGCCCAGTTTCTCCAAATGTATATTCGAGCCCAATGTTTCCAGCCAGATATTCACTGACGTTTCCCTTGATGTTGCAACTTTATTTTCCTCTCATATAGGGGATCTGGAAAAATTATTTAAATCTAAATTATAATTTGAAAGTTGTCCAAAAATATCCTGTAACCCATAAACACATATCATGCTTCTCTATAAACACATATTATACTTATGAATAAATGATAACCAAATCTTAAAAAAAATGTCAAAACATTTTAGTGAAATAAATAAATGTCAGTGTCATCTTTTATCCTTTCTAGATATGACACATGGCCCCCTTTATAGGCAACTGTCATACTGTAATTAGCGAAAGAGATCCACTTCATAAGTGGTCCTTTGCAATTTTGTTTTTTACTGCAGGGTTGGACATGATTTGAAAATGCCCTTTAAAATATAGTCTGATACAGTGTGTCAGCCTTGTTTTTTTGGAGTTTGGTGATGACGCCTTCCTTCACAAATAATAACAATAATCAGTTGCTGCATCATGACCACCCAAACCAGAAAATAAGCTGGGCTCTTGCCTCTCAGTTCTTCCCTTGAAATATGTTCTATCAAGAGTCCTTTGAGTGCTTTAACCCCTCATAGGTCATTCACTAACCTTATCACTGTCTGCTAATTCGCAAGCAGGAGGAGGCCCAGCGTCGAACACCCAGGTGTGGGGCCCAGCACAACCTGTCAGGGCTGGAGCTTTCTCCAAGCTATTGGCATACATAGTGGAGACTCAGGTATAGAAGCTCCCTCAATTATGAGGAAAATAAAAATGATTTTTGTAAATTCCAAAGATCATTTTGACAGCATGTATCTTGGTTTGGGCTGCTGTAACATATTACCATAGATTGGATGACTTATAAACAACAAAACCTATTTCTCACAGTTCCAGAGGCTAAAATCCTCAATCAGGGTGCCAGCATGATAGGGTCTGGTGAGCATCCTCTTCAGTGTTGCCGACTTCTGTCTTTACTGTGTCCTCATGGGGGTGGGTGGGTGGGTGGGGGCAGTGGAGAGGGAGAGGCTCCCTGGAGTCTCCCAGCACACTAAATCCCATTCCTGAGGGCTCGGCCTCCTACTATCATCACACTAGGGGTTAATATTTCAACACATGAATTTGAGGAGGGGGGATCACCAATATTTAGTTCATAACAGCATGCAAAGTGAAAAAGGGCAAGTTCTTTAAGAGAGAGAAAAAATAAAGGGCTGTGAGAATTCTGAGCTAGAAAACGTTGTCAGCTAGGCTGTCTGGTGTGAAGGGGACCCTAGTGATCATCAGGAATCTGGTGGAAGTCAAATGGTAGCATTCTCTCCTTCCTATCCCTGCCCACTCATTGCCAGGACTCCAAATCAGAACTCAAACTTTAAAAATAAATAAATAAAAGATCTCACCATGCATTGGACACATAATGGTGTGTTTCTATCTAACCCCCCTCAGATTGACTTTTCACATCGTGCAAATCAGACAGGGAGAGAAGCAGCACTCCATTTAGGAGTTCTGGAAATAACTGCCCCTTAGGGAACCAGCAAGGAACACGGATGCCTGGTAAAGATCTGCAGATCGTAGCAAGTGCAGTCCAAGTCCCGTGTGTTAGTCTTTGTCCAGGGGCCATGCTGCCACCACCCTGCACACTGACTTTAACTTAGCACTCTCCACACTCCATTTAGAGGGCTGAGTTTTTCTTTTGACTCTCCTGACCTTCAAAGGGTTACATAAATCCTGCCTACCTGGTATCTAATCCTGTGATTCTTTTCATATACCCCTTAACACATTGTTACGGATTTCACTAGATGTGTCCACTCTAACCTCTCTCCTATGGCATAGGAATTCCTCTAAACCCAGGGGTATAACCCAACCCCAGAAGCTGGCACAGCTGCACAGTAGGCTCTTCTACTCATGTCTGTCTTCCTCTGAATGCTGATGTGTTCTTGAAATGAGGAAGCTTTAAAAACCCATGTTGACATCAGTCTAAGATCTCTCTGTCTGAGGTACTATCAGGGAATTCGCAGGGCATTCATCAAAATCAAGCTGATGCAAGCATGAATACTCACAAGAAAGAGCCCTTTTATGCTGAAAACTGCTGAAGGCTGGAAAAGGGGCTAATTTATTTAAATTATCCCTCTAAGTGTCAAGCCCCACACTTTTGGAAGGGTCTGACAACTGTGGGTTAAAGAAAGTTTTCTCAAATTTATAAATAAATTAGTGATGGTAGAAAGTTAACTCAGGAAATCAGAGTAACAGAAAAGTAATCGTCGTCGATGTTGATGCAGATGTAGGAAAATACAGTTTTCTGCTATTAAGCTTTTAAATGTCAGCAAATGGCAGTTTAGTAGATCATTTGCTAATAATGATTAAATTTCTCATTAAAATGTTTTCTTCATTATTCCTTAGGTAGAAATGTGTAATTCAATGATTGTTACATCAATTACACTTAAAAAAGCTCATTAAAATATTGAAATATTATCTCTTGTAGTCAGAGTCCTTTAAGAGCACTGTACTAATTATAAAAGAAATAAACTCTTTATAGTAGCACCATTTGAACTGATGCCTTATAAATTCTTAATGTAAAGCTAACATGTAAAGTTTAAATCAAATATATAGATCCAATAAAACAAAACCTTTTTAATCTTGTTTTACCTTCAAAAGGACTCTGATTATTGTAATTAAATAATGCATGATATAATAAAGATCTGGAGTGTGTGATTATTTCATTGGCAATTGAATATTGGCGCTTTTTATTTATGCAAGCAATGTATCACAGGCAATATGCATCAAGCATTAAAATATTGATACAATTACACCTAGCCTGCCGAACCAATAAAAAAAATCTGTGACATGACTCTGCTGATGATATGAGGACAGTTTGAAATCCTTTTTAAATTTTAATACTCTGATGTGCTAGGTTATGCTAATTCTGCTAAGAAATAATGCCTCCAAGATTCACTGATGTGCTTTTTATTCCTGCGAGTGAACAAATCCAGCTTTGCTCAGCATGGCTAAGGAGAGTTTGCTTCTGCACATGTTTGACCATTCCTTTTATTTAAAATAAAAAGAACAGTAAAGTTTGGCCACGTTTGTTTGTTTTTAAGGGTATTTACTTATATTATAATGACCTTTCTCTAATTTTTCTCATTTACTAAGTTTCACAGTTCCTTTGAAAACATTCAAATGCTTTTTGTTCTTAAGTCCTCTCTCAACAGAGCTAGGGATAGGGAACTTTTTTCCTTGGAGCTGTTTTATTATGAAAGTCTTGGCAAGTGACTATGTGGGGTTCTGTGCCTGTCCCAGAAGTCCTCCAGGGAAGCAATAGATGACAGGATTTTCCTGCCATATGCACACCTGGGGTTCAGTGTTACAGAGCTGACCCATTTTCTCACCTGTACAAATAGACCCAAAATGCCCTCGTTGTTCATGTACACAGGAGTAACTTAATACATAATTGTTGACTTAAAAACACCATGACAGAAACAGACTTTCTGCTCATCTGGCTACTGAAATGTTTGTATGAATCTGGGGACCTTCCTCTTTGCTTTAAAAATATTTTTAGACCCATGCCCTGGCTTGAGGGGAAGATGTTTTCTATTATCCCACCTGGCAGCAGTGTTAATGTAGAAGGATGCCGAGATTCATAATACAATAGCTGTGCAAGGAACCAAAAATAAATCATAGAGTTCAACGTCTGTATTTTACAGTGGAGGCATCCGAGGCTTTGAAAGGTAAAGGGATTTCACAGCCATAACTTCTCTGGACCAGTATCAGATTGGAGTGGGGCCTGATGGGATTTTCATTGTTGCTCAGACCTTCTCCCTAGAGATGGTTATCTGGGACACCCAATAAACACCCTGGTCCCTAAGCAAAAGCTGCCTGATATCTTTGCTTTCTAAAGACGTGCCAGCTATAATATGGAGCTCTGAACGAAATGAGGAATTATTGAGCCTGTAAACATAACATATACATTGTAACAATTTAATTGTATTTTAAGACCTCAGAGTTGTATTCTAGAGCCAATAACTGTGTAAGTTCCATCTTCACCTTTCCTTTCCGTGCCTATAGTTCCCCTTTTAGCAATGTCAAGTATATTTCCTCTCTCTTTTCCTATATGAATAAGTAGCAATGGCTGGCGATGATACAGCACAGTTGATCATCATGAATGTCTATAGGATGTCATATTTATGCTCTTCTGTTTAGCTTAAATCTTACTCAGGTTCTAATAGCAAACAGTCCAGTTACAATGGGCTGGCATTGCAAAGCATCTGTTCAATTCAGATAAATAAGACCAATGTGTTTGAAGGGCAAACTTTCAATACAAGTGGCCTGCCATTTCATTTGGAGATGCAATTCTTATACAGCATAAATAACAAAGGGGAAAGGGATCATTTGCTAATTGATTAATTATCTTGTACATGAATTACAAACCTGTGGAGTGCTAGCTAGGTGTGCTCAGAAGACCTCCCGCTTTCTTTTTTCTTTTGAGTTTTGAAGTACAAGTGGTGATGAGGCTCTGTACTCACAAAGCCAGAGTCTGCCCCACCAGGCTGGAGGCCACGTGCCAGGACGTACTTCTCATTCTTCAGTACTTGAAAACCGTTCATTGTTGGATGCAAGGTATGTGTGTGTGCGCACTGGGATGCAGAAGCATTCAAAAAGCAAAGAAAATCAAATTTTGAGTCAAAGCTACCAAATAAGTTAACAATTCAGCTGGGAATGAAGGACTGCTCTTTTCTGCCTTTATTTTTGCACTCTATAAATAAACATAGTTATTCTGAATGACAATCTTTGCGGACTAAAAGCGCCAAAGATTAAAGATCAGGTAGAAGAGCGTTCCTGGAGTGCAAAAGCTGGTGGGGTTGCAGTGCCTCGATAACCACGGAAAAGCCAATAATTAACATGCCTGCTCCCTAGGCAAAGGGGCAATCGGTCTTCCAAAGGCATAGCCCACTGCTCTGTTTCTCTCTCTATATGAAAGTAGCTGATTTAGTCAGAAAGGTGACAGTTAAGGCTCTTTGCTGGCGGAATTTTTGCATCTTCCCAGTGCCTCGTTTCCCCGATTGTACCATAGAGGCTGTCCATCACCGTTGTTATGTATGCAGGCTGAGTGAGCCCGCAGGGGATCCTAGTTATTTACACTCTTTTTCAAGCTTCGAAGCTGTTATAATCATTCGCTGTCAACTTTGTGCTGACACTGAATTTTACTTTGTGTTTTTTATGCTCGGTTTGGGTCTAAAATACTGGCATCCATACCCTACACTGTAATTCCATGGGTGACTGAGCCAACCAGAGGTATCCTGTATTACTAAGAGAGCCCTGGAATCCTGCTACATAGGGAAATTTCAGAATTTGTTGATTGTGGACAATAAGCAGAGTCGTTCTGCCTTGTCCTTTTATCCTGGTCATGGCCTTTCCTCTCAGTGCATTTTCATCTTGAAGAACATGTAAGTATCAGTTTCACTTGTCCCTGAGTTGTAAAGTTGGAACAGGCAAACTTTCCCTCCGCAAAAGTGTGCTTTGCAGAAGGTACTTTTTCCTCCAGACTCCAATGAAAAGAACAAGGTTTCTGATCTTCTTTTGTGGTTGGTCCCTCCTCATTCCTTTGTGCCGGAAATGCATTCATGATTCACATCAAAATAGAAGTGTTGTCCTGGGCATTATGGGTCACAAAGGACAGATTAGAAAGACCCTGGGTAAGGCCACCAGGGGGATGCAAGTGACATGCGTTTAGACTTCATCAACAGATATTTGCATGCTTAGACTTCAGTGCCCTGCATTCTACTCATGTGGGGAGTCAACACCTTTGTTTCACTTTTGAACTACATTCTTTCCATTAAGCCCAGGCCAGAAACCTTTAATGACAGGGCAGGGAATACTTGCCGCATGTTTAACATGTACTGTTTTCATGCCACCGTCCCCATCTCCAATATGAAAATTTCATGTATGTTGGGGCCCAAAGGGAGCGATCCACAAAATGATATGACCCTATTCTTAACTGGACTTGAAATAAAGCTGGTCAAGGAGCTGTGAGCTTGGCCAATGTAATAACGTAGACAAATAATTACCAAGCAAATCAAACACACTTACACCTCAGATGATTTTGAAATATTATCTATAATCGGGCACTTCTGTGCTAGGAGGAAAGGTTAATAAAGTAATTTAAAAAAAGATTGTGTGAGGTATTACAGAATCAGAAGAGGACTGGTGATCATAATTGTTAATCTCCTAAAACACCAGTTCTGCATTGCATAAAGCAGATATTTTAGTACATATTCTTATTGTGTATTCCACTTATTTCTCTATTAGCTTGCTTAATTATCCTTTATAAAAACCTTATTGTAGAGTTTTTGGGGTATTAAAAAAAGGTTGATATGATTATTCTAGTAGAACTGCAATGTATACGTCAGTCTTGATGTGTAGATGTGTTGAGAAGACTAATATCTTTGAAAATTAATTGCCTTTATGTATGTCACGTAGAAAAGCAAATCTGAGTGGGCACTAGGTATTTATCTATTACACACCCTTTTGTTCCTGCTGTTATTTGCGATGTATAGATAGGGGAATGGCATAACTTTTGCAGCTGGAATTGTTGGAAGAGGGAAGGGTAATTCTAAGCTTGCTGGTGGTAAACACTCGAGGTAAAGCTAAGGTGAATGGCTGTGGGCTGTATCTGTAGGAAAATCTGCTTATATGAAAGAAAACTGTTTTTATTAAAAGTCTTATAAAAAATTAAGTCATTTTTCTTCTGTTGAAGAATTAATTTGGTATGGACATTTAAAATAGGGAGGAGGAGGAGGGTGCATACCACACCACTAATTGTACCCCAGGGCAGGTTGTTGACATCGGTAATCTAAGAATAACGAAAAGATCTATCTCACACATAGGACTTTTAAAGGATTGGAGAAACAACTCTGTAAACTTCAAAACCACCTGCTGAAAATGTTATTTACTATAATTCTTTGTTTCACCAAATTTCCCCTTCATTTATACCATAACACTTATCATGTATAAGTATTTTGAAATGTTTAATATTTACTTAAGCAATTACTTTTCATTTTAAATTAAGCCTGTGCTAGCTAAAAATAGATTGGTAATGTTTTCCTATGCAAATAATTTGCACTTTAAGTTTTTGCCCTTACTTGGCCCTGCCGCCTCTTCTGGGTAACTCACACTTTTTTCATTTCACTTCCCCGCATCTCAAGCAGTGAGGACCCACTCCTGTGCTTTCACATCCACTTTATCCTTCACCTCCTTATACTCACGGTCTGTGCCTGCCATGCCACAGAAACTGGCCTTGCATTTGTCTCCAGTGGCCTGCGATCACTTCTCCCAACCATGCTTTTGACCTGTCTGCGGTACTTGGCCTTAGAGCAACCCTTGTGCTCCTGGCTAACCCACTCCTGCTTTCCATTCCCCTTCTTCCTGCCTGGAGAGGATGCTCCATGGGCTCAGGTAGAGCCCTCTTCACATTCCATCCTTCAGACTCTGTCCATCCCCGCAGCCTCAAAGACAGCCTTGCTGCTGCTTATCCTACCCAGACCTCTCTTTCAAACCTCCAACTCCAATCCCTCCTGAGAACGTAAACAAACACTATCTGGCTGCAGCTGTATGGAACTCTACAACTAGCAGGAGCTACTATAGCTCTCAGAGTTACCAGATTTCAGGAAACTTTATTTTAAAGTCAGGTGAATCAGGGTCTTAATTCTTGCAGATGTAAGCAATTGTGAAATTATTCATTTTATATGATTTTGGTGTAGAACCAAGCAGATTTGGTTGGAGCCTTGTGGTAGAATCACCTACTAACCATTGTTTCTCATAACAATAAGGGTTTATTTTGTCTTTGCCCCCATCCACCACTTGCCAGAATAGTTTTGGGATTTGGGGGTTATGGAACAGTAGGCGATACCCTGAGAGTGCTGACAACTTTTAGAATGACTGAACTGACATGTCTATTAGTCGTTTTGTGATTAAGATTTTCCTTTTTTTCAGGCAGCAAATATAGCCATTTGAACTCCTATCAGTAACACTGGCAAGACTCCAACGAGCCAGCTACTCCTGAGGACTTTGACCAGGGCCAACATGGTCCATACTTTCAATTAAAAAAAACCTGAACAGTTTTAAAATAAGAAAAAATCACAACATGCTGTGCCTCTGAGGTGGGATCACACCTGCACTACTTTGTGGCAAGGTTCCACCTGTCTCCTGAGAGATGAGAACCTTGTCTAGGGCTATCTTTCATCACTGCAAAAAAAGTTCAAGTCCCAACCACAGATGTCTAATGTGTGTCATTGAAAGCATGGCTTGTCCCTGAACTTGGCAGCTGAAATGCATTGACTCCCACCTTCTTCTGGGATCAATACCAAATCCCTATGGAGAGCTGAATGGCTTTTTTAAGGAAAACTCATGGACTCAGGCTAGAATCATAGCATGGCAGGTGTAGGGGGAGGATGAGAGAATTGTAGTTTGTGAAGGAAAATCAACGGGACAAGATTTCTCTCTTTTTTCAGTTTTAGAACTCAGCTACCATCTTTTCCATGCCCTGCTGCTCCGGGCCGAGTGCTGCTATTCTGTCTGGCTGCAGCGTTAGGACATGAAGCTTCCACTGAAATTTGCCAGATGATTAACTCATGGGTCAGAATGGAAAGCTAACAGACATATTTTTTTTTCAGTAGTGTTTTCTTTTGTCCATGTTTCCAAATAAAACTCTTGAATGCAGTGCAATTCTTTCTTGCAGAACTGATTCCTAGAGAACCTGAAACAGGCAGCACATGGTATCAATATGTAAATATCAGATACATGTAGTGCTGGCTGACAAATTATTGGGGGGATTAAATTTATTGATATTAGTTCTGCTTTGTTGATTCCTCTCACCTCCATTTCTTTCTTTCCTTCCCTCCTTTCTACTTTCATTTCTTTCATCTATCCTTTCTTCCTGTATTGCTATGATATGGATTGCTTTTATTTATTGTTATTGACCTAAAATGATTTGTTGTATTCCCTTGCCTGTAATACTGACATTAGCTATTGCATTGTTCAATTTTTCATATCTTTATATTTCTATGCAAGGTTAGAGTTTTCCCGTGACCTCTGGAGATGTAAAGATACCAACAGTTAAAAACAGGCAGAATAACAGAATGTCATTATATAAGTAAGGTCACAACACAACATCGTATGACTCTTTTTTTTTTTAAACAGGGTAACAGAATTTCATACTATGAGTACCAGGGATCCAATTCACAGAACAGGTTAGAAAAGTAATATAGTCACAGTAATTACTTTCATCTGGCAAAATATTTCAGTCAGCAATGACTAGCAATAAAATAAAATGATCACCTTTAGTGTATCTATTACAAAAACAATTGCCTAAAATAAGAATGGTTTAAAATACCTGGTGGAATATAAAGCATTCATATAGGAGTCTCTTACTCTTTCATACTCACACACACATGCAATCAAACACATTTCTCACAGCCTACAGACTATGTTAACAGTAATTTACCTAGGGCTTTTTTTTAAAGGAAAAATTTTGAATTAAGGTTTTTACCAATAAATATATTATCATAACTACTTTCCTTTTTAAAATGTTTTCTTTCAGCTGCTAAGGTTTATAGAAATCACTTATCTGCTCCTTAAAAGATTTCCATTCTTTTTTCCCCTCTTCCTTATAAATATAGTGAATGAGAAACATCATTAATCCAGTCGTAATATCATCTGATAGTAGCTAATCCCTTCTTAGGCACAGCTTTTCTTGGGCCTTTGGAATATAGAAATGTGCTTTTACTGTTAGGCATTTTATTTAAGCATCAATCTATTCTTAAAGCTAATTGTCTTTTGTAAAAGACCACAACTCAAATGAACACCGTCTTCAAAGATCCTTCCTTAGGAGTCCTACAATATTCTCTAGCCTGTGATTTTGTATGCTAAGGTCATGGATCAAGGGCAGCTCCGTGCCTGTGGTTTGGACTTGGCTATCGGCTCTGACAGGATGATGCAGCCTGCGCTGAGATCCTAATCGGTCAGAAGAAGTCTATTAAGTTTGAGCCCTTAAGCTGTCTCAGCCAAATCAGGGATTCCAAAGTTACATTTGTTTTTGTGATGACCATTCATTTTGGTCAAATGAAGAAATTGCTTGTGTGGATTTTGTGGCTTTAGGGGCAAAAATCTGTGAATGTCACGTATCTTTCAACCCCTCTGCCTTCTCAGAGACATTATTGAGAAGATGCTTATGGAAAAAAATCATTTTTATTGCAGTTGTTTATAAGTCACCTTGATCATAAAAGAAAAGAGACAAAAAGGTAATCAGAAGCTCGTTTTTTTACTCTTAGTGAAGAGTAAAGTTGGAACGCCTGTGCTCTGAGATCCTCGGGACAGAGTGTGTGATTCTGGGGAAGGGGGCCGTCCATGCACTGCCTTAGTTAACAGCCAGGAGTGAGCTCACTACTTTCATCTCTGAAACTCTTCCTGGTTTTCAAAACCAGTGCCCTGGCTGAATCAAAAACTATCTGAATCGTTCCACTTAGATCTGAGATTACAGCTGTATAGTCTGTTTTTCCACCAATAAACGATCTTTGGTTTAAGAACAACGCTGCTTGGGGGTAGCATCCTGACCCATAACAGCCAAAAAAGCAGAATTAATTTTTCTTCCCACTTTCTTTTTAAAATTTCTTGAATTTTTAGTTAGTCAGTGAAAAGGTTTCCTTGTGATACAAATGTTGATCTAAACTCACTTATTAGTGAAACAAATGAAAAACAGAGGGGCATCTGGTATGTGTAATATCTCATCGTAGCAGGGGTAGCAGGGCAGAGAACTCCAATGTGCTTGGCAGAGAAGACCTTAGACATTACATTTCACAGGTGGAAAAACTGAGGCCTGAGCAAGTAAATGTCCAGACAACTGACAGCAGAGAAATTGCTAGAATCTATTTGAACTCTCATAAAAATGCTCTTTTCGTGACTGACATCCAACAAAGGCTCTGTCACCTCCTGTAAGAACGTTTTTCTTATTGTCTATTATTCCAACAAGAAGATCTCATAGTAAGTATCTTGTGGCTTTAAGGCCAGGCTGAGAGGGATCAGAGCACAGCTTGGACACCTGCAAAAGCTCCTCACCTTCTCTGTATCTCAGGTATAACTAGCGAAGTAGTCAAGGAAATTGTTCATACCTCAGAAGTCTGGTGTAAAAATGCACACAAAGTACTTTGCACCGGACTCAGCACACTATAATCACCCTAAACAGGATGATTATCTAACTTTGCAGCTTACTGCCAACCTCTCCATCCTCAGAGGGAAGAAAACTCTAAAGTTCCACTAAGAAAAAGAAAGCATGCATGAGAGTATGATATAGAAAATAATATATTTTCTAAGACTGCATTGTGAGAACTGAAAAGTATAAAAAATTATGGTATTTCAAATTGGCATACCATTATGTTGCAGTACTGCTTGCAGAGAGATGTAAAAATAAAGGATAGATGTATCTTTTTTTAGTCAAATCTGATGTATGGACATCTAGATTTAGAGAAAGATTGGTTATAGGGTCATTATTTGTTTTACAAAGCTATTTGGCGTAAGGTTCCTTTAAAAGGGTACTTCCCTCGTATCTTTAAGGTAATGTTTCATTTGCTGAAAAAATCATAGAACTTTGCAAAAACTCATTTCATGCATAAATTGATGTGTATCTGTTGAATGTATAGAGGAAAATTGAAGTAGAAAGAAGGACAAGAAAAGATGATAGCACAAAAAATAAAGTAGCAAGGAGATGTGATGCACTAAAAATTTATATTTGATAATTAACAATTATTAATAATACAAACTCATAAAATTTGTATTCTGTGTGTGTGTGTGAGAGAGAGAGAGAGGGAGGGAGGGAGGAGAGAGAAAGAGGAGGGAGAGACAGAAGAGAGAGAGAAGGAAAAAAGTAGAGGGAGTGGGAAGAGAGACAGAGAGAGAAGGTGACCCTGCTGTCCCTTTTCTATTCTCTTTCCCATTTGGCTGTGACTGGGCCCCCTCCCAAGTTCTTCAGATACTGGCATATGCACCTAAAATGCAGCCATATGCAGTCTTGTCCTTTGAAGTCTTGTGATTTTGCATGTCATTTACTCGGCCTGAAATTTCTCCCTCAATGCTCAAACAACTTCTGTGCCTAACAGCTTTATCTCCCTCAAGCTAAGGTTCCCCTCTTCTGGGAAGTTCTCCTGGCATTTGTTTCCAGAACTCTCAGGGACTGCCCTTTGCTGGACATTGGCCTGCCATTTTATTGACTCGGGTGCTTTTGTCGTGGGGTATACCAGAGTACAGGCTTGGGAATCCAGTGCACCTGATTGTGAATTCTAGCTCCATGTCTGACTTGAGGTTTTGCTCTAGGGCACGTAAACTGATCTCTCTGAGCTTTCACTTGTTCATCAATACCTGGGATAATCAAAGCTACCTCATGTGGTTTCTGAGGAGATTCGATGGAATATGTAAAACCCTTCGATCTGTGCCATGAAGAAAGCTGGGACACATATTCTTTCTGTATACTACATTTTAGCTACTGACTCCTCTGTTTCGCCATTAAACTATGAGCTACTTAAGGGAAAGCATTGGACATTCCCAGCTCATATTGCCAGAGCCCATCTGATTCATACAGAGTAGGCACCAAATGCATACGTATTTATAGAATCTAACTGAGACAAACACAAGAGCATATATTTTCATGGGACATGGCAAGTCTGGGAGGAAAGCTGTTTACAAGAAGAGAAAGAACAAGGGAACAAGGGGTAAAATAAGGTCCAAAAGGCACATATCACTAGAGAACCATCCAGGTTGCCCCCAATTAATTAGCAAGTGTTCTTTGGGAACATTTGTTCAACCAGTTTTGAGTCACCCTAATTACACTGACTTTTTTCTTTTCTTTTTTCTTTTTTGTCTATTATTATGTTATGCAGTAATGTATTAAATGCCTTTTATGAAATTGAGAGTCGTTTGTCCAAACTATTTGGCTAATCACTACAAAATAAAACAAAATAAGCAAAACAAAAAGAAATGAGGGAACAGAAGCAAGGGAGTAAGGCTGGTAGGGAAGGGAGGACAAGAGGAAGGGTGGGGAGGGAGAGATTAGTGTGACCTAGAGTGAAGCTCTGCTTGTTGAAGCTCATCACTTGTTCCTTTTTTATAAGTACAAATACCTAGACATGTGATAATCTGTTCTATAATTTTGTTAGAGGTATGTTCTATGAAAAGTTTTTTCTTCTGTAGACCACATTAACCCCTGGTCATCCATGATTAGACCATGAGTCTAAAACAACCATTGGTTGTACTTCCACAATCACATCTGGATTTTTTTTTTTATTCTTTCAGTAACATGAGAGACCATTTGTCAGGTCTGGAGTCTTGAACTCATTTGAAGCAACTAGGTTGTATTTTAGTCAGTCTTGACTTATCTTGGGCCCCTATTCACACTTAACTCTGCTTGCTCTGCCCTCTTCAGTTTGAGGATCATTCTTCACGATAGAGACCAAAATCGAAACAAGAGTTGAATAGTTCTATTTTCTCTGTGACATCTGTTAACATTTCGCTGCATGCCCCAATCAATGTACCTATCCCTTTGTTCTTCTTTACAAACAGTGCTTAAAATAGCTTTCTGTTGTCCTTGAACGTTTTTCAATCTATGACCCAACTTTAGCTATCCTGACAACATTTTTATAGCACGTTTTCATACTGGTCCCCCATCATCTAGTCAGCCTTCCATTTTGGGTATGTGTCTCTTTATATTCTGCATTCAATAGTTTTAAAAAGGGAAAAATAATGTGTTTTATGACACACACACATATATATATTTAAATATCTTTGGAATAATCTGTGATTATTTTGTCAGAATTTTAAAAATAGGCTTATATAGCCACAGGATCATATCTATAGTTTCTCTATTTTGATGCCTGCTTTCCTAAATTCTAGGATAAATGCTTTAACTAGAATTATTTTTTTATTGAATATAACAGCCTCTAAGCTGACAGGTTACTTCTAAGTTTCTCGTTATTTTAGGCTCACCAACCAAATCTTCCTCCTTGGTGAAAACAAATTCAAAATAAAAATTTTCTGAACTGATCTTTCATCCTTCTCAAGGATGTAAATGGCAGAAGGCAAGCCAAGAACTTACCAGAAAGTCATCATTTAGAAGAGTCTTCTGGCAACTCTTTGGGAGAAAATTCCGCCATCACCCTATGTCACTTTTGTGATCTGCATTAGTAAGGCATGGGATAGGTAGTTCTCCTGAAATGATGCCCCTTAGAGTCCCTCTCCTTTTAACTTCACTGAAATGTACTCTGTCACAGGTCCTCATTGGGGCCATTCATGTCCCTTCCTTCTTGATATAAAGTGCTAAAACTCTTCTGGGGCCAATTATACCCATTCAAAATGTGGCTCAGAGCAGTGCCCGCTGTGGAGCTGTTTATTATTGACTTGCAAAAGGCTAAGTACAGAAATGGAAAGTAAGCATGTCAAAACTTTTAAAGCAATTTGACAAAAATGATTTATGTACGTTGAATCTAATAATAAAAATCAAGACTTGAACTTTAATGCTTTCAAATTTTTTTCATTTTCTAGTAATTTATGTTCATTACATTTTATATGTAGATATGATATATAAACAGTATATATGTTTGTATATTTATATATGTATATAACAAATATATATTTTTATGTGTGTGTGTGTGTGTGTGTGTGTATATATATATATATATATATATATATAAATATAAACAAACTACTGGTTTAGGACAGATTAGAAAGAAAAAAAGCTGACAAGGGACCACAGATGATTTGGGGAGAATCACTGGGCAAGCATCCCACGTACCACAAAGACTTGATACAGATTTAGGGTCATATTCAGCTTTTTGTATTAAAATTCCACATTCAGTGTATTGATTTTAGTCCATTAACTGTTATACATGAACTTGTAGGACAAATATATGGTTTCTACCCACCTTTGCTGCTGTTTCCTTCCAAAAAATCCCAGCCAACACATTTACAATTTAATATTCTCTAATTTGCATCTCTCAGTACAGCCCAATACCAGGTTTTGAACCTCACTGAGCTTTTGCCTGTTTGGATTAAGTTTAAGCACAATGTGCTTGGCTGTGGCATTTTTTGTCCACATGCATTGCTCCAATATTCAAAGGACCCACTTGTCCCTGTGTAGAAGACTCTCAACCCTTGTGCTACCTGCCATCAGGAAGTCTAGGAAGAAAGTCCTCTTTTGCACCACCAAGTTATTGGCCAAAGCCTCTGTGGGTTTGCAGCTGCCACCTATATGTCCATGCTCTTCAGCTTCTTGCTTTGTCTTCAGGGCCATACCTGAGCAGTGACCATGTCTCCTAGAAGCAGCATTGATTGTCACATAGAATCACAAAGGAGACTGGACTCTTTTCACACATTTTGCATTTACATGCCAGGAAAATAGCTGATCCTTTTTAGTCACATAAGGTTTAAATGTGAACCCAGGAAGTCTTTGGTAGAGAGCATACCACCCCCTCCTTCTACCTCTGCCTTTTGGAGAAGCTGATAGAACTCCTCCAATAGGACTGTCCAAAGAATTCTTCTTATTCTGTGTGAAACGGAGGGAGGGGGTCACTGCCCTTATGGGCAGTCCTCACTCATCATCCATGGAAGTAGCTCAATGCAGAGTACAATACATAAGCCTATCAGTGTAAAATTTCCCTTTTGACGCCAGATTCAAATTTTCTTTGGCTTCTTACAAGTAGTTTTTCTCCTGTTTCTCATTTGGTTCTATTTTATTTATATGCCATTTCTAGGCCTTTTTATCCTCTCTGATAGGCTGGAACCATAGAATGACACTCATCTACTTGCCTTTACTTTCTGCTCAAGACTGAAGTCCTTGGTACATTTACAGAAGGCATATTACTGAGGGCCTCAGGCAGGAAGACAAACAGAGTAGAAATATTCAGCAGGATCATGTGTGGTCCTAACTCCCAGGCATCCATACACTCTGCTGCCTGTCACAGCTCCCTCCACGAACTGTCTTGTTCTGTTCCTTATCATACCTAGTCTTCTACAGGATTACATGTGGTGGTGGGGTATAGAGTAAGGTCTCTAACTGTTATTGCCATTAACTAGTGCTCTGCATAGGTTCGATATCATGTTGGACAGAACACTCAATCACTGAGCTTCCTTGTTCAAAACCCAAAGCAGAAGTGCCTACCTAAAAATTTGAGTTTTCATTGCCTTTTACTTGTTTTTACTCCTCATTCCTCCAAACATCTAGTTAAAGGCATTTAGAGTATGCTTAGGGGTGGGAGGGATGGGTGAGTGGCAATTGATGTGTGGCTTATAAACTGTGGGTGTGTACAGACTTGGTTCAGAAACTACATAGAGTTCAGGACTGGTAGGGTCACAGATATCTGAGTCCAGGCCTGAGCCCAGGGTCATTTGTGAATGGAAGTGGGAGAACTCAAGCTCTAAACAGGAACAAAGGCAGCTACACTCTTTCCACACTGTCTTCTGCTGGTCCCTTATAAACTCATCTCATTTTTTATACTTTCTTATTCCCTGGAACCAAAGGACAGGCCAAAGCTGTTGGATATTAGTTCAGCTACATGATAACAAGTTTGTTTTTTATGTACTGGGCTTGGAACCAAACTGTTATTTAAATATTATTTTTATGAAAACATTAATTACAGATTCTAACACAATTTACCAATTAGTTTTCAGAATTAACACATTTGTCACTTGGGGGCTGACACTCAGAGGTGCATTTCAGTAAATACGAAAGTATGTGTATGTACTGGAATGCTGTACTTCGAGTTAGATATAACATACAATAGTATATTATACTGTCAAAACAACAAATAAATAACTGTACTTCATCAAATGAGTATCTATAATGTTCTAAAATATTCTTTAAAGCTCCACTTTATATAGATCTTGAATTTTAACATAGACTTCTATATTTAAGAATGAAGTTTTAATGACAAGTATGAATTTTAGTAGATGGTTGCTTTCAAATAACCACAACATAGCCCCTCCCACTGAACTCTGTCCTAATTCTGTCTTTTACATTCAGTTCAATAAACTAATTGTGATTAGAAAATTTTAAAACGACCTATCTGCAATTTCCATTGAAGGGATAGGGGCAAAAAAAACAAATACATAATGTAATAAAAATATTTCTTGAAAAAAATATTTCTTGAAAAGTCCATAATAAATGCTTTATCTTTATTTTATTTTTAAATAAATCTTCCACCTAATATATATGTATGGATATTGCATTTGTGTGTTTTTCCAACAGAATTAATAATGTCAAAGTGATAAAGCAGGACAGTGCTTGTTTCCATAGAATTATGTTTCTAGAACAAAGCAAAAAATAATTACATTTTACTCTAACCAGTAAAACTTAACTTGATTTTCTGAAGACTAATTATATTAACTTCTGTGACCTAAGTGCAGCTTTTCCCCCACTCCAGTAATTAGAAGGATATTAATATGCTGTTATATTTAATACTTGAGAGTCAGAACTGGTAATGTGCCATCACCCTGCCCACAATTAGCATAGGCCGCAATAATGTTAAAAGAAACCTTACAGTATACAGTTGTCAAAATGTACCTGGAAGCTCTCAGAGGAATATTGGAACAGTTGACGACAGGTGAAATAAAGAAGTCTCAGACTTCTGAGTTCTAGGAGGCTTCAGCAGAATTCCTGTAGTGTCAGTTTGGGCGTTTAAAACTCTAACGTATTACATGAACGCTTCCTGCAATTAGAATAGCAACTACAGGTGGAACAGATTCCAAACTGCTTACTAAGTTGTTTGTCTCTACTTCCCATTGGTCTCTGAGGCCACAAAGACAAGGAATTGGCCTGAGTTCTCAAAAACTAATGCACGTTAGCAGTGGCAGCTTATTAGGTGCCCTTGTGTCATTCCTTTAAAATCATAGACATGTCAACCAATTAAAATTGTACTTAGTGAAAACCAAAGGAGTATAGCCAGGTGCTCAAAAAAAAAAAAAACCCTCTGGTATGCTAGGAAGAGCTAAGACACACTTATGCTGAACCACAACATGCCTGCTTCGGCCCCCTGAAAATAAACACATCTTTTTGCATATACACTCTGTGGCTCCCAGTGCTCTGCCAAGAAGAATTGTTATTTTAAATGGAGACTCTGTGTATCAGCAGGAAGAATTCGTACCCAGTCAATGAGGAAATGGAGAGCTGCTCTTGTTGTCCATCACCTTTGAGTGCAGGGAAGTGCTTTGCCCTAAAGGTGCCAGGTAAAGAGAATTGCCAAGTAAAGAAAATTTATTGAATGCATTCCCAAAAGGGAAGCATAATCTGACATTTTAGTTTCTAGAATCTCAGAAAAGTAACTTTCCTCAGTTCTTATATAAATTATAAGGAAACACAAAGGCAAAAATACTGTCTTAGAATGAATAGTCATGTAATTCTTTTCTAATTGTGTTTTCAATTATAAGGGCATATAATTATTTTATATGCCTTTTTGTATTCAGATGTCTGCCTGCACCACACTCCAGATGCTGTATTTATTCGCTTTTCCCTCTCTCTGGTGCTCTTCCTCACTAGGAACCACATTACTGTGGGTCTACGTGATTCTTCCCATAGGTCTCTCCACTTTGGGGTAATACAGCATCCACCTCTTTCTTAGGCTGAAGAACCTAAAAATGGAGTGAAAGGGTCAGGCTTTCTTTTGAAAGCCAGTGGCAGTCGTACCTCCATTTCAGGTTTCAGGTGTGTTTTCCCCACCCCACCCCCTGCCTTTAGATAGCAGGTAAGATTCTTTTTGCACACCTGCCATCCCTCCGTACTGTAAGCCCCTCCCTCATTTAGATTTTACTGTTGATTTTACCATAGTTGTCCTCTGTTTGTTCAGACTGTTTTGGGGAGTAACGTGAAAAAAGTATTAATGGTTTGCCTACAGGAGGACTTCGGAAGACCTAAGCTAGGCTAAAAGACTAACAGGCTCGTCCAAATAAAATAAAAGCACCCAATTTCTGATCTGATTCCCTCTTGCTTTTGCTAATGCCACTCGGCTGTCTCTCTTTACAAAGCAACAACTCTGTTCCAACTTGTTCAGTGACAAAGTGAAAGGTTCCACCTCGGAGCAGGTAAAATCTGTTTGTTAGGGAA
Source organism: Phyllostomus discolor (assembly GCF_004126475.2). NCBI lineage: Eukaryota > Metazoa > Chordata > Mammalia > Chiroptera > Phyllostomidae > Phyllostomus > Phyllostomus discolor. The sequence continues at coordinate 38,504,833 of NC_040908.2, forward strand.
GGACTGCTCGGCAGTAAGGACGACAACAATTAGCACATGCTACTCATTAACAAACGGAGATTAGAACGCAGCCGAAATGGCAAGCTGCCATCAGCGCGATAGTTACGGGGCAGTTTAATTTCTAACGAATGTGAGCGCTGGATCAGGAACAATATTCGACAAAATGCCGCCTGCATTCTCTTATGGCTTTCATTACCAAATTGAAAATCTGTGTAGATTTCTGAAAATTACTTTTAAATGTAGCCAATCTCCTAGACTGCAAGGCTTGATTTGCTGGTGAGGGAGCCCTGCTGTGAGATTTTAATGAAAGATCATAGTGGCCCTCCAAGGCCAGCAAAGAGCTATGGGCCCTGGAAGACCCGAAATAATCTGTTTTACTTTTAATGGCAGCCATTTTATATTCATTAAGATCAAAATGCAGTTTTGCAGGCAAATTGCAAAGCTGTTCTACTCACAGCTTGAGAACCTGGAGGCCCTACAGCTTTTTATCTTGTTCATAAGCAAATATGCAGTTAATATCTTTTAATATGCTTTGATGCTTGGTACCTTATGGGTACATTGTATTGGAGGTTAGAGGACTGCATGTTTCCTTGGCATAGTCAGCCACCCACTAAAGCGGTGGTCCTTTTATTTCCATAATGGCAGAAGAAATGAGTCTCTCTCTTTTTATCCCCACCCCATTTTTTTAAAAAAATATGAGCTCTGCTCAGATAAATTGTAAAGCACCATATAGTGTACATTCAGGGTCTGAGAGAAGGCACAATTTTTCACTGGGATCCATCTGTTGGTGGTTCATATTATTTAAATTTATACAGCCACATTATTTAAATGTAAACAGCCAAATAAGATAGGATCAAATCATTGGCATCTGGAAACTGTGCTCTCATCCTCTTTGATTGTGAGGTTGTCTGCATTAATAATGGAGTTCTAAAGACTGTGATTCCACCTGATAGACTGTATGACCTTAACAGTTGTGATTTTATCAGGGTTTCACTGTAGTAGAAAATGAAGGTATTTTGCAGCTCATTTCCAGCAAAGCTAGTTTGCATTATCCTCTGTCCAGAGCAGTCCTGACTGTTTGGTGCTTGAAAATGTCAGCACCCCCCTTCCCCCACTGCCCCCTTTCTGCTGTGCAGCTGTACTTTGGGTCCAAAATTATGTGGCAGAGTGAATTCCATCAGATTTCTTGTAGCAGGTAAATGGTACTGTGATTATTAAATGGAAGGAAGGAAGGAGGGAAGGAAGGAAGGAAGGAAGGAAGGAAGGAAGGAAGGAAGGAAGGAAGGAAGGAAGGAAGGAAAAGGAAGTAAGTTAATTTAGTTTTGTGCAGTAACGTCTTGGCCAGTATTGAAGGAGGTAGACCTCCTTCAATTCAGCAATTTCCATCTCATCTCTAAGACAAGAAATAAGGTTGCTGCAAGTGAAGCTAATTACTCAACCCATTACTCTAATTCTGCCTTAAGCAACAGGCCAGGGTTAGAAATAATTGTCCAAAATTAGAGGATGATTCAATTGTTACAAAAGCAAAATTTAAAGGGTAATTTTTGGTAGAAAAAGGGACCAGCCAGGTCTATTTAAAGTTGCCCAAAGATCTGGAGGTTAGAACAAGACAGCATTTTTGTTCCTTCACTCAGATTATCGTGGCTTTTGAATACACTCAGTGTGTTGGGGTCTGAGAACTAGGGTGGGAGTGAGAGTACAGGAGCCCTTCTGTGGGTGGGAGCAAAGCCTTCCATCCACATCCAGCAGAAGATGAAGGTTTGTGCACCCCTTCTGCCTTTCTAGCCATTGAACTTTCAGCAATCTCAAAGTACATTGTGGGGCCCTCTGGTTTAAGGAGAGTCTGCCCCTTAATGGAAGTTAATACAATATTGTGCTGTCTGCAAAAACTAATATGGCTTAAGACAGCTCCATGGAAAGGCCAGCCTTTGTATCCCCAGGCCCGCCCAACCTTTGTACTTAACCGTGCCCCACAGGCATATTATAATATTGTATGACATGTTTACAAGTCCTAACATCTTACTTTGTGCAATTGCAGAGCTTCTTTGCAGGGCTCAAGAATACAGGCTTTGACTGTCTGATGAGGGAATTTGATAACCCACTCTCTCTGGGTCTCAGGGCAAGGTGAAGGTGTCTGGCCTGCCAAGGCACAATTTAATGGGCTTCTGAAAACACTCAAAAGGCAGACATAAATGTGTGGATGGGCAGCCAGCCAGGGTGACCTGGGGATGGGGCCAGTTGATTTTCAGCAGGATGAGGTCGGGAAGAAATGTTTCAGGCCCGAGCTGGCTGGCGGAGTTGGAGGGGCTCTCTGGGAGCCTGAGGGCTGACTGTAAAGGATTTACAGAGCTTGAACCCGACTCTGTAACTTAAGAGCTAAAGCATTCCCACCTGTCCAACTTTAAAAGGGAAATGGAAAATGTAAAGAACATATAATTAATTTCAATTACAAGCCTCACATATCTCAGGCCAGATAGGCACTATCTTCATTTCCTGTCAGTTCAATAGGCTCCAATACAAAAGTCATGTAAATTAAATTAAAATGTAAAATTCCCCCTCACAAATCTCTGTTTTCTATTCTTAATGCCTGGTGACATTTTGTCTTTCATATGGCTACATTTTTTCTGCTCATCACATATAGTACTTTAAATGTTGGTTTCCAATCAGTCTTTCCCCCTTTATGTCGCATCATACACCATCATGAGACAATTAATGCATCAAGATCAGGGAGGGAATGGAAATGCACTTAAATATGAAAGGTTTCATTCAGTGTTTATTCATAACTTGATTCAAAATTGACCTGTTCCATAGCATAGTCATTTTTTGATTATTTGTCTTGGGTTTTTAAACAAATACTATGGGAATATTTTTTCCAGGATCAATCACCTAAGTTTTCTTTGGGTTCACAATTTTTTTCCCTCCAAAGACATTCCAGTGTGTGTCATGTGGTGTCAATGGCCACCAAGAGGTCAGCCTCTCACACAAGCAGGGTTCCCATGTTGATCCGGTGCAAGAGTGAAAGTAATATTGCACACTATTTTCACATGCCCGCCACATCAGCAGTGGTGTTACATCACTGCAAGTGGAGCTCCGTGTAGATCCCTAAAAAGGAGACGTGTCTGTGGGGGCGGGGGCTGTGCGTAATGAGAACATCACCCTCAGTGAGATGCTGTCAGGGAAACTAGGAGAGAAAACAATCTTCACTGAAGCTTTTTGCTATTTGAGTTTCCTTCAGCTGCCTATTATCCATCCAAATATTAGAATCCATACATAATGGAGTTCCTTGGCTCCTACACAGTAATACCTTTGAGCACGCAAAAGGAAGTTGTATCTTGAAAATTCCTCCAAAAAGGTTATCAAAATTGCCCTGAAGGGTTGACATAGTCCTGACAGTGATTGTTTTGAAGGATGATGTTATTATTTTTCATTGGTCATTCCACAAAGGTATTAGGAGGCAAGGAAAATTCGACACCTGTCCCTTAGATCTTATTTAGCAAAAAAAAAAAATACAAGATTTCAGTTTAACAGGGTCTTTCAGGCAGAAAAATACAGCAGTAACATGTGTAAAGAAAATTTCAATATGTTTTGACAATAGTGTAATCTAGAGGAAGTGTTATCCCCCTTGTGGAGGTCATCAATTCTTAATACAGTGTGTGTCAATCATTCTCAGGACAACAGAGAAAATGATCTAGTCAATACATATGAAACAGAAATCATGCATAAACATGCTGCCTTACTATAAAGTGGGTGACACCACTGAAAATTGGATAGCAGGCCTGGATGCAATTTTCCATAACTTTTTATTATTCATAAGATCGTGTGATCTAATAAGCCACACCTCAAATTACTGTCCATTGAAGGTGTTCTTGAGTGATAGATTTTGACAAACCAGACACAGGATATATTATGATTAAGATCAGATGCTGGTAGTGCTGGACTTTCCGCTGCTGACTGTTTTCAGCTGTCTTCCATCAATTCTGTATTTTCCTCCCTTAAAAAAAATGAAGAAGCATGAATCCATGGGCTATGAACATGTAAGAGAAGAAATTTACTAACAGATTATTCAGTAGGGTCTGATCTCGAGTGGTCTGTCCATTAACTTTGCTGGGGGGCTGGGAGGGCTGATTTGAGAAAGAACAATGAGTAGGAAGGACAGAATATCTGAGTGGAATTGAGAGAGACAAATACCCAAATCTGTTATTTAAGTATTTTTTAAAATGCATAGAACTTCAAGTGGCGGAGACTTCCTTAAATTATTTAAATGCAATAGAAAAGAAAAGGAGCCAAACACACCAAACAACTAAAACGTTCACCTAATAATTTTTTTGGTCAAAATTAATGGAGGGTTTCTGATTATGAAGAGTGCCTCTGCAATGCTTTTAAAAGCTTCTTCCTCCCTCCCTTCCTTTCTTCTTTCCTTCCTCTCTCTTTTGTTTTCTTTCTGTTAAATAACTCCTCTGGTCTAGGTCTGTGAAAAGGACTCTGCCCTTAATTCATCAAATGCAGAAAAACTGGCGTAGCCAGTATCTACAAGCCACATTCCAAAGGGAGATGTTTTCAATTCACTCATTATAGAAAGGTCAGGTCAGGTTCAAGTTCAATGTCATGGAAAAGAAGTACTCTCTACAAGGAGTACCACCCACACATGAAAAAGTGGAGGGAGAATTAGATGAACTATGTAACCTAATTTTTTGGGCAAATACAAGAAAATTAGCCCTGTGTGCTATTTGAATTAAAACCACATATTAACAATTCAGCTCTAGAAGGTGACAGCAACCACAACAAAGTAAACACGCTCTCCAAACCACTCGGCCGTAATGATGTTATTAGTATGCATGTTGCTGAGCCCAGATGTAGCCTTTAACAGCCCAAGCCCTTCCAGTGCTTTTGTTCTAATGGCTCAGACTCTTTTCAGAAATGGGGCCGTCCGAACCCACCAGGACTAGAGGAAAGGATCGATGGTAATTCAGGCCAGCAAATGGAACATGACCACTATGCCCATTTTCGCCATATCCCATTGTCTGCCATGTTATAAATGATATCTGCTGGAAGACAATAAAGCACCTGTGAAGAATCCTGGATTAAGTGGAATGGACCTCGTGTTGGGGCTGAGCTCTGAGAAGTTGTTCCTTTAGGTTGATGGCAAACAGTTGCCTGTAGATGGGAGAAGGAGGCCCCCACTAATGACCTGTCCTTATAGGAGTCCTCCCCTGAGAGAATTTTCCCATTGTGAAAGGATGAGCTGGCCTTCATGTACCTGAATAGAAAAATTATACATAGAGCCTCAATAGCCTAAATGCATTCAAACCAACTGCCGGGTTCATCTGCAAGAACATTCATCTATGTGTTACTTTTGTGTGGCTAGCCATGAGAGCCTCAGAAATGTACAGAAATGTGCACAGCAACCCTGATGGTTCAGGACACAGAACCTTTGGAAACCACACCAAAAGACAAAGTACTTTTGCTTAATCTGTTCTTCCTTATTAGAGTTGCAGTCAACCCTCTTGTGCCATTGTTTGAATCCCTTTCTACATAGTCATTTTTAAATTTTATTACAGTAGATCTCTAGAAATAGGAGTTAGTACTGTTTCCTTTTTGAATCAGAAGTAGGTAAACACCACTAAAGCTGAGGGTTGTAGAGTGTGATTTAGTGTAGGTTAACATAGTGCAGAGGGTATTTTGCAATAAAATTTAAATTAGGGGGACTATATTTAGTGCCTGTCGTGTGTATGCTTATGAACTATAGGTTTGATATTTGGCAGAATGCGTAAGAACTGATAATTAGGTATGTGTTGTAAGTAGTGACTTTGTTTAAAACAAACTCCTGTAAAACTGAATTCATTTATGCCTCTTACTTTGTTCAGCCTCTCATAGACAAGTAATAAAATATACCAATGATATCTCACTTTACAGTAAGCTTTAATTATAGAGACACCTGATAAAATGCAGATGAGCTATCTGTTCAAAAGCTGTCTGGATTTTAATAAATAGAATTGGTTGTGTGTGTGTATGTGAGATAGAACATGTGTGTGCATGCATGCATGAGTGTGCATGTGTAATGTGAGAAAGTGAGAGAGAGAGAAAGAGAGAGAGACAGAGACTTACGAATAATAGTGTTGATATTTTTGAAATGGGCTTTTTTTAGTTTGTAAAATTTTATTGCCTGGAATTATATTTAACAAGTTAAGAAAGGTTGTCACGTAATTTGTCTTTATTTGGTTGGGTCGAAATACCAAAAGAAGCAATGCTATAGAAACAAATAAAAGCATTTTGATGAATGCCTGTAACTTTTTTATATTGTCATTTGAAAGCAGTTAAGTTTTTCTTGTTGTTTGTAAAATAATATTAATTTAAATGTTAGAAGCAAGAATAAATAACAAATTCTTTAAAGTCTGAAGCAATGTAGAAGGTTAGGAACCTCTGTCACTTTTCTTCCCATGGGTGGAATCTGAACTGCCAACCAGCTACACCAGAAATTCCAAGTGAAATCAAACAGACATCCTCTCCAGGTTAGAAGTAACCCAGAGAAGGCCTGAAACCGAGGCCCTCTGTGGTGCAAGGTTATTGTTACGGCAACTCTGATAATTTCTGATTTGTTTTTAGTCTCTTTATTCCTGCTGTATCCCTAAGCAGAGGTTTATTACAATAAACTTGGGCACTAAATGAGGCTTTATTAATTAGGGATGGGCAGAAAACCAGCTGTGACATAGTGACCCTGGGTGGGAAGCCAAACCAGAGTAATTAAGACATAACATGGTAATGGGAACAATAATGAATACACTCAGTGACCTGATGCTGAGTCTTGTTTTTTTCCTTTAAGCTGAGTCCCCTTGAATCGCCTTATTATTTTTTGATGTAAATGGCATCCAAAGTAGTGAACATTGACAAAAATATGGGCTAGTATTCGAGAAACTGCGGTTTAAAGGCTCCCTCTGTTTATGTGACACTATTTCTATTGTTAAGGAACTGAGGTTGGTGTTCTTTAATTATTTGTCACACAGCATTTCATCGACATGGAGAAAATAATATCCTGGGCCAGGCATGCATCTCTCCTCACACAGTCATAATCTGTATCTTCTGTGTTTTTTCCTATGATGCTCACAGCTCTCTAGTGAAAAGGAAAAAACAAGAATTTGGAAGAAGCCTACCAGGTCCCCCAAGGTGTCAGAAAATGTGGAAGCTACATGCGAGTCTATGCCAGGTCCCAGCGACCTGCTGAGGAGACTGTGGCAAGGTGTTTGCCAGGGAGTCCAGTCAGAGGTCTGTGGGCCCAGAACCACGGCGTGGCTCTCAAGGAGCATGCTCACAGTTTTAAAACAATTTGCAGAGGTTTAAAGTGAACAAAAGCCTGGCCCAATCACTCCACTCTCTTCAATGCATTTTGAGTTTGAACAATGGTGATTGTGCCATGAGCAAAAGAGTTTTATTTTTAACTTGAAAAAAAACCTGGATAAGTGCTATGACTATCAAATGTTTTAGAAATACTTGTTCCCTTTCTGTTAAAATCTACTTGTTTGGCACCTTGGCCAATTTTGAAGTTCAATAGAATCTGTATTCTTAAAATTTCAAGTATGACACAGAATAGGTGCTGAATATAAGTGTGTTAACTAATTATCTGTTTAGGCATGTAAAGTGGTGAATCAAGGCAATTATTTAAATAAAGAAGTCCAAGAAATACAAAATAACTGTACCCACAAAATGAAACAACCATCAATTGTTTATAATAGTACCCTATAATGGATATTAAGACATTTTACTCTTTATTTTCTTGACTTTTTAGGGTAATTACTTCAATATTCCACTAGTTTTTGTGTATTGACTTGGCCACTTAAGAGATGTTCTTGTTCCAACTTAAAATCACTTTGTACCTCAGTCCATTCTTTTGTTTAAACAAACTCTTCACCCGGTTTCTCAAATGCTAAAGGATCACTAAGTAAGATCTAGCCTAACATTAAGAGGGAGAAGAGTTGTGACTATGTCAATTACAGCTCTCTTAACTTATCCATTAGCTCCACTTTGGGTATAAAGGATTCTCTTTTCTTCTGTAAAAATTGCCTAACTGTTGTGGGAAAGCCAGAGACAGTCTTCTCAATAATGTGTCCTTGTGCCCTGAATGCATCGGCATTTTTTTCCTTCTGTGAATCCTGTCATAACTGGCATGCTGCATTCATCAATAGAAACATTTATAGTATATCTATTAACAATTTACTCTTGGGGGTGGGGTAAAACACCTGCAAAAAGGAAAGCAAGAATTTCCCCCATTTGACTTTAAAGCAGCTCTATTTGGGTTCTTTCACACTGAGTAAAGAGATATATGGCAGGATTGGTGCCTTAAATGCTTTTAAAATTTCTCTTTTAAACAAGGTAAGTTTGAATAACTAGATAATCAAGATAGTCATAATGGAATGTAACATTTTCTTTCTCTAGACCTACAATATTTTGTTTTAGCACGGTGTTCAGATGAATGATTTCAGGGTAGTCATGAGAATTTGCTCTATCTATATTTATAACCTTGATCTGTGTGTATTATAAACCTAGTATATGATAGAAGGACCTACCTCTTATGGAAAAAGTGTTTGCAGCTGTCTTCTTTAATAGTTGGGGCAAACATTTGTGCTTTCAGAAGGAGAGGGCTATGGGTTTGGGGGTTGAGGAATGACTATGGGATATTTGCTTCTGTTTTAATGAAACAGAATTTCTTAGCCAACCTGAAAATACATGCTTTATGATTTTTGTGATCCTTTTAGTTTTTTCATTTGGGTGGATTTTATTCAAAAATCAAGCTCACAAAGTCAGAGCTGTGAAGAATTACTAGTTTCTACATCCTTTGAGTAAATTTAGAAAGTTTCTCTTTTTCTGGTTTAAAGTGGAGGTACAGGAAATCCCCACAAACAGGAAAAGAGATCTTTGGGCTATATCAATCTCCATCCAGTGCTTACCTGAAAACACAATGAAATATAGACATTTATCAATTAAAAGCACAATTTCTCCATCAGCCCCCTGTTAACATTGCAAAGGACCTGTGAATTAAGCACACAGAGGTGGTACCCCAGAGCATGTCACAGGTAACTTGGAATAAAGTCAGTTACTTGTGTGGTCTCAGAAGACAGGCAAATGCTCTTTGGAGGATATTAATGCTGATGCAATAAACATTTCTAGAGATGTTTTCCCCTTATATATTCTTCTACCTGTTCTTATGCATGAAAAATAGAGAACTGGCAGCATATAAAATAGTGGAAACAAGATGGACAGAAATTGGAAAGAAGGGGAGTGATCAGAGATGGACCCAGAAAATATGGAGGCTGAGAAAAGTATAATTCCTGAAAGCATCATTAATGAAATACGTGCTTCTCATTTACCCTTTTCTGTATTTTCTAGCTTCTCCAAAAATAAGTTTTACATTTTAAATTAAGTAGATGTTTTAGTTGTTTTTTAATAACAATAAATGGTCCTTCAAGGCATTCCCATTAGTTCATGTTGATGAATAATATAGCTAGAAAAAACTTAAAGATTATTTAGCACAACATCTTCAAGAGATGTGGGAAGAAATCAACTACCCTAACTCCAGGTTTTGAGCATTTTCATCATCTATCAGTCATCTATTGACCTACACACCTATACTTGTATGTGCATGTATGCATAAATATGTAATTTTTATGCACATATTTGTGAAAATTGTAAAAGAACTACAATGTATGCCAAGCTTTTTGTCCCCTGTGGTGGCATAGAGGATGGCAGTAGACAGATAGCAGATATTCCGCTTGCCTCACTCTAGATCCACTCCCTACCCCTCTCTGCTCAGCTCCATTCTTAGCAGATTTCCTTGACTTCTAGTTTCCAGTTGGCTGTAGGTAATAGGAGCATGGGAAGTACTTTATAGGACAGGAGGGGAGTGAGTTGAGATACTTACTCCACCAACCCCTTCTTACCAGGCCAAAAGTGGTCAATGGCTACAAAAATGGTATACTACAATATACCTAGTCATTTGTCAAATAAATATTTATAGAAGCCCAAACTATTGTTAAATGCTGGGACACAACCGAGGTCAAAGATATGAGATCTCTGCTCATACAGAATTTATTCTCAAAGTGTCCTTTTTTTGATTGCATTACTTTTAATCATGAAATATTTGACAGATTTTGTGATCTATCTTGTAAAAGAGAACTTTTTTTAAGAATTGGAAAAATTGTCAAAAGCAGTCACTGTAAATTTTGGTGTCAATCTGATGTACTCATGGCAAACAGGTTGTATGTACCTAAGAAATTGTTGAGTAAAGAAGAAAAGAAAGTCAAATGAATTTTAGTTACTTTCGAGGCAATATTTGAGTTGCAAAAATACCAAAGGAGTCAATGAAATATTAAAGATAGGCATGGAAGTAGGGAAACCCTATTTCTTGTCATTTGTACTCTGAGCTGTGCCAAGCGCACACATTAAACTGGGCTCCACGATGAATTAAAAACTGCAAATGATCTTTGTGTGACACTTTCAGGTTGTTTTGATGTAGGAAATACAGTCGTCATTCATAGAGGGAATGATTTGAGTTATAAATTTGACAACTATGACTGAATATACATAGCGATAAAACATTGCTCAAGTCTAGTCAAAAGCTCAGTCGGTTTTGTGAAGAAATCAGTCAAGCCTGTTGCTTGGTGGCATGTAGACAAAACCACCAACTGATCGACTGAGTTTTTCCCTTTTGAATGGGTTGTTTGGCATCATGTAGACCCAGCCTATGATTATACTGCCATCTGTATTCTTTCTTACATCAGGCTTATTTCAGCCACAACTTATACATGCTGTTTTGAGAAGAACTAGTCAATATTTTGGTTTGTCTTTAGCTATAAGAGCTCCGTAGACAGTCTTGCGTGAACTTGGCTCTGCCTTGCTAATTCTCTGTCAGTTCTGGCAGCTATAGGAATTTAAGTTCATGGTGTAGATATTTGGATTCCCCTCAAAATAAAAATAAAATATGTAAAATAAAATCTTAAAATAGGCTGCTTTTCTTTGACAAAAATACCCAAATTCCTAGAAATGGCCAGCTATAGTCAATATGTATATATGTAACAGTATAATTTTAATGTAAAAACAATACAGAATACATAGACCATTTTGAAGTTAACAATTACTCATATTTTCATGGTTTTCAAACTACATAAAGCAATTGAATAAATCTTCTCCTTCCAAATTCAACTGTACATAAATGCTTTTGAAAACTAAGGTACTATGTGATGGTGGTAGAATTGTTCATTTGAAATTGGAAAATCAATTAAAATATTACATATTGTTTTGTCACCAGTGCTATCACATCTTATAACATTAGAGGCATTATAGTGATCAGTTAGTCCTATAAGGAAGACATAGACTTAAGAAAAAAGAAAATTTGAATTTTGGAGGGCAATGAATCATCGAAGAGTTTTTTGATAACATTGCCTTCTGGTTTTAACAAACAGGTCAGCCATCTTGAAACAGGTTCCTCTATAAGTACAACTGAATCAAAAGTTACTTTGTTTGTTTCTTTCTTTGTTTGTTTGTTTCTTTAATGAAAGCTGGGGAACATGATAAGTCAAGAAATGCAAAGGAAATATGTATTCTTTATTCAATAAAGTGATAAAAGGGGAAGATTGAGGTTTTGTGAGCTCTGCAGTTTATCCAATTTAGGGAGCCCACTTTTGAAAAATACATAAAATAATAAATAAAAATTAAGTACAAAAGCGAGGAACTTAATTGAATTTAATCAAGTTTTCAAAATGGGAGGAAGAGGATCTTTGGAAGAAGCAAGTACAAATGGGGATGCTAAACTTGAGCTTTATTAGCACCACGTGATGGCCAATGATGGGCTACCAGAATATGCCAGAACCACAACGACATAAAAAATACCTCGAATTTGAGCACAGGAAATGATTTATTATCAAGAATATAACTTAAGATGTATCTTACTTTATAAGATACTTTATATTGGTTGAACCAATATATTACACACCTAAAACTAATACAGCTAAATATAGTATTGTATACCAACTATAGTTAAATAAAATTATAAAATCAAATAAAATTCCCACAATATTTTTAACCTGTAAGCTAATTCTAAAATGATAGATACTCCTGAAGAAGGAAAACAAAGTGAGGAGGCTTTCCTTTTCAGATATCAAAAATTATTAGAAAGCTACATAAATTAAAGTAGGTGATATTGCCACAGGGATAGACAAATAGATTAATGGAAAAGAAGAAAAACTTACATATATAAGAAATCCTCATGAATAAGGCCCACATTTGCAAGCAAAGTCATTTATAATAGAAATGGCATTGAAATTAGCAGGGAAAGGCTTAACTTTAATAACTGATTCTAGCAATAAAAGCAGTTATCCAATAAGTGTGCCTTATAAAAATCAGAAGATAATAGAAAAGAAATTTTTTGACTCACAGTTGCCCAATAAATATTTTTTGAATGATTAACATTAGTGTCTGATATTTTCTTTAAATTTGTTATGTTTTATCTGCCTGTTTTTTTTCTGGTGCTATAACTTCATTTAATTTTTGGAATCATGGATATAATTATAGCAATATTTTAATCCTGGAAGTAAGAATTTTATAATAATCAAAAAAGGTGAGCATAATCTCTTGTCCCTGATATTTGAATAGTGTGTATACTGTTTTATTATAATAAATACAAAAATGCCATTGTCCAATACCTTAGCATGCCCAGTCACAATAATTAGCTTATAAATCTATAGTATCATTCTTAAAAGGATATGTGGCCAAAGGATGTTGATCTTTTAAGCATATACTGTATTATGTGGAACTAGATTATCATCATCCTACTTGGATGTGCTGAGTGAGACCTTTAAGCAATGAGAGATCAAAGACCTACTACCCTTATCTTTGACGGTCCCCTAAATGATGCTCCCTGAGGGTATCCCTGGTGTGCCTCTCTTTCTGCAGAAACACAAAAAAGAATTCTAGTTGTAGAAAATGGGAAGACAGTGCAGTACTTAACCACTGAACTCCATTACCATCTATACCTACTTGAATAATTGACCCCACTTTTTATTTACTGTTAGCCAGAATTAGTTAGATGAATGCTTTAGTTTTCCATTTTACTTCATCTGTGTAGACAGAGCCAAAAAAATCCCTCCATCTCCAAACATAAGCTCTTCCACTGTGCAAACCATGCTAATGCTCCTGATTGACATGACCCAGCACTCTTAGCCACTGGACTCCAGTGTGTTAGTCCAGCAAGAATGTCTGAAAGCAGGGTGACTCCTCTGTTTAAGCACTTAAATGCACAGCAAACAACTGATTGCCTTTTTTCTTCACTAGTGCTGTCTCATGGAGCAGTATATTATTACTGATAATCTGCAATGAATAAAAGGCAAAGCATTCTGTATTCAAAATATACACACATTTGCCAAGTTTACTGAACCTGTGATTTTTCAAAATAAAAGATACAAATATTTATTTGAAAAATGATATAATTAAGAAGGGCTTAGTACAGAGCAGCAACTACAAATGGTTTATAAACCAAATCATAACACCAATAAACAGGTTTTGCAGACAGACACCTATTGTCAATATGATTAGTTGAACTCAAAATAGTGCCAGGAAACCTCTTTCATGCTTCAACAGAACATAATTTGTTTGAAGTAATGATGACTAGGATATGTATAATTATCTGATTATCCAGAAGAAAAAAAAACTTGCCCAAACAACTTTGGTGTGCTGCATTATAAGGTTTCATTTAGTCTCTGAATTATTTTATGTTTATGTAGTTCTAAGACAAACTGCATGATTCAAAACCAATTAAAAGATTTGCCCAGATCACCCATAACTTGTAAATTGGCACAAAATGGTAGGATGTTTATTAAGTTGGGAGATTATATATATTAAGTTGGGAGAATACACACACACACACACACACACACACACACACACACACATATCCTTGGAAAGTAGTTGAGGCCTCAAAAATAATGAGGTTTTCCAGAAGGGGAATAGTTTATAAATCATCAGTCAATGAAAATGATTCATGAAATTGTATCAATTTTAATATAAAACAACATAATTCTTATCTCTTGTGTAGGTAGACTTTTAAAATATATGAGAAAGTGAATTGCTTATACTATGTAAATGAAAATAATCATTCAGTGTCTAGTACAGCCTTGCAAATCAGGAAAAATATTTAGATTTATACACAAAGAATTTTTAGTCATTTCTATTCTTCTGGTTTACTTGGAAACACAATGAATTAAACTAATATTATTTTCTATTCAACTAGCATAAATTAATTTTGCCTCTTGGAAAAATTTATTTTGCATACTTGCCCAATGAGTGAAAAAGCTAAAAATTTTTTTCCCAGGTGAGGTCCCAGTTTCTTATGGGAGGTAATTTAATCTTGTTAATGATCAGGGAAAAAAAGGATAGTTATAACATTTAAACTATTCTTTGTTATTTAAATTTAAGATAAATTTATACATAATACTGAGCTTAAATCATCTCCTTGCATTTGCATTATTATTATAGTTGATAGTGTTAGGGATGCTTTGGCCACCAGCAATATGAAATATTAGTAATATTGGTTAGAGAAAGAAAGGCTTATTTTTCTCAAGTAATAAGTGGTTTAGAGATAGGCAGGCAACTAATGACTTTGATTCCATGACTCAACCATGTTAGGCTTCCCGTCAACTGAATTGTTCCTGGCCTTTTCCTCATGAGGCCACCAGGACTGCCACATCTCTAGGAACTGCCTTAATGTCAGGGTCAGAATGGGGGAGACTTCACATCAGCACTGGTCTTGGCTTTATCAGAAAGGCTTTCCCCAAGTTCATACCTGTGGCAGTTCTTGATCAGTCTGAAATATGTCACATGGCCGCTCTAGCAAGGATGGCTGGGAAAAATGAACACTTTATAGTGGAGATGGGCAAGGGAGAAAAAGACCGAGTGAGCTCAGTCACAATGTCAGCGATATTGTCATTAATATTCTAATTACAGGAGAGTGATTTGGTTGATTGCAAATCTGAAAATTTGGGATAATATTCCCATGCCTACTTAGAATTGTGTGAAGATTAAATTAGATGGCATATGTGAAATTGTTCTATAAGCTATGAAGAACCAAACATAGCTTAGATTGTCAATGTTAGTGTGTGGACACAACTTCAAAGGTACTGTGCCATTACTCCCCAGGGCCAGTCACCTCAATTTCACCTCTCTATTTCGAGAAACCCATCACTAGATCTGTGAACACAGTCATACTCCAGTTCCTGAAATACAGAAGTCTCAAGATATTCACAATAAGTGCAGAAGGAAAAGTCAAGGAAGTAAAAGCAATTAGAAATAAGGTGTTATAAAGAAGTCAAGGTAAGGATGATTGTATGCAATTTATAATAAGCATCCTAGAATAGAAATGCTATAAAAGGAACACAGAATTCCACAATGTAGAAGTAGAAATTTTCTCTGAAATTAAGAGGAAGACTGATTAAGGGCATATAAAGATATTATGTTCTAGGGGAAAAGATGATAAAGCTTTAGCCAGGTTAAAATATACAATATTAAACTTTTAATAATTTTAAAAATATATTTTAAAAGATTTCTGTCATCTAGGCAGAAGAAGCAAGTAAATTATCACTTAGAAAAATCATGCTGACCTCAGACTCCTGCAAGCAATATTCTATTCCAGAAAATCATACAGAAATGTTGATGGAGTCCTACTATTAAGGAAGTGTAACCCAAGGTGCTCCTCAGCCAGGTGTAAGAACCAAAACCAGACATTCTCGAGCATGCAAAGGACTAGGGAAGCACAACATCTGTGAGCCCATCTTGAGCTAAAGAAATATGTGAAGGTAAATACAAAGCAACAGAAAAAAGAATTACAATAAATAACTCAAGAACAGAGAAAAGATTGATAGTGACCATTGACTGTATTTAAATATAAGCCTCAGATAACCAATTGTAGAAATTCAGTTTTAGGCACTGAGTTTAAGTGTCATATGCCTTGACAATACAAATATAATACCATAAAAAGAAAACACCAAGAGACAGACCAAAGCAGCAGGGTGAAGTTTTTTGGCATATTTCTAAAAGAAATTCAAATCTTTCTTAATATGAAGCTTCTTGTTCTAAAATCAACTATAAACATCTAGTATTTTTATAACATTTTATCTTTTAAAATTTATTTAGAAGCATATATTTTTAAAAAGTAATATAATGTAAAAAGTATCTATTTAGGTTTCAGTATTTCATATGATATCTCATATATATATATATATATATATATATATATATATATGTATACATGTGTATGCATGATACATATATAGTAAACAGAACAATGGATCCCCAAAGATGTCCACATCCTTATCTCCAGAACCTGTACATGTGTTACTACACATTACAAAGAGGAAATTAAAGTTAAGGAAGGAATTAATCTTGCTGCTAATGAGTTGACCTTAAATTAGAGAGATTACCCTGAACTATGTGGTCAAACCCAATATAGAGACTAAAGTCTTAAAAATGGAGGAGGGAGGCAGAGGTCAGAGTGATACATCCCAAGAACGTCTCAGCTAGGTCTTGACAGCTATAAAGATGGAGTGGGGGGTGGAAAAGAAGCCAAGGAAGTTGGAAAAGTCAGGGAAACAGGCTCCTCTCTAGAGCCTCCAGGAAAAAGGGTGACACCTTGAATTTTGCCCCGAGACTTCTACAGAACTGTCACATAACAAAGAGGTGCTTTCAACATTTAAGTTTGTGGTACTTCAGTGGAGCCTAACATGTACTATGGTCTGTTTATATGCAAGTAGAGTTATGAAATTTTTGTTCATAAGTTAAGGATGCACCTAAAAAGGAAGGTAAGTAGTTTATCTTTGGGGGTGGTGTTGGGGGTTAACTCCACCATTGTTTAATACGCAGATAAAGGTATATATTTGCAGTATTATTTAAAAAAATGAGATTGACAGAGAGTAAAGGTAAAAGCTGGCATTAATTCCCCAATAGCACTTATTTCAGGCTTCAGAAATCCATGTAAAATCCATATACTCTTGGAGGAAAGGAAAGGATTTGACAAAGAATTTATCTTGTTCTGGCTGGGGGAGGGGGAGATAGTAACACTTATTTAAAGGCAAAATATTTTTCTCATAGCACTTGTACCTAAGAAAGGGAGACACTGAATTAGTTGAATTTTATGAATTGTGTAATCTGACAGAGAAATACTTGTTGAAATTTCAAAGTCAGATTTCCCTTCTCCCTTGATGCCAGAAAAACTATTTACATTCTCTCCTTCCCCGAATTCCACTTTTTCCTTTTCTGTGTTTTAAACATTTTAATTGTAAGGCTATCTTGCTGGTGTTGTAGGGGTGACATGGAAACTAAACAGGGGATGTTTATTTGTATGAACATGTGATATTTGTGATATTATTTTTGAGAAGAGAAAATAATAATAATGTGCTTACAGGAATATTTTCCCCTTCTGGACTTGTATCTCTTCATTCTTTGCTTTGGTTCTCCTGAATGGATCTCTGTATTGCTTGTGATTTCCCAGCCCAGGCAATGACAGACCTCACCCTTACAGTTTTTTGGATGTTCTTTCTGCAAATAAGTATGCAAAGAAGGGTATTCCCACTTTTCTAGAGTCCTTTAATGGATGGTTTAACCTGACATCACAGTTTTCAAAGTCTAAGAGGATATACTAACTTGGATAAAAAACATATATACAAGGTTAGGAAAGAACATAATGTGAATGAGCTAAAGGGCTTGATTTTCTTGGCTAGCAAAATGTATTTTACACAATTCCAGAGCTGAAGTAAAGACAAATGAATATCCCCATGGTGCAATCACCAGTTTGAAAAATCAGGTAACTTCAGTCTTCAAATTCGCTTTTAGCACAGTAAGTTTTTATGTTGGTTTTTTTGTTTTTTTTTTTTTTTATATCTTGGTTGGTGGATGAGCCAATGTTTAAATGATCATTTATCATTTACCATATAAAAGAAAAGCTATTACCTGAAACTCATTTCTACAGTTGCAGGCAAACAGAAATAATAATTTTCAAGGACCTAAAGCTGTTTCTTGAAGAATGTCATCATTTTATCCTTATTTTACTTACTATTTACTTATATAAGAGCCAGGTTTTGAGGGCTGCACCCAGCCAGTTCCTGCTGTAAACAGTTCCTACCAACTCCCTGCTGCAGCAGCAAGTTAGGAGAGGAAATTTGCTTTTCCAGGAATCAAAGTTATCTTTCAGACAGACTCAAAGAACCAGGCCGAAGGCACCCAGCCAGCCATAAGCAGTCATGGCGCCCTTCATGAGCTGAGCTGCATATAATCGCAGGCAGCTGGGTGACTGCTAACTTGTCTCAACGGGCAGTCATTGCGCAGATTCTCAGGATGGCCCTGGTTTGTTCAGACACTTAAATTATCATTTCAAGTATATAGTCTTGAGTTTTGTAAACATTGACTGCCTTCTCTAGTAATAAAATGAAATAACCTACTGGGATATAGAAAGGGATAATGATGTATAAGGGAGTTCGATGGTGATCTTGTTGAAAATTGATGAGTGACTTCACGACACATCTTTAGGGGAGCTATCTTGTTGATAGCAGAAGCAGAAACACTCTGGCGTCACCTAGACCTGGTTCAAGTCCTCCCTCTGATGTTTATTTTAATAACTGTGTGGATGCACACAATTTACTGAACCTCTCCCAGCCAAAATTTGTTAAGGTCACAAACATGAGAAATACCACTATCTATATCAGAGAGTCATTTTGAATGTGAAATTAAACTTATATAAAAGGTTTGCTAACCTGACTGACATGCCATAGGAGCTCAATAAATGTTAATTCACTCCTGGTTAATCACTCTCAGATCAAAGAACTCTCTTTGACTGGGTCAGAGCAACCTGCCCTGCTATTGACATCCATGAAATACAGTCCCGGGCTAAACATAATTCAAACCTACACTACATCAGATGGAATATGGATAATGAGCTTGTCTATGTCCCAAATTGTCATCTGTCCTTTCTGCTTCTAGAACACCTGTTGGGTGCCAAGGATGTTTCGGGTACCATGCTGGACCCTTATAGACTTCATTTCCCTCAGTAAATATAACTGAAATGAAGTGAGGTTATGATTCCAAGTTACCACAGAGGGGACTGAATTTCTGGGAAATTAACTAACTTAAAGTTTCACAGCTAGGAGTAGATGGTAATTCTGTATCCATAGCTTGTCCGACTTTACCATTCTGCCTCCTTCTCTGTGCCGTGATACCAGAGAGGTTTCAGAAGTGTGGTTTCCATAAATCAGCCTGGGTGTTCACCATGACAAACTAATCAAAACATGAACAAAAAGTAGAGCTTTAGCATTACTCTGCAGCCAGTGGATATTGGCAACACAAATAACTTTGTGCTTCTCTTGGCTTACTAGTTGATAGCACTCCTCTGCATGCCAGAGATACAGTGATGTAATATGCCAGGCACAGAAGAAAACCACCACCCCTTAGCAGATGGTCCACAGGGAGATGGTGGGAGACTAAGCTGGAACTGGGCATAAGGGCTAAGCTGGAAGCAACTGATAATGCAAGGTAAAGAATGTGGACTTAGTTCTTAGCGGGTCCCTACCCTGTCTTGCATCTGTACTCATGTTGACTTTTCTACCACCTTTCTAATAAATATAAAGGAGAGGACAGAGCTGTCAAATTGGCATCATTTATGAAAGCTTCTGTCCAGGATCCTGATCTGCTCACCTTCCCTGATCAGCAGAGCCAGTACAGAAACATCCAGGACTCTTGCAATTCCTTTCCTCTGAAGTTGAGAATCAAGTCAGGCCTGAGAAGCCTCCTCTGTTCCCAAGGCGTTTCTATACCCCTATGAAGTATTCCAAGTCCACCGTTTTCATCCACAGCGAGAGAGAAGGCAGGGAAAGGAGATAGATGCATTTATACATATTTATCCCTTCATTTTCCCCTCTCAAAGCTGAGAGGTCCTGGGCTCCCATAGTTCCATTGTGAATCCATAATAGACCCTCCCTGAAGAAAGAGTCAGCATTTACTGGCCAGTGAGGACCTTTTATTACAAAATACAGAAAAAAAAAGTGTTGGCACCTTTAAAACCAATTGCTTGGGAAAATTAAAAAATGAGAAAAAGTTAAGATGAAATTGTAGTTTTAATATGCAAATTTGTATTTTGGTGATTAGAAGAACATCTGTGCACATCGGAAAAATAGAGATAATGGTGCATCTACTTGGGACACTCAGCATCAGATAATTGTTACTGTGTTCAGTGGGGTGTGTGGCCCCTGGAAGTCGTTCTGCAGCATCCCCACAAGGAGAGCCTCAGCCATGGGTTGACAGTCCCTGCTTTTAGTAATACAGAGCTACAAAGGATTGTGATGACATATGTAAAATGACATATTAAGGAAACTGACTGTCAGATCACTGGAACCATAAAAGACGGACAGATTGTTTGAGGATTACATTACTCAAAGTCTGAGGTTTAGGGTTCTAGGCCTACATGGTGGCAATAGAAACAATTAGTTGATAAGTATATGTAAATTTGTTTTTTATTATTTTTTGTTACTTGGATGTTGGAAGCAAGTGAAAGACTCCACATTTTCACATGTTAGTGATTGCGAGGTTGATGGTAGTAAACAGTTGGCTTGGGGAAGAGATGAAGTCAGCCTTAGCTTTTTTGAAATAATGGGGGTGTATTTGTTAGATGGATGGGTGGGGATGCTAAGCAGGCAGTTAGAAACAGGTGACCAAAGTTCATAAGAGAGGGACATAAGGATAGATAGTGGTTATGGAGTTATTTCTGTAGATAAAGTAGTTAAAGCCATCAGAGACCAGAACTGCTCTCTCTAAGGGAAACAATGCAGAGTTGGAACAGTTGGAAATTGAGCCCCGGCTTGGATAGCTCAGTGGATTGAGCATGGTCCTGCAACCCAAAGGGCTGTGGGTTCAATTCCCAGTCAGGGCACAGGCCTGGGTTGCAGGCCAGGTCCCCAGTGGGGAACGCACCTGAGGCAACCACACATTGATATTTCTGCCCCTCTCTTTCTCCCTCCTTTCCCCTCTCTCTAAAAATAAATAAATAAAAAATTTTAAAAACTGATCTGGAGTGTATCAAATTCAGCCAACTTTTTCCAGAAAGGACCAGGGAGTAAATATTTTAAGCTTTGTGGACCAAAGGTCTCTGTTATGACTACCCTGCTTAACAAATCCAGTGTAGAGCAAAAGCAGCTAAAGATAATATGTAAGTGAATTGTTCTGGCTGTGTTTCAATAAAAATGTATTACAAAAAACAGGTGACTGGCTAGATTTGATCCAAGTACTTTAAGTTTGCTGACCTTTCATCTAGAAACCTAAGTTCCGTGAGGGCACAGGACCCTGTCTGCTTGGCTCACTATTGTATCTTCAGCGCTTGACACAGCACAGGGTGTACAGTGGGTTCTCAGTGGCCATTTGCTGAAGTGATGAATGCTGAGTTAGATGTTTATGTCTACATATAGTTTTGATGAGCAAAGAAAACCAAGTGCAATCTAAGAGTTATGAGAACAATCAAGATTGTATGGCATAGACAGAATCAAGAAATGAGTGCCTCAACCAAGAAAAGTCTAGCAACAATGATGACTCTAATAGATTATGAAGAATGAGGAGTTGTAACATTTTTTGACAATTAGTAACAAGTCAGATATTGATATATACAAGGTAAGAAAAATGAGATCAAGGTATGTTATCAAAGAAAGGATATATCCACATAAAATAACCTGGGTGTCAGGATGGAAGTGACATTATGAAGGAGATTGCATGGTTTAATTTTGATAGTTATTACCCTTAATATTTAAAAAATTTCAGTCAAAAAGATGTGATATTAATTATAGTAAAAATGTGTGAATTAGATTCTCAAAAATCTAACATCATGATTTTGTGAACTATTTGAAGGCCAATCAGTCAAACTTGTTTTTTTGACATTCTGTAGATAAAATAACCAGCTTGACTAATTTTTAAAAAGTAGCAGTGTTGATATTTGTCAAGCATTTCTGAGTAATTTTCCCTAAAAGTTTGAGCTTTTATAAATTTCCAACTTCACTTTATGAAGTCAATATTAAACTACGACTTAAATATTTTCCTTTTATTATTAGTTTCCAACATTTACTTATTCCTTCCAGATTACCCCACACAGAGTTGTTGGAATTTCTCCATGATTATTTCATAGAAAATTTTCTTCTCTAAACACTCTTATCCCAAGGTAAATTGATAGATTTCTAATGAATAAATTCCAGGAAGGAAATATTAGCATTTTATACTTCATTTGAAAGTTTTTAATTCCCTTAACCTTAACTGTAGTAACTTGTTATGCAGTCATATTTAACAATGGAAAAGTATTATTATTTTTTGGTATAATGTCAACCACCTTTGTGTCATTTGGTACCTAGTGTGGTCGGTCTGTTCTGCCCACACAGGTGGGAGAACAGCACCACCATAAACATGTCTCATAGTGTCACTGAAGCTTTTCTTGGGATAATTGGAGTGTGATGATGGAGCAGGGAGAAGAGAGGGAATGGAAATTGAGAAAAAGGGTCTCAGCCTGAATTTTCCAAATTGGCTATTTATCTGGTTAATTCTTCATCTTTCCTCATCACCATGTCTGAATTGAGAAAATCTTCCTAATGATAATAAACTATGTCAAGAACAGATGGCTGATTTGATGTGATGAAAATAGCTGTGTCAATTGAGGGTATTTTTTTCCTTACCCGTTTTGCTTTTCATCACTCTGGGGTTGGTGGTTCATATGTTTTTTTGTCTTTTTCTTTTACAGAATTTACCCTCAGTCCAATGTAATGGGGTATATCTCTCCCCAAAAGCAGTTTGGACCCTTTTCTCTGAAAGAAAGATCGGAGAAGTGGCTTTTCTTTTTTTAAAAAAAGCAATTATCACCGTTTCCACCTTTCCAATCCTTTAGTTAAGTTACTTTTGGAAGGATCAGTTTACAACAAATGTTTAGTGTCAGGGATTTTGCAGTTTCATAGGCCTTGACAGCTTGGCATGAAAAGCTGTGGCATTATGTCAATTGTAAATGAGTATGCTATTTACATACTAATTAAACTTTGCACTAGTGGGGTGAAAGAATGTCCTTTGGAGCACCCCAGTTATTCTGTTTATATCATTGTTGTCTATTTAAACAGTCCATTGTTTGGCATGTCACAGCTTCACCCCCTAAATGTCAGTTTGTCACCTTGCACGAGTTTAAAAATGTTACTGCCCTGCTTGGTGGATCAAACGGGATCAGTGTATCTAAAAGCAAAGGCAGTTCCCAGATTCACCTCGCTTCATCATAGCATCCAGTCTGCTGTTGATGATGATGGTGGTGATGATAGTAACAGCCTTTATCAATTGCTTTCTTCAGGCCGTGTCTATGGCATTTTGCTAACAATTTTTACATTTTAATTCACTTAATCTTCAAAGGTGGAAATGGTCATTACACTCTTTTTACACATAAGGAAATTAGGGTCACACGGTGTGTAAGGGAGGACATCGGGACCCCACCATCTGTGCTGTCATCCACCACGATAGAGCGCCTCCTACCCCATAGCATCATGGGTCCACAAGGTGCCCCAGTACCGTCAATGTGGCCAGGGTCCTGGAAAACACAGCAAGAGCAGGAATTTCACTTATCGGCTCAATCTACTTACTAAAGGAAGAAAGTGGTAAACAATACAACACGTATGCATATTACCCAGTATATTTTTTTCTTATTTACATCAGAAATAGATCACAAACACAGGTTCCCATTGCATATGTATTTCCCGCTTCCTTTCAGCTGTATTTTATCCTATCTTATACCAAGACAGGCTGCCCTGGTCTCTTGGTGATGCCATTACATAGAATTCCATATATGTGCTCTAGGAACCTGATTCACAGATACTGATAGTGTCTGTTAGTTTATATAGTGAGAAGTGATTAATAGCCCATTGAGCTATTTTATTCTCCTGCTTCACATCTGCAGAAAGTGGCTTATTGGATTTGGCTAAAGACATTTTTTTTTTCCCATACTGGATCAGGAGTACAATCAACATTATATCATACCCGTGTGGGAGCTGGCTTAACAAGATTTGCAGCGATAAAGAAGGAACAAGATCAGGCCTTCTCCTGGCTGGGTCTGGCGGAGTGAGCTCACCGTCCGTGTGGATATTTAACACCCCATGTGGAGAGTGCAGAGTGGGCATTCCTTGGCCGTGTCAACACAGTGCTGGTCCATACTTCTTTCTTTTTTAAAAATGACAGAAACAGAAAGCCTAGGTAATTGACATTGAAATAACTTGCCAAGAAAGGGTTGAACATATGATCCTTCAGAGCTTTTCCCTCACTCTTTTCAACAATCTTCAAGGTTGAAATAATTCCATAATAGAGTTAAAAATCCAAGGGAAGAAAAGAAAGAAAATATACTTTAGCTCTTCATCATTACAACTACCATACCTCATTCATGAAATGTGACATGGTTTTGCTCCATAACCTTGCCAAAGGAAAAAAAAAAATCTAAATTTTAAGCCGATAACTCGAATGGTTCCAGAGATATCAACTTGTGAAAAGTCATAATTTTGTATTGTGCTGAAAAGCCACCTTACAACACAGGGACTACCATCACTCTTTAATATCCAGCAGAGCCCCCCGCTGTGCTTTGTCAGTCACTAGCAACATCCAAGTCTTCCCGCAAAAGTAATTCACACTTTTTTCACAACACTGTTGCTTTAATTACCACTGAACTCTGCTGATGCTCAGGCAGGCCTGGCAGGACCAAGGGAGGGTCAGAGCCACAAAAGAAGCAAATAGCTTTTTTTCCTCCTTACTTTATTATTAACAAACCATCTTTGATGGAAATGTTTCTAGTTCTGAGGCCTGGGCTTAACTCTGAGTTCCCTTGGTGTATTCATTATCAAAAAAGACCCACAGATGCCATTGGCAGAGAGAGGGGTGGGATTAGAGACAGAAATATATATATATATATATATATATATATATATATATATATATATATATATATATGTATATGTATATAACCCACAATCCTAATTAGAAATTAGACATTTTGGCAAAGAACAGACTTAAGTATTCAAACTGGCAAACAATGATTGTATTTCTCATATAGCTTTCACTTTGTGCAAATGAACATAGATTTCATACATTACTGTCTTGCTGAGCAAATGTCAATTTATCTGCATATTTATTATGGATTTTTTTAGGATAAGATAACACAATAAGTCATGTACCAGAGAAAACCATAGAATTGCCCAATCTACCAGTGCATAAAAGTACTACGAAGAGCCCTTGTTTTATAATGAATATGACAGTGATATGGTAGGTAGAACATCTGTGTGTATAAGGCGCATTTCATTCCAAAGCACAAAATGGTCCTCCAGTAAAACTATTCCTGTGCAGCCAGCTCTCACAGTCTCTTTCACAGAGAAGGTGGAAGGTGAGGGTGTCTACCAGTAATGCCACACATACTTTTAGGGATGAAATAAGTAGGTTTGTGACCATGGGTAAATGACTTAAAGACTGCTAAGCTTTCTCCTCACTTTAAAATCCCACCTTTAAACATTATAATTTAATATTACACTATGAGCTTGTGTTTCCATCATCAAGTAATCACACTATTATTGTTTATCATTTATCATTTACTGATTTGTGATCTGATTTTTAACTACTGTGCAGGGTTTAGCTGGCAAGTGTGGTTCTGTGATAAATTAATTAATACAGGTGAAATTTAATCATCAGATCCTATCGCAGACCAACTGACACATATTCCAACTGTGCTCTGATTTGGTCCCAACCATTTATTATGGATATCTGTACTCCCATCTATGTAAATCCTGTGGGTCAGTGGTGCCAAAATCTGACTGATCATCGGAATTTCTCAGGGAGAGACATTTAACAAATTGGAACATTTTGGAAGTGGGGTGTAGAGTCTGTCCCTTTAATGGGGTTCTTGGAATTTCAGATAATGTGCTGGGATTGGACAATTCCTTGAATTAAACTTTTCTGCTTATTTCCTTACTTTCACTATCTGTCTTCTAGCACCTTCTAAAGAAATCTCAGTGATCTCTCAAGTCTTAGTTGTCGCAGCACACAAGCTATGCAGCATTTACTGATTTCTTCAGCTGGTAGTAGCCTCTGCCTTCTCAAAACCCAGACAGCACCGAACACCTTCCCCAAGACTTCAACCTTCCATGACTAGTTGCATTATCTATATTTTTCTTGATCTTTTCTCCTATATTTGTCATATTAAAACATAAGCTCTTTCATCTAAGGTGTAGGTTATAACATTCTTCTTTGAATCTACATTGTATAAATAGATGCATTCTAGCTGTCTGTGGAATGAATGAATGACCAAATTTAATTTTACAGAGCCTGTAAGACTACAAACGAAGTGGAAACAACTGACTCCTGTTCGTATATTCATTTGTGTGACAAACACTGTATAGTGGACTGACTTTTTCAAAGGTGACTGAACCAGTCAGTGTATATTCCAACCCACATGCTCTCCCTAAAATGCTGGCAAATAGGTTGAAAACTCCCCACTGAGAGGTGGGGTTTATGTTCTGTTACCTTAAGCCTGGGCAAATCTTTGTAATTGCTTTAACTAAAAATAATGTTGTGTAAGTGACTCGTGACTTCTAGAACTAGGTCACAAAATGGTGACATGGCTCCTTCTTGGATTTCTGTGTTGGGAGTCACACCTTAAGGGTCCATTACTGACATGAGGAGTCTGGCTGTCCTGGAGCCTCACACTGGATATGACACAGAAAGGGATGATCTGGTATTTAGAGGGAGACCCAGTACTTTCGGTCACCAGCAATTCTGTTGGGACTCCAAGCACCATGGAGTAGAGAAATGCCATTTTCACTCTGCCTTAATTCCTGATGCACGGAATCCATGAGGATGGCATATGGCAATTTTATGCCATTGCATTTTGGGGTAATCAGTAACTCACAATCAGTCATTGGAACCCCTAATTTTAGGCAACTAGTTTGTTTTCTAAAAAGAGTTTTATTGAGGTATACCTGACATACCACAAACTGCACATATTTAAAGTGTAAGTTTTGATGTTTTGACATATATGTGCACCTATAAAACCGTCACCACAGTCAAGGTAATGAACATATCCTCCACACCCAAAGTTTCCTTGTGTCCCTTAGTGATCCTTCTTTCCTGTGCTTAGGCAACCACTGGTCTACTGTCTGCCACTGTACATTCATTTGCATTTTCTAGAATTTTATACAAATTGAAGTCATATAGTATATTCTCCATTTTGTCTAGTTTCTTTTACTCAGTATAAATATTTTGAGATGTGTGTATTTGTTGCAAATATCAATAGTTATTGCTTTTCATTACTGAGTACTATTCTATTGTGTAGATATACCACATTTCATTTACTTATTTGTGTTCTTTCCAGTGTTTAGCTCTATAGCTGTTGCTGTACACATCATGTGCAAGTCTCTATATGACATGCATTTTTATTTTTATTGAATAGATGCCTGTGAGTAGAGTGGTTTTGCCATTGCACGATAGCTGAAAAACTCTCTCAAGTGAGTAACATGGGGCAATCTTAGGGCTCATCTCATTTGATTCCCATTTCCCAGATATTACTCACCTTTGTTTTTTAATATCCAATGTCTTGAAAACTGTGTGTGTGTGTTGTATATACACATATGTGTGTATATATGTGTGCGTGTATATATATATATATATACACGCACACATATATACTATAGTCTCCTTTAAATTTCCTCCAAGTTAAGAACTTAGAAGCAGAAGAACATTTGCTTCCTCTTTATGTCTCCCCAAAATTTGCTTTACAGATGAAACTGGGCCTCTGGACTCTATCACACTGTCTGGTTTTGACTCAGTGTTCTCTTAGCTCTGTGAGTTTGGACAAGCTACTCAGCTTCTCCAAACCTCACTTCTCTTCATCTTTATGATAATAATATCCATAAGAATAACAATAGGAGCAATAATAATAATGATGATGATAATAACAAAATATCCATACCATTTCATAAGGTTGGTATAGGGTTAGAAACAACTCCTGAAAAACACCAAGCACGACATCTGGAGCTTACAGGCTCTCAGTAAATCTGCTGATTGTTACTGGTATGATTTTAGGAGCAGCTCTCAGAACAAAAAGAAATCGTGACACACCTTTGAATAAAATGAACATGGTAAATAGCTATAATACTGCTTTTTGAAATACTTAGTGATAAGGGTGTTTCCTCACACAATCTGAAAAAACCTCTGGGTTTCATTCCCTTTTCCAAATCCCATCACTAGAGAATTGACATTCTGCAACCTTTACTCACAAAAGCTTCATGAAATTCAGTCAAATCATATTAGGGATCTGGGAAAAGAACTTAAAGTTCTGTCAACAGAAATGATCCTCTCAGAGAAACTTATTCTACCCAGTAGGGCTGATGGAGGGTAGATGTGATGTGTAGCCTAAGGCGACACAGAGTTCATGGAAGAAGCTCTCCATTTTGAACTGACCACAAGCTCTCTGATTGAGCAAGCTCTATGGCAAGATGAGTAGGCGAAGGGAGAGAGCCAGCTCCTTAGGTTCAGTTTGCTGGTGACTGCCGTTGTACTTTTCACTGGTACAGTATTGAATAGTTAGTTAAATGCTGCATGAGTGCTTCCAGGTGTGTTGGCAATGGAGAAATTAAATGGAGTCTCAAAAGTTTTACTTTAATGGCAGTTTGAATCTTTGGGTATAGACAATGTAGACTGCATGAGACTTTAAAAGATCTTTAGCTACTTGAAAATTAAAACGATTAGCTTTAAAAAACTGCAGCTACTTTTTAAGGACTTTTATCACCAACCTGACTATGCCTAATATAGAGCTGCATGTGCCCTGTTATGAGTGGCATCACAGAAGGCTCTGCAATGCAATGGGCCTTGTGAAGCACCAAAGAGGAACTTTGGTGTCTAAACAGGGCATATGGGTTCTAAGAAGGCATTTGTTTATAATTCTGTTTTTAGACTGGAGCAAAAGCACCATTGCCTTGAGCCCTGTGCATCACTGCACCCATTTTATTCCTTCTCAGGCACTTTTTAGTTCTCCTCAAGGGGTCAAATGTCTGAATTACCAAGGGAATTGGTCATCCCCATCTAGGCCATGCTCTGGGTTTACTAGACCCCCAAATCCTTGTGCAGTGTTTCCAAACCACTTCCAGGGGCTGTGCAGGCCTTTCCTTTGGTCTGTCTTCTTAAGAGGCGGGGTACTTAACCAATGTCCTCTGTACCTCCGAGAGCTGGGTGCAAACAGAACGCTCACACATATGTGAGGACTCTCAGAGTGCAGGATGGCAAGAATAGGAGGTGGAGCAGGGACTGAGGTAAGGTTTCTCCTGCAAGTTCTAGCATGGAACTCCAAGAAGCCCGTGATTCTCAATTCACACCTGGACTTCTAGGTTGTTATTACAGTATATTAATAAAAATGAGATAAAATTTATGTTAATTCATAGTTGTCTAACTTGATATGTGATGTTAAAATATTTTGACATATATTATGTGTGTCTCGCTTTATATTCTTCCTCCAGGCCTATCAAATGTACTTTGTGACTTTATCCCAAATAGTTATTTCCTTCTCTCTCTTGCTTATCTCCTTTATGTACAATGGAAAGAAAAAAAACAGAGGTGAGAAATATACAACACTGATGAATCAGCCTAATTCTTTTGTTCTAAGGCATCTATTTTATTGTCTGCTGTGTAATTACCACTCTGCAGCCTTCACAGATAATGTACTGAAATGCTTTCTTTGACATCCTCAGAGGAGGAAGTCAGCAGTGTGGTCTTTGAGTCCTAGAATTCCTGGATCCCAAGTCAGTCTTAGTATCTTCCTCATTGTCCCCATAAGCTCTTTGGAATTCTCTAGCTGGTGCATGAGTGTCATTTTAAGACATCATGTGATCTTAACCATTTCTATCAGTCTTTTTCCTCAAGCTCTATCAACCTCTCAAGGCGGCTGTGACTGATGTTATACCCAGCACCCACCTCTGGTGAGATAGGGAGGGTTCCTCACCAGAGATGTTGACTTCCTTATTTTCTACCCTGTGAGCACGTATACCTTCCTCAAGTTGCCAGGTCAGAGTTTCTCTTTCTTAGGGAACACCTCCCTGAGATAGTAGGAAGCAGGCAAGTTCAGAGTCGTATAGAACTGGATTTCAAGTCAATGTTTTGTTACTGACTGTTTCACCTTACACAGGTCAGTCAACCTTTCAGAGCCTTGGTCTATCAGGAAACAGGTATGAGAGGACAATACTGACATGTCTGTTGGGATGACTGGGTGATATAATTGATGTAAAGTACCCGGCATATTTGTGGATCATTTCTTATGTTGACACCTCAGGTCAACATAAGCACTTCTTCCTACATGCGTCCATAATCCTTGTAACAAACACCAGATTAGCCAGAATGGCAGTATAGAAAACACCAAGATGTAAAACAATATAATTCATTTGAAGAAGAGTTACCAGGTTTTAGTGAATGGATTTTAGGATGCATTCAGAATGTGCTAAGGAGGTTGACTGAAACCACACTGGGACAGGTATTGTACATTAAAGGAAGACATTTGACCTACCGAGATTTCTTAGAATTCCTGGAGTGGATATGGAAGCTTCCCGTATTCCTTAGATAAAGTATAATTAAACATCTTACAACACTGATGCGGGTCCTGGCCGGCAGGATCTGTGGGTTGTGACCGCTATGAACAAATACACTTGGACTACAGAAGTCCTGTGCAGAAAAAGGTCGCTCTCTAAGTGACAGAGAGGGCCCCGACTGGACAAGCTTTTATTGTTTTTCTGGGTACATTACATTGAGGATGGTCTTCATTTACTATGCAGAGGTTCCCATTAGGTGGTTACCTTTTACAGATAACAAAGGAGAGGATATTGCTAATTACATTATAGAAGAAGGATATTTGCAAATGTAAAGGGAAAAGTGGTTGAACTGGTTACACTCCATACTTGGGAGGTTTAGTTCAGATTTTAGGAAGTTATAGTAGCCCTTGCTGCCTCAATTCAGGATGAGGGAGTTTTAGCAAAAGCAAGTCTCATAGCAGCCTAGGTACATGCAGGCCTGATTCCGCACGGGAGAACCTATCATTGGGAATGCTCCTGTGTGCTGGAACCTCACTCCACATTGGCCTTTCCAACTGGGGGCTGGGCTACATTCCCATGCCATGTGAAACAGTTCCCTATACAACACTTCAGCTTAATGTATACATTTTGATGACATGTTGCCAAGGAAAGCTCTGGATGTCCTTGCCGAAGCATGCCTGCCATCATGTCAGTACTAGGGCATTATGCTTTGGGTCAGGTGAGAATGTCACATTCTTAACTCTCATTTTCTCCCAAACAAGACAAACTGTTTCATAAGGGTTTTTCTCAGTGCTTATGTTTCAAAATGAAATTACTACAAATTTAGGATACTAACAATTTAGCCACATACCAAGTTGGAGTTTCTTCAGTGTGCATGTGCTCCTTCTGAAAAGGAAGAAGGCAAGATGCCAATCAGAAGACTAGTTACAGGTTGCAAGCATAGACCAGACTGGTGAAAATTGCTGGCACAGTGCCCAACACAGTGTCCTATATACCGACATGCCCAGAAAATGCTACTGGCTTCGGTCAGGCCTTCCATATTCCAACTAAGATGCCTCCCTTGAAGATATGATATTTGCTCAACTTAGAGCAGGAAGGAAGGCAGTAGTATGGACAGTCTCCAATTAGCCAGAAGATTTTAATCTGCTTTGCAGAACTAATCGAATGATTGTGCTTCCCCAGCGTTCATGTGAATTGCACCCTAGCTGGAGGTTAACGGACTAAACAATAGCAGCAGCAATTAAATGGATGTAAATGAATGTGATAGGCTAATTCTCACTCAGAGAACATCAATGTGTCAGTGTCAATGCACCGGCATCTGGAATAAAAGAGGAATTGACTGGATGAAGAAAGGAATATGTAGCAATTTTATGAGGATGTACGGTATGTGTTCAACTTGACGAGTTGAGAAATTCTCTGAATGTAGGCAGGAGGAATAAAAATAAGTAACGACAACAGTTCTCTTCTATATATCCTCTTGTGGGAGGGTAAGAAGAAAATACCACAGTTTCACATAAATACATTCAAGGTATTATACCTCATGGTGTACGCAACTATGAAGTAGATTGTTGGATGTGGAATTGAGTAAAACACAAATCTATTTACAATAAGGAGAAGGACAGTTTCATGACCTGGGAAACTGAGAATTCAAAAGAGGACAAACTTCCCTAGACATTTTCATATCTGTAAGTAGGGACCAATTGACAGAATAAGCAGGCTGTAGAAGTTTATTGCTGCAGGGTTTCAGCACAGTCTAGAAAGAAAGAAGTTATGGAGCAATAAGAAAACTTGAGGTTTTGCTTACGTTCTGTTCTTCAGCATTTTGATACTTTTGGGAAAATTCCACATGTGTAGAATGGGGTGTGGGGCTTGGAGGGAATGAACAATCTGCAAAAGTTTCTGGAAATTCTTTCCTATTAAAGCATCTGCAAACATTATGTGAGCTGTTTGAAAGAATGGGATTGCATGAATGCAATGAATATAGCCTGACTCCCGGCTTCCTGCTTCTCAGGGCATCCCAAAGCACCTCTGGAATGCACAGGGTGAGGGAAAGTTCTGTGTCTAGTCTTCCGGCTGTAGGAGAGTCATAGTCTACCCTTCCACATGAGTCTTCAGAGGACCTCCCTGGTCATAGATGGGTGTAGTATTGATGGGACCGGTTACTAGCATAATGCATGGCCTGTCAAAAATCAAAGGGTGGAGGAGCAGAGTAGACCAACTGCGTAAATGAAGAAAGACAATGACAATACAACATGTGGAGTAAAAAGTCTACTGAAGAATAGATTCTCAAAGGGCGACTGAAGTCTTAGAGTAAACCAATGGAAATTGGACAACATTAATAGAGTGGTAAATTGAGACAATTAATTTAAAAATCTGGAAAGAAAAAGTGGATACTTATGTATATAGTCTTTTTTAGAGTATGTTCAGGAGCTTTTTAAAAAGCAGTAGATGAAGCCCAAAGAAGACCCAAATTATTTATCACTATATGATATATTATATAAACGAGATTGAAATAAAACTATTCATCAGCAATTTTCAACCTTTATCATCTCACGTCACACATAAACTAATTACTAAAATTCTGCAGTCTTTGCTGATCTGACAAAAAATAAGTATAGTTTTGATTCATTCATATTGGACAGCTATTATTGTGTTGGCTGTTGGTGTTTTTTTATTTGACAGCCTAAGAGAAAAGAGGTCAGTGCCCCTGGCTAGTCAGGTATTGCATATTTTAAAAATTGTTGTGGCACACAGGTTGAAAATCACTGCTGTACATGAATAAAGTGACTGTATGGTTTTAGTTTTTAACCTTTCTGTTACTTTTTAAAAGTGTTTAATAGACATTTACGAGTCCTCGTCTTTGTCTACTTATATAAATAAATTTTGTTGAGAAAAATTTGAACTTGAACAATTGAATTTTAAGAAGTAAATACAAACCTAAGCTTAGTTAAATTAGTTTCATAGCTGATTTATATTGGTTTTCCTGCCCTATCCTTTCGTAAACAAAGCCACAAAGAAAGGAGAAAGCAATATTAATGACATCTTTTTAAAATTTATTATTTTTTATCCTCACCCAAAGACTTTTTTTTTTTGCTTTTAGAAGAGAGGTGGAGAGAGAAGAAGGGAAAGACAAAGGAGAGAGAGAAATATTGAGTGAGAAAGAAACATCAATTGGTTGCCTGGCATACGTGCCTGGGATGAGGATTGTGCACGCCAGGACCAGAGATCAGACCCCAAATCTAGATATGTGCCCTGAGTGGGAATCGAACCTGCAACCCTTCAGTTATGGGAAAATCTCCTACCAACTCAGCCACACTAGCCAGGGCGCTACATCTTATTTAGCAGATTTAGATAGAAATACTACAAATATTACAAACTAGCAATTTCTTTCCAAAGAAATAGTAATAATGAACAGCATAAGTTGGACTATCATGTTTCAGTGATTTAAATTAAATCAGACTTTTTTGAGATAAAAAATCTTTGAGGTTGTAATGTATCTGATCTGTATGTTTACCTAAGGACTAATGTTACATATAAGCTAGCAGGAGGGAAGAAAAGAGAATACAAACAGTTCAAGCAGTTTTAAAAGTTATTTGCCAATAAGTTTAACACATCCACATATATATATATACACTATAAAATACTAAAACCACTCTTATGAGCAGAAAATGTGAAAACAATGAAGCATGTGTAATAAGGCTCTGTAAAACAAACAGCACGCACTTAAAAGGAAGGAAAAGATAGTGGCATAAATTTGCCTCCATTGGGATAGATTACTGGTTTCATCTATCAGTGGAAGGCAATGCCTTAGACATACCTGATATTATGCAACAAATGTGGAGTTTAGGAAATATTAATCCATTTTGCTATTCTTTACACATACATGTTATCACAGAAAAAATACATTTTTTCTCTGTATAAATTAGGTAAAAATATATTTGCATCATGCTAAATATGAGGAAGGAGTCAGGCTTGAACTAGAAAACTTTATGCTCTTCTCTTAAGTCAAAGAAATAGCAGCTCAAGTGATCAATATGTAACAAGGCTCCTGATGGAAAGATTAAAAAGACAAAAGGTATGAGAGAATATTTAAAATAAATCCTTTTTTTTTTAATTCCTGATAAGCCCTGAGAAACACAGTGTGCAATGTCCAGCATGATGACGATGATGAGAGTAAAGTGTCAGATACTGGGAGTACACCGGAGAGTGGTTTTCAGGTGCTCTTGTCACACACACAGTGATGGTCTGTGAGGGGCGAGGCACTCATGAGCTTGACCGTGGTCATTATTTCACCACATATGTGCATATCCATTCACCATGTTTTTAATCTTAAATATATGCATTGCATTAAGCAAAAATCAAATGCTAAAAAAAGGAACATGGTCTCTCTTTGCTCTCATATACTTCTCTTAGTTTCTGAAATTTACTAACATCTCTAGGGACTCAGTAGGGACCAGAAGGGAAGTTAATTAAAATTATACTAATTTTATTGGAGGAGAAATGGTGGTTTGCCTATTTGAACATATACAGTTATCATGGATGGAAAAACATAGATTGGAATAAAGTTTTATAGCATTTGATTCTTCAAAGAGGTGTGAACACTCTTAGCTTTTGGCAAAAACAAAGGAAAACCTCTAGTATGAACTGCTTCCAATGTGTCAGGAATTATTCTAGATATTTGATGTTCATCATCTTGTTTCATTGTCATAATAAGTCAATAATTTCAAGATCATTTATAAGGAAACACACTGTTCCTTAGAGAGGGAAGGGGGGTTGTTAATGTTCTCCCACCCAGTAAGCAGCCAGGCCAGGGTTCCAGCAGGTGAACTGCCCACCGAAGGGCACTGTGAAGTCTATCTAGAGTGCATACCTGTTTGGACAGAGATCATCATTACACTGAGTAATGTTATTATCAGGAAGTTTCTGCTGATTTTTAAGACCCGTCATTCATAAATGATTTCTCCACAGGGTTCTTGTTATTTGAAGTATTTTAGGTATTAAAGAGAACAATTTTATTATAGCTGAAAATGGACCTTAATATATCTCCTTTTTTGGCACAAATTCCAATTCCTAAGTTAATAGAAAAAAATGGAAGGAGGGAAGGAAGGAAGGAAGGAAGGAAGGAAGGAAGGAAGGAAGGAAGGGAGGGGAGAAGGAATTGGAAGAAAAGAGAGATAGAGAGAGAGGTGGGGGCTTAGAGTAAATTATGCGACCATTATAAATAATTTTTAATTTTTATTTTATTTTTTAAAAAGGGGAGAAAGGAGGGAGAAAAAGAGGGAGAGAAATATCAATGCAAGAGAGAAGCATTGATTGGTTGCTTCCTGTACGCACCCTGACTGGGGACTTAACCTGCAACCCAGGCACATACCCTCATTGGGAATCGAACTGACAATCTTTCCCTTTGTGGGATGACACCCAACCAACTAAGCCACACAGTCAGGGCATAAATATTTTTTTTAAAAAAAACTGGTTCTAGATATGGAAGGATATGACATTTTCCTAACAGTGGAGTAAAATATATACAATGTATGTATATTCAAGGATAATGAACCAAAAGTGACAACAGTTTGTAGCCATTGATGCCAAACACCTGGCTATGCAGTCTTTGAGCATTATCAAAAAGGATGTGATTAGACATAGTATTAAGGATAAAATAATTAAAATGGATAGTCTGGCCATTTTAAAGCCATTCATTCCTCATGGTCTGTGCCATATGTATACATACAATATTTTTTTTCTGGGAGCAAAGCTCACTTGCTGGATTTCTTGTAAATTTGAACTATTTTACCCCAAGTTCCATGCATGTCTTTCTGTGAGGTGAATGGTAGCATACTGCTTTTCCTTAAACTCTAAAGTGATAACAGAGTTGCTTGGAGTTAACTCGCTTGGAGTGCAAACTCCCAGGCATGGACCAGTCATGGTAGCCATGGACAGGCAGCCAGTATGTATGTAGTAGGTATTCACCTTTCTGGTCTATGGTGTTAGACACCTGGCCTCTTCTATGGTGCAAAACACTCTCAGATCCTCAGGATTCAACATTAACTGCCCTGTACCAAGTATTGACTTCTCTGTGAAGTTACTTTGTTAAATCCCCAAGCACACTTTCCCAATTACCATCACCATGAGATTAACTTCTGACATATGACCCATATTTCAACATATAAGTAGTCCTATACAGATTTGAGGTGAAGGAAGAATTTACTATGTATCCTGTGTACATAGCAATGCACACGTACTCATTCAGGGTGGAATATATAGGGTTGAATTTATACAAATTCCATTTAGTTTCATAAATTCTATTGAAGTGAATTAAACTGGAGATAGAAGCTTTTGGATCAACAACATACTTCTAAGAAACATGAATGACTTTTTATAGTCTGGTATGAAATGAAGAATGCAGTCACAGTATAATAAGGTACTAGAGTGAAAGGCAGAGAATATAATCACCCTCCCCCACCCCAGCTGCCCCCACGTGGCTCCATGCATACTCACCATGATCTTTATTAGCTTTGTCCTGACAATCTGACCTTACTGAGCTGATCTATACCTAGTCCTGACAGCCACATAAAACCCACAAACAAATAGGGAACTGGTGGACACTTTTCAGATTTAGGATCATGTTCAAGCTTATGAATCAGATTTTTCTGTGTGTGGACATGACAACTATGGAAAACTGTAATTTAGGACATATTCTTTTTATCCTTTTATGTAGAATTTCACTTTAATGTGATGCAAATGACAGTTAGAAATACATTCAGTGAATGTTAAAGGCTTCCCATTAAAAATTCTGTATGCATTTTACATTCTAATTCATGTACAGTCAAAAACCCTGATAAAATCACAGTGCTGATTTGACTGCTGCACTTATCGTATTAATGAGGATACTTTATGCCTTTTGAAAATTGGGATATGGTCCATTATGTGATTGTAAATGATGTGATTGTATCACGTAAATTTGTTATTCAATCCCACCCCTCCCACCAGTCAGCTTCATATATAAGAAGATCCATTGGTGAGTCAGAACCCAGGCTGGAAAACTGGGCTGCACGTTAGGCATTTCCCCTTTTGTCTTTATTTCCATTTACAGAAAAAATATAATAAACATGTGGGTAAATATGTGAATATTTATATGTATTTTTTTTCTAATTAAAAAAATTTCCCTCAAAACTACAGGGAAAAGGTCACCAAGGAAGTCAAAATGAAAGGAAGAGCAGATGGGCCTGAGGCTCCCTCTGGGATATACTGCTTGCCCCACAGCCATGGTGATGCCCTTTGCTTCTTGACCAATCCTGGGTCATCTAGTGAATGAAAACCTTCCTTCTCCCCTCTTACAACAGGTGAGAGGTTTGAGAACTGTTGTTGGCCAAGGTTCCTGAATTTGAGTTGCATTTGCATTCCTAAAAATACCTACTCCTTTTTCCATTTATTTATTTTTCTCTCTTGCCTGCCTAATTAGTCATCGTTTGCTCCCAGGAGTGCCCAGTGGGAGTGATCTATAAACACAGCTGCAGGAGGCCTTTGGCTTCTTTCTGCCCTTGTGCTGTCTGCTTCTGCATTTGCAGCATAGATGTCTACCTTGGTAAAGGTCAAAGAACTATTTTTTTCTTTCTCCTCATCACTAGAGACACAAACACCTCGCCTGACATCTATCCCTCCAAAGTCCCCACAGAACAAGTGTAGGAAAACTCCCAGAAATTCAGTATGGCTCCAGCAGCAGGGGCGTCTGGGAAATGCTGGAGACCTAACTCTCTGTAGCCTCAGGCTTTGCTGCCTACCCAGAAAACAGGAATGCTGCCCAAAGATAAATATCATGCCCCCAGGAAGGAGGTTAAGGAACGTGTACAGTGTGATAACTACTGGTGGTATCTGGTAACTTAGGAATGCACTGTTCTTCCTGTTGACTACCTACCATGTGGTTTTACTAGGAACCACCTAGTAAAAGGGACCCTATTCTGGGAGAGGTGTGCTTTCTTCCCCTTTGGCCACCACTGGGAGCAGCTGCCTTCCTTACACAGGTATGTAAGTTTCTCCTATTAAAGCTCTTGTGAGTTTGAATAAGACTATGTGTCAATGCTTTGGAATCCTGAATTTAGGTTTTGGAGGCTTCTCCCAACAAGTTAGAGCACTGCCCACAGAAGCGGCTTCAAAACTCTCAGTTTAAATCAAAGGAGAGGACTGCCACCCTTGGCTGAGTAGCTCTCACAGCTTTGAAAGACTACACACTCCATTGCCTCTGCAGGGTCCTTAGACTCACCCAGTAATTATCAGAGAGGAGTCTGTAGATAGAGATGCTTTGTGTCCACTCAAGGCACACCTGTTGTTAATTGCTGCCTGTGCTTCTGTGTTTCTTAAGGATTCTCTTTGGTTTGGGATTCCTGAACACCTGTATACTGGATTATTTTTTTCTTTATTACTTTAAAAAACTACCTTTTGTTGCCTGGAATTTAGAGGAAGTAACAATGACCTTCACAATGGAATACACTCTGCACTGAAGTTCTTAGAGTTTAGAACCATAACTCCCCAAGTTCTTGACACCCACTCGAAAACCTCACATTCCTGTTGTTTTTGCTCACTTTGGAACCTGACCTTTAGGAATTGTCAAGCTTCATGTTTTCCCAGAGCTCAGCTGTTGTGGATAAATCATGTTGTTGTTGTTGTTTTATTTTGTATTGTTTTGTTTTCAGGTATGCCTCTTTCTGCTATAACATCAAAAATATATAGTGCCATGTGTTTCCTCTCTTTACCCCCGTCCACAAAGACAGAGAAATGCCATACAGAATGGTTGCGTAGGAGAATACAAAAAATACTGTAAATTGTATTTTTAAATGATTTATGGGTAAAGGTAAGTTGCTTGACCAAGATTTACCAAAAAAGTCACAGGGGATCTTTCATGATGGGAAGATGGGTTTATTTTCCATTTTTGTTTTGTTTTTTTACATTATTTTAGATTCAAAGGTCAATAAGAACTTTTTACAATCATCTGAACAAAGATTGCTACATCCTAATCTCTGCAAATCCACTCTGTGCTGTTCACCTCTCTATTAATCAGTCCTACAGAGCTGTATCAGTACCACTGTATACTCTGCATTTTCAACCTTCTGTTACTGAGTGGCCTTTTCTATACTTTTGCTTTATCTTGCATTCAGTTACTCACAGCTTGTTCTGTAGAATAGGACACCATCACTGCCTACATTTAGGCAACAGCACATAATATCATCTTGCTTCATATATTTTACTTCTACCTCTTTTAGGAAGAAGCTCATTTGAGAAAACTTGGCTCTGCCTTTGGGGAGGAATCATTTACCTTCTTTCATTCAGGGCTGAAATTTGTCTCCTCACTCCTTTTGTTAATTAAAAAAAACTTATTTACATCTTCTCAGATCCCATTAGTTAACTCAATTGCTTATTGTTGCAGTTTTAAGAAAGACCCAGTCATTTTCTTGCCTTCAATCATTGTCAGTCTATTTTATGGGTTCCACAATGCCACATTCACAAGCCTGCTTCATTTCTTTGGGAAGATTTTTCTATTTCACTCTGATGTGCAGCATACCATATGTGGTGCATTTCCCTCCCATGCATCAGAAATATGTCTAAACAATCCCCCTGTAAAAGAGCAGAAAGGAAAGTATCAGGCCTAGCGATATTGCCCATCACCTTGGACTCTGTGTCTGAGGATGGAAGCAGCCTAGCATACTTGGTTCTTTACAAATTTGCCCTGATTTTCTTCCCTCCTGTCCTTTCTAATGTGTTAATAGTTCCTTAGGATACATTTTCTTACCTAAGATGGACCTTGCCTTTTCTCTCTTGACACTGCTGAGTAAATCAGGGTGTGGAATATTATCTATGCAACCTGCTTTCTGAGAGGCATTGCTGGCTGAAGCCATGCTGTTCATATGCTGTTCTGTACCCAACTGTGGATAATAACAGAATTGATTTCACCCGAGGAAAGACAAAGGAACCTCAGGGCTGCTTTCTGCTTTATTTTGTTCTCAGGTTATTCTGCTCTGAATGGTAAGATCTCTCACTCAGATATTGGGTCATATTTAGCTTCCTTTATGGCAACCCCCTTGTGGGGTCACTTCTGGCATTGAACTGTGAGGTGTGACTGATCTATGCCCATGCGTGCACACATGTGCATGTGGCCAAATTGTAAGAAAGGCAACTCTGTGTTTTCAAATCCCCATGAGTATACCTCCTTCTTTTTCTAAATTATTCTATTAAAAAAGTAGATTTTAGTCTGAAGACTAAAACTTGGCTTTCAAATCCTCCAACAGGTGAATTTAAAAAAGACTATTCTTTAATAAATGGTAATATGACCACGAATAAGTCAACCTACATAATTATAAGGGCGACACTGATAATAGTCATTATAATTCGAGTGCTTAGTACATCTCATACATGTTCCACTTGCCTCATGCTTATTAATTAATTCCTTACAAGAGCTGTATTAGGTATGTATTGTGATCATCCTTATTTCACAGATATAGAAACTGAGGCACAGAGAGAGGGTACATTACTCGTTTTAGACATAGGTAGTAAGTGGCAGATCCAAGATTCAAACCAGGTGACATTGGCTTCTTAGCCTTGGCTTTTAAATATTGTGCTTTCTACCTCATTGAGAGAAAAACCTATAACTTCTCTTATAGTGAGCATCATGTCAGCAAGATCTTTTATAATAATTTAAGGAAATTCTGATGAAATAATGTGAAATTAAAATGACTGCATTCCTAACACCTTAATTGTGATTCTTTCAACTATATTATGCCTTAATGTTAAAACAATCTAACACATTATCTAGAATAATATAGAAGGTTCAGGGAAGTTAAAAACAGTGATTACATTTTTAAAAAATTCCAAATCAGGCATATTTGTTGTATAATTCATTGCATTATTACTTTTAATTTACATCCCTGTCTCACTCTTTACCTTCTGTTCATGCTCACTGATGCTTTTATAAAGTGAAAAGATAAACATCCACTGAGGTTGTCTTGAGAACATGCAGACAGAGAATCAACCGGAAATCTCCATTTTTGCCTGTGCTTCAAATGAGCACTGCCAGACCCGTGTTCCAGGGTGAATATTCATAAAAAGTGTTTATAAAAAAATAGTGAACCTTGAAGGGTTCATGCTCACACCAACTTTCTGAGCATGTTAACTTTGGGTGAGGTTCTGGAGCTCATTGACCCCAAACTGCCACATGTGCTTGAGAGTCTCATGTACACAGAGAGAATGCACTGGATGTCCTAGAATTTTGAAAGTTCAAGGGATGTTGGATTTTATGTTTCATATATTATCTGTTACTTGCTGAAGATAGTGTGCTTCTTTTTCATATAGCATTAAGAATAGTGAATGAACTGTTCCTTTGATCTTGTGCAAGTATAACCCATTGGATAATGTCAGTAAGCATCAAGTTGGTAGTCAGAAGTTACAAATTCGTACAAGTTAGCCTAAATATCGTAAAGCTTTTTGGGACCTCCAGAGAATTCTTTATATCTAGTTCTTGCTTCAACCAAGTCTTCATTATTAGATCAATATATCAGATCAAGTAGAAGTGGAACCCCAAAGTCACACCATCCTATCAAAATAATTATCTTTAATTAATATAATTATTGATCATGTAGTAGAAGTCACTGTCTAGATGATATAAAGCTTTTAGGATTTCATGAGAATGGTTTACAACTTAATTATGTTTCCCTGGGAGATTATAACATAATTCAATTTATTTTTCCCATGTGTTTCATCAATCATTGTGTGAATAGGAGGAATATCAGAATCTCATTTCTATGTCAATTCCTATGCAATTTAGACCAGTCGTTTCAGTAGTACAGAGATGATTAGAAGACAGGGTACCTCCTACATGAGAATGCTCTGCATTCTGTTGGATTTGTGGTATGTGACGAAGCTAACTTCAGAAGCCTGTGATAGCTATGTTCTAGCATTCATAGCAAACCAAATTTAGGCCTACGTAAACCTTCCTTCTTAGATGTATAAAGAGCTGTGTTCTTCTCTGGGCCTTGGTTTCCTTATCCAAGGAAGCCCGTGGTGTCTAGGCTTCCTTCCACTTGTAAAGCTCAGTGCTCTAGTGTTGCTTGTGATTTAGCATTTTCATTGTCTGTGGAGTGTCTCCAAGTTTAATGTGTTTTTAAATCACAGGCAGTCTTGTTCAAATACAGATTCTGACTCAGTAGCTCTAGGTGAGTCCTGGGCTCTTGCTTATCTAACAACCTCCCAG
Source organism: Phyllostomus discolor (assembly GCF_004126475.2). Taxonomy (NCBI): domain Eukaryota; kingdom Metazoa; phylum Chordata; class Mammalia; order Chiroptera; family Phyllostomidae; genus Phyllostomus; species Phyllostomus discolor. The sequence goes on from NC_040908.2 coordinate 38,547,697, forward strand.
ATGATGCTAGAGCTACTGATCTGTCAACCACAGAGTTTAGCAAGGAATGATGCACAGAGACAAGGGGGAAAGACCAGCTCTTCATCTTCCTGTAGTGACATAGCCATTTGCTTCTCTCCCAGTGCTACAATTCCCAACTTCCTTCTGCAGCGTTTAGCCACATGCCTCCCTTTCCTAGGTACACCACGCAGAAAGGAGCTTCAGGAAGACCGCATGTGACCACGTAGCACAGTACAGATCCCTTCTCCAAGAAGGAAACCACAGAACTTATCAGGAAAACTGTCTGCCTCTAATGTCAGCCATCCTCAGCCTGCTGAAATATGAAATAAATGAGGTGGAGTTTAATTTTAGGGTCTACAAATTTGTAATGTGTTCATCATTCCTGTTGCCATTTTACATGGCAGGCTGAGGTTGACAGACATGTTTTGTGAGCGGAGCTTCATTGGAGTTCTGGCTTAATGAAGCACTCACACCCTTTCCTGTCGCTCCTCTAATCTCCACCAGCAGCAGTGAGAAAGTGGAGCCACTCCTATCAGAAGTTTTCAGTACTGGAAATGTGCATCTCTTTTGCTTTCTTGGAGGCAGGCTCTGGGGAATTTTCCCTAACTGGACCTCAGATTGGCTTCCCAGCAGAGGGCGCACTGCCCCAGGGCCCCGACCCCAGAGCAGTTTCCTCCTCTCAGGGCCGGGCTTCTTTCCCCCAGAGGCTGGATGTAGGGCTGCAGGGGGGTCAGAAGTGGGCTCTCGTGAAGAGAACGCTTGAAGACTATTTTAAGGGAGAAAATCAAATTAAATCATTTCAAATATGAATCAGTGACTTTTAAAGTGAAAGGTCTATTTGATTACTGTTAATGGGCAGCTTTTTATAATTCTCAGTGATTGCAAGACTAAGTTCCCTTTCTTAAAGCTTCTCCAAACCTTGCACCGCCCATCATTTGTATCTTTCACTTTAATGAGTGCTAAATAAGAATTATACAATGAATTTTAATAATTCTCACTGGACAGATAATTAAGCAGGGAGCCGTCTTTAGAACTGTTACTCCTTCTGCCTCTTACAGACAAGTGCTTCTACAGATTCCAAAGAAAGAGGTCGTATACATATGTATATATAATGATATGTGGGTTAGTAAATTTTCTCAGTAGCAAATAACCTATTAACCTCCTGAATGAGTTGAAATAGTGAAATGCAAATACACTTTTTGTAGCCCACTTTCCCTGAACTCTACTCTCCATTTTCCCCAAACTCCTTGGCACAGGAAATGAACCCCCTGCACCTCAGCAGGGGCTCAAGTGTGTCGATCCCAAGTTTTCGTAATTCTCTGTTCCTCGGTAAATCATACGGGCATGACCCAGCCCAGTCATTCATTACAAAATTCTTTTCTTTCTACTTTTTTTTCCCAACAGCTTCTGTTTTTCTTCATTTTTGATGGATTCTACCACAAACTTCAGCTAAAGTGCAGACGACCATAACATTACTCTTACATAGAGGGTATTTTATTAAGTCCAGCAGTTAAAAATGTACAAAGTTCCTTGTAATAATCCATTCATTCTGTTCTCTCTTGATTCTTGGAGTAAGCCTGCACAATTATTCAAATCCCAGCTTTTAGCTACAGCATACACCTCGCCATGGGGCTATGCCTCTGTAATCTTGCTTTGGTCTTGCATGTCAAATGGAATTAACTCCCATAAGAAATGTGTGCGAAGACAACCCAAAGTGTCTAATCCTGCTGCTGTCTTAAATTTCTGAAACTCTGAGCTGTCATCTTTTTCTATTGCTTTGTTGAAGTTCTCACTTATGCTTCAGTCCATCCGAAGCTGAAGTTTAGGAAAATTTGCATTTTTATATATTTTTTCAGTTATGCTCTCCCTTGGCCTTTTCACATGTCCTCTTTGTAGAAGGATTTTTTTTTCTTCCTTCAAATTCCAAGACCATTTTATACACAGTGAAATTTCAACAAGAGGTGAATTCACTTTTCCCCTCACCCCCAGGGGAGTACACAAGTTGAAGTGTACACAACACTAGCTGAAGTTTCACAAGCCCAACTGAAACAGATATGGGTGAGGGTGAGGGTGTGTGTGTGTGTGTGTGCATGCGTGTGTTTCTGAATATTCTATGAAAGAGAGGAGAGAAGAAATAATGATGTCATTATTACTATACCTTAACCACTCAACCTAGCTAATCACAAAAACTAATTCTGTCTCGATTGAATCTCAAACTGCATCATCTCCCTCATGAATAAAATGCTGGATGAAATGAGCTTGGTTAGTCTACTTGTATGTTGTATTAAGAGTAAATTAGTTTGATGAGTAATTTCATACTCTTTCTTCCTTCTCTAGGGGGCCTACTATTCAAAAATGCTGAGACTGCCCTCTTCCTTTGTCAACATATCCTGAACTCTGTTTACTGCCTCCTGCAACTCCTACATGTGGGGAATTTGGAAGAGTATTCAGTATCTGCAAAACAAAACAAGCACTTAATATTTTTGAGTTCCTTTGAATGAGTAAGATCAGATTATTCTATTCTTTCTGAGTGACTTATCCTCTTATCTCAGTGTACACATCCTATCATTCAGTCTGGAGGTGAGAGCTGCCCAGGTTTTAGTAAACTTCCCTCACAGTCTGCATGCTCAGTCTGATAAGTACACGTGGCACATATTTCTCAATCGCCAGTTATTCAGCATCATGGGTTTTTCGAGGTGTCTTGACTAAGTGAGGTGCAGAAGGGTAAAATTGTAACTTAGTGTGGTGGATATTTAATAAGTGGTAAACCGCAGCATTCTCCATTTGAAAGTTAATTAAGGCCACTGGCTGACTGTGCTCGTGCAGAAAACACGTTCATGGTTTAGCCATGGAAACAGTCACAACAACGCTCAGCTAAAAATAATGGCCTTAAGAGACATTTTCTCTGCCCATTCCTCAATACTTGTTTCTTTTTTTTTTTTAATAAAGGGATTGTCATATTTTTTAGGAAATACCCAGTAGCACCAGCTTCTTTTGAGACTTAGAAGTTTTACTTTGGCCTGGCCAGTGGAAATTAAAAGAAAGAGTGATGATAGGGGATCGCCATGCAACCAAATTGTATTTTTAATGCTGTGTTCAATGTTTCTTATAAAGTAACCATCCATTATGTTCCCTTGAATCTCTTTGCCTAGTTAATAATGGCCTTTAATCTGTGGCTGCAACTAGTTTTGGCGCAAGATAAGTTAACTCTCTAGCATCAAATAGTTTATTTTATCTAAATAGGGTTTGCATTTGTGGGAGAGCCCTCGTTTAGTGACAGACAATATAATATGAATTATGTTTCTGTGTGCTCATTGTTTCTTCGTGATGAGAGTACTATAATAAAACCATATATTCTGTACAATATATTACTTTGGCTAATAGTATTGAAAAAGCATATTAAATGTAAATGTCCTTTCAGCATCTGGATGGTGAAGGCAGATTGTCTTATCAAATATCTTTATGCTATTCTGGGAGCCAGTAATATTTAGTGTAGCCGAAGTAGGTGATAGCAATGTATCAGGCAGATGTGATAAAGTTGCAACCAGCAAAAAAGAGTATCAAGGAGGCCAGAGTGATTCCGGGGCTTTGTTAGGTTATTGATTTCACATTGTTTTTAATGAAACAATAAGAATTCTGTTTGAAATCACTCTGGTAATAGATACCTTGTCATCTTGGTCCATAAGTCCTTTCATTTAATTTTAAACTATCTTACTAGCATTGGAGTGTAGTAAGACAAGGTACTGCAAAAACCCATCTTCTGCCTTCCCATCCACCCACATTCCAGTGCACTTCTCTGGGCACATCTCCAGAAGAATTTTGAGCCCCAATGACACTTTGTCCTTAGCAGGACTTGGTAGAGGAAAAATGGCACAATGGGACAAATATTCTTACCTCATGTCTTGCATATGCCATCCTATAACCAAATAGAGATCATATCACAGTCTGAGAGACATGGAAATTCAGGTTTAGATGTCAGACATCTTCCTGTTTCTCCTGGCCACGTCTGCATCAGGATATTCTAAACAAAACTGACCCAGTGCTGTCATCCCTACAAGTTCTCACTGTGCCTCCTTTAGCCTAAGGCAAGATGACAAATATCAGTCTCTGCCAGTGTTGGTGGAGTTTTTCAGGCTCTGTTTTTCTCATTGGCTATTTTAAATGAATACCAGTTTTTGCTGGTATGTTTCTCCTTCCCACTCTCCTTTCATTTTTTTTTATAATTTATTTTTTTAAGATTTTATTTATTTATTTTGAAAGAGGGAAAGGAATGAGAGAGAGAGAAACATCAATGTGCGGTTGCTGGGGGCTGTGGCCTGCAATCCAGGCATGTGCCCTGACTGGGAATTGAACCTGCGATGCTTTGGTTCACAGTCCGCGCTCAATCCACTGAGCTACACCAGCTATGGCTCTCCTTTCATTTTTGTTATTCATTCTAATGTAATTTGAAATGCCCAGCCTCGGACTGTAATCTGGTCAGGAGGTTTGGGAGACTTCCAGCAAGAGCAGGCCATCTGAAAAAGGTCTTTTGGACACAAGAGAATGAGCCTTTATTTATTGCCTCATGGATAGCAAAACTGGGAGAGAGCAAGATGGTGCTGTGGCCATCCTTTCAAGTGGCAGCTAACTTGGTGAAACACCCCTGTCCCGATGGTGTGCACAGACTGCTCCTTGGATAGTCTCCCTGCTATCCCTGGCTGCTGGCTCTCTAGACAAAAAACAACAAGCATGACATAACACACAGAGACAGTGTCAACAGAAACCCACTCTAGGAGCCTCACTTTGGGAAGTGGACTGAATTTACAGTCCACACAAAGGCTTTGGGAAGGTTTCATTGCCCACGGCCCCACACCTGACACTGTGACTCCTACCCATGAGATGGAACATGTGGCTTGTGAGGCACGAATCACCTATTTCTTCTATGATTCCTGAGGGAATGGCTCCGTTTCCCCAAGCACTAAATGAAGATTGTTATAGACTAATGAACATTCAACTTTGCAAAGAATCACCTGGGTTTAAATGCTAGCTTTATAACCTGAGAAAATTATTCTCTCTAATCCTCAGTTTCTTCATTGATAAACAGGGTAACAATACTTCCCTTCCTGATTTTGGTGATCAGATGAAGGACAGAGATGTATCATTGAGAAAAATATCAAAATGTTCATACCAATGTAAAGTTTGGTATGTAGAGCTAATGAAACCACAGATGTGAATGTGCTTGAAGAACGTGGAAGCACTATGGAAATGTAAGATAATATTATCATTAATATTATTATCATTTCCCAAATATTAGGTCATTTATCTTCACAACAGAAAAAGGTGGTGATCTGCACCCCCAGGTTCAAGACTGGGCCTACCACATTCAGAGGTTTTGCTGCAAGTAGGAGATGGTTCGAGTCTGCCCCTCCACTTCCCAGAAATGTTGCAAAACAATTCGGTTAGAGAAGGCATAAGGCAGCCTCTCCAGGGTCCTTCATGTCACAGTTATTACAGATAAGCAATTATCTTGGATATTTAATCTTCCTGTGTTGTGAGTTTTGAAGGAAGGTTGAGACAAAGTCAAAAGTTTGTGATAGTCTGCGGTTCGGTGGTTGCAAGAGAACATTGATGAAGTGGGACCTGACAGCCCTCACCAGTCAGACCAAAGCCAGTGTCCAGCTGTATGATTTCTTCAGAATGTGGAGACATTAGCTTTTCTATAGTTAGTAGTCAGAAGGATTTTCAGTCAATGTAGGTGCTTCATCCTGACACATAAGTCTGCCTAAGACTTGTGTGTATAAAGAAAGATAATTTGTCTCTTTAGGAAGCAGAGGTAGAGAGAGGAAAAATGAAAGGAATCACAAACTCTGTGGCCCAGGCGTATTTGTGTTCTTTGTCACTAGCACTTAACCCAGGAAGTGGCTTCACTGACTGTCATGTGATTGAAAATGATTGTGGAAGACAGTGACCATGCCATCTTTTTTTTTTTTAAGGTTACACTGCATTTCCTCAAACCAGCCAATTTGGAACCCATCACAATACCATGTACAGAGTGAACACCCAACATTTTGTGATACCCAAAGAAACTTGCCAGAATATTGGACACTTACTCTCAAAGCGGAAGGCCTTTGGAGTACACCATCTAGGTGATGGGCAGCATATACTAGGGCCTATTTCTGGCAGCCTTTGGGGTAACTTGAATCATGATGGTACAATAGTGCTCTAGCTCCAGATGTCAATCAGAATTGCCTGGCATCTGGAAATTGCCCAGGTGTCTTTGTAACACAGATCACAGGCCTATTTGTGTGGAGACTTGGAGAGTAAAGAAACAGAAAGTGGAAGCTGCTGAAGCTCTGTGAGCCTCTGCATCCTCATCTGTAAAATGGGCTAGAGCTTTTTGAGTCCCAGATGTGTGAGAAATTAATGAGATTATGTAGGTTAAGCCTTATTCTGGCTCAGAGGAAGCACTCAATAAAAGGTAGTAATATTTATTATGAGGAACTGTATGGAAAAGGGCCCTTCGTTCTGTCTGCCACCTACTTCAAGCCTTTGAGGCATTTCTGTAGTAATTGGTTGCTAGGGCTCGGCATCTTTCTGTAGAGAAATACATTTTTGTGAAAGGGCTCTGAGGTGGTGGTGCGAGGCATTTATTAGTGATCTAAGGCAACATAAGTTGCCTCTGGTGTTTATTGACCGTTTCTAGCTGGAGGCACAGAAATGCGCAGGCACTAAAGGGTGAGTTACTGTTGGTTGCTACTCTCTGGGCCAACAGGGACTTGGCGAGCTCTTAGAGGACAGGGTGTCTTGCATCAATCAACTCTGACCCCTCTGGCTGAATATGTACAGGCATAAAGAGGCTCCTAAATTAGCCTCTGTTCTCCTTAGCTGGATGAATGAAGATGAAATGCAATCCCTGGAGTGGGAGCAAATGTGTGTGTGGTGGAGGATTGAGCTGTACTCTGGAAATTCAGGCCTGTCCCTTCCTGCTCAAAACAAATCTGAAATGCTTTTATTTTCTATGGGTCTATTAAAGTATTGATATTTAATAAATTGACATCATAAGAGAGGAGGAGGGAAAGGGAAGGTTGAGGGGAGAGAAGAGAATGGACAGAGGGAATAATACTGAGAACTACTTGTTTGATGAATGAATTAAAACAGAGCAGGGGCGGCTTAGGACCAATGCCAACATTTTTCCAAAGTGTATATTGATGAGATGGGCTAATGCTCTGGGCAGAGGTGTAAGGTGTGGTAATAGCCAGCTGATCAATTTTTAATAGCACCTAGAAAAATGTTGTTTTTCAGAAAATGTTCCTTTGAATATTAATTAAGCTAAGAATGTCAGAGACCTGGCTAAACCACATAAAAGTCTGAAATCATATAAAAGTTGCCCTTCCAGGATATGGTGAGGATGCTCTACAAATAATGCTCTTATTTTTGAGAAACATTAGCATATATCTGGGGATGTTCTTCTCTTTCCTCCCTAGCTATAATTTCTCCTTTGGTTAAAAAAAATAGGAGGAAAGGGAAGGACTCTCCAGGTGAAAGCATACCTTTATACATACTCACATTTTCTAGGTTTTCTGTATGGTCCAATGGCTTTCATTTCATTGCTTGTTTGAGAGCTATTGGTACTAAAAATGCTGATAAGAAATACTAAACCCATGAACTGGACACTCTGTGTTAAGAAATTTCCTTTGCTTGCTTTCTATGATGCATCATCAGACCAGTACACTGAATACTGTTCCAGATGAGCATGTGGCAGAACCACACCCAGCAGCCTGGGATCTTCTGAGAGCCAAGTGAGCCAGAAAATATGGATAACTCAGAAAGTATGAATAACTCAACACAAACCCTGCTTCTGAAGAAGCAAATCCAGAAGCTTGGTAGGCATCTGTTCATGTACAAATAGGTCACCTGTACACACACTTGAACTATGAAGAGCCATGAGAAGTGTTTCTTTCTTAAAGTTTCCAGACCCTCTCAGGATTATCTTCCTTAGGGGAACAGATTGTGAACCTTAGAGGCTTGTGGTGGCCTGGATAAGCTTGAGGATTCCCTTCTTGTTCGTAATAACAATTAGCATTTATGGGGCACTTAATAAGTGCCAGATGCTATGGTACACACTTCACATATATTAATGCATTTTAGATCTCTCAAGAACCATATGATATAGGGCCTACTACAATCCCTGTTTACAATGAGAAATTAAAGGCAAAAAAGGTCAATCGATTTCTCCAAGGTCTCTACAAAAGCTGGAGCTGGGATCTGAATCTGGACTCTTAACCATGTTTATTCTGCCCTGGGCTTACAATGGGGAGCCTGGAAAGTGAAGATGGACTGTGCCAACAAATTATATCTGGGGAAAAGCCTTCTAAAGCAGTCCAATTACAGAGAGCATTCTTAGAATTTCTTCTGGGATCTCTAATTTTTCCCTCTCAAACAAATAAAATCCAAACAAATTCTAGAGACAGTCTCCAGATTTAAAGACTCATACTTGAACAACAATTAAAAACATACAAAAAAATTGTAGATACAAAAAATAAAGTTTTCCTAATTAGGATTCGCTTCTAAGACAGTTCTTAGTGGTGTAGATACAGGATCTGGACTTGGGGTTCTCACCCCCGAGACCAGTAGCTCCAAGACCCCTCTGCTCTGTTGGAATAGGTGCTTGCTCTTTGTAGCAGCGAACAACACAGAGAAATGTTAACCCGAAGGGGTGTGCCGTGTTGCAACAGACCTGTGATTAACTTCACAAAAGTGTGAGCATTCATGAATGCTAGTCGATGAATCCATTTGCTTCTGTTTGCAAATTTATTTAGGAAGAACTTTTGAAATTTATGTTATGCAAAGATACAATCTAGTTTCTCCTTTTGTGTCTCTTCCTCCTCACCCCCACCTGTCCTTCCTCCCACCACCAATACCAACATGTGTTTTAAAGTCCTTTAAAGTTTTCAAAGTGCTTTCCTATGCATACGCCATTCTTTATGTCAGGTCAGGGTGAAATTTCATTGCGTTTGGCCAAAGGCCATTTTGAAACTTTAAGAGAAAAAAGGAGACACAACACGATCTTTGAAATTAAGGGATTAAAACAGAAAACTATTAAAGTTAGAAAGGATTTATGAGTTAAAATATATTCTCTATTAAAAAATACATATAAAACAGGACTGACTGACTAAATAACATGTTTTACAAAACAGTTGGGATTTAGAAAAAAACAATGAAAAGATACAAATTATTTAAAATAGCATTTATGTGTCTTTGATTTTAAACAGTCAAAATATTCATCACAGAAAAATTGAAGGATATGAAAAATGAAAAATAAAAAACTATAAATGTTCATAATCTCATTACACAGAAAAAAACCTATGATTGTGTTAAGAGTACAATCCTTTAGTCTTAAGTAACCCACTCACACACATACTGTAGAGTTGGAAACTTCTTCATGCTATGCTCAGATATGCTGAAAAACAATGGTGCCTTCTAATTTCTAAAAACTCTGATCTTGCCCATGTGATTCGACTTTCCTGAATGGAAAAAAACAACTTATTATCCATTAGCAATGTTTCAGTCACTTCTGGTTTGTAAGTCTCCTTTCACTTTACCTTTCAAACTATTTAAAGTATGATGGTTTATAGAGTCTTTTAAAAAATAAGACTCTTAAGCCCTGGCTGGCATAGCTCAGTGGATTGAGCTCAGGCTGCAAACCAAAGCATCGCAGTCAGGGCACATGCCTGGGTTGCAGGCCACGTCCCCAGTGGAGACCACGTGAGTGGCAACCACACACTGATGTTTCTCTCTCTCTTTCTCCCTCCCTTCCCCTCTCTAAAAATAAATAAATAAAATCTTTTTAAAAAAATAAGCCTCTTTAAGAAATTGCTCAGTCTTTTAGATTGTTCTCCTACCTCTACTTTTCTTTTCCTCAAAACCATGTCTCAGTGTCTGAAAGACGAGGCTATACCTAACATCAACTTCAGCTTATGATGAATTGTAAAAAGGCAAAAATACTCATTCTTCTGTGATGTCCAATGTCAAAAGACCTCCTTTTCTCTTGACCAATAAGGCCTGCACCAGGGCACACGATTTTACAAGAAAGCAGATATTTGTGCACAACTCTCTCCACCCCAAGGGACATCCCCGCAGAGAGGCTTGCTCTGTCTTCATGGGAACAGAGGAAAGGAGTGCTTGAGTCCTCGTCCTATCTCTGGCCCCACGGATCTCTGCAGCAATGTCTTCCTCCACCTGGCTGTTCTTTGCCCACAGATGTTAACAGCAGGTTTGACTTGGGACCTGCTCTCTTATTTTTTGGTCAGTGCTCTCAGAAATCCTCCAGATGCCTCCTACTCATCCCAGCTTTTGCTGATGCTTTTGAGCCTGTGCCACACAGTATAGCCAGCCCCAGTACTGGAAAGTCCTTCTAGAGTGACTGCTGAGGAGGTACTTTGTCCTTTAGCACAGGGGACCCCATGTGCTAAACTGTGCTCAACTCAGCCCTCCTGAATCTTCTCTTCGGGGGACATAACGATATTTCGATATTTCGGGGTCTTGCCCATGCCACATGGAAGTGAGAACAGCTTATAGAACATAAATTCTCCATCTTCCTCTTCCTACCTAAGTGGCACCACTGGGTTCCTTTTATGTGGTCATCCCCCATTATGCATGTAATTGAGATCATTTCAGTTTCTGCCTGAATTAATGGAATTTACAGAAATTAATTCAGTTGTTGTTAAATTAATGAAAGGTCAAAGGAATAAAGGAAGAGGTTTCAAGAAGCTTTTGTAAATTTGCAACATACAGTCTACATCTTATTCCAAGTTCACACTTCTTCCTCATAAAGAACTTGAGCCTCTGTAGAAGAGTCGTACCTCTTGAGTCCAAAAGAATTTTCAAGGGGATCATTTGGTTCAGTGATTTTGGCTTCTGTTAACTTCATATCTGTTATCTAGGAAAACTTTTGGTGAAGGCCAGTGAACAGCAAGATAAACGGAACCAATTTTAGCTATGACTTACAAAGTTGATTGAAAGTTTGCATTTCCACTCAAATTCTCACTTATTTACTTATTATTATTATTTTTTAAAAAACAGCCCTCTCTGCAATTGTCAGGGAGTTTGAACATGGGTTTTTGAAACTTACGCAAAGTGAAACAGCAGAATCTTCAACATTAAGAAGGTAAGAGGTTTTCTAGTAGTTAATTAAAAGAGCAAGAATTGTGGAACTTAATTATGTTTTTAAGGTGGGAGTTAGCTAGCAAGAGGTGCAGGAGAGACTGCAGTGGGCCGCCTGTAGATGGAGTCTGACTTTTCAGGGCTCTGCCTACCCTCAGACTGTGACTCGCCACATTTTTGAAAGACTGTACCCAAAGTCACATGTTTGTTAAAAAGATATTTAATAATTCAGTTAGAATGACATCAGTACATATCTTCCTAGTGGATTTTTATTTTTCTCTTGTTAGAAGTACCAAACTCAGACAGGCCATGCCTGCATACTAAAAGGTAAAAGAGAAAGATTTTTTTCAGTGTGGTCTGCAGCGCGGTTAGACTTGCTTCTGGACACGTCAGCTGTCATGTGGGGAAAACATGGAAACACCTTTGACATACTAACTCTAGCTGGTATTTATAGACTTATTTTTCTAGTCCAATGTCCCAAGGCCTTTATTTTCCCTCCTTTAATCCCCACAACAAAGCCATGAGGTAGGTACTTATACCTGTTTTACAAATAATGGAATAGCCTCAGTGACAGGCAGTAACTTGTGGGATGTCTTACAGCCAATGAGTGGGATTCTACCCCAGCATTTATGATTAAAAGACCATCCTGATGTGCTACCTCCCTCTCCTGCACTACCCTACCCAAGTTATTAGGGAGATCAAATAGAACCATGTATATAAAAGTAAGAGCTATTTCCAACTAGGCAGGTTCTTTACAAGGTATTTCCCCCATCTCTATTTTCACATTATGTCTTTTTGCACTATTGATAAAAAATATGTAAAGGAAGACAATGGTAAATAACAACTTTTAAATGTATTGACTATGAAAGAATTTAAAAAGGAAGAAAATATATTCATGGTATCTGCTTATTTATGTAATTCTTTGATTTTTTTCTTTGGTTTCTGTCAGAAGAATTATGAAATTACTTATAGTATGCATATTAGAACTTGTAATTGGGAAGGAATTTCCTATGACTTGCTACAATTTGTATCTCAGTTAATAAGATATGCAGCAGGGTTCCTATTAATGTGTCCCTTGAAAGAAATGTCTGGGACATTACATGTTCTCCTACTAACATTGCTTTGTTCAAAAAGGACATTCATGGATGAGAAACAAGTTCTGGTCAGGAAATACTGGAATAAGATTTGTTACTAGAAAATGGACTCTGCACAGCCCTGCAGGATGGGGGGAAACGGTTGGAGAGATAAAAAGCAAAGGGAAGATCAGTATTGTAAGAGACTAACTTTTACATGTCATAGGCACAATTTAGTCCCCACAAATGTGAGAGATTTAAAACTAGAAAGTGGCCATAAAACAAACAATTTTGGGGATATGCATTTACTTCATATATTTAATTAACTAAATATTTTTCAGCTATCTTCAACAATGCCCTCTACTAAATCAGAAAACTTCCAAATCAACCATATGGACTCTTGAACCCCTGGCCTCGGGCCCCCTTATCTGGTCTAATCCATCACCTACAAGACATTTTCTTTTTTATGAGTCTCTATAAAGTGCTCCAGACTCTGCCGACCCTTGGTCCTGTCGCACCCTCGCTGTGGCGGGCCTCATCCTGTCCTGCTTCTCTCTTTACCATGCAATTTGGTCTTGTTTTTACATTTTAAACTTTCTTCATTCACTTTTTAATTTCTCTCTACTGACTCTGAGTACCTTTAAAAAAAAGGCACTTTCAACAAGTGGACAAACTACTTCCAGCAGTAGGTTCTGCTTTTCTCTTTCACAGAATAATTGCTGTTTTGTGCCTTCTGCCATTTCATTACTTTTCTGGAGATTGTGGTAAGGTGTGTGTGCTACATACTCTGAGAGCCTTTGAAGTCTCTACAATTCCTCTTTTCCCTTTTCCATTAGTACTAGAGTGTATATCTGGCCATCCATGTAATTTTCTTTCTGGGACACACTGATATTTATTTTTATTTTTTTTCTGTGGGTATAAACATAAACAAAACAAGTTTGGGAAAACTTTTTTTCTATTGTTATCCCCTTCTTTATCTTCTGTTTCAAATTTCATTCGTTATCATCCCTCAGTATCATTTAGATGTCCTACTTTTGTATTCTCATGATGTATTGTTCAGTTGTAGAATTTATTTTAAAACAATGTAGTCAGATTTCTTGTCTTTGTTTCCAAAAGACACCTTGGTGGCAAGAACTGTCTCACTAGAGTCTTATATCCTCGGGTTTTAGCACCATAATACCTCACAGGGTCTGAGTCACAGCAGATAGAAACTAACCTGTTCTGTGGAATCCCTGCCTTATATGAAGGGTGGAATATCTGGGTTAAAGAGAGGATTACTAAGAAAGAGTATAAGAATGTAAAACCGGGTTGATTTGGAGAATATAGAAAGCCAAAAATCAAGTTCTGCTACTATTATCTGAAGAGTTCCTGTCTTTTCACCTGTAGAAAGAGAATACCATGTTTTCCGAGGTTGACCCCAAAGGTGCAACCAAACTCCTCCCAAGTTAGAGTTTTCAGCAGACTGAAGAATGAAGCAGAGACCTGCCTTATTTGCTGATGTCCTTTTAGTATCTCCCATAACTAAGGGTGAAGTGGGATATACAGGCTTCTATGAGCTCTAAGAGTCAATTTATTTGAGCATACATGTAGAGTCAATTCATTTGAACATACATGTATGAGAGCCCACTTGGTGCTGGAGCTGCAGATTTAAAAACAACTGGGGCATTGTCTCGTTCATTCTCTTCCCTCAGCTGGATTAACTATTCTAGCCACTACAGCTCTATGTCAGACATTCCCGACACCACTCGAGGAGGTCTTTAATACTTTCTTGTGAAGAACTCTGTGTGGCTTCTGTTCCTGTAGGTATGCCATCCATTTTTCTTTGCCCACTGTGAATTTAAACTTAAGTGTTCAGTAGATGATATACTCAAATAGGGTTCTAATAGATAATGTTAATTGGCAGTTTACCATATATTATATTTTTAGTTCTTTATTTTGAAATATGTATTGTTCCTAGAATGTTTCTGTCCACTGAAATACATGCATGAACTAGATAGAAAGTATTCCATTTTCAGAGCTTACATTCCCATGGGGGTAGACAATAAGCAAACACATAAATTGCATTAGTCAGCATGTATTCTACAATAATGTTATGAGGCAGACAACTCTAAATGCTCTGAACTGAAACACCAAACATCCCCTGGCTCTATTGCAGTTCTGCGGGTAGGTGGGAGGTAACTCCTCTTAGCATGGATTAGCTTATCTTGGCTCAAAACTGTCCACTGGGATCAGATCTGTTCCACTTGTCTCTGGTTTCTCCCTGGACCAGTGGTTATCTGGGGGCGTGCTCTCTTCACGGGGAATGGCAGAAGTGCAGAGAATGTACCAGATCATGACAGCAAGTCTAAAACTGCTTCAGACCCATTTAGTAACATTTCTTTAACCAAGACCCATGCCAGGCTTCACAAGAAAGGATCAAATAAGTATTTTTCATTCATAGTGGGAAGGACTGCAAGTTATATGGGAAACAGTGTGAATGCATAATTTTATAACCAGAAGAAAATGAGGAATTGAAAATAACAGTTCAATTTATCTACAACAGTCTGTCCTCTTAGTCATGATTATTCAGAATCCTCTGCATAGGGGATATACTCACTGGAATTCCCAAAACCCCACAAAGTCTCACCCACCAGGTTAAAAGTCCAGGATCTCATGATCCAGGTCTAGATGGAACTGTTCTTTTTTTTTTTTTTTCAACATTCTTTTTTTTTTAATTGGGGGGACTGCTAGTTTTTTAAAAAAAGACTTTTATTTATTTTTAGGGAGAGAAAGGAGAGACAGAGAGAGAGAAACATCAATGTGCGGTTGCTGGGGGTTATGGCCTGCAACCCGGGAATGTACCCTGGCTGGGAATTGAACCTGGGACACTTTGGTTCCCAGCCCGAGCTCCATCCACTGAGCTATGCTAGATGGAACTGTTCTTGATGTAGACATCCATGAACTAAAAGATAAATTATTTGCCCCTACCCATCTAATATGCAAGGTTGGAATAGGGATGGAATAAACAGATTAAACAGTTATACTCAACAAGTGAAAAAACTGAGAGAAACATAGAAGTCACTGGTTATAACAATTTTGAAATTCTTCTGAGCAAACTTTGCCTGGACCCCCTACAAAAGGTTGGTATGTACTTTGGTTAAGCCCTCGTTCTGCACCTGATTAGAGCTGACTATCAATTTCCTCTTTGCTCTGCTCTTGGAACTCCCTTTTGCATCTTTGGCTTTTCTGATGAGTACTGAGGAATATGCTCTTCTTGGTAACTGAGAAGATTTCTCAGCCTGCTTCCTGCCTGTAAAATTTTAGGGGCCTAGAGATCTTTATATATCTCAAACAGACATAGCTTTTTAAAAACTAGGCTGGTGGCAATTTTTTCAATACAACTCTCTCAAAAACTTCGTGGTTTTCTATGTATTTTTCCAGACAACTACATGTGCCAGCTCCCTGCCCCACAATTCTTTTAGAGACATGTTCCTTTATAGATATAAGTGGAGGTACTCTCCATGTGTCAGTCATGGTATGAGTTGTACTCTCAGTCTTCTTAATCTTTTCAAGGGTCTTAACAAAGAATGTAACAAACACTTGGTAATTTTTATCTTCATGACATTATCCAAATGGCCACCCCTTTATATAGAAAGAAGTGGTTTAATTTTTCAAACTTACAATCCCCAGAACTTCTGAGTTCTCTCATGTCCACTACACCTGCTTTCAAACCATTTTTTTTTTTTTAGCCAACATCATGTCTTTCTTGTAGAAACTTATCAAATGTAGGCAATAGCAGCTAACTCATACTATGGCTATTCTACCTCAAAAATTTCTCCACCCAATGCTATAAATACATTTAGTACATTTTTTGCCTTCTAGGTTATTACAGTCAATAGTTGTACATTTTGCTACCATATAATATGGACTGTCATTGTTCCAGCTTCTGATTATAGTTTTGTAGAGTTTCTCTTTACTCGCTATGTGAGCCCAAACCAGATGACACATATTTTAAGTTTGTTGACAGAATCAGCCTATTTCTGGTGTAATTTCTATATTAATTAGCAATTGGCATAATTACAATGAATGACAGGCTTCATGCACAAGTCCAAATCTCAGCAGCTCAAGCAAGTGTTTATGTTTTTGGTGATGGTCCCATGGGTAGGCAGAAATAGCAATAGTTCAGGTCATGGGGCAACTTAGTTCTTGGCCTCTGAATAGGTTCAGTTCTGTTCTAAGAGTGTCTTCATTTTTCTCCAAAAAGTGACTACTTACAAAATGTATTTCCTTGTAGGGAATGGGAAGAGCACCAGGATGTAAGGAAGACACACAACATATATAAAGTCTCTGTCCTCCTCAGACCTACCATTATTTAGTGGACCAATGCAAGTCACGTGGCTAAACCTAACATCAATGGGGTAAGGATTCAGTTATTTTCTACCCATAGTCACTTGTCACATGGCATGTATATTATAGCAGGGAAGGAGTCAGAAATTGAGAGCAGTTTAACTTGCACACATGCCAACAAGAAAATACCAACTAGTATATATGCTGTGAAGTAGTAAAAAACAGAATAGTGCTTAGAGAATGCTTAGAAAGTGATTAAGCATGCTTTCTTGGAAATGACACTTAAACTTGAGGCTGGATGCCTTCCAGGTAGAGAAACCACACAGTGCAGGGACCCAGAAGTAAGGATAAACTCAGGGTGATGGAGGAAATGACAGAAGACCATCGGGAGGTGAAATCAAAGAAGTAGGCAGAGGCCAGATTATTTGGACCTCTGTTATTAACACTGTTATATGTAATATGCTAATATACAACTGAGAATTTCAGATGATTATTTGCCAAATGCTGAAAAGTGATTTTTGGTGAATTCTACTCATTGTCATGATAACCCATAAGTAGGATAGCTGAATTCTATGAGTCTGGAAACTTTTATACAAATTGAATTGCCTAACCAACTCTAAATAATTTACCTTTCAGTGGTTCTTAATGGTGTATTGTCCTGCTAAGTTGTTTCAATGGGAACACCAGAAAATACCAAGAATTCTTGACTAGAGAGATACTTGCTGAAATACTGAAGAGATGAAATGGTGGCCTCTGAAACTACTTGGTTTCTTAATAATTCCAGGTATTTCTTTCCCCGTGGGCTCCTTAGAGCTAAATGGAAATATAAAGGGGGTAGAGCCTTCTTTCCCCCCTTAGCCTCACTCTTGGGAAAAATCTCTTATTCTTTTGATCCCTAGAGGGTTTTCTGGATCTAAAATAGCAACAGCTCTGATTGTTGGTGATATCTTTTCCTGGGGAAGTCTTTGCTGGTGCTACAGACGGAGAGCCAACTCTGGGCATAAATCCCAGAGGTACAGCCCATGACAGCCCACACCCCTGGGAAGTTCATGATGAATCAGGCTGTAGAATAAGTTTAGATGGGGCACTGCCGTGGCCACAAATAGTGCACTCACATGCAAAGTCAGTTAAAAGTATCTCCAAATTTCACTAAATTATAAATATAAAGATGCTAAATACTGAGAAGCCCTAAACCATACCATTTTGATCACTTTCTAGAAACGATCATGGATCTTTTTCCTATGTGAGAAACTTTGTTAAAAATTGACATTTAATTGACCAGATTTTCCTTTGTCATCATCTTTCTATAGACTTCAGGAAAATAGTTATTCACTCTTCAAACATATGAAGAAAATGTATCAAAACCAGTGATGTGGAGAAGCTGCTTCTCTCCTTAGGCCAAAGTAACACCTGTGCAGGTGTGCCCATGACTTCTATTGAGAATGACCAGCTGAACAGGTGAAATATACATCTGTAAGTTTGCACTGCAGCATCTTGTAGCAAAAAAAGGGGGCTGTGTCTAGATGCATCAGAATGTGCTGGCTGGCAGACCTCAGACACAATGATGTGGCTTTTCGGAGAAATAACAGCAACATTGTTGATTCACACATACTTATTTGTTAGAGGACTTCAAAACAGTGAGCAGAGATCAGTTACACATTGCCACCTGTTTTATATGCTGTGCTTCTTTTTTTCAGGTGGGACCCTGAGGTCATTAGCACTGAGGCAGCTCATCACCTGTGCAGCTCTTGTGCCACAAGGTAGGACAGGAATCCTGCCAGGAGGAGGACTTGGGTCCTTGCTCCTAAACACCCCCATTGGAAGCCAGCTGCCAGCACTGCCCAAAGAGGGGAGCGTGCCTCCTGGCTTGAAGAAAGCTGTTTCAGCCTACAACAGTGGCAGGTTACAACCTACAGGATGGTTCAATCAAAGGCATTGCCTTGTTCTGTCCTCTGTGCTATTGTACGTTGGAACACATGCTGCTAGGAAACAAAGAGGACACACGTTTATTTTCAAGCGTAGGACTTTGGAACCACTTGGGAAGAATATTCTTGATTGAGAACCAAAACATTTCATGATGCTTAACAAACCTGCAAATTGAAAAATCAGCATCAGCCCATGTAGCCGGGAGGCTGGAGAAAGACCTATATACCCTGAAATAAAATTTTTTTCAAATATTCCTTAAATGATATTTGTGTGCATTTGCAAAATTACTGCTTTCTGAATCAACGTGTCAAGCTGTTTTCATTTGAGAACGTGTGTTGGGCCGTTAGACAATACCTCAGCCCGCCGCCGCCCACAGCATACCTGGCCGCGTGGCATAATGGGCAGTCCCGGGAAGGAGTCGCCGCAGCTCAGTCAATGCCTCCATAATATTTAAAAATAAATGATATGCATCATTAAATCACTGAGGATGACTAACTCAATTTTAGTAAAACCCACAACTCGAGCAATCACAGTTACAGCTCTGATTTGAATATTTTCACTTTCACCTGAGCAGCCAGTGGGAGCCAGTCAAGCAGATTCGCATCCAGGCTGGACTCTCAGAGGGGCAGGAAGGAGCCTGTGATTATGTAGTTACAGTAACTGGATGCCTCCTGTCCGCCTGGGCTTTTTAGACTTTTCCTTCCTCCCTTCTTGCCTTCTTATTTACATATCACAGGCATCCTCTTTGTAAAGTTATTTTAAATAATTTATTAGATTGATCTTTTTAAAATTCTACCCTGGCTAAATGTCATAAGGAGAAAAAAAAAAGTCTTCTAAACTTATTTAAAGGTTTCTACTGGAGTAGGCCAGTTACCTGCTTCACTGCTGATATTCTAAAAATACCTCCATGTCCATACTATTATCCATTCTTCACGTCCAATTGCTCTGTTATGGTAATAGTCAGAAGCACACCATGCAGTAATTACTTACAGCTGACTGAAGAAAAGAATATTCAACTCCCCCACTGTTCCACTAGAAGGTCTTTATGCACTATTAACTCATTCCTGTTTATTAATACTCTACTGGTAATTCAGACTGCTGCCTCTTAGGTTTGTAATAGGAGGACTATTAAACAGCAATTACTGACCATATGGGTTGGTGAATATTTGTTGTTTTTTTTTTTTGGTGGGCTTCTTGTCCCCTCCCCCTTTCCAACTTGATTTTTAAGAAGCCATATTACAACATAGCAAAAGTAACATCACATCTGCATGATATTAACAAGCCAAGCCTGGCAGTATTTCTCTCTTAGAAAATGTGGATTTATTCTTGGATTATCATTGCTGGCGTAGGGAGAAAAGATCATGGAAGAAATAGGAAAATGTGGAAGATAGTTCATATGTGGGAAGCCCCCTCCTTTGGAAGAGATCCACTTATGTTCCCTTAGGCATGCCATAGGTCGTTTCCTTTTACTGCCTCTGAGAGGGCACTGACCCACCCTCAACCACCCTCAACTTCTGAAAAACAAGCATACCTATTGAGGAACCCCAATATAATACCATTTTTCCCTTTTAAGTTCCCTGCAGCTTTTAAAAACGGTCACTTTAAAATTTAACACTAGTAAATCCATCTCTCCAAAAGCAGGTATATGAACCCTGGGAGATGGCAAGAAGCTCCTTCTGGGAGAGGGATAGTGTGAGTAATGGGTTCAAGTGAGGCAAGCAGGTGGTAAATGATGATTACGGTAATAATAATGTGTGGCTCTCTCACAGGTAGTGAGCTCGAAGCACGTGGCAAGCATTAAACACTTTTAAATAGAGATGTGCCTTTGAGATAAACAAGGGCCCCAGAGCGGGATTTCCTTTGGAAGGCGATAGGTTGAGGTCCAGAGCAGGTAAATCACTTGGGCAGCAACCTCCAAGGAAGTGGCGGCAGAGGCGGGGTGCCTGGGCTTTCTGACAGAGCCAGCTTTTGCTCTGAAGCAGCTGGTCCTTGGGGCTTGCCTTCCACTTTCTCCCCTTTCCCTTGAGGAATCATTTGCTTTTCAAGTCCAAATCCTTTTAGCCTTTCAAGAAACAGATTCCAACCTCTGAAAACTCCAATCTTGCCCCAATCTCACCCTTTCCATCTTGCCAAGCAAACTTAGTGCTTACCTGTGGCAGGTGGTTGTAGCTAATTTAGCACTATTCCTTTTTTACCTGCTGGTGTTGTGTGAGGAAAGTTTTTCCCTCAGATCCACTCTGAATCCTTGAAGACAGACACCATATTTTTAAACTTTTCTTCTATTTATTCTTGCACCTAGTTTGGTAATGGATGCTCAGTTGGTGTTAAATACAGTTTGGAAGAATTCAATGGAAATATATAAGGGAAAGGGGACATCAGTCCCTAAGTTTTCTTACCCTATGGAGATGTAGGACTATGGTTGGGGGGTTAAGTATGGAAAAACAAAAACAAATAAAAAATAAACAATAACAACAAAATAATAAATCTCAGCACAGAAACAGAACAGTACCAAGCTAAAGGATAGAATGTAATTGATGTTCAGTGAATTCAATGGAATAAACTTGTTAAATTAGATTCTCATACGATCCCAGAGCCTCTTCATGGTGGGTCTAAGCAACAGAAAAAATTGCAAGGAATGTATTTCATCTGTGACCTTCTGATTTGAACTAGAATACTGCATTGCTTTATGGCTTAGGGCAGAGGTGGCAAACACAAGGCCCGAGGGCCGAATCTGGCCCTCCACCTTGTTTTATCCAGCCTGGCACCTGCTTTCTACTCGACAGCAGTGCCGAGCTCTTGCTTAACGGTTAAGGAGTAGTAACATTTATACAGCCCTAAAATTACATTCGGCCCTTTGAAGGCAACGGAGAGGCTGATGTGGCCCCCGGTGAAAATGAATTTGACACCCCTGGCTTAGGGGACCCTCAAGGGAAGAAGGAGCTTCTCCCAGAATTTCTGTGGTGGGCACCTTTAATAATACAGACTGATGCTAGGCTGGATCAGACCTATCTGGTATGATGTGAAATGAACCAGCAGGCCCACCCTGCCCCCAAATATCTCATAGATTGAAGAACCTGGTAGGCACCTTTGAGATTAGCTGCTCCAGTGGATTTCCAATGTAATTTTGTTTTTATTACTATTGCTTCTAGAGCAGAATTTATTTGCATTCTTCTCATTAAGTATTATGGAAGATACTGATACAGATTAAAAACAAGAACAGCTCTGGTTGAAGGCAGATTGGGAGATGTGGATGCTTAACCTGATGACTCCTCTGATAAAGCCACAGAGGCCCCTCTCGGAAAAGCCGGTGTTCCGTGGAACACCGTGCAAAAAGCCTTTTTCTACTTCAACCCTGTTTTGATATGCATGTGCACACTGAATGAATAATCTCAAATCTGCATGGTTAGCTAACAGCAGAACTGTCCTGGAATCCGATCTTTTGGTTAATTAGCCAATTATTTTTTTCTATGACATCATCCTGAGCTAGTGGACTAAATTCTTGTCACCAGCAGGCCACCATTAATGGACACATATGTGACCCTGGAGGACCAAGCCCTTGGCCTCCTCTTAATACAGAGCTAAGACAGATTTAAAGTCACAAGAGTCAAGGTGAATTGGAGGGAGTGAGCAAAACTCTTGGCTACTGGAGAATCTTAAATGATAAAGCAAATGGGGGGCGGGGGTGGTTCATTTCACCTTGGCCACTCCCGTTCTTTCAAGGCTGAAGTCTCCTCCCTGGCTTCAGCTCCACTGGTCCTGTGGTTGCCTGCCCCCACGCTTACACCCACTCCAGGCCTGCCTGACTTGAGAGGAACTGCCACAGAACTTTTTTTGTTGTGCTGAAAATGATGCTTCTCCTATTCAGAGCCTACTATATTATAGATTATGCTATAATCTTTTATGGCATTTTAAAAAAGTGTGGGGGAAAATCCATGTTGCAGATCATCCTTTTATTCTTTCACTAACAGAGGCAGCAGGATATAGGCAAAAATACCCATGGTATGGAATCTGTATTCTAGACCACATCTTTTCACCAATTAGCCGTGTGTCTTGTGGACATGTTATTTAACCTCTTTGTACCTCCATGTCCTCATCTGTAAAATAATACCCTCTGGCTCAGGTTTGCTTCTGAAATACATTTGGCTTTACTGGGCCATCACAAAAATTTAACACTCTCTATATAGTGACTCTGAGTTAAATTACATTAAAACAAAACAAATGATTATAGTCATATTATGAATAAAATGCTCATATATGCCAAGAATTGTACATTAGGCTGTGTGACAAAAACATTTATTTTGGATATCAGTGAAAACTAGAGATAAGTCAGTAAAGATGATACTGAGCCTTGTAAATATCATCCAGCTGTGACTCGGAACGGTGGAACTTTCCCCTTGGGTGAGAACATCTGGGCAGTCTGTTGGCTTAATTTCAGGCTTCCGATTATTCAATATGTACTTGCTTTGTTTCTTCTACATCTCATTATTCAATTAATAAACATATCTTAAGTGGATACTGTTGATTCAATTAATAAATGTTATTCAATGTTTCTTTAAGGAGGAGCCTGCTACATATATAACAATGCTTTGATTGTTGATAATAAAATGAACAAAAAGATAAGTCCTTGACTGTGAAGAGGTAATAATCTTGTTCAGGAAGGGAAATGTGCATGACAGTGAATGCATAGGGTCCAAAAGAAGAATGAAAGCTCTAAGGGTTGGAAGTAAGAAGGAGTAATTATATGGGCTGAGATGGGCAGAAAGGGTTCAGTAATGGCTTTGGTTGTTTCTTGATGCATGATAATATTAAGACAGGTGAAGTGGATGAGAGAAGTCACTTTAGGTGGGGGAACAGTATATGCAAAAGCAGTGAATTGCATAAGGTTAAAAATGTATGATTTTAGTAAAGGCTCATGTGCATCTAGAGAGAAGGGCTTCTAAGAGTGACCAGTGAGCACCGAGATGGATAGAATCTTGCATTTTGGAGAGGAATGGGAAGTTAGGAAAAGAATGATGGCCTTTATCTCACAGGCCCAGAGGTAATTTTTTAAGGTGTTTTGCTCAGTGGAAGTGTTTTCATTGGTGAAATCACAGAAAATTCCAAAGGACCAACACACAAAGCAAAAAGGAGACAGCAGAAAAGGCATTGGAAGAGCAGGCAAGAATGAAGGAGGTTGTAAAGCATCAGAAACCTGATGGAGGCGGCAGACCTTGGAGGCCCCAGGACAAAGGAAGAGACCAGACCCAACCTTCATTTCAGAGTTCAGTTTCTCTCGCTCTGGATGCTGTGAGCTACAACATAGTGTAGGGTACGAAGGAAATACCTGGGGGTGGGGAACTGGAAAAGAGAGAAGAATTGAAGGAAGAAACAGGGAAATGAAAGAGGGCGAGAATCAAACAAGAGGTGTGATAGGAACAAAGAACACATGGTCAATTAAGTGGAAAACAAAGGACATTAATCAAAATTATGATGTGGCATGTTTGGAGTTCCAACTTACATATTCAGGTGAACAAGAAAATATAACTATGTAAATCGCTCTCTTCTATGTAAATCGCTCCCTTTGGCAGGAGGCCATAATGTAATCTCGGTCACTTCAACTTTCTCCCATGAAATCCCTGAGGGTGCCTCTCATTTCTGGGCCTTTGGTAGTACCAAGATGATAGAGGTGACTACTCATAGTAGGTTATCTGACTTTGATTGGCATCTGTCCACTGGACATGTGTCAGTCCTGCCACAGTCACCAGTCTATACAGATCACCACTGAGGATCCTCTGGTTCTTTTCTCTCAGGCAGTCAGGCCCCCCCCAGGGCCTCTTCTGTGGTCTTCTTCACTGGGAGGGTAATAAGGAGTAAGTTCAAAGTCCATTTGCCTAGAAGGACCATGCAGTGCCATCTTCTCAATAGACTTGTTATACCTCCCTGGGAAGGTCAGCCTTGCTCTCAGAAGGCACAAACTTATCTGAGCATTTTGTGCCCCTGCCCTCCCCTTACTCTCAGAGATGCAACCCCATAGTAGAACCAACCTGTTTCTAGGTTTTCCTCCCTTCTAGTCCAGATATTCTTCTCCCCCAAAATACAGGGCATTGTCTTTATTCCTGAGGGCATCTGGTTGCTGCTGTTGCTGAAACACTTTATAGGCAGGAAAAATGACATAGCAAGGTCATATGACTTACTCAAAGTCACACAGCTTTTCAGTGATTGAGCATGTAAAAATAAAAATGTGCTAGCTTGACTACCTTTTTATTTTCTTTTTTTTATTCTTTCTTCTCTTTCTCCTTCCCTCACTTCCTTCTTTCTTTTCCTCTCTGTTCTTCCTTCTCTCTTTTTTACTTTTTTCTTTTCTCTCCCCTCTCTTTCTGCAAGAGGACTTACCATGTGCCAGGCAACATATCAGCACTGCATACACCATACTGAACAAATTAAACATGCTGCTTTCGTGATTTACCAGTCCAGTAGGGAAATGGACATCAAACATGTGTGTACACAAACTCAGAATTTAAATTGTGGTCAGTACTATGGTTTTTATGAGAAAGTATCCAAGAGTACCTAATTTAGATTAGGAAGTGGGGAAGGTCTTTTTGAGAAAGAAACATGTGAACTAAGAACTTAAGCACAGGGGTTAAGGGAATTCCAGGTAGAGGGAACGGCATATGCAAAGATTTGACATATTCAAGGAGCTGAGAAACATTCATGTGACTGAAGTATTTGAAAAGGGGGAAATGGAACAAGATGTGGTTGGGAATGAAACAGGACCAAAGTCTATAGGGCTTTCTCAGCCAAGTTAAGAAATTTGCATTTTCTTCTAAGTTTAATAGAAAACAAATTTAAGCAATGCAATGACATAATCTGATTAACATTAAAAGTGTTCTGCATGCCTTGTGGAAAATGGGTTGGAGTGAGGAAGGATGGAAAAGAAGAGATCAGTTGGAAGTCAGGGGCTCTTCAAGTAGGACTGAGGATGGATGATGTGGTTTTAGAGTAGGGGCTTGAAAGTGGGGATGGAAAGGAATGGAGGAATCAAGTCATATTTTGGAGAGTTGACCAGTTATTGAATTTGAAGTGTTAGGGGGGCATATATTCCCAATTTCAGATGTAAATAACTTGTTAAATATGGGCCTATACACTGATGGAGAAGACTAGGGAAAGAACATATTTGGGCAGGGAGATTTGAGGTTTCCTGTAAGAGTTTTCATCTTGTGGTTTTGTGACTTTAGCAGAGACAATGAGGAAGAAAATATTTACCAGACTCACTTGTAGTTCAGATGTCCATGACGTGCCCCTCACTTCTACCTGTGATCTCATTGTTTGACATCCTGATCTAGTAAGCATTCCTCAATATGTCCCCAAACTGTGGTCCTGGAGATATGTCCCTGCTGCTCTTCAATATGTGCCTTTATGAAGGAGCATATTGTCCTGTAACTTCAGTCTGTTTCTGACCTGCCCACCAGCCTCGAGGGCAGGCAACTTCAGACAGCTCAAGTGCTTAGCGCAAAGCAGACACTCAGAATTTTTTGGATATTTGTTTTCCCCAAGTTACATAGAGTCCTTCATTGGTGTTGCCCTGAAAATGAGTGCCATTTATGAGGTAGATAAACCTTAGATATATCAATTTGTGAAAAAAGTGTGAATAATAGGGCTCATGCCACAATGACTAAACCAAGATCAGACTTAAGAGGAAGTACACAAAGTGGCGGCTGGCTGACTTGTACATCTAGCAAAATTCATATGTTGAAGCCCTAACCCCAAGTACCTCAGAACTTGACTCTGTTTGGGGATGGGGACTTTTAAAGAGTTAGTTGAATGAGATCACCAGGGTATCTCAAGGTAGATCCTAATGTAAGGACTTGTGTCCTTAAAAGAAGAGATTATTAGGGCACAGATCCAAGCAGAGAGGGAATACTATGGGAAGACACTGGGATAAGATTGCCATTTACAAGCCAAGGAGAGAAGTCTAGGACAGATTCTTTCCTTAAGGCTCAGAAGAAACTAATACTTCCATCTACTTGATCTGGGACTTCTGATTTCTAGAATTATGAAAAATTAATTTGTTATTTAAGTCACCCAGTCTGTGGTATTTTGTTATGGCAGCCCTAGCAAATCAATACACTTACCCTCTCAGGTTTGAGATGTCTCACCCATTAATGGGTAGTAATAGTTAATACTATTACTACCCAATACTATTACGGTATCTATCTGGCATTCCATAACAATGATGTACACCAAACCTCTCAAACTTAGTGGCATATGTTTATGTTCATCCATACTTTAGTGCATAAGTGGTAAACACAAGGACCGCAGGCCAAATCCGGCCCTCCACCTTGTTTTATCTGGCCTAGCACCTTGTTTCTACTGGGTGGCAGTGCCAAGTTCCTTGCCCCTAGTTAAGGAGTAGTTACATTTATACAGTCCTAAAATTATACTCAGCCCTTTGAAGGCAACCACAAGGCTGATGTGGCCCCTGGTGAAAATGAGTCTGACACCCCTGTTTTAGTGAGTCATCTGAGATGACCTTGCTCTACTCGCCTTGCTGTGGGGTTACTAAAACAGCTCTACTCATTCTAGGGCCTAAGTTGAAGGGATGATGACTATCTTGGGAATGTTCTTCATATGCCAATGATAGAAGTGCAAAATAACAAACTCAGATACATCAACGCATTTAAACTATTTTCTCAAACATTTCTTATAATACCTCATTTTAGCCCTGGCTGGCGTAGCTCAGTGGATTGAGCGCGGGCTGGGAACCAAAGTGTCCCAGGTTCGATTCCCAGCCAGGGTACATTCCTGGGTTGCAGGCCATAACCCCCAGCAACCGCACATTGATGTCTCTCTCTCTCTCTGTTTCTCCCTCTCTCTCTCTCTCTCTCTCCCCCCCTTCCTTCCCTCCCTAAAAATAAATAAATAAAATCTTTAAAAAAAATTAAAAAAAAATAATAATACCTAATTTGCTGAAGCAATTCATATGACTAATCTCAATGTCATTGCCTGGGGAAATATACTCTGAGCATCTAGAGGCCATTTCAATCATGTTAATACAAGGTAAGTCTGGGAAAAGTCAAACCATTGTTAATATGAGAACAGGTTGTGTGACGTCGATATAACCTGGCAGCCAAAGAGAGTAGATTGGAATGTGCATGTGTGAACAATGATGACTTCACTGTACTAGTCAAGAGGGTGGTAGATACCATTGAGTGAGCATGGGTACTGTGTGGCCATCACATTCAAAATGACTGAGCAAGTAGAGCGACAAGGCTGCATCAATTTTTGGGTTAAGCTTGAACATTCTTCTGTGGAAGCTATTTAGATCATTCAGAAGGCTGTAGCTATGGGCAACTGGTAATTGGCAGCTTCATCAGAACAATGTTCCCACTCATACATCACATCTCATGCAGAGTTTTTGGCAAAACATCAAATCACCCAGGTGACTCAGCCCCCATACAGCCCAGATTTGGCACCCTGCAACTTCTGGCTTTTACCAAAACTAAAAGCACCTTTGAAAGAGAAGACATTTCAAACCATGGATGAGATTCGGGAAAATATGACTGGGCAGCTGATGGCAATTAGGAGAACCATATGAGGTCCCAAGGAAGTCCCTTTTGAATGGGACTAAGGTGTCATTGTCCTGTGAACAATGTTTCTTGTATCTTCTTCAATAAATGTCTCTATTTTTCATAGTATGTGGCTGGATAGATTCTGAACAGAACTCATTTAATGTAGGAGAATGAAGAGTTGATGACAATAATTCAGTATGAGACATTTATTATGCAGAGGTAAGAAGCTGGATGTGGTGACTTTTAAAGCCATTTCTCTCTAAGATGTATAGGTCCATGACACTTACTTAGAGTCTAACTTAATCGAGAGCTTACTATGCACCAGACCTTCCTCTAAGTTCTTTACAAGGGTGAGGTTATCCAATTAAACCACACAAACCTGTAGCTTATTAAGAACAATGCTCTGTATGAATTAATCAAGTGTAACATTATGAATCTTGCTATTACACATCAGATGGTAACACGATTTGTAGATCCTTCAAATACAGGTCCTCAGATTGAGGATGAGGGGCACAGACATTCCCTGATAGACAAAGCATCCACACACCAGCCAAGTCACTGGCAAATAGCATCCTGCTTGTTTTGACCTTTTGCATAACTCAAACTACAGGATACAAATAAACACACAATGCAGGTCTTGTCTCCAAAGGGTCACTTGTCTTACCTATCAAGATATATCACAAATGCAGTTTCAGAAAATACTATCACAGCTAAAACTATACATAAACTCAGTGTTTTGTGATTCTGAAGCAGTGGAACTGGTGGTGGGAAAGCCTGGAGGATTGGAATGGCCCCTTTCAATACTGCCCCACAAGTGTCAATAACCGTAGTCTGGCTTCTCCTTCGGCTCAGGTCAGTGCCTAATTTTGCCAAGTAAACATTGGCCAATGATGCTAAATAGTCTGTGAAAGGGATTGAGATTCAATAATATCATTGCATGATTCTTACAATTGACTCCTGTGGCCCCCAAATTTGGAGCCTATTCCTTTAGGAAAGATGTGTAATTGAAAAATTAAAATGAATGTCATTTTCCCCCTACTCTAGAAATCCTATTGAATTCCATTAAGAAATAAGTTCAGCTATTATAATAGAAAACTATGTGAAGTGACCTTTCCTAGAATAGCAGATGTCAGTGCTTCAAGGATGTATGGCATCAAGGTGACTATGTATTTTATAGCATATAAATTAGATATCAAGTAGATAAATCTAAAATCTGGTGTGAGAAATGTTTACAATGCCCAGCCATGTTCATAGACCCTTATTAACAATGATTTTTTACTAAATAATAACAAAAATTGTTGTTAATATTGACCTCCAGACACATATAAATTTTCAACCATGTTTATATCTCTTACTTATGTTTGATCCCTATGATAAATAAGGTGGACTTCTTCCCACTCAATAGAAACAAACAGGGCCCCAGTAACTGATGACATTTGCCATAGATCAAATGACAATTTGGAGCTGGAGGAATAACTGAAACCTTCATCTTCATCTTTGTAACAATTATTGGGATCTAGGGAAGGAGAAAAGCTACCTACCAGCCCTTCACACATGTTGATTTATTCTAGTCCGGGTTGCTTTTTCAGTGTAAATTTTAAAAAGAAAATCTGTAAAATAGTCCTTACTCCTCAGTAAGAATTTCTGAAAGGCTGCCTGTGGCCCACACTCGGAGCTCATCCAGAGAGGAGGAGAATGACTCCCAGTATTTCACAGCATGTGCTCACTCCAACATCCAGATTCTTATTTGGTTTTCCAATTTGGGAAGGTCTGACAACCCTAGTAGAAGGCAATTTAGTCACCTTGGCAAATGCCTGCACGCAGGTAATTCTTCAGTAAGTAGTTCTACCAAACAAAGAAAACAAACCTGAACCAAAACAATGTGGGAGCAGGTGTTCCAGCTGTTGGAGAAAAGTCATCAGGGTGACATTACTCAAGCACTTTGTTTCTCTCACAATAATGTATATTTGTTGGAAGCATTGCTTTTTTCCTGCGTGCATCACTTTTTACAAATTTCACATCTAACATTTTTTTTCTCTTTGGGTGTACCTGAGCAGAGGCAAGTTATGTTTGCAGAAGGGGAGCCAGAGAAATTTTCATTCTGTTTTGAATAAAATCCTTTTCTAAGCTTATTTAGAAAACAATATAGCAAGATGCTTCTGATTTTTTTTGATCTTCTATTACGATTTCTCAAATCCAAAATGCTTCATTTTAGAGCTTAAAGAAAACTTAAACAAACAAACAATAAATGCTATTTTTCATGTCCCTTAACTAAAACATCTGAAAGGAAGAGCCTCTGAATTAAATGATTGTATGAACACTTTAATAAGCAGGCCAGACACATATGTTCATGACATTGCGTTTTCTTTCAGTGTGAAAAGAGCAGTGCTAAAGGAGAGAGTTTTCCCCTCATCATGCCACTTCCTAGTTATTTTATTTAGAAAAATTAAACAAAGCTTCCAGATTTAAAGCCTTTAACTGAAAAAAACAGACTATGTTTAGTAACAACGAATGTTCTGCTGAAAACCCGACGACCCTCAGGGAGGCCTCACGGAGTGTCAGTTATTAGATTGCGAGTCCCATCCGACATGCTAGTGATTTGGATAACTCCAATTCTACCCCATTCCCTCGCCACTTCAAGCAGCACTATCACAGTTAAGGCAATCAACAGGGACCTGGAGGAAGAGAACGTGAGATCAGCTCTCAGGAAGGCAGAGGAGACAGCACGTTAAAACTGGGGCAGTCGCCTTAAAATTGGGGCATGTGGTGCTCTGATGGACTCCCCCGCCTCTCAGAAGATGCTCCTTAGACACTTTGTCATTCCTTTGAGACTGTATCAAGTCAGTTTGGATGCAACATTATGAAAATGCTACTGATGCAGAAGGAGAAATCATTTTTTCCCCTAAGATGATTATTGAAAAGAATATATCCAACATAAGTAAACCTAACTTAGCAATGCAGTAAACACTGATGGGTGGAAGAGGGGAGAAGGTGGGACTTGGAAATTCTGTACTCCATGCTTGCTCATCATTTGTAATCTGGGTTGGTTGAGTAAGGTCAATTAGAAAGGAAAGTAGGCCAAAGGTGAGAGGTGGACAATAAAAAGGAACTTTTCATCAGGCATTATGATATATTGTTGATAGTATCATTATTGATGTCTAGTGAATCCACTAGAAACATCAAAACATGAAAATAAACAAGGGGTCACAAACGCAGTCATTTCACAATTAACCATGTTAATGGAAGACAAAAATGTAGCGTAGATTTTGGGGGTGGGGAGAATGCATACACTTAAATGTATAATTTGTCATTACCTTAGTCTCCAATTGACATTGTTAATGTTTCCCAAGGACTTGAATGAAAGGGATAGTCTGAAAGAACAAACACTTAAAGATATAGAGTGAGTGTATGGAAATGGTGGCTGAGGTCAGTGTGATCACTGCTGCTGCCACGACAGCCAGCAAGTAGTTACTGTCCTTTCCATGAGACAGGCCCTGTATGTGCCCTCTGTATATAAGCTATTTACATCTCCACAACAGTGGGGATTGTTATTGTCGTCTCACAGACAGTGAAACAGAGAGGTGCAGAGAGGTTCCTAGGAGTATAATATTAAGAACAGAACTAGAATCCAAAGCACATTCTTTTGATCTTTCACTGTGATGACCCTGTACTCTCTGTAATGGGAGAACACTGTGGAACTGGGGTCTGCATGGCACACCTATATAGCAAGTTGGCTGCATACAGTGAATTGGCTCCTCTCCAGGGTGTTATGTTTTTGACCATGGTCATTATCATAAACAATATTTTTTTAGTTCTGCGGACCTCATCACCAAATGGTATATACTCCTTATTTTTGAAGTAAAATATTTGGACTCATGAACCATTGGGCAGACTAGGTACTTTAGTCAGTGTACATTTATTTGCATAAAGTTTCATTGAAGTATTGGAACACTAGATTTAAAACAATGACCTGGATCTTTTTAAGGCTACCAAAGGTAATGCCTATAACCTATTCCATTCCTGAATCTCTGGTTCTTATTCTAACAATTTTTGGATAGGAACTGTATGAAATTCATCTTAAAAAACTAGTTGTTCTATTTCACTGAAGACATTACTTTATGACTATGACTGAGTCATTTATCTTCTAGAAAACACAGTAAAATGAAGATCCCATGGATTTAAGAGGGAGATTGAAACATGATGATGGAGGAATAACACTTCTAGGAGAAATGAAGATACTTTTTTATCCCAGCTTCAGGGTTGGTTGGTTGTTTTTTTGAATGAGCTCCATATAATTCCTGCCTAAACATTGTTAGTGTGTAGTGTCCAGTGAAAGTTATGAGCAAGGATGGTGTTTGTGATGTGTCCACATGCAGTGACATCCTCAGCTTTCTAAAATAGATGCCATTATTGATGCTTTTCCAGCCCACTTTCACTATACACACAGCTTGGTGTATTTCAACAGGCCTTTATATGATTTTAAACCCTCAGAAATGCTAAGACAGAGGTCGTCATAAGGTACAAATAGAATGAATGGAAGCAAATAAGTGCAAAGAGAAGCATTTAATTAACGTCAGAAAGAGAGACAGATAAATAGGTATTTAAAAATTGATATTTTTAATATCAATAATTTTAATAATATTGATAATGCTAATAATAAGTATAGACCTATTAGGTCTTTCCTTCTGTGATTCTTTCTTCCTAATTTTAGTAAAATATTTCAATTTGGGAGAATTCCTTTCTTTGCCAATCAAACATAAAAAGATGAAAAACTTCGAAAATATTTGCCACTCTTCCTCTACAATTTCATGCTAATCAAGCCTCTCTCTTTCACCCTGATAGTCTTTCTATGCAAATCATTCTTGTATACTTCTCCCATTGTATTTTTCATGAAGAAAACTAGAGATTATCAAAGACAAGCAGGCAAGGTCCAGGCAGAGCTTCACCTTTCACCATGAAGTACTTCCAGACTTCTTTAGATGTAATGCTCTTGAAGGTAACACATGTGTCTATTTAATCTTTGTTGGTATATCTGGCACACACTTGGAACACAGTAAATTACCTGCCTGTATCAATTAATGGACAAAGAACAATTAATGAAAAAAGTAGATATTTTTCTAAGGCTCTCCAAGATTTATAGGCCATTTTGGAAATGGGTCTACTTTATTTCCAAAGGAAATTTTACTTCCAAATAAAAAATAAATCACCCAAAAAAGAGTTTGGGGGATTTCGTGTGATTAACTCTTTATATTATCTTGTAGTGATTACACAGAAATCTTTATTTATGTAAACATACTAAATGCATCATAACACTAGAATAACTGTACAAATATTGCATGTCAAATTAGGTTATAATCACGTTCAAGGGACGTGATTTTCTAGTCAAACAGATCCGTTTACATCTTGTGAAATAAAAAATAAGTGAAAATAACTATATAAAATCAGGCTTACAGCTGGACAGATCTTCTTGGCAATGGTCCAGGCGCTGAGTGGGAAAGCCCCTCCAGCTGAGGGATGCTTGAGATGCCCAGGATGACTTTGGAGATCGGCCTTTGGCTGCTGTCCTGCCTGGCTGCCTTGTCCCTGGCCACCTGTGGGGAGATGAGCTGCCCTTATATTTATGTTGAGATTCTTACTGTGAGTGTGTAGGGGTAGGGATGTGTGGGGGCAGTAGAATGGAAACTTGGTGGCATAGTAAAGAAGAAAACAGAGGCAGCTCAACATTTCACCCTTAGATACAAAGCATAATGCAGTAAAAGTTGAGATCCCCTAACTAAAAAGCAAATAGTACACTCAGGGTTTGAGTATCATGAATCATCTGGTCCAGTCCTTGTCGTGATATTGGGGAAACCACCATAAGGGGAGAAGCAACACCAAGACTGAGGCCCATAACTTTTTTTTCCAAAATCTAGTGCTTATTTATTCAATAATTGAAGCTCATCCTTTCAGGGGAGATAATTTTTAAAAAGCTGCTCCTTTGGAGGCATATCTTTAAAAAGTACATTGCACATTACCCTGACTTAGCCCGCACTTTCTGCATGTTCCTTTATGTCCATGGAAGAGGGCATAATTGCAAACCTCAGTTATTATACAATATTACAATGCAGTGGCATTCCCTATGGCTAATTATGCAGAACAGTTGCCTTTCACTAAGCCTCCATAAATAGGGTGCATTTGATTACTTTCCCTCTGTGTCCCCTTTATATTCATCTATTACTTATTTTTGTTGATTATAAGAAGTCACTAACACAGTGATTTTTTTAAACCCATAGATTCTGACTTAGAGGTAGCTCTACATTTCTGCTATTGAGTACAGTAGTTTTAAAAATTTAATTGATACATGTTGCTATTCAAAATATATTTGTTAAGCACTTTATGCTGTACTCTGCATATATTAGTTTCTTTTCATGTTACAATGGTTGACTTGTCCTGAGCAGGGGCTTGCCAGCTATGGCCTGTGGGCCAAATCAGTCCTACTGCCTGTCTTTGTAAGTCACATTTTATTGGAACATGCTCACATTCATGTGTTTGCATATTGTCTATGGCTGTTTGTACTATAATAGCAGAGCTGAGTAGTTGTGGTAGAAACTCTATGGCCCATAAAGACTAAAATATTTGCAATCTGGCCCCTAAGAGGAAATTTTGACAACCCCTGGTATTGAGTGTGAATGTTTGATTTTCTATTTATCTTGATAAGAGAGCCAAATAAAGTAGGTGACACTGAGCTGTAGCTACCCTGAGTACTACTGACTGTCAAAGGTTTGTGGCCATGAGTCACAGCCATGGCACTAAAAAATGAGGGGATAGCTAACAAAATCCTTCTGAAAAGTACAAGGCTTTTCCAAATTTTTAAAAATTATTTTCAAACCATATTCCTAGAATCCTTCCTAATCCTTATAAATAGCACAAACATGCAGCTTTTGCATTAATAATTTATTGTTATTTCTTTTACCTCTTTTTTTTCAGGAAAAAGGTAATTAGGCTATAAACAGAGGTCTGACAACTAATTTCAGTCAAGGCAAAATTAATACAAAGCAAGCAGATAATTTTAGTCATGTGAAATTAAAATAGATATATTTTAATGACATTTAAAAAAATCCAAGTCTAATGTTTGCCCTTTGTTTTCTCCTACCTTCCCCTGTTCTCGTGTGATTCCCTGGTCTCTGTAGATACTGACACACTAATCTCAGTGAGCCACCAGTTTACTGCTGTAGCTGTCTTCGGCTCCTTCTTCCTGCCCCAATTATTGATCTCTGGATGGAGAGCTGCTTCTTCCTTCGTCCTTCTTAGGGGTTCCTCTAAGCTGAAAAGACAGGACTGGCTGAGGGAAAGGTATTCATGGCCCACCCCTTCCATTTTCAAATTTTGCATTGACATTAATAGGAGCTGGTGTGCTAAATCCATATCGAAGCTTCACGAATTTAAAGGTTAGTGGCGTTGTGGGCGTGGATGTGCATGTGTGCGTGCATCTCTGGGTTGGGGGGTGATTCCAACACTGCTGTGTTCTGTCACTCCACAAACGTATTAAATATGCATCTCAATGTCAACAATACCTTGAGATGTTATCTCCAAAAGTTATCACCTGCCTTCAGAAAACCATAACCCTAAAATATTGATTGGCTAAAAGGCAGGATCAGAAGGAATGAGTCAGTGTCTCTGAGGATTATCCTAATCAAATAAGGATTGTATTAACCTAGATATTCACTGATCTGCCAGCATTTGGTTTGAAATGTAGGCATCTCAACTGAAGTTATGTGTTTCATTCTTTTGAATATTTCTCCCAGACATTTAAATACATTACCACTAAGCCAGAACCAAGAAAAGCATAAAAAGCATTTTAGGGAATAAATTCAGCAAGTTTCCATTTGTACCAGATAGTAAAATTGTTGACATGCATTATGAAGCACGTGTATATTTCAGACTGTCAAGTCTCTGTCATATGCTCAAGGTGCAATATTTTAGCTGCCATGGGGTTATGTACAAAGGTCTCAGACATTTTAGCTAATAGCATGTTCTAATAAATATATGGTTTCCAAGTTACCTGCCATAGCTATTTAGACAAGTTAGGAGAAAATCTTATTTCATTAATTATGTTATAAATGTAACTTCAGTGAAGGGTAACCAGCTAAATACAAGATGAAGGGACTAGTAGGGATTCTCTCCATTGAAGTGTTGAGCTTTTTTTTAGAGGCACTTTTATTTAGAGGCAATTCCATTACTAAGGAGGCTATGAGTTGATCGACTGTGTCTTAGAATTAACTACAGTGGTGAAAACACAAATTGCAACCCAGCGTGAAGTCACAAAGGAAAATGAGAAAAGAGAGGAAGCAAAAGTTGGGGATTCATATGTACTCGTCATTTTCCTTTACGAAAACAAGTATTGGACCAGCTGCTCAGAGTCCAACATTAGTCAGAGCAAGCCTAATTATTGCTAGGCAGAGGGCCTAATGAGAAGTGCTACACGCGGCCTTCCTTTCTCTTCTCATTTGCTTCTGTTTTCAGAGGAGTCTGGATTTTTGTTGGCGGCAAATGATTATGTTCCCTCTGCTTGATGGGCTACAATGAAATATGGTTGGTAAAGAAAGGGAGGACCAGGACTGGAGAGTGTCTTGGCCATGAATGGTTTGCGTGGGTCTCTGAGGAAGGTTCCGATGCAATACTGTTTGTAGTGGGAGGAGGAGGTGGAGAGGGGTTGGGGCTCACCTAACCACCGACCTTGGAGCCCTTCGCAGGCACTCCACTGCTCACAGGAAGTGTTGATCCTAGTATGCTCAGAGTGCCCTCTGTCCTTTTCAGTAGAGAAATCTAGCACAGATTCAAATTAAGCTTTAATCCTCACAAGAGAGAGATAATACTTTTTCTTCTTTTCCTAATTTCTTGACTGATTTTTCTTAAGATTCAGAACTCAGAATAATATTTAGTTTCCCAGAAATGACCAGGATGGAATTTCCTCATGAAAACACTAATCACAATCTATTGAAGAATATCTATGAATTCTGTTATGTACCTCTTAGTGTTTCCTATAGTGACATGAAGATGTATTTGTTGACTAAACCAATAATTTTTAAATAAACCTTGAAGAAACTTAGTTTTTATTTGCATAACCCTTTCAGTTTATCAAGCGATCCCTTGAATATTTGCTCTTTAACTATTAGAAGGGAAGCCCATGTTGGAGTGGACTTTGTTATCCTCATATAAGACGTGAAGAAACAGATTACACAGGAAAGATTTGGCACAGGTTAGGTGGCTGGTAATTGCCAGATTCTTGACTAAAACTCATGCTCTAGATTTATAAGCATCATGCTATAAGTTTCCCGTCAGTCCATAAAATCTTCAAAACATGTATCTAGTGTGGAAAACTTTCCTATTGGAGTTTTACTGCTAGAGACCCCAATTCAGAATAAAGCCAGCTGAAACTCCCAAAGCATGTCCAAATAGTTTGGAGTAATGGGGTGCTGAAGTTGGCTCTGCTCACAAGGACCAGTGGAGCCCATCTTTTCCTGCTGCCACATTCAGTGGTATCATGTTGGTAGCTTGAAATCAGCAATGACGTGATTGTTTACACCATGGAAATTGGCAAACATTTCAAATCACAGAAGGCTGACTGTCACCTGTTAAGAGTATGTGTTGTCTAACATCTATCAGTACTGGCTAAACACCTGAGTACCCCAGCAAAAATCCTGGGTTTCCTGATACTTAGAATATGTTTCAATACACTTGATTTGGAAGACACCGAGTTTCTTTGTGAATCCCTTTGAGTATATCCTCTTCAGTCTTTTGAAAATAAGACTACCTCTAGGTAGGAGAACATCAAAGTATCTTTTCCAAGGGAGAGAGTAAGGCCTGGGAATAAAATTTGCTAGTTGTTTAAGGCTCTGGGTGTTTGTGAACATGCAATTGTGCTTTAAATTACACATAATTTTAAACAACTGTGTAAAAAGAGTTTTAAAAGTTTAATGGTGCTGAACCAAGAATAGGAATTAAAAATTGAAAAGAAAATACAAAACTATACCTTGTTTTTCTGCTTTAAAAAATAAGTTTCTCATTTGCAATTAAGATGTTCAGAATTTGCATAAAATGTGTAAAATTAGAGATAATTGAACTACAGTAGCTATAAAAGTGGTTTTCCCATTTAAAAAATAAATCAGATGTCCACTAAAAGGGTGTAAGAGCCATTTCCCCCCTCTCCTCCTCTCCCATTTGGGTCTCTGGTATTTTTCACACTTTTATAGCTGATTTTTATTGCCAAACAATCCATGGAGTTTGTAGCAGCTCTGGGATGGCAGCTGGCCCAGGCAGGCCTGTTAACTCTGTCATGTTAAGGACCCTTCAGAAGATTTCAAATCCAGCCTCAGAATCCAGGTCAGTAGATCAAATCCCTGAAGGGAGACCTTGAGGAGGATGCAGTGGGCACGGAAGGAAAGGAGAACATGGAGAGGAAGGAAGACAAGAAAATCCCAAGTATAGAAATGCCTTTAAATTAAACATTGGTAGCTCATTTGCTTTCCTGTACCAGGGAACGTCACATTTAAAAGGGCTAATTGGGCAAAGAGTGCACCAATGATCAAAGTGGCTACAAATGATGGCCCCAGGCCGATGCTTGTGTTCTAACTGAAAAAGACTTTCTTTCCAAGATGAGGTGCTGCCTTCATTCTGAAGGTAATTTCAGGACAGTCCTGAGCAACTTCATGAACTATGTCTATTCCCAATTGCCCATCACTGAGTTGGGCTCTGCCTTCCCCTGTTAGGGACCCAAGCACATTGTGATGCACTGACCAATGGTATGCTTTTCGTGTGCTGCTCACCTGAGATGTTTATAATATTGAGTTCTGGCTGGCATGCTCTCCATTTTGTTCTCTCCTATGAAAGCGTAAGCACTTCAAGGGCAGGGACTAGGTTTATACGCAGACCCCTGTGTGGAGGGGGTGCTGTTTCACAGTACTAAAACGTGGTATCCAAAGTGCCCATGTGGGGAAAAGTGTTGAATTCTCAGAAATGTTACAAACTTCTCAAAGCTATTTAAGTGGGAAAATGATAGCTATAGTTCTCTGTCTTCTGATAAAGAGTAAAATGTTATAGTTTTTTTTAAAAAGTATGATAAATAAAAACAAAGATAAGTGAAGTGGTTTCTTCAAGTAGAGGGAGATCTCGTATACTAAGCCATCTTATCTGTGGCCCTCAAACATCTATCTGCTCATGCTGTGCCTACGTGTCATGTAGTAGGTCCCAGAGCATCTAGAAGGTACATAAAACATGTTTGTTGATTTGATTTAACATTCTTTATTCTCACCAACCCAGCATCTTCAGGTCAGCTCTGTCTGGAGAGGCTTTGTCCAATGGAGTTCTTTACCACTAACATTCCTACTCAGCCTACATCACATCTCTTTAAAATAATAAAGTAAAAATTCCTTCAGTACTCTTAGACTCCTGTCTTCCTTTGGAAGTGATTAACTGATTTGATAATAGGGAATAAGGTTGTTGATTTACTGTGTGCCCCTGCCAAATACCTTGTTTACTTTCAATTTGGGGACATCCTGGAAATGATATGTCAACTCATAATGCCTGGGACATCACACAAGGCCAGTGGGATATAATGGCAGCAGGATGCAAATATTCTGAAACTGTGCAAACTGCACAATCTATGGAGCTATCTGTTCCATTTTTCCATTAGGCCCACCTGGATGTGTTCCTCATTAGCTATGGGTATCTATTTTCCTTATAACATAGCACATGCATTTCCCATAGAGAATCCACATAAACCTAAAATTATTTTTACATATTCTATTTCTGTAAAGGTGTGTGACTGAAAATTATTCATAGTTAATAACGCATACAATATATATATGCTACATAACATATAGGCTATATCATGAATCTTTTTATAATCTAACCCAAAGTTCTTAGCACACTGGGGTAGAAATGTCTGAAAATGTTCTGTGCAGGTGCATCTTGAAGAGTGAGGGGGGCAGAAGAGCATCTTGGGTCCCAGGGTTTGGGAATGCCTGAACAACCTCTGGGACTGGAAATTGGCGCCCGTGGGTGAGAGAGCTGGAATGCACCCTACAACTCTCCGCTTCTTGCACGCTGAGACTACATGTGACCTCCGCGTCTTCCTCGGTGCAGCGTTCCAAGAATCAGTCAGTCCAGGTTGTGCAGAGCAGCAATGCCTTTTTAGCACCCTTGGTGTTTATTACAGACAAGTACCGTCAATAACACCGAAAGTAGAATGGGCAAGTTTTTGGATTTCTTTTTAAAAGTTGGTGAGTAGAATCTCTTTCAAATCTTTGGAAAAATGTGTGCTTTATTGATATGTAATTTAGTTATTTTCTTCCTTTTTAGTCTGTTTACATGGGTATGTAAAAATCTAAAACTAGATTTCATTAGAAGCTAGAAAAAGCATAAACAAAAACACCAGGAGTAAAATATGTGTTGGGAACCGCCCTGACTGGTATCAGAAGCTGAAACCCCCGCCTAGGCTAAGGCTAAGGGAATGCCCTTGGAACCGTAAGCCAGCAAGGAGACAAAAGCTTATCTCCTGGCAGGGATGCTGCTTCTGCTGCTTTATTCATAACTGAACCCCAAAAAGCTTGGTTGGTTAGCCAAAGACGGGTAAGATTCCCCACGGGGGGAACGACCTAAGCCAGGCACGATCACTTTGGGAGGCCCCCCAAAAGAAGGATTTGGGGGGCTGCAGCAAAAGAGGGTGATGGACCCTCACTCCTCGGCTTTGACGTAGCCTGAGTTCTCATCGTCTGGGAGAAAATCTCCTTATTGCCTTAGTTCCCGTGCTAAGCCTGAAACAATGACAGGGTGGTGCAGCTCTGTGCTGAAAGAGCAGATTCCCCGGGTGATCAGGCCTAAGAAAGGACATGTAAATTACTGTGAAACCTTCTTTGTTTAGAATGCTCTCAGTTGAATGAGAAGGGTCCAAGGAGGAAGTTTGTTCCTCAAAGTCTTACAGCTCTTTGACCCCGACTCAATAGACCAGCAGAGTTCCTTGTTTTCTATGGTTCCTTACTTCCCCCCAATGAGTACTGTACTTTACCTGAATTATTATGCAAAATGAGCCCAATAAAAGCAGGTATGGATGGTAAATCAGGGCCCTCCCCACTAGGGGGGGGGTGGCCATTTTGTCCCTACTTCCTCACAGAAACGAGTCTGTCTCTGTGTATGTTTGTTTCTCGCGTGTTTTTCGGCGAGCCATCCACAGCGTTCCATGGTCACTGCTGGCCGGTGACCCACGCGCAACAAATATGTACTCCATGATCTTCAGAGTTTCTTCCAATGGACCTCAAACTTGCATTTCAACTTTCCAGCTCTCTACTATCAAAGAACATCCTTCACAAGCCAGTGTGATAACAGTGGCAACCACAATGGGGCTCCAAGATGCTGGAGGGCTTCGGAGGCACCCTATCTTCATCTCTTCATTCAGATTGTCCCTGTGCGATTATTGAATGTCCCCTCCCACAGGAAATAACCTCTTAGTGCCTTCTTTCCAACTATGGAACTTCCGTTTTTAACCTGCCTCTTACTGAATATAAATTCTATTAATTTTTCAAGAGCCTTTTGTATAATATGAAAACTTCCCATAGGCATTTTTTTTCATCAACCTGATTCTAATTTCATGAAAGCACTAAAAAGAAATCCATTCAGCTCTTTTACTTGTCCAGTACTCAACTTACTCCGAAGTGCATTGAAAACCACCTCTCGGATTTGAAGATGCCTCTGTGGAATTATGTAATTGGACCAACAGTTGCCAGTTCTCTAAACTCTTGCCACCTCAAGTTATCGCAGAGCAGGCTACTGTTTTTGCAGACCTTCTCTATTACATAAATGGCTACATTATCACTGTGTACACATTAGGATAAGCAAATGGGCCCCTTAAGGCAAATAAGGGCTCAAATAACACAGACAAGGTAGCCCAACTGAATTGAGGATTCACCCTTGTTACAACCTTATTGCTTTATGGTACATGAGCTAGTGGAAGGGACAGACTGCTTCAAGTGTGTTTCTACTGATCCTGCTGGCAAATCACAGCTTTATTACAGTAATGAGCCTGACCATATTTCTGTGCTTATGCATATTAGGTACCAAATGTATTTTCTGGCCTGCCTGCCTGTGGTAGTAACTAACACAAGCAATTTGTCCCGGGTTACAGTGTGTGTGCATGCATTAGGCATGAGCATGTTAGTTGCTTTGGGTTATAAAATACTACATGTTTTACCATGCGTACTTTTATATGCACAACTTAACCATATGCAAAATAGCTTGGCAATTAACCAATGCAACTTATTAGTTTACTATAGGATTATTGCATAAACATATGAATTGGGGACAGCCACAAGTTCAATTAAGCAATATTAAAAATTTCTGAGGATTATTAAACATCTAAAAAATGCTGACTTTTTTTCTCTATGGTGTAAGTGTTAAGGTTTTTAAAAAAGTGTCCTGATTCTCCTCTCATTTTCACTTCCATAAATAACCCTGACTGACACCCTTTTTAGGAGACTGTGGGTTTTTAGACCAT
The DNA here is from genome assembly GCF_004126475.2 of Phyllostomus discolor. NCBI lineage: Eukaryota > Metazoa > Chordata > Mammalia > Chiroptera > Phyllostomidae > Phyllostomus > Phyllostomus discolor. The sequence goes on from NC_040908.2 coordinate 38,590,239, forward strand.
GAATTTTCCCTGTGAAACTCACTGTGAGCTGATATTTGGCCCTTGACCCCATCAGCTTTTAGGTAAAGGTGAGTGGTCATTATTTTAATTTCTTCCTCAGGACCATAGTTTATGTAGGCCATCTATTGGGTCCCTGGTTATTAAAAAAATGACATCAGCATAATTCAGCTTAGCCACTAAAAACAATGTATTTTTTCCTCTCTGTTGACCATGGGGATCATACAGCCTGTGCTGTTCACTTTATTAGATGACTGTATAGAAAGGATACTAATTTAGGGGCTCACTCCAAAAGAGCATACATGGAAATATGTCCTCCTGAACAAATTTAATTAAAATGAACCCTTATTTCTACTCCCTTGCAAGCCAACAAAAGTAAGCATATAAATAAAGAGTTAGGATTTGTGGGAAATCTCTGCTGCGGAACGGCAGCGGGGCCACATCCGCACACGTCACTCACTTCCAGTCGTCAGGGAACGACTTCTTCCCTCCACTCAGGTTGGAGCTACGTAAATGACCACACGGGACAGGCGCCTTTATTTAGTTGCTGTTAAAGCTGGAATCATGTTGTACATGAGCTGATAACATGAAATAACATGAAATAAGTGGGCTTATCCCTTCTGAAGCTTGCTTTACAGTGCTGATATTTCTCCTTAGCAAACCCTGCTGTGTTTTTAAGTAATACAATAAAACAACATAAATGTCTTTGTGGCTAAAACATTGTTTCAGAAGGAACATGGCTGTTTTATTCTTGTCTTTAATCTCTTCTACATTGAATTTTTGAAAGCAGGGCCAGCTTCCTAGCCTATGTGTATGTAATAGGTGATTTGCTTTGTACACCTCCTGAAACTGTTCACGAACTGAAGAAAGGGACAATGGGAGGAAACCCTGTGTGGATAATAGCAACACTCCAAATAAATATAAAACCGAGACTGAAAAGTGGTTTTTTTTTTGTAGTCCTGTCACAGATTACTATGGCTTATGATAGATACTTAGTTCTCTGAAAGTTTCCCCTGCACCTTCACTGGGAAGTTGACAGAAATTACTCCAGCTGAATGCTTAAAGCAGATGTTATCCCATTAATTAGCTCTGGACCCGGGTACACTCGAGACTTCCCCGTTTTCAGGCCGAAAGGAATTGGTCCCAGTGAGTGTGCTCTATATCCACATTTAGTATCATCTCATAAACAGCAGTGAAAACACAGCAGGCCCTTGATGAAGATACATTAGCTTATTTCTAATTTAAAGTTATGTTGCTTAACCTTAATGTAATTGGTCACCGGTGGCCAACTGTTTGTATAGTGTGTTGATGACCAAAGAGATGTAATAAATTATAAAACTCTCCACTTAAATGGAGGGAACGACTGTTCTGTTAAAAGCTTTGCATGTAATAATGGTAAAATAATTGCACCTCAAGCCGAATAACTGTGAAGCTGTTAATACTAACAGAGTTGTTCTCACGATAGCTCGGTCCGTCCCCGTTTAAAACAAATACATGATCCTGGCTCTCACATTTAGCCAAAGACTATCTTTGAAAGTTGACTCTCACATTGAATAAAATAAAAGAGATAGTCAATCTGTTATCTTATTTGGGGGTGATGAGTAGTGAGTGGGCTGAATTAAAATAACCAATAGTTTTGGTTAACTTGGAAATAAAAAGCACAAATAATTCTATTCTGTGCACTGGTTGTAGTCACTGCATAGGCATCTTTCAAGAAGAGTTGATTAGCTGGTAGAATAACTGGGACAATAATCAAATATGAAAGTAATTGACACAACTTTAATGTTTAATAATGAATAGCATGCCAGAGGCAGAATAAAGAGAAACTGTCTTCTTTCCTGAGAACCAGTTCTGTCTTAAAATTTCTTAGGCCAAATATAGACAGCAATTATTACTTGAGGTTTGTGAACTACAGTTCCAGGATTATAGTTACAGTTATAAATATGGTTACAATGAAATTGCGTGATTAACAACCTTCAATCTATCATGAGTAATGATGTTCATCCCATAGGTTTCCTACATGATGCTGTTGCAAATTTATTCTCCCCTTCACCTTGTTAGAGGCTGAAAACTCGGAAGTGAGACAGATACATCTGAGCTTCAGCCTGTGTGTTCTTTTTTCATCCTCGTTGGACTGTGTTAACTAGCTTTGCTCAAAGAAGTAGAAGTTAAAGTTTTTGTTTTCCTCCAAAGGTAGTCCTTTTCTCTAAATATTTGCATTCTGAATTTGGATCACCTCCAAAGGGTACTCACTTCACATCGGAGAAAACGTTTCTCTCTCTTCTCACGTTACATTTTGTAGCAAGACCTTCCAATAATTTAAACTCTTTACAGTACCCTAGGTCATTATTTCCCCTGGCTCCACTCAAATACCCAGGGACACTATTTACGGCTGACTTCTGAGTTACCTTATAGGATCAGTTTACAAAATGGAGACTTCACCATGTGAAAGTCATTATTTTGTTTGACACAATGTGCAATGTTCATGTATGTGTGTGTGTGTGTGTGTGTGTGTGTGTGTGTGTTTTAATTTGCTACTTTCACACAAACACTGCTGTGGCTGCGAGTATTAGTTGAAAAAACCCTAGAAGCTCAGATGTGAAGATATGTATCTCTCCAGGGTCAATCTATTAATATTATTTGGGGTTATCTCATAAAATCAGACACTGATGAGAAAACAACAGGAGAATAAATGAGATTTCTTTTACTTCTAGGAAAACAAACTTTCTATGAAATTGTAAATTCTGCATTGTGGAGAGTAACCAAGCAGAGCTTCTAAGCAGTCGGGGGACAGTGGGCTGTCCCATGAAGCCCATGCTAATTGAAGCTATAAAAGGAGAAGTCCCCGAGTCTGTACAGAGAACAGTTGTGCCCTGGGAATAACTTCAGAGCTGCCCTTCTTAATAGTAAAAATGACTCCATTGCTGTTCCAACTAAAAATCAATGTGGCTCACAATTTTAATAAGGAACATGAATCTAAAAATGTGTTTAGTATCAGGTTATATAAACACACCCTAATGAGATACCATAAAATCCATCACATTAAAGGCTGGTTTCCTGCAAGGTATATTAGCTAAAAATGCTCTATATATTAGGTCAGTATACAACAGTACACATAATAAAGCAGCTCTGTCAAGATAAGATGCATGTTTTGCCCCTTAAAACTGTTATGTTTTGCACATTTTATAAGGTTCCTTGAATACATGAATAAGATAAGTTATTCCCATCTCTTTCTTAAGCAATCTCAGAAATGACTATGACCTGAAATTGGAATTCTTGTAAACACCCATCCGAAGAAAATGTGTGCAGCTCTGTCTTAAAGAGACGGTACATGTTTAATTATCCCAACTTCTTCTAGCAGAATACTATTAACATGCACATTAGCATCATCTCATTGGTTCATCCTGCTGCTCCACCTTAGGGGCAGCAGTAGGAGCTAATCTTATTGCTCCCATGCGCATAATAATGAAATTTGGTCTTGTCTCAAGGCAGCATTCTTTGGTCTAAAGTACAGCTGGAGACATTACCATTCTGGAAAATGTCTGACCAATTCATTGTGAAAGATAAAGAAATAAAATAAAATATAGTCCCAAACAACAATTGTGAAATATATTATTTTACCTTGAGAATCAAGTGGTATATGATTGAAGGTACAAATGATTCCATGTTTGAATGCAGATAGGAGTGGAAACCAAAATCTTAGATACCTTTATCTGTACACAACCAAGGAGCAGCCCCCCATACAATCGTGTTGACCTATGAAAGTTTTGTTTCTGAATGCTATCTTCAGCTGTAATGGTTGCAATAAAAATAAACCAAAGCCATAGAAAAAACCTTTTCTTCGTGTCCTTTTCATCTGTTTTCCAAGAAACAATGACAAGATTGCATGGAAAATATAATACCATTGCCTTTTTGCAGGCAATGTTGGAAAGCTCTCATAAAAAAATATGCATACATCGCATAGCACACACAAAAATACATGTGGATTCTAGGCTACTGAATTGAGGGAGGTTGTTCCAACATTTCCCCCACTGTACATTATTTGTATTCAAGGTTTTTGAAATGACATTGTAATCTGATGATGCACCAGCCTATTATATTGTCTAGCAGGACAAATATCCTTGCGTTTTCTCTGTAGAACTAACACAATTTTTCCATGTCAGAGGTGCATAATATCCTGGCGGTCATAAGGAATGATGCTATTAATCCTCTTGGGCAATCTCCAGGTCTGATTATTAGGGAAATAAATTTGCATGCTGCATATGAGCTAGGTGAATCACCGAGAGCACAAATTATATTTCCTGACAGCAAGTTAGAGAATGGAGCCGTGTCGCTTTTTTTTTATCTTTCCCCCCCTCTGAAAGCTATAGAATTTCAATTCATTACATGAGATTGGTTAGAATTCAAGTCTCTTTTTAAGTTGATATTAAGTTGAGTCTGTTATCTCTGCGAAGGCTGGTAGGTTCCCCAGAGTATCCACCTAATCACTACTTAAAAAAATCGAAACGTATAGTTAGTGTCATGATTTAGGTACCAGAGCTACTTTATTTATCAGCACAGGGTGAGATAATTTCAATTTGAGCCTCCATAGCCCTCATGAATTTAACTGACTTGAAAGCTTTTCACCCCAACTCCCTTCCTCCCTCCCCCTTTTGTTGCATATTGTAATAATAGTTATTCCGGGTACCTTCCTTGCTGTCATGCCAAGCAATGCACTAGACTCCTTCCTCTGTCGTAGAGACCTGATCTAGCCAAGCTTGTGCAAACAGCCCCCAGTTCTCCTCTCCACATCTGACTGCCTGCTCTTTGCCAGCAGTACTGCCAGGCGTGTCTGCATTCAATATCCATGATGAATGTATTTTTATTATTTCCAGGGATTGGCATCTGAGAAACCTTTTTGCATTATTAAATTTGAGCAGGGAGAATGATAGCAAATAAGAGCATAATAAATTGCTTTATGTCCTAATGTATTAATTAAGCAGACATTTATTATAATGGTTGTTTTATAGACCCATTGTAAAAATGTATGATTGTGTGCTGATACTCTTAGCTGGAGCCACATACGGTAACTCGGGTGGATGGGTTGTGACATTTGTCAGATTGGAAAGGTTTCACCAGGTCTACTCTGAAAATTCACAGGGCATCAGAGAACCTGGCTGGGCTGTGAGTTTGGTGAAACAGTTCTACTATGGCTAGTGTGCCTGAGAGAATCCTTTCATTATTATTCTGGTTACATGTAAAATAAAAATATATATACCACACATGGTAAATACCTTATGTTATATAGTGTTTTACAGTTTTCAAAGTACATTTACAGATAAATGCACTACAAAAGACAGAAAAGATTATAGAGCCTTCCTTCAATTCAAAAATGTGTATTATCACTGTTACTCGAAACAGAAATACATGAACATTTCAGAATAATAGGAATAATGGCGAATCCAAGAGGCAGACAATTTTGGAATGTATAAGATCCAAGTGTTTCATATTACATTTATTTATTCAGAGTGAACCAAAAGCAGCATGGCTCAGAGGGTTATATCGGCCTTTTGATTACTTGAGTCATGGGTAAGTATAAGAAAAGAGAGAAGAAAACCACAATTATTTCTTTATCTTCTTCATGGTAGGTTAAGTGATTCACCTACCCTTTTGTCAAATAAATAAGCAAATGAAGAAAAGGTCCTTCTATCACTTTGCTCTTCCATGCAGCCGAAATGTTCTGGTGCAAAAGTTCTCAGACCAGAAATACCTCTAAATCACAGGTGTGCTTTGTAGGCACCTGGCTTCTGACTCTGCATAGTCAGGAAGTATTTTCTAGGTTAAAAAAACAAGTATCAGTGCAGAGACTTCAAAGAATGTCAATGGGGAGAGACACTGTGGGTCTCAACCGCTGTTCCTTGTCCCTCGCATAGGGTTATTTGGTAGTAGTGCTTTCAGCACTGTTGACTTTAATTCCCATCTAGTCCTGGATACTGAGACTGGTAATAGAGGTGACTGGTAATGAGCTCAGAAAATGCGTAAACCCAGTTACTGCAAATAAAACAAACCACACCCATCCCCAATGCCATTCCAGACTCCTTCCTACAAAACTTCAGCACTCTGTCTGGCTGCAAAGTAGGTGTCAGTATTAGGGACAGAGAGAGATGGAGAAGGGGCAAGCTGGGCTTTCCTGATCTTTGAGTCCACATACGAGACCTTGTGCATGACCAGTGGCCAACTTGGAAAAAAAAGGTAGCGGTCATGCACGGTGCGCCCATGAACTGGCAGCCAAATGACACGTAATCCAGAGTAATGCTGCCTCCCTCTGCATGATATGAAAATGCTCACTCAATTCAATGAAAATACATCAGTCTGACAAGTAACATTAATATTTAGAAGGTGGCAAAATCTTAGGAATCTGAGTTGGCTACTTTAGCACCAGTGGTTCTGATACTGTGTATAGATTAGAGAAGGAATTTCCATCTCCTGAAGCTGAACATTCTGCTAGGCACCTTGTTTGTGTTCTATTCTGTGGCCTGCTCCATGGTCTTGTGTACAGGAGGAGGTTTATTTCAGAGATGAGGACACTGAGATCTGAGCAGTGAAGTCAGTGCCCAAGCTTAGAGCTAGAAGGTGGCAAAGCTGGGGTTCAAATATGGTTCTGATGCCAAAATCTCTTGTTCTTGTTCCTGGACCAATCTTTCTCTTAGAGAGAGGGAGAGAGAGAGAGAGAGAGAGAGGTAGGGGTATAGATAGGAAGAGGGAAAGAGAAAGAGAAAGAAACAGGAAAGAGAAGATTAGGGAAAGAAGGAAAAAATGTAGAATGAGAGACTGGGTGGTAGGGGGAGAGACAGAGAGAGAGAAGAATCTGAGTATTTGAATGAAAGGAAAGGGAAGATAAATATGACCTGAAATATTCCTTTATTTTTTTCATACTTTTGCTCCAAACTTGACACTGGATACTCAGTCTTTAGATCAATAGGAATAGCATGTGAACCATTTCTATTTGTCCTTGAGGGTTAAAGGAAGGAGCTTGAGGTCACATGATTTCTGGCTATTGCCTTTCTCAGAAGAATTATCAGGCAGAGTCCAGAGGCCATGAACCCTCATGCCCCTGGATTATGTTATTTACATAATAACATACCCCAAAGTTAGGTGTAAATTAATCTTGATCCCTTACTAACTGTCATATCCTAGAGAAAGCTACTTAACCTCTTGGAGTGTTCAATTATTGTTGGTAATATTGCTATACTTAATAGACTCAATTGTAAAACTTCATGAAGCACAGTAAATCCTCCCAGGTCTCTGGTCAAAATGCAAATTTTTACAACCCAAATTATAAACCAGGCAGAATCCAGTCCTTCTAGGTCATTACCTTCCCCTGCATAAAAAGTGTACACTGATTGGCTGTGCCAAAGACACTGAGCGTAAAACCAAACTCTGAGAGCGGCAATGATTAGCCTCTCATGCTGTGATTGTGTGGAGCTTGATATGTAATGTGTTCAATTATAATCATAGTAATTTCCATGTCTTACATTTGTTCTGGGCTGTGCATTGAAAATAAATTTTACTTTGGGGTCCTTCCATTGGTTTCATAATTACCCCAAGAGATAACTGAAACTTCTATGGACTTTAACTGAGTTTCAGGATTTGGAACGATGTGCCTAATGACACCAGTAACTTATAGGGCAGGACCTGAAACTCGAGTTTCTGGTTTCTTGTGGTACTCCTTTAAGGACTGAAATTTCAGGTCTTGAATCTTAAATTGAGGTGTTTTAAAAAGAGAATGGAATATGGAACATTTTCTACCAAACTGACCAGTATAAGAAACTAGAGAACCCCAAGCTTTGCATAAGGCCCAGGGCCCCAGCATCCACCAGGGAGAGGGCAGTCTACTGTTGGCTTCTGTGCTGTGACCTATCATGACAAAAAAAAAAGGAATTTCACACAGTCCAAGCAACTGACAAAACAGCTTACCTTTCAGCGGAAATGTAATATTTTCTGATAAGCAGCTTATGCTAGCTTTCTTAGCAAATAGCCCGGAAGCATTTCTGTCGGTGGCATTTCTAGATGTGATAAGTTGAAGGGAACCCCTCTGACTGTGCCATAGTCAGGCAGACCCTTTTTATTCAGGGGACAGCTATTTGGAAAAACCTAAACATGTGGCAATTTGAAAATGATATAAAGTAATTGATCACAGAGAGAGCCCAGAGCATGCATTGTTAACAGAAACACATGTCTCTGTTTATGAAGTTGCAAACAGAGAAGTGTGTATTTATTGTTGCAGGTGGAGGCCAAAGCCTGGGGCAAGATTAGGTCAAAGCCTTGTCACTTTTGCACATGGCTGTGCATAAAACCAATGCACACACTTCAGCAGCAGCATTTGCCAATGTGTGTTCAATGCACATGGGACAAGGTGCTGGAGGTTCCCTTTCTGGGTTTCATTTGCTCATCACAGCAACTTAATGAGGTGATACTATTACCATTTTGTATAAGAAGGACTGGGGGCCAAAAAACACCAATAGCTTATCTGACATTAGGAAGGTGATTCATAGCAAGAGTTACAATTTGAACTGATTTCTGTCTCCAAAGCCCAGGGTCCCACTGCAACATTCTCACTCCAGAACTGAAGAAAGTGAGAGACATTGGGCAGCATTTGCCCACATCTGCCTGTTGTGAAAACCTAGGGTTATGCTGTCAGACCACTCAGCGACAAAGGGTCACGGTGCTCTGTCCCTCTCTAGTTATTCACCACAGAAGACATAAGGAGGTGCCATGTCTCCTCGCATGTCTGAGTACCAAGTGCTTGGTCAGACTCTGGTGAAAGACGGAGGCAGTTCTTTGGGGAAATTTTCAAGTGGCGTGCAGCCTTTGTATTGCAAAGAACACGGTTGTGCCTACAGAGTTTGCTTTCATAAATTTGGTTGCAGGCTATTTTGAGGGAAAATTCATCCCATCTTCCCTTTACCTTGTAGGTATTCGGTAACTATTAGACCACATTTTAAAATGAATTGTGTGCACTGATGTTAGCGAAGGTTAGACTCTCTGAGCTGCCACCAGTGACATATGACTACAGTGACAGACAGTCAGCAGTATTCAAACGGAATTAATCAGAAAACACAGCCTACTTCAATGTGACGTTTAGAGGGAGGAGGAATAGCTACTTATTTACCAAAGGGATGTCACTGAACCATCTTTCTATCTAGAGATAGCCTATGGCTACATAATCCTTTCAAACCAGCAGTGGAGCGATAAACTACACTGGGAGCCAGGTCTTTTAGGTCCATTCGCTCTTGCTCTCGCTCCTCACTCCTCTAGCTGGTCCTGATTATTTTATTTTGAGCAAGGCCATAAGGTAAAGTGGGGTGTTTGGATGCCTTCTGCGGGGACAGCGGGCACACAGAGAGCCTTTTGAGATGGAGACATTTGCTCTGATCATTCTCGAAAGTGAACACGCATACGTATCAGAAACCTGGAAGGAAGGAAATATGGTAATAATGGTGCTGGTGGTACCTTAATTTTACAAATATGTAATGCTAATTATGTAAACATTTGAGAACTCTGAAATCTCTTCATCATGCATGTCATACCATGGAAACATTATGCAGCCTAACTCGACATTATACAGCAATAATGTTATTTCACATTGGCTACTTGACAAGCATGGGCCAATGCTGTCTATCAAACAAAACTGTTGTGCCAGATTGTGTCTTGGCGATAAGTAGAAAAAGAGCCACTCAGAGTCTGTTTGTGTATTAATCAAGGCATCAGACTTAGGCCACTCCTTCAGATATGTCCTTTACTAAAAAATATGGAAAACTTCTGCGTCCCAGGTGTCCTAGTCAGCTCGAGCTGCCGTGGCAAAACACCATAGCTTGAATGGCTTAACAGAAATGTATTTCCCCCAGTTCTGGAGGCTGAAAGTCTGAGATCAGGCTGCCAGCATGGTAACATTCTTGTGAGAGCCCTCAACCTGGCTTGTAGGTGGCTGCCTACTTGATGTATCCTCACGTGGCAGAGGAGAGAGAGACAGAGAGAGAGAGTCAGAGAGAGAGGGAAGCTCTCTTCTTATAAGGACACTAAGTCCATCATGAGGACCCTGCCCATATTATTTGTATTGAGTCATGTTCGTAAGGCACATCTCCAACCTCCATCACATGAGGGGTTGGACCTTTTACATATAAATGTTTGAATGACACAGTTCAGACCATAGCACTAAGATGCAGCTGGATATTTGTTGCTGACCCCTGCCACAGACATACCCATCCTTTGCTCATAAACTTTCATTTGTTTCAAATTAAGTATAATTTAATGATTCTTTTTCTAAGAGTTGAGGAAATTATTTTGCTATAACTTCCCAAATTTTGTATGCCCCTCACACTTAGACAAGTGAAACAGATAGTACCACATTTATCATGATGGCAAGCAAACTTCTTTGCACACATGTCAGTGAGACTTGGTGAAGACTTCTGAAATGACTATGACATTTGTCCTGAGACCAAGTACTTTGCCTCTAGAACAGACCAAAAATAACATGTACATTTTCATAATATCACCATCCCTCCTTTCTACCTGATGCTAAACATGCACTTTAATTTTTAGCATTGCATAATAAGTAAGAACATTCAGGTCTCAGTGCCCGAAATGTCTAGGATTTCAGTCTGAAATCAAACTTACAGTAACAGTATATCTTGGATACCTGAAAGAAACATCATCAATTTTCTTCATACAGCCAGTATTGCAGTATTTCAGACAGGATTCTGAACTAAAAATGCCTTCATACTTAGGTGATGCATAGCTAGGTAGACGTCAAGAGTGAAATTCTCTTTTTTCTCCTCCTTTTCTTCCTTCCTTCCCTCCTTCCTTCCTTCCTTCCTTCCTTCCTTCCTTCCTTCCTTCCTTCCTTCCTTTTCTTCTTCTTCTTTTTTAAAAGATTTTATTTATTTTTAAAGAGAGGGGAAGGGAGGGAGAAAGAGAGGGAATGAAACATCAATGGGTGGTTGCCTCTCACACCCCACTACTAGGGACCTGGCCCGCAACCCAGGCATGTGCACTGACTGGGAATTGAACCACTGATGCTTTGGTTCACAGGCCCATGCTCAATCCACTGAGCTACACCTGCCAGGGCCCCTTTCTTCCTCCTCCTCCCCTTCCCCTCCTCCTCCTCCTCCTCCTTCTTCTTCTTCCTCTTCTTCTTTGAAAAACCTGAGGGATTTATTTTATTAAAGGAAGAGATTATTATTGAGTAATTACCAGCCAGGACTGACTTCTTAAGAGCTTGGTAAAACTTAGAGGAAAGGTCTATATAGCATAAAGTGAAGTGGATAGTTGGTAATTATTATTTAATTTGAGCAATCTTTGACAAGAGGTCCTTTTACAATTAATTAATCATCATTAAACACAATTTCATAAGTGGGCCCCCAAGTATCACCTCAGGAAGAAAGTGCAGTACCAATAATGTTACTATATCAAGAAATAGCATAATGGAATCTATGACATGACACAAAAAATTATTCATAACCAAAATAAAAGCAGTCCCTAATGTTCAGAATACCAGTCCTACTTTTCTCTTTCAATCTCTCTCTCACTGAAAGAGAAAAAAAATTCAAGACCTTTGTAGAAAGAATAACTTAGTAAAATGCTTCTATTGATGTAGATTAATTTTACTCTGTGACTCAAACTTAGAAAATGCTGTTAAGTAAACTTTTCAGGGATTCATCAGGGAACTTCTATAAGTTTTTGCTACACACAAAGCCCTTTTAGTTGGATTTGCAGGTGATGCCAGGATGGGAGGGAGCATAATGTACGCTTCCTGCCACAGTTCTCTTCTATGTATTTTAATTCAGCTCAATTTATTTCAACTACCTGTAAGGTACACATGTAGGTGACACCTACACTGTTGCAGGCACTGTGCTTTCTAAGTAATGAGCTACTGCTAGCTAGCAAGTGTTTTTTAGGCAGGAACCAAATCCTAATAGACTTTGTATCCCTGCTGCCTAGCAATCAATATTCAAGTGTGAATGTGCACAGTGTGTTTGGGGAATGCAGTCCTGCATAGGACTGGATAATAAGTGTTAGGGTAATAGGACAGGGGAACCGATCATGGGAAGTCTTGAATGCAGTCGAGAGAGTCTCAGACGATAATGATATAGAAACGAGAGAATCTTCCTGTGGTAAAGACTTCAATCCACCTAATATCCATGCCATTATCCAGTGCAATTTTTCCAGTTGGCTTTTTTTTTTTCTGTACAGAGTGAGATAGTAAATATTTTCTGCAGCTACTCAACTCTGAGCCATTGTAGCAGGGAAAGCTGCCACAGACTATATGTGAGCAAATGGATTAGGCTGGATTTAGGCCTTGGGTCATAGTCAGGCCACTTCTGACCTGGTTCAATGCTTGCTATTTCTAAAATTTTATAACAAAAGACCATATAACTGAAGTCTTCTGAATGGCAAGAACAGTACTTGATGAAGAATGTTATTAGTGATTTTTGATCACACAGTATATGTGGATCAACAACAAAAAATGACAATATAACTCAGAAGTCACAGCACCTTTAAAGCCTACATTTGTAATGCTCAAGTTGAATTATAGGAATATGGATTGAGTGGTGAGTGAATACTGCAATGATCCTACCAAAACTAATGTTCAAACAAAAAAATTGAATTTCAGTGACCCACTTAGACTAATTTAAAGTCAAAATATCAAGAAACCACTCAGTTCTCCTGGGAGATCTGCATCCATTTCCAGATGGCACTCAGCACGAAGACAGAGACAAGCTGAGCTGTTTGATCTGTGCCAGGTTTGCTCCGACGTGAAAACTGGAGTTACAGGAGGCGTGTGGTCAGATTCTAGGGTGAACCTCCCGCCATCCTTGCTGAGCCAGGAAGGACTGTATCTATCCGGCGTAGGAAGTAACCCAGACTCTGGCGAGAATTTTTCAGAGCACAGTTGTGGCACTAGCAGTCAGTTGTAAATGAACATCTGGAACTTCTGCCTCCTTCCAGTACTGTTAAGAAACTTGTCACCTTTGAAAAGACAGTAGTAGTAATGACAATGACCAAGCAGGGAACTGGCTGTGGTCCTTGGAGTGAGCAAAGATTGAGTGAGATTTTCTTTGCTTCGTCTCCCTCACTGGCTCCCTGCTTTCTGCCCAGGTGTGATTTTTCTCTCTGTAGTAGTTTCTGAGTATTTGAATGGTGGATCACATACCTTTAAGGCTGTTATTTTCAAGTTTTAACAATGTTTTGCAACTCATTTCCTGTTTCTCAGCTGCCAACCTTGCCAAAAGCATTCCTTGTCAGGTACTAATTTGGGTGACGTGAAGACCACTTGATCTAAATTTTTGGTGGGTAATTACTGAGTCAGAAGTGAGTAATTTTTTGATATCCAGTGGCAGTCAGAAAGGTGGGTATTTTACTACCCACTCATTAGAGATTCTCCAGTAGTGAAATGTCCTGAATTTTGCTCTGTTTGCAGACAGAAGAAAAATCTGACTGCTCGAATAAAAAGTAACTTCCTGCTTATTTTGGCATCACTTACAGGGGGTATTGAAATTTTTTATTATGAACCCACTCCAGAGTTTCACTGTACCTGCAATATTAATTTTGTATTGATCAAAGTTTCATGAGGTGACTTTCTCCTTTTTAAAGTTATAGAGATATTATATTTAATCTAGACAATAGTTGAAGATATTTCAGTTATTAAGGATTTAAGAAATACTACAAGTCCTCAGTAGTAAATCTTAGTGTTTGAGAGTAGAGAGCATCCATCATCTTTTCTCTGAAAGTGCTAGCCCCTTTTCATGTAATACTTTTGAGTGGGTATCTTTTAGGTTTCTGAAACTGTTCATTTTCTTTTTCTACCAGAAGAGATAAACAACAGGGAAGTTTTTGGTGAGAAATTAAATATAATTTAACCTTGAGTAAGCTCATGTACTCATATATTGGAAGCAGTAAAATAAAAGATGAAAATTTTGTTTTGGGAACTTCCTCTGTTTAGTAACAGAGAAAATATGTCATATCATATCATATCATATGCTTTCAACTACACACAGAAATTTAAGCTGACTTTACATATACTCATAGAGTATTTCCTTTAATAATGTCCTATGATTAAGTCACAACTTTTTTCTATAATTAGGCCAAATGCACAATATAGAGTTGCATCTTTATAATACAGTTTCACAATTCAGGATTCTATTCACAAAGATCCATCTTAAAAGTGAAAAAAATATTTAATTGATTTGAACAAATTATTTTAGAAATAATGAATTGAATAGTTCTGCATTAGTTTCTGTGGCTCACATAACAAATTAGTGCAGACAGTGTACTTTAAAGTCACATAAATTTATCTCGTAAGTCTGGAAGCCAGAGTCCAAAATCTATGTTACTTGGCTCAAATCAAGATGTTAGCAGGGCTATACTCCCTGTGGAGGCTCTAGAGAAAATTTTGTTCTTTGCCTTTTCCAACTTCTTGTGGTTGCCAGCATTCCTTGGCTTATGGCTGTATCATTCCAGTTTCTGCCTCTGTGGTCACATTGACTTCTCCTGGTCTGTGTGTGTGTGAGAGAGAAATCTTCCTCTGCCTCCCTCTTACAAGGATATATGTGACTGGATTTAAGGCACATAATCCTGGGTAATCTACCCATTTCATCTCCTCTTAATACATGCAAAGACTTCTTCTTCTCCCCCTCCCCACCCCCTCTCCACCCACCTTCCTCTCCTCCTCCTCCTTCTCCTCCTCCTTCTTTTCCTTCCCCTTCATCTCTTCTTTTTTTCTTTTGGCCATGTAAGATAGCTAACAAGAGTCAGGGAATAGGATGTGGATGTGGATGTCTGCTTTGGGTGGACATGGGTTTCAACTGACCAAAGATGTTTATTGAATATCGATACTCTAAAAGACAGAATACCATCTACACCCTGGTTAAAGCATAAATTGTTTGCAGAGGTTTGGAGAAAATAAAACTCACTCCCATCTAGAATAACAGAGGTTGTTAAAGAAAAAGAAGTATAAACTATGCTTTGAGAATAGGTATGAATTTGAAGGCAGGAACAGGGCAGAGTAAAATTCCTAGTGAATGGAAAATGAGTTTGGAAGCTGTAGAAGGAGATAAAATTGGCAGGTAGATTGTAGCATTGGGTTAGATCCTTCGGTTTTAAAAACATATTTCTGGGTTTGAATCCTCACTTGGTCTTTTTTCTAGCTGTTTGCCTTTGATCTCAAATTTGTATATTTGTATATCAAATTTGTCATATTTAGAATGGAGATACTCATATCTAACTCAAAAACATTTGTTACATCATGTAACATACTTAGAACACTATTCGCATATAGTAAAATATAAGCTGCCATTGTCATCCCTAAATATCTAATGTTTTCTTATGGATTATATTTACTTATAAGACATTTGTTTAGAAGTTGAGTCAAAGATTCAAGTTTAAGGATGACCTTCAATCTCCAGCTCTGTTACATATTTTCTTTTCCAGACTAAACTCTTTAGTGGTCTCTTTAGAAGACACATCATGTTGGGAAGAAGTAGCCTCACACAATAAGAACATATATTTTGTAGGCATACTAGACTAGGTTCATATCTAGACTCTGGCACCTGTGTGACCCTGAGCAAGGTGTATGGCCTCTCTGAGCTTTAGTTAGCCCACCTGTTCAGAGATGTTGATAATGCACTTCTCATAAGATCACAGTATGAATGTTACCAGGTTCCTATGGCAGATGCAGAGGTGCTCACCAAATATTCTGCTTCTTCACATTTTTGTTTGCTGCCTTCCAGTTATGTGGTACCATGTGACTAGTTTTGGCCATTGAATTGTGGGTGCCGTTCTGCACCAAGGCAAACAAGAGCTGGTGTACAGCCTCTAAGTGCTGTGTTTCCCCAAGAATCCAAGGTATCATATGTTCTGTAAGGTACAGTTCTGGAAACTTCTGGGGAGTGCATCCCACCCCATCCCTGGACATTCACATGAGACATACAGCTGCAGGAAGAGGTAACTGTGCATTATGTCAACCTGCTGAGGTATAGGGTTATACAGCACAATATAGCTGTATTTGTTTTATATCACTGCATAACAAGTGACCAAAAACATAGCTGTTAAACATAACACATATTTATTATCTGTCGGTCAGAAGTCAGGGTTGGATGTGGTTGGGTTCTCTGCTTAGGGTCTCATCGAGCTGAAATCAAGGTGTCTGTTCTTATCTGGGGCTCCGGGCGTCTTGCAAGCTTACTTTTTAATTTCCTTGAGCTTGTAGAACTGAGGCCCCATTTTCCTTGCTGGCTGCTCCTCGTTCCTAGAGGCCATCTGCATCCCTTGGCATGAGGCCCCTTCCGCCCTCAAGTCAGCAACAGAGCAGTGCTTTCTCCACATGTCCTGAATCTCTGACTTCCTCTTTTGTGATCCATTAGAGAAAACTTTCTGCTTTTAAAGGATTCATGTGATTACTTCAGACTAAATCAAGATAATCTCCCTATTTCAAGATTAATTGATTTGGGGGCCTTAATTACATCTGAAAAATCCCTTCTCTGCGGTACCTATGTTAATATTCGTTGCGTGCACCAAAGGTTGGAGGCTTGAAGAGCACTGAATTCTGTCTACACAATAGAATATCTTAATATACAGAATGCCTACCAAATAATAGGTGCTTAGTAAATGTTGATATTCTCATCACCACACTCTGCTTGGACATTTATCCGCATATCAGTATTTCAGAGGAAATATTACATGACAGCCTCCTTGTGAAGAGTCTTAGTTTCTTTCCCCTCTTCTCAGAGGAAGAGAAGTTGTTATCAGTTTAGTGAGTCTAATACCAAACCATTTGTCACTATTTATATAAATACATACAAAACAGCACCACATAGAAGTATGACTTTGTGTGCGTATGTGCTTGAAGCAGTGTATGGTGTGTGTGTGTGTGTGTGTGTTTATATGAGTAGCAGCATACTAAATGTATGCCATGGAACTTAATTTTTCATTGAAGAAAAAATCTAGATGCTTCCATATTAGAATGTATGGAACATATAAGAAACCATAATTGTACTGCATCCTTTCAAAGTCTGTTTAGCTGTTTGCTTGGTAAACACTTAGGTTGACTCGAATTTCAGCCATCACAAATAATTCCACAATAAACATCCATGCATATGACTCTCTGTACTCATGTCTGAAAATTTCCCTAAGTTAGATGGTGAAAATGGATTTGTTGTGCAACATCATGTATATATTTTAAGTATAGCCAGTGCAGCAAAAATTGATCCCCGAAGTTCCTGTAAAAATTTTAACTGCCACCAACAGTGTAGAGGAATAACCATCTCCACACACCCTCACCAATGCTTGATGGTGGTGAAGATTTATATAATATTTTTTGCAATTTTATGTGTAGATATGATATCTGCTATGGCTTGGGAATCATTCATTGGTAATGTTTTTGTTTTTTGTTTCTTGTTTTATACTTAGATTCCTTGTTACAAGATATTGAACTGTACATTCTCTGCAGTGTGACATGTTGCCTTTATCTCAAAGGGGTGCAGGTTCCTAAATTCAGCTCTTTATTCTTTCTTTGAGACTTGAGAAGGATCCATTTCTCTTAATATTCTTTTTTATGTCATTGGGTCTTCTTTGAAGTCATCAGCATCTTGGAACACCTTAGACAGGAGATATGAAGCAAGAGGGCAGTGGGAGATAATAGATTAGAAATATTAATAATAAACACATCACACTGCCCCCTGCCCCAGATAAATTCTGCTAATATTAACTGTCATCTCTGCTCATCTGCTCATGTAAGGGGTCTTTTAAAGAGATCTAGAGTAGGAAGCCCAAGGCCATCAGTTAAGACTAAAAAAGTGGGAACTTTCTCTTTTTAATGTGCATCACAAGCAGCATTGGCTGGTCCAGTACCAGCATATCTTTTGCTATCTTCTACTACTAAAACTCCTCCAGTGAATAGGAAATTAATGGGGAAAATATTGATTTTGGCTGTTAATTTGCTTTCAAAAATTGAGCTCCCGCAATCTTGGTAGAGTAAGTCTAAGGCATATCTGTTTATTCATTTATTCCTATTAAAATGGCATTTCTAGAAAATATTATTTGGTATTAATCTGGTGAATAGTGTTATAAATGCCAGAGTTTATGTTTATTATACTTATTAAACTGGTCCTGATATCTCATAAAAATAAAATAAATGGCAGGGTTAGAAATTGAATACTTTGTATAATTCTTCAAATCTTTAATATTCTGTTTATTAAGTTTTTATTGAAATACAATACATGGAGGACAGAGTGAGTGAGCAGAATTTCAGAGCTATATAGCAGCTGAGCTCTAGCAGTCCTGGGAGAAAAATAGTCTTCCTGCCGTTTCTTTTATGAAAATCTCTTAGACTTCCAAAGTCTCTACAATTCCTGGAAATTTGGTTTTTAGAACTAGAGTGGGAAAGTTGCCTTTTTCCTTTCAGAAGGGCTTTTTAAAAACAGGGGAGGCAGAATTAGTGATTTTCCACTCATTCAGAGCTTATTGCACTTAACACTGTCACCTTTCCATGGGGACAGAAAGAATTGCAGCAGTGGGAGCAAGGGGCAAGAAAGGACCCGTGTTAGAGGCTTAGGGAGGCAGGTGGGGAGAGATAACCTCTCAGGGAATTCTTGGGGCAATAAATAACACCTACTTTTGCACCATTGTTTTTTCATTTAATAGTAATAGTGGTGAGCATAGGATATGTTTCTTGCCATGCGCTATTTGGTGACAGGGATTAGCTAAACTGAAATTGAGACCTGGAGAGGGAAGTTCATGCCAGTCCAGCTCTTGCAAACTATAGCGTGAAGGAGCAACCCTGCTGCTAAACCTTAGGGGTGATTTTCGCTGTCAGGCAATCAAGCCGTTTGGTGGATCACTTAACTCCCTTGTGTCTACTTTTACAACTAGACAGTGATAATATCAGTGATTTTCAAAAATTTACCTGGCATATTTGAGTGAAAAAGTTAGTAAAAAAGTTACCTAGAGTAAAGTGCTTTGAGAACTTCCAAAGTAAGGCAAGATATCAGAGCAATGCTAAAGTGTTCTGTATGCACCTCAACTCTGATTGGTTACGTTTTTTGTTTTCCTCTAGTTCATGTGTCAACTCTGACCTAGACAGAGGACTAACATGGACAGTAGACATAGCAGGTAATTGCTTTCATGGGGCAAATTGAAACACTCTATAAATACCTCCAGTGTCTATGACTGAGTAAAGAGATTACAGAGTCATTTCTATAGAAGGAGGAATTGAAGCCATAAGAAAAACATGCATTCTCTCAGAGAAAGAACACAGACCTGAAGCAGTTAAAGATGGATCTGGAGTCTATGAGCAGTCAGCAAATATTTTCTGTAAAGGGACAGACAGTAAATATTTTAGGCTGTGTCAGCCATACTGTCTCTTTAGCAAATACACAGTCTGCCATTGAGCATGAAAGCAGCCACAGACAACACATACACAAGCATGGCTGAGTTCTAATAAACTTTATTTACCAAACAGCTGGTGAGCCCCACCTTGATAACTGCTGCCCTAGACTGTGGGCCTCTTAGGGACAAGGACTCTTAGTCATTGCATGTCTCCAGTAACCTTCGTGGCTGATACATAGAAGAGACATAACTAAGATTCGTGGAATGAATAATAAATGACTTTTCTTTGTTTACTCATTCAAATTAAACTTTGTGTTCAGATTCTGTTTCAATGCACTTTCTGTGGGGTGCCTAAATGTAACAGGCACTGGGCTATTTTACCTGACAGCTTTAACAGTTTTCTTTCTTGGCCTTGTCTCTTTTTTTAACTTCACATTATTTTGTTTCTGGTCGCTGCTGTTTAGTTGCTTATTTTGGCTGTCAGAAACTTCTCAGAAGGGATTGCAAGTAGAATAAGCATATGTGAGAAAGCAAACAATGAGCCTTTTTATGAATTTGCATTTTTGATATATTTATTTTACTGAACTATATCCTTTAAATGAGACATCATTCCCTAATGTGCATCTACTATCACACCAATTCTGAAAGACATTCCTTGAAAAAAAAATGTTCCTTAATCAAAAAAAGCTTGGGAACCTGTATATTCTCTCTGTTGGATAATCAGTCACCAAAAGCATGAGGCTCTACAGTAAAGAATCAAAGATCCCAGATCAGTTTTGTTTGACCCTCTCATGTAATGGCCTGTGTGTGAACACCAGCAAATGCCATTTGGTGCAGGATCTCAGCAGGTGCCCCAGGCCCCGTTCTCTCAGAGCCCCGTGGAGATGTGAGGGAGGTATGCTGGGACAATATTTCCATAAAGGACTCTGCCATCCTATTGCTCTCCCGTGGTATGTGGTAGCATGAGAATAGTGTTCAGTGAGGAGAGCTGGGCTCAGACATCCAGCAGTCTTAACGTGGACACCGGCCATTTGAGTGACTGCTGAAAACTCCAGTTGTCTGGCAACTGGAGACATGAAGTGCCTTTAGGAAACTGGGCCTCAGTGGGACTGCAGGTGCTGAGAGGAGAAGGAGCTTCTGAACACACTGGGGGTCAGACCTGCTCCTGCTGAGAAAGCTAGAGCCTCTGTCCCTGCTAGCTCATTTCTAGGCATTGCACAGAGGAATCCCATAAATGCAGTTTTCTAATTGTATTTGGAAACCCACCATTCTCCTTTTAATATGTGTGCATGTGTGTTGTTTTGTAAACCGCCAAGGGCAACAGTGTTTTGTGCAGCATACTTTAGAAACACTCTATTAGCTACTGTGGTAGAATAAATTTTAAAATGGCCACAAATGTTCACACCTCCCCATATATGTATACATATGTGACTCTTGCCATGTGACTCTTGCGGTTCCACCCATTAAAAAGTGAAATCTCTTTCTTCTATCCTTCAATCTAATGTAAGGCTGTGAGTTGCTTCTGCTAATGGAATTTGGTGGAGGTGATGGTATATCAGATCTGAGGCTAAACTTCAAGAGGCCTTGAACTTTTTCACTCACTCCTTTGCACCTCTGTCATCAGCATGTGAATGAGCTTGAGCAAGTATATTTGATGCTGAGATAATTATCCTAGTCAAGAATCAGCCAACTATCAGAAAAGATAGAGAGGCCATCCTAGACCAGCAAGCCCCCAGCTGACCCCTAAACAGAGGAGAGTCCAGCAATGACCAGAGAGTAGACTACCCACTCCAAAGCTGATAAGAGTAAGCCCAGCAGAGACCACGACTACCCAGCTCATTTGTTGATGTGTGACTAATAATAAGTGCTTATCTTTTAAGCTGCTGAGTTTTGGTAGCTTTTGACTATTATTATTATAAAGTAAATGCCACTAATACAGCTATTATTTTTGGCTTTTTCATATTTCATTTCTTATCTATAAAATCAAGGGTAAGCAGTGACTTCATTGAAAGATAAAATTGGATTCTTAACATGATAATGAAGAGTATCATGTTAAGAATGTATTCATTAACAAAGGCTTACTGTAGATGTATTGTTTTCACTTAACATGGAGCCTGGTATAATCATAGACCAATAATGTAAAATTAGTGTGTAGGTGCCTGTGGTAGGGGGTCTCAATGGTATCAAAGAGCAAATACAGAGATTTTTTTTCCCGATTCTCTCCCATAGAGCCTCCCCTGCTGACAGAATCCACCAGGTATCAGATAAAGGACACATGTAACCAGGTGACATTTCTGGAGATTTCTTCCCATCCTAAATTTTTTATAACCTGTTTATGTCTAGAAATAATAGTGAGTAATAGTATGGAAAAACACTTTTTTGTGCGTTAGGTTTTAAGCTTAGAAGGTAGAAGAAAAATCTTAAAGAGCTAGAAAGACAAAAACAGTAAAATGACACAGAAGTACCCTCCTCCCCCCTGCCCCAAGTTCCTGTCCAGGGGGAAATATCAAAGCTCAGAGGCCCTCTCCTCTCACAAAAGCATTCATGGGTAAACAAATCGGTGCCATCTTCCTCGTGCGCTGAGAAGCTGCGAGTGCAGCATGGGGAGAAAGGATCTATCTTCTAGGCCAACAAAACAACTGTGAGCTGCTCATAGAAATCAGGGGCTCGCTGGACCAGTGGAATTCCCACACGGCGCACTCGAGGCACTTAACTGGTGCCGTTCGCTGGGATGCAGCCAGCTAATTGAATTTAAATTAATGATGTACATTTCTTTTAGTTTAAGTTGTTAAACTGTATTTCCATGTTTGATAGTCATTTGCTAAATCTTGGGAAAACATTGCATATATAATAATATGCTACAATCCCCTGTAGCATTAAAAAAAAGCTAACAAGTTATATATGATTTACTCATTTGCAACACATCTGTATTTTAGAGAAACATTAGCATAATCAGAAGAAGGATTGGGTTATTGATTTGAATTTCAATTCATATATTATTTAGAAAAACTATATGTTCCCATCTTTCTCAAAATGGGGACACTTTGGCTCACTTCTTTAAAAAATAAGATGTACAGAAATAATTTTTCATGACATAATAATTCTTTTAAAAATTTTAATCAGACATAATTCTTATTTTCTTCTCTTTGGCTTCCTGAACCCTAAACAGCACAGGTAAAAAAGATAATTTACTTATAGCCAATTCATTTGGAGAACTAAACATGGAATCTTTTCACAGCATAAATGACTTGATTCTTTGCACTTTGCTAATTTTGAAAAAATGCATATGTTTGCAATAAATGAATGAAGAACATTTAAAACATACTTCTTGAAGCTTTTTTCACTATCACCATGTATCATGAATTTATCACAAAACAAACATAGGCAGGACGATTCCATTTGGTTTCTGTGACTCACGGGTATGCTCTGACCTTCTGTACACCATCGTAGTGGGAACGACACTGAGCTGCGGGTCAGATGTGGATTCTAGCCCCGTCTTTAGAACCAGGAAACCTCAGATCGGTTGCTTAAACCTCTACATATTGGTTGATTCATGTGTTAATAGGAGATGGAAAAGTACAAAAATCCCAATATTGGGCCACTTTTGACCATAAAATGACAATTTTATCTAGTTCCATCTAATACTGTTCTGTCTTAGAGTGTCACTGCATGAAATAAAAATTTAGAACATTTTGCAGTACTATAAAGTGTAAGTAAAAACAAGTTTTTTATTATTCACACACAAGAAAGAAAACCATTCGGTGTTGCTGTAATAATAATTGATACAAATCACTACATATTGACTTTCCTGAGATGCAAAAAGGGTTGAGGGGTGTGGATGGCATGAGAAAACTCTGATGATTGTTCATTTCTTCTCTATTGAGATGCCTACAATTTAGCCTTTACATTTAAAAAAATGTGAGTAGAAACTGAATAGCAGGCAAAGACTTTCTTTATCTATTAGACAAATTAATAAACTGACTTCTCTATTGCCATCGTCTGGAAGCAAAGTATTTGAAATTGGAGCCAAATGTGTATCTTCCTGAATGACATTTAAACACTAGATTCTGGTGCAAAAGCAAGGATGTTGGGTGTTCACAGGTAACCCAACAGTGGTCGTGTGTCTTCGGCTTCCCCGCTGGCCACACACAAACACCTCTGCTCTGCTCTGCTCTGCTCTGCTCTGCCTCCTCTGCTGTCTGTCTGTGGTGCTGCACCTGCCTGCCTCCGACACCCCCCACCCCCAACCCAGGGCAGGCCTGAATGAGTCCAGCAGCTTTTCCTTTTTGCTGCTTTAGGTGTGCTAGTCTCAGCTCACCGCAACTAGTCTTTTGAGCTGAGTCCCATGGAAGCAGCCAGCCCACCAGCGGAGGTGAAGAAGCAGCACCGTGAAATGCACTGACGGGGTCCAGTATTCTCGGGAAGAATAAACAAGTTCCTCACTTTGTGAGGGCTTTTTCACTTACGGCTGTGGTCTCCTGTGGGGTCCAAGTTGACTTCTGCCCTAAGATTTTGTGAATGATTGTGCACTCTCATAAATTTACTTAAACTATGCTGAATGGGTTTCTGCCGCCTTTAAACACGGGTTCCTGCCCAGGCGCGCACCCATTCCAGGGATGCTGTGCTCCCTTCCACGGGTCTCCGAACCATTTATGAATCATTAGACACAATCCTCCTCCTGTCTTTAGATTTATATCTTCCTATTTTAGTGTGGTATGTCGACATACACAGTTTCTAACACAATCATTTATCAGATTTATATTCAAGTGACTTTTTGGCTTTTAATCAGAATCAAATTCACTGCAATTTTTAAATGAAAAAGAAGGACTTATGATTGTTAAATCTCCTCAAAAGGCTGTGATGTGAGACTGAAAAGTTCACATTCAAAGAGGATTTCCAAGAACCTTTTGAGTAATTGTGGCTCCTTTGGAATATTTGGATGGCCTTCCTACACTGCCTATTTTTGACACAGCAACCCCCACTGGGCAGAATAAAAAGGAAGTCCTGTTTCAGAGCTGCACCTTGCAATGTGAATTTTAAGATAACCATACACTGATGTAATTATAAGTGACATTAGTAGTTTTTTCACTGTGAACCTCAAATCAGTGCTTTTTAATGATTGAGATTGACAATTGTGGCTACTGATAGCTTAAAGTAAATAAACATAAACAAAATCCCCAGATCCCAAATCAGACATTTTCTCCCAGTCCTGCTGCTTCCCAGTGGTGTCAGCAGAGCACCGGGCAGCAGTGCATGCTCTTGTGTCTGTCCGTCTGTCCGGATGGCACCGCTGGCAGGCCTGTTTTGAGGACCGATGGCAAGGGCTCTTGAAGAAAGGATGGTCTTTTGTATTTCACAAGGACAAGAGGTCCTGATGTTAGAGTCTCGTTGAAGAACAGCAGGGACACTCTAGGAGACTTTTCCAGTTTAAACAAGGCACAAGAAAATTACTTGAAAGTAACAGCCAGGTTATGTACCCCATAAAAGTACAAATGATTTACAAATATTTTAACAAGGAAAAAACTAATTATGCTGTTCCTGTCACAAGGAGGCCAAGCTCAGAAATGGTATAATCAATATTGGAATGTTAGCTGTAATGCAGTCTGTCAGCTTTTTAACCAACCGGCCAACCAAAAAAAAATTCAGAAAGTCTGTAAACAAAGTTGTGCCCTCTCCTCCAGCCCTGTGAATTTTATACATACATCTAGTTGCATGCACCTTTCACATGTAAAGTGTCTGAACATTCAGGAGTTATTGACAAGGCCCTTTGGGGGGGGGTCCATTTGGCCTAAATTCAAATGGAATTCTATGAGAACTGAGGGCGTCACAATGGGCTGCTGTACACAAATATAATATTTTATTGTCTAGGCACTAGTGCTTCTTAGAACATGTGTCCTTTTCTACTAAATTAAATGAAATTTCCCTGTACTATAGGCTCAGGAAATTGCTGTTATATGATGAACATGTGTTTTAAGAGGTGCATGCTATCATCTATTTTGCATGGTATGTATTTATATGAATTTAATGATACAGACATGTTAGTGGTTATCTCAGAAC
This sequence comes from Phyllostomus discolor, assembly GCF_004126475.2. Classification (NCBI taxonomy): domain Eukaryota; kingdom Metazoa; phylum Chordata; class Mammalia; order Chiroptera; family Phyllostomidae; genus Phyllostomus; species Phyllostomus discolor. Next base: position 38,615,655 of record NC_040908.2, read on the forward strand.
CCAGAGGAAGTGAGTGGTGGAGAGGCATCAGTGTAGAATGCTATGCGAAAGGTGGTTCATGGAATAGTGTGATGAAGGGGGAATTGCATAATGGTCACGAGCATAGCTGGGGAGTCAGACTGCATCAGTTTAGTTCCTGGCTCTGGTAGTTATGTTCTTGGATAAGGCCAATGTGATACAAATCTTTCATCTGAGAAGTGGAGCAAGTAATGGAAGTTATTTTATAAGGTTATGGAGAATTAAATAATACATGGAGAGCCATAAGACAATCTGTAGCACATAGTAAATACTCAATAAATATTAGCTAATAATATCAAACCAAAGTGTTTACCATTTGTAACTCATGTTGTCTTAACCTTGCTAACTTCCAGATACAAAGAGGGTCACATTCATAAGAATGGCCCATATTTCACTGGTGTTTGCCAGCATCTGCCTAACATTGGGGAACTATGCACTCTGCAACATCACGTGTGTCTCTCTGTCCCCAGCCTCTAGCAATATTTACTGGCATTCCTGGGCTATTTCGCATGAGCTCATGGATGTCTCTTACTGTTCTTATTGATGTTGGCTCCATTCAAGACCCTTGATGGGAGTGCTTTGCTGCTCTAGCTGCAGCCCAGATATGAGAAGGGTCCTTCTGCCTCCCTCCTACTGCTTCCAAAGTTACCAATTTGTCAGGAGTCGGGGAGGGAGTTTTATGCTCCTACTGTTCTACCATTTGGGAGCCATCCCCAGTGAAAGTGTCTCTACTTCATTGTGCATTTCATTGGCCCCATTGGTTACAGTTTCTTTAAAATAAAAACAAACAAACAAACAAAAAGCCTTCAACCTGTGCCTAAGCACCCTCCACAAGGTGCAGGCATACACTGTAGGGTCAAAATAGGAACCAACGTCTAACATGAATAAGACAATTTCCTCTCCATCCTAGGCTTTCTTTTGAGTATCGGTACAAAAGAACACTTTCCCAGCCAATTTTCTCATGAAACTGGTTCCTTAAGACCCTAACCAATATATCCATTCTTCATATGTGCCCAGGCACATCTGGATACCAGCTTGGGGTCAGTGGAGTCTCCCCTCCATGTGATGTAAATAGCACAGAATTTTTCTATATCCCAGCAGAATTATCTCATGTAGTTTTCCAGGACATGATTTGACCCATAGCAAATGCTTGAGCCCCATACAGTACTGATGGCTCCAGCAGGGCTTGGTCCAAGATGAAGCCTGGTTGTAGCTCCTACACATAAAGCTCTTAGAGTTGGGTCCCCTCTGGTTTCTGGCTTTCTTTCAGTAGTTTGGGTTGGTCACCACATTTTACATTGTAGTGACTTTATAGCCACTGTCACAACAAAGCAACAATTATCTTACAACAAACTAAAGCTACATTTCTAAGCCATCACATCTAACCAAACCACAGTGCTGTAACACCCAATTACAGTTTCTCCCAATTGCATGGACAAAAGGAGCATAAAATAAAAATATAAATAAATAAATAAGCATATGTATTACATATATCAGATTTCACTGGCTCTTCTGGACCAAGTGCTTTGAATTTTGGGAGGATGGATATGAAACAGCTGAGGTTCCATGCTGCTCACAAGGCTTCTGTTTAGAGCTGGGCAGCTGAGTACACATTGGGGCTGACTTAAAACTGTCCACGTGGTAGACTGGCATCGCACTCGAATTCTTACACCTCTGTCCGGCCACACTGGAAACCTGCTCCCCAGGCTTGTGCACACCTGCTTTTCCTGAGCTGCAGTCACTTCTGTGGAAGTGTTTCTTAAAGGTCACTGGAAGGTGAGAAAATCTCAAAGACAATCCCAACAGGTGAGCCAGTTAAGAGTTTGGAGGGGCTGTAGGAGAGATCACCTGTCCAAATGCAGGTAGCTTCTTTGTGCCTTTACAGAAACATACTGGTGTGTTTCCACTAAAGACCATGACTCTGGTTAATGTGAGAGATGAACCATCCTAAAAGTAAACTAAAAAAATGAAAGCCCGATTCCTTTTTTCTCTTTTATAGTCTCCTGCCCAAAACAAGATCATACTGGTTCAGAATGACCTTACCACTTCTCTCTTATCCAACATGAATTTTTCCTTCCATTTCCAAAGATAACATGTAAGAAGTTTCTAACAAGGGGCTTAATGTGGGTATTATTTCCTCCCCTCCCCCTCACCACATCAGGTTCACCTCTTCCTCTGAGCTCCCAGAACTCTCAATTACTCCAAAAAACATGGCCCGTGTATCAGCTAGTGGTACTGTACTAGTAACCTGAGTGGAGAGGCATTTGGGAAATGGAATGGATGGAGGTCAGGGAGTAGGACAGATTTAGAGTAAGTCCAGGTTTCTGATGGTCATGGGCTGATGTCGTAGAGCCATTATTGAGATGAAGAATCTGAGAAGGGTAGAGATTTGTGAAGTATGAGAATCAATTTCCTACTTTTTAAAAAATAGTTTATTTATTTATTTTTAGAGAGGAAGGGAGAGAGAAAGAGAGGGAGGAAAACATTAATTTGTGGTTTCCTCTAGCATGCCCCACTGGGGATCTGGCCCGCATCCCAGGCATGTGCCCTGACTGGGAATCAAACCAGCAACCTTCTTGTTCAGAGGCCAGTGGCACTCAATGCACTGATCCACACCATCCAGGGCATATTACCTACTTCTTTATTTAGTAATTTAACTATACTAACCATTATCACTTACAGTGTATCCCCTGACACTGTTATTCATATTTTTCAGTCTAACATAGTGATTTCCATAGGTTCCTGCCCAGCAAACATGAGTTAATAACTATGGGGTGATGTTGCCTTTAAACCTGGGATAGCAGGCTTTAGAAACCTCTCTGGCCCTCTTCTGAGAGCTCCTCCCCACCAGGTGAAGGGTTTGCAGGGTTTAGGGAGTGAGTGCAAGCATAAACTATGCCTCACTCTTAGACGATGTTCCATGTGTCCCAAGCCAAGGCCAGTTTCCAGAGCTGGTGCAGTCTTCTGCCAGCTCCATCTTCCTGTGGACAGACCGCACTGCTAGCCAGGGGGTGGCTGTGTGCGGGAATAATGTGTGAAAATGTTTAGATGTGCAGATGCAGACATCCACAAAAATATGGGTAATGAGACTCATGTGGGAAGTGAGGGTGCAGATGTGACAGTTGCCAGGATTTGGGGAATGAAGACCAGCTTTTTCTGCAACCCCAAGTTCCAGTAGAGAATTCCAAGGATCCCCCAAATTTCCATTTGGAACCTGAATTTCCAGTTATTATAAACATGTATTCAAGGGAGGGGGATAGAACATATCTGTGTAAATTGTTTGTTAGCTTGATAGATTTTCATATTTAGATCTATGATTCAGGTACTCTGGATCTCAGTGTTGAAATGGCAGAGTGGGGACGCTGAGAAGCACTTTTTGACCAGGGTACTATAAACACACCTTCTAGGGTCTGGCCACAATGGCTCCCAATAGTAAACCTCCTGGGGCTTCATCACTGACACTTGGTGTTTCAATAGGTCTGAGACATGGAAAAAGCAATGTCAAAATTCAGGAACTTGGACAGCAGGAGGAACCTGGTTCATTTCTCTTAAATTATTTTGATCTCTCAGTAACTCAGGCTCAGCCCCACTTTCTTCAAGCTTAATCTATTCTCTCTGATCACATCATGCTAATTTTCTTTCTTTCCCTTGAAAGAGTAACATTACAGTAGTTGATTTTGTTTGTCTCTCCCCACCCTACCTCCTGAGTGTTATACTGAACTTCTTCGTGTTTTCATAAACTGCAATACTCCCCCACATTCTGCTTGTCATTTTAAGGGTTACAATACCATATTGTCCCTCAGTTTTTAGTTATGTCCGCATTTCTCAACCTTGAATTCTTGCTTTGACTGTTTTCTAATTTTCCCACCTGCTTTCCTCACTAGTCTCTTCCTGCACCTTCTCTGCTTCCTCATTTGGGTGTGGTGAGGAGCAGTGCAGGTGAACATATCAGGACCATTTGATTTCTTCAAACTGTGCTCCAAGCCCAAGTATGGAGAAAAGTCTCCAGGCTTTAGAGGTCTCCGGTGAAAACCTATGAAAGCAGGTGCCTGAGAGCATATGTGTCCAGTGGCCCTGGTAGGGCAAAGCATGGAAAACAGGGAAGGTGCACTGCTGGGAAAGAGAGGGGAGAAAAGATGATGTGGAGGTGACTGCAAGAGAACAGGTTGGAGGAACCTGTGAGGGAAGGGGGCCTTCCTAACCTAGGGGGAGCTCTTGTGGAGACTGAGTGGCCGAATTCCCTGCCTTTTACTGTGCATTCCTTTGTACTACACTGAAATGAAAGTGGATGGCATTTGTGGGGACAGCTCCTTCATCCAATACTTACTGAAAGGTGTCTCTCTACCCACCTGGAATTTCTACAAAGGAAGGGGACACCAACATTCACACATGAGAAGGTGACGCAGGCTGGTGCTGTTTTCTTAAAACAAACAAAACTTAAGTTCAACCTCATCTGTCACATAGTGCTTTTGACATTTGTCCCACAGGGAAATGGGGGGATGTCACTCTACAGCAAGCCAAGCCAACACACACAAATGTAAGAGCAATTTTCACTCTGTCTGTGGCATCCTAGACCAGCCACAATATTCCCATCAGCCCATGTTCCCGGAAACCTCTGCCTGGGCCCAGGTTCTTGGCACATATATGATTGACCCTTGAACAACATGGACTTGAACTATGAGGGCCACATGTGCACAGGTTTTTTCAATAAATATGTACAATACTGTAAATGTATTTCCTCTTTCTTATGATTTTTTAATAACATTTTCTTCCCTCTAACTTTATTGTAAGAATATAGTATGTAATACATATAACATATAAAACATGTGTTAATCTACTGTTCATGTTACCAGTAAAGCTTCTGGTCAGTAATACACTATTAGAGCTTAAGTTTTGGAGGAGTTAAGTGTTATATGTGAACTCCATGGGAGGCTGGCACCCCTAACCCCAAGGTTGTTCAAAAGTCAACTGTATAGGCAGGATCTCTGTCTCTCTCTGTGCAGCCTGAACACTTATGGTGGATATTGCTGTACAAAACAGGGAAGGAGCAACTCTTTGTTCTTTCTGCTGTGTTTTATGTAAAACACTGAGCCACTACAATTTGCTTCTTTCACCTTGGAAATACTGATATTTTTGGACCTAGCCATGAACTACAGGCCATGTGTGGTTTTGGAGCACATTATGTGCATGTTCTTGAATTTTAGGAAAACAGACAGTCTATAGCATACAAAGTTAAGAACTCCTAAGTTAAGAGACTTTGAAGAATTGTTTTCATTGTTGTATCAAATCATCTGCCATCTGTGGCCTTCTCCAGCCCTACCCAGCAGAGCATGGATGCGTTCCAAGCACAGACTCCATTCTAACCAGCTCCTGAGCCAGTCTGGGCCAAACAAAAAGAGTACTATCTACTTCATACCACTAGACGAGTGATATGGAACCATTCTGTAATAGTATGCTTGCAGATACCTCCATTCATTTTAATTAATGAAAAACTGTGCTCCCTTTAGAACCTTTCTTCATTCCAGACTAGGTCCTGTGGTATGGAGTCCCAAGGCAGGAAACAGAGACTTCTCCCACTACTTGAGCAAGACATAAAATTGAAAGCTGAATCCAAAAGGAAGAGGAAGGGGCAGAGCTGGCTGGGGTCGGGGAGCCCACCTGTTCTACCTCTAGAGAATGCTGAAAAGAAGAGGATTGAATGGAATGTAGGGAAAACGGAAGCTGTTTGGTGTCATGGGTCCTGATGGCCTCTTTGGGCTGCAATTTGGAGAGGTCAGGTGTGTTAGAGACTTAGAGGGATTGTGGTTACTTACCAACTCTCTTGTGAAAGTAAGTTTGACTTCTCAACCTGGTTAGGCAGAGAGACATCCTTCTATTTATCTTTCACAGGCCACTTTTATATCCTGTATTGCATTGAAGGGATTCAGAAGTCCCCTTGACCTTTTCAGGAGGGATTTAGAAGGCAGTTGAGACCCAGAGGGGTGGTGGCAGCACATCCTATATCAATAGACAAGACAACTTTCAGCGGAGGCTGGGGCTGGAACACCAGTCATGTGGTGGATGGAAGGTGTGACAGATCCAGGGCACAGGGAAAGATCTTGATAAATCAAGGGAGGACAGGTCATGAGTGACACCAGCCACAGATGTCATCCATGACCACCGCAAGGGCAAGAGGTGTTTCACTTCTTACCCCAGAGTAATTTTAATTTTTAATGAAGTCCTATGATAGGGTTAGCCTATGTTCTGAGTGGGCTGGGGGCCTGCCATTAGGACTATGATTTTTGTGTAATGAAAATGAAAAGGTACAGAAGAAACTCATCTCTGTCATCCAATGTATGATGGCCACAACCACCCCACTTTTGGCCAGACTTGGGGAATTTGAGATCGCTGCTCAGTGCATGCCAGTGAGAAGAGCTGGCCAAACGCAGGACGTGGGCAGTCTGGGGACTGAGCCCGGAGCCTGGGCTTGCATACTGCCAGCAGCAAGCAGATACTGGCAAACAGGCCAGGCAAAGCCAGCAGTGGTGGTAGCTTAATCTGATTTTAATAAATATGTGGATTTTATCTCCTTTAAAAATTAAAAAAATACTGAAAAGGAGAGAGCCACTGCAAATATCCCCCTCCTTGCACCACTTCATGCCTTGTGGCTAAATTTCAGCTCTGTGCTGCTATGGACATTCTTAGTTTCTCTACAGTTGTGTTGTAAGAATATATTTGCATATTACAAAATACTGCACAGGCATAAACTTAAATTCTGGTTCTTATACATAAAATGTCTACAATTAATTATGTCAAAATGAAACTGACAATAATTTACAATTAGTTAGGTACCATGAGAAATAAAAAAGGGAAGGCATGAGGCTGATAGTCAAGTGGCAGACATTAAGGTATGAGGAGGCAGTGTTGCCCATGACAAAGAGAGACTCAAGCCTCCCCCGTCAATGAAAGAAACAGCGGCAGGATAGATCACCCAGCGTGTATGGCTGGTAGGGTGGACTCTGGAGGCAGAACCATATGCAGGGTGAGACTAGGCAGTCATGGGGCAGATCAATCTACAAAGAATGCTATAAATCAGAAATATTAACCTAACCTAATTAACCTAACACAAAAGTGCTTGCATAATTTGAATGCTGAGAATTGGCCGAGCTACCACTAAAGTAGACAGCGCCATAGTATGGGGAAGTGACAGGCCCACCTTACTGGCCCCACTAACTCAGAAGAGGATTTTTTCAAGCTGTAAAGTACAACCCAGCCTTGCTTCCAATCCTGAGAGCAGCTTGCGGATGTCTGCAGATATCACAGGCCTTGGAATGAAACTCCACAGTAAAACAATGGGTGTTTCGATGAGTAACTAGTATTATCCAACCATGAATGATGAGGAGGAGAGGAAACAGTGAAATGAAAAGCAATTCCAATGAAGTTGAAATGTTCCATCATAATACATTCATGTTATGTATATGAAGAAAAAGGTATACGGATTTTATTATTTGAAATCTGGTTTTTGAAAGAATACCAAATTATCGGCTGCCTCTGGTGACCACTTGTCTTAGTCTAAGCCCTGAACAAAAGAAGCAGCATTTGATCTGGGTGTTAACAGAGGGCAAGATTTGAAAGTTCAAATAAATAGTCAAGACAACTATAAGATGAGAGAAGTGTCTTTCTGGCAGGGAGGACTCATCTTTTCCACACTTCCCTGCCCTAGGACGTAAAATTTGGGGAGTTCACACAGCAGTGCTTGTTGGGCTCATTTGCCAAACAGAAAAAAAAAAGCTTTATCCAATACTCTGTTTTCTTCAGTAAGTATGTACCCCCAAATACTGACACCTTAACTTTCTTGTACATCTTGGCCAGACTCTGGGATGGTAGCATGAGGGTGAAGGGTGGGAGCTGTGAAGTCAGGCCGGCTTTGGCCTTGATTCCTGGCTCTATCCCTTACTGGTTGTGAACCTTAGCCAAACTTACTCATCCATTTTAAAAATGTGAAAAATATCAATGGCCATGTAGAGGTGTTGCATTTCTTGAGATAGTGCAAGTAAAGCACCTGTAACCTGGGAAGAACTCAGTGAATGGTAGCTTTGATCACTACTATCCCAACTTTGTTTTTCTCATTGCACCACTACCAAAAAGAACAATGCCCATTCCTTCTTCTGCAACTAGGCTTTCCCTGCTCCTAGTTTTAGGAGAGCAGGTATGTACCTGATACATTTTCAAATGGTCATTTTCTTGGCACATCTTCACATTGTCTGATTTGACAATTTACTGATCTCTTTGCTCCAAAATATTTACCAAAACATGACTGGAGATGGGTTTTCCATCTCCAGTCATGACTCATAAATCAGTTGCCATTGTAGGAAGTCTATTTGCATATTTTTTTAATACTCAGAAGTGAACAATGGTGACTATTAATTTCACCTGCCCATCATGCTTTCCCATCTCACTTTTTTGAGTAAGATCTCTTCCCTTTAGCTCTAGGATTAGAATTCAACCCAAGCCTCACCATTCACAATGCTGCACCCCCTTGGCTGCTGTGCCTCATCCAAAACATAATCATATCATCCAAGCTGAATCAGTTGATGCACTGGGAAAAAAATTGCATATTCCTCTAAAATTATTAAGTTACTTCTGTTTAATCTTGTGTTGACAGAAGTCATTTCTCTACCATATGCAGGGAACCTTACTATTCATATGAAGAGTAGACATTAATTAGAAGCTGATTCTGTGTAAGTAATGTTGTAAGAATTTTATTTGTATTATCTCACTTAATCCTAGCAATATCCTTATCTTGGAGACAATGCTAAAATTGTTATTAGAGAGAGAGGGAAATTTAAGCATAGAGAGGTAACTTGCTCATTGACACATATCTAGAAAGTGATAGAGACAGAATATAAATCTATGTGGTTTATGTTATTAATCTCTAGGTCAGTGGTTCTCAACTGGGGACAACTTCTCCCTCCAGGGGACCATTAACAATGTCTAGAGACATTTGCGGTTGTAGAAACTTAAGCAGCAGGCGTTACTGGCACTTATGGGACAGAAGCTAAGGAAGCTGCTAACCATCCTACAATACATAGAACACTCCCCACGGAAAAGTATACACTGGTCCAAAATGTGACTAGTACCAAATTAGAGAAGCACTATTTTAGGTCATTCAAGTTCCCAAGTCTTGATGGACAGAAAGGAGAGAAGCACCCAGGCTGTGCTCATAATGGTCCCTGAGGCTCAGCACCTCCCAGTTACTAAGCCAAGGGTGCCCTTCATGTTGAGTGAAGTTTGAACAAGCTTGTGAACAGGGAATGCCAACTAATGCGTATACAATGCCCGTGTTTATTCTATTCCAGTCACAAACATTGGAAAAGACGTGTATGATTTCTGTGTCTGTGTTGTTGACTGTCCGCCTCAGACCATCAGGACAATGGTGACTGCTCTTCTCTGCACATATCAAGATGCTTAATTTGAAGTTTCAGGGAAGAGTGATAGTGATGAGGTATAAGCCATCACACTTATCATGCAGGTCAGGGTGGAAATGATCCTCAACAGTGTTTTTCTCTACCTTTAACTTAGAAATTATGATTCAATGAGAGATCCTTTCTCAAACATTTAGGCTTACAGACAAATGAGCATTCAACACATCTGTTCTCAGAACCATTTTTATGTACAATTTACTTTTTCCCTCTTTGCATCCACTTTGGAATTCTTTCTTATCCTGTGTAAATTGTAATAGATTGATGTGTTCTAGGAACATATCAATAATTCTCTATGTCTGTGTGCCTAAATGTCAGCAAACTACTTTCCTTTCTTTTTTTTTTTTGTTACAATCAAATGACTACCGACACCTAGAATCAGCCAGGGAGCTAGGGGGAGAAACAAGTCTACGTGTAACACACAGCACATCTGCAGATTCGGGAGACGTGGAACAGAGCTGGGAAGTAGCCACGGAGCTCCCATTTCTGGTTTTTCACAGCAACCAGCCATAATGAGATGGTACTGTTTATTTAAAAGCCTTGAAGTCATGGAATTCTTCTATGTATTGGGCATGTCCCTTGCTTGTAACAATGGGATGCACACTTTGATACGTAGCAATGATAAATCTCATAGGCAAACCCTTTTGTGCTTTTCTTCCTGTTTGGTTCTTTCATATATAGATACCTGAAATTATGAAATAAATGCTGATGTAAACCAAATATTAAATAACTAAATGGATTACATTGAGATTTTTAGATGCTCTTAAACGTTTTCTGCACAATCTGTTGCCTAAAACATTTCAAGTTATCCACTGAGGCTAAAATATGCTTGCTTTATAACTATTACAAGCTTTAATCTGATTAAAATAAATGAATTTAGGATCTCTGTCTTATAATGGACCTACTAAGTAATTCTCAAATAGACTTTTTCTGGGGGTCACAGAGAAAATGAAAATGTAACAATGACTTTGGCCCCAGTGAGGCCACTATGGTTGACATCATGATGCATTAAAATCAGAACGTTCTTACCAATGTCAACCATTGAATCGGACAATACTTTCTTGGTATTACATTGTATCTCTACTTTACCTGTTCTCTGTTACATAGAATCTTTTTCACCTGTTAAAACAACTTTGGGAAACGTATTATTTCCTATCTTCTTTAAATTTTGCTAGCACAGATTGCCTAATTCACTGTCTTATATTGTTTCATGTGAAGACATAATTTTATGCCAATTAGCTAGGTTTGAGGAATTCTCTTAAATCTAGCACAATTCTATGTGTTCCATGAATATCTGCTGAATAAGTTGAGATGCAGGATGATAAAATGGAAAAAAAGTATAGTTAGGGGTTTAATCATATTTATTAATTGTGTACACTGGAAAACAGGTATCTGAGTCTCAGTTTCCTCCATCTGTGACAATACACTGATGTTTCTGCTCATGGCGAATTTACTGGTATCAGGTTGCCCTACCTATGATAAACTGATAAACCAGACAAAATACATGAAATAACTATTTTTAGATGTTGGACAACAGGCAGTGCAGAACTTCGATCCCTGAAACAAAGGAAGCCTCTCTGGTTTTTAGCCTGGAGGCTTATAATGGGCTGCAGCAAAACCAGGGAAATCCAGAGGGAAATAGGCATATTGCTCATATGAGGAGACAGATCTTGGAATTTAGGGAGGATGAAGTGGCTGGAACTAGCAGAGCAGTACAGAGGAGCAACACAGAGAAAGAGCTCTAGGAATCCGTTAAGGGTCTTCAGGAGTCTCTGGTTGGAAACTGTACAAATGCCACAAAGTTCAGCAAAGAAGAAACACTGGGGTTCTCTAAGATGAACGAACCTTAGAGTTCACACAGGGCTGGAAGACATGAATGTTTGCACCTGCCAGAGTGGAGAGGATGAAATACAACATCAGGAAAGAAGGAGGTAATGTGCCATAAATTTATTAAATATGTATTAAGAAATTATTAGGTAAAGTAAGCAAATTTCATTAAGCTAATACAGTTGATAACTTAGATGAAATAGGTTAGTTGTTTGGAAGACAGAAATTACCAGAACTGACACTAGAATAAGTAGAAAATATAAACAGTAATATATGTGTTAAGCAAATTGAATTATAATTTTTAAATTTTCACAAAATAAAAATTCTAGAACCAGATAATTTCACTAGTGAATTCGGCCAATCACTTAAAGAAGAGATTATACCAATTTTAAACAAACTCTTTCTGATATTAGAGGAGGAGAGAACATTTTTCAACACAACTTATGAAGCCATTATTATATAGCATGACACCAAAACAAGACAAAGGCATTATAGGAAAAAATATAAATCAGTATCCCTCAAGAACACAAATGCAAAACTGAACAAAATATTAGCAAATCAACTCCAATAATTGCATAAAATTATATACTTGATATCTGAGAGAGCTTTATTCCCAAAGTTGCAAGGTTAGGTGAACATTCACTAATCAATGCAAAGTCACTCTACTATCAGAATAAATGAGGTAAGTCATTTGTGTATGAGAGAGAGAGAGAATTATAATAGATGCAGAAAAGGTGTTATCAAAATTCAACTTCAGTTCATAATACAGTCAGCAAACAAAAAAATAGAAGAAAATTTCTTTAAACTGAGGAAGGGCATATCTCAGAAAACCTACTGTGCATGTCTGGGCCCCATTTCCAAGCACTCAGGGACTTCCCTGCAATCAGGGACTTACTTTCCTTGACCACTCTCAATTGTTTGCTATGTGGGCTTGGCTAGTGTGGGCCCCATCTTTGTATGAGCGAACACTTCCTCTGGTCTGCCTGGACTTGCTGTCCCTGGATCTTGGTTAGTAAATCTATGGCACTGATTACTGCAGAGCCTTCCTATTTTAGTAGTTACCATTCTCATGTTAATTTCTCATATTTTCAGATCTGTCATTTCTATGAATGCATGGTCCACATTACACAACTTCTCTGCCTCTACCCCCAAACGTTTAATTTAGAGAGGTTACACGCTTAATAAATGCTTTGTTGTTGATGGTGGTCTTGATGTGATTTGTGGTAGCCAACAGCAAGGTGTCAGTTCGAATTTTGGATAATTGTAAGCAAGCATATAGCCATGTTGTTATATGAACCCTTCCATGGTTTAAAAGTGCATATGTTCTAACTATAGATGTTTGGTAAGAACAATGTTCGAAGCTCCTAGGATAAAGATTCATGGCTTTAAAAAGTATGGATATCAGCCCTGACTGGTGAGGCTCAATTGCTTGGGCATTATCCCTAAAAGCCAAAGGTCACCTGTTTGATCCCCAGTCAAGCCACATGCCTGGGATATGGGTTTGGTCCCCAATCAGTGCATTTACAAGAGCCAACTGATTGATGTTTCTCTCTCATATTGATGTCTTTTTTCCTCTTTCTCTGTCCCTTTCCCTCTCTCTAAAAGTAAATAAATCAAATCTAAATAAATACATAAATAGACAAATATATAAGTAAGTAAATAAATAAATAAAAGCATGTACATCAGTAACAGAAACGCCAACCAGTGGTGTGTATCAGGGAATAAATATTTTGTGCTCATAGATGCTTTCAAGGAGAAAACATGGGTTATTAAGTAATATGCAAATTATTAATAATGTGAACTTGATTCACATTAGTGTCTTCTCAGTAATCTCTAAATGTTGCTAATTTTCAGCTGTCTCCCAAAATAGATGAAAGCTATCACTTAAATATGTCTTTTCTAGATGCCAAATACAAGGATAGGTTTCTATTCTATTTTTCATTTTCCTTAGTGTATTGTTGAAAAGTGATGTTCATACCCATTAGACAAATGTAGCTGGAATTGTTGCAGTTATATATAACACATCAACACCTGCTTGTTTCTTCTCATTAAAAATGTGATACGTACTGAGACCCGGTTGCATTTGAAAGGGTGAAAATGCATATCAGAAGGAAATCAAAGATTTTGTAAAAGAGCAGTGGTGCAAGCCTCTGAGAGTATCACTTCTTGAAGATGATGTATTGAAATCTTTCCTTTCTGTGAATTTTCATGTGCAGCCTCTTTAACTGGTGAAGGCTCCTTTTCCTAAGCTGATGGGTTTTTAATGGGCATGCGGGGGATAGGGTGTTGGACTTTCATTTACATGACCTTTCCAGGAGAAGGTGAGTAATGAGAGTATTCAACAAACATCATTTTGACTGCCACATCTTATTTTGCACCACTGTGTGATTCACTTAGAGGACACTTGGACTGGATTGGCACCTCGAAGTTGTAAAATAATCAATATTTCCAAGTATCCCAAACTTACTTGGCGTTTATAGGATAGGATTCTGCTGGAATAAATGCATTGGCTCCTGGAAGCCTGAACTTGTTTCCACGATGACAAGAGTTTCCAAAGGGGGCGGGAGTTAAAACAGTTTTGGTTCTCACCTCGCTTGGCACAAGGAGACTAGACCCCTGACATAGGCCAGTATAGGCCAGACATGGGCACATTTTCATGCCTGAAGTATGTTTGATCAAAACAGAAGGTTTTAAAAAAATTTTATTTTAATAAATGTGAATTGTTTTTATGTTGCTTTCTTCAACTATCCTTTTCCAAACATGATGAAAGAATCTATAATTTGGTTATATTTAATATGGTTTTTAGAAGGGTGTTCATATATGAGCTACACATCCTCTCTTTTCTCAATCATGAAAAAATTTCTTTTCACCCAGCTTATTTTCTCTTATTTATTAGGTGTAAGAATATGGGCCAACTAAGATTTGCTTAAAAAACAGAAACATGTAGAAAGACACAGGGCGCAGACTGGTGTGGCTCAGCAGATTGAGTGCCGGCCTGTGAAACAAAGGGACACTAGTTCAATTCCCATTCGGGGCACATGCCTGCATTGTGGGCCAAATCCCCTTAGAGGACAAGTGAGAGGCAACCACACGTTGAGGTTTCTCTCCCTCTCTCCTCCTTCCCTCCCTTTCTTTCCAAATAAATAAATAAATAAATAAATAAATAAATAAATAAAATCTTTTAAAAAATAAATAAAAAACAAGAAAGATTTTTTATTTGAACAAATTAGAGGGGGTAGGTTAACCACTGTAACTAACAACCTCAAATCTAAGTGACTACACACGGTGAGGGTGACTTCTTGCTCATGTTACTCTCAAAAGAAGGCCTTCGTACTCATTCAGAAGCCAGGATCCTGCCATGTTGTGGCTCCACTACCTTCTAGGTCCTTGGAGACCTCTTGATTCAACTGGCACATAGGTAAACAGGCAGAGTGAGGATCACTTGGGGAGTTTTTATGGGCCAGAACTGTTGCCAGAGATCAATTTATGAGGATGGCCATGGCCTAACTGCAAGGGAGGCTGGGAAATGCAATCTAACTGTGCGACCCAAAGGAAAGGGGAAAGCAGTCATTGGAAAACTGGCAGCCAGTGCTACATGAAATGACATGCCAGTTGCAGAACTGCACAACTCAAAGGCTCTGATAAAAATCCAAGCCTATCACTAGAGTCTTTTATGAATAATTGTGTAGGATGTTTTCTTATGGAACCACTTGGCTAGAAAGATACAATGAGGTTTTCTTCTACAAAATGCTGGATGGTGTTAATGAAGAATCACTCTTATCACCCATATTCTCTTTGATTGGCAACTGATTGGCAACCACAATGGCTGAGTTCCTGAGCTCCCAGGCTTAAGGCACTATTGGTTTTGAGTGTGAAGATATATATCTCTGAAGCCAAGACTCTTGGAGGCTCATCATGTAGTCAAAACATTTCCCAAATAGTCATCATGTTATATTCACAGTAATAAGTAAGCTAGTACCAGGGGCTATAGAGCTGTGAAAAAAAAATAGGGGTCATTCTCCTTTAAATAAAACGTGGCATATTTTCTAGTAAAAATGAATTTTTTTGAAATAATAGGTAAGCTGTCCTTGTTATTCATAAACATCTTATTTATGCATCTTCACTGTTGTGATAAATTAGCTGGGTTTGTTTTATATTTCCCTACAGTTTACTTTAAATAATCCCTCACAGTCGTTCACCACAAGACCACATAAGGTTCTTTTTTTAATACCCAGAATGCTGAAATAGCATTTTGAGCACAGACTGTAATGCATAACAAGTGTATTATTTCTTCTTGGGAATGCCATGCAAAAACTTGTTCTCCTCATATTGTCTGTTTTTTACTTTAATTCTTTAAAGCCACTCTGTATTTTAAAAGGCAATATTCTCTGACCCTACAACCACATATCACCCCAACTTCTCTCTCCCTACACTCCCTATCAGTCTCATTCTAGCATAATCATATCCTGAATTTCATTGCAACAAAGTATTGACACTTTAAATGAGATCATTAATATAGAACATTGTTCACCCTTGGTTTATTCTACTTGTATAACTGTCTCCTTAGTTCCTCCACCACATCTGCTGAGCATGTTCTACCTTCCCAAGGGGCATTCATTCATTCTACCCACCTGCCTCACCCAGTCTATGAGTGCTGGCATCAGTGACAAAGGGTGGTATTTAAATTTTAAAAAGCATAAATGTTGATTTCCAATTTTAATATACTACCAAACACCCAAACCCACCCACCACACCACCACTATTGCTACATATATGCGGCACTACAGGCCATTATCATACCTGATACACCTGTCAAAGGAGACACATTGGAATCTCACCTTAGGTGTTTCTTTTTGTGTTGCAGACCTGATTGTTACTGAGAAGCATAAAAAGTAAAAAGGATGATAATTCACCTTTTTCAATTCCATATTTTGAAAGGCTACAGAGAATTTTATGAAATCATTCATTCAAAAACACATTGAGTCCCAACTCGGTGGAGACAACAAGATAATGAGAACTACGACCTGATTTTATAGAGTTCCTGGTCAAGTGGGAAGAGATAATCGCATTAAGACCAAAAGTATAATGTGGTGAAACCTGTGAGAACAGGTTTGGGACACCATACGCTTTCACATTTTTCTGCTTTTCCCTCTGGTCCAAATGATATTCCACCTTAAATTTTGAATTAGTACTCATCCAGTGTTTTATCTTGTATTCGAGTGTTCTTACTCATGCACCACCCTTCCAGGAAGAAGCACTACCTTCTTGTTCTAATAGTAACCTTTATATGTGTTCTACGTTATTCATATCATCACACAGTATCATACTCATTTGTTTATATATTTCCAACCCTATGTGAGGCATTGAACTGGGATTGTTTTCTTATCTAATCTCCTATCACTAGTGGATAGCACAGTACCTAGAAAATTGCACTTTTAAATATATATTCTTTAAACTGAACAAATTATATCAAGAAAAACTAGACAATATTTATAGAAGAAATGACCTTTGACAGGAGAACAGCGTGTGCAGAATCAGAAAAACATGTGAAACAGAGAATTAGGGCAGCGGTGGAGGCTACACCTGGGTGCGTTACTGTTTCACAAGCCTGTGGTAGGTGGTGGGAAGCAGCTGAGGGTGTGTAGAAAGTAAGATTGCTGAAGAAGTTTGGGTAGATAAGACTTTCATAAAGAAAAATTTTAAAATGTTATTCAAGGCAGAGAAAGTAAAGATATTTTTATGCACAAATGCTATTACTACTTGGGGGGGCTTCAAAATACTTAAAACTCATCCAGGAACCTTGAAAAAATTGCTTGGCTGGCTTTTGCTTTATTAATAATTGAGAATTGTGAAAGGTTGTGATGTCACCTTTGGTCTTGGAGTCAATCTAGTTAACTAGTTTAATGCTCAGTTGAAGGAGAAATCCAGACACCAGGTGAGTCTGGATGGTCATGCACAACAGAATCGCATGGTTAATAATTTTTAGAGTGTTAAATTAACCATGTTTGGCTTTACCTATATTATATTGGTATGCTTCTGTACTTCTAGTCTTTTCGTTTCACTTAAATGGAGCCCTTGGTTCAGGTGCCATGTGTTATTCATGGATGTTTTTATAGTGTCTAGTAGAGTGGTCAGTGATAAGTGTTCACCATTCAATAAACATTTGTTTAAAAGATGAAGAAGTGCCTCTTTGAACTATCTGACAGGAGACAGATCACATTTTTTCAAGAGAAATTATTCTTCAAATCAATGAATAGATAAAGTTTAAACCTTTGCATAAAGTTATAGAAACTTTGCATCAAGTAACCATGCTAACCTCTAGGGCAGTCAGCCAACAACACATGCCATCACTCTGAACCTCCTCGTCCACTGCAAACATAGTTAGTTGAGGGCTAGAGTAGGCAACTTTCTGCATGGCTCTCATCATGGTTGGTCTGTGGGAACAATGGAATTTGCAGTAGTGACGGTGAATCACTTCTGGGACCAGATTGTAAAAGTTGTTATTCTTTTTCTCAAGATAGATAGATAGATAGATAGATAATGTCTATACCTATTCCTATATCTATATCTTTGACCATAAGCACTGGGAAAGCCAACTGGCTTATCTTAAGGAAAGGACCTCACATAAAGAGGAAATGAACTTCTAGCCAAAAGCCCTGATGAGCTGCTAACAGCCACACTGAGTGAGCCAGTGTGCATGTGGAGCCTTCATCCTCAGTCAAGCCTTCAGATGGCTGTAGCCTTGGCCAATATCTTGCCTCCGATCTCATGGTCCTCCTGAGCTAGAACCACCCACCTAATAAGGTGCTTCCAAAATTCTTAACTCACAGAGACTGTGAGCTAAATGCTTCCTGTTATAATCTGTTAGATTTTTGAGGTAATTTAATATACAAGAATAGATAGATAATATTCACATTGTCCTTTGCTCTTAGCTCAGAATTTTTTTCAACATTGTGTCTCAAGCAGCCAGCACCAATCCATTGATTTTGGCAGGGATGAAACCCATTTGCTAGCCTGTTTTGATCAGAAGTCCGAAGTGTGTTCCCATGTTTTATACTATCACTTGCTAAGGATCAGAGTGCCTTGCCCCTGGGACTTTTCCCCCAGATATCAGAACATTAGGAATCTAACATTATATGTAACATTACATATACATATGTGTATATGAGAGCTTAGCTGAAAAAGCCACACAGTCTGGGTTAACTGGGGTTTGAATCGATAAGGGCAAAGGAAGCCTTGTAGTTCAGCGCACACAATAAAAGACCATATAAAGGGCTGAAACACAAGTTTTACTGATGTCTTTTGCATCTTCTGGAGTGTCCTAGCTACTCAACTTTCTAAGAAATGACTGATCCATAAGAAGTTCCATTCTAGATCAGACTCTAAACTTTGTCTAGTCCAGCATTCTATCTTCAATAACTTGAATGGATTGCAGGGACACATGGCTGGGAATGAAAGCAGAATATTATACAAAACTCAGAAACTTAGGAACATTTTCTAATTAAGCCTCCCTTCTCTTCAACTCCTGCTGTGTGTCTATTTTCATAACCTTATATTGACTTTTCATAAGACCAATTATTTTTCTCTACACTGTATCTCAGGTTAAAATCTTTTAAACATATATTAAGGTAACATTGATTAATAACATAAATTTCAGGGGTACAATTTTATAATTCGATATCTGTATCCTCTACTCCATGTTCACCACTAAAAGTTTAGTTTCCTTCAGTTGCCATACCTTTGACCTCAATTCACTTCCCCCACCACTTTGCCTCTAGTAACCCAAATTCTATTGTCTCCATGCGTTCTTTTTCATTTTGTTTTGTTAGTTTGTATGTTACTTTATTTTATATTGGCCATTTCTGTTTAACTTACTTTACTTAGCATAATACCCTCAGGATCCACTTATGTTGCTACAAATGGAAATATTTCATCTCTTTTACAGCTTAGTAGTATTCCACTGTATATATGTATACCACATCTTCTTTATTCATTTATTTACCAATAGATACTTAAGTTATTTACATGTCTTGGCCACTATAAATAATGCTATAATAAACAGAGAGGAGCATGCATCTTTGAATTAGTGTTTTCATATTCTTCAGATGAATACACAAAAAGATAGGAATACTCTGAGGCAAGAGTAATTAAGTAGAAATATTAAATAGAGTATTTTCCACACAAGGGTTTCTGAGTATAAAAAAGTATGGAATGTTATTTTCTGAGGTTTCTAAGTTTTCTTCCAAAAGCATCTTTCACTATAGGGCTCATTAGAGTAAAGGTTTTCAAACAAATTCACTGGGGGTCATGAGACTGAGGGAAAAATGCAAGCCAGGTTTCTGATCATGATTTCTAAATTTTTGTGGAGTAAAGAAATTAGTCTCCATACATAACAGAAACATGCAGTAAGTTCATAAATTCATTGAAAACGATTTCAAAACAATGAGTTTATTCATTCAACAAACCCTTGGATGCCAAATTCATGCTGCGGATACACACCTGGTTTGCATTAAATAAATATTTAGTGATTGTAGTTGAGAAACGGGAAAAGTGGGAAAGGGATTTAGAGTTTTTCTTATAAGACATAAAATAATAGTCAGGGGATTATGACACAGAGAAATGGTCTGGCTTATGGTAGATTGAGTGGCTCTGAAGTATAACACTTTATAGGGAACTCTGATAAGACCCTGAGAAAAAAAGACTGATACAGTTAAATAAAGGAAGAAATGATCTTTGTTCCCCCAATTTAGGCTGGAATTGGTGGGAAGAGCTTTTAAATTATGAATTTTGCAGCAACAAAACTTACTGAGGCCGTTTCCGAAAGCCCCAGAGAAATGATTATGGTTTTCATCTTCAGGTTGACATTGGCTTTGACTACCAGCCTTAGAGAGTTTGAAGTTTCCTTTCTGTACTCTCATTCCTCCCTCCAGCCATCTAGTGTTGGAAACCTTTTCATTTCAGAGACCAACTGAGTATGTTTGCCAAGGAGAAAGTTTTCACTCGACTCACTTCTGTATTTTATTTCTGATGCAGAAAGTTAGAGTCAGACCTCTGGCCAATAAGATGGCATTGACAAATCCCTGTGCTGGCCAGCACATAAAATATTTATACTGAGAGAAAGCTAGAATAAGTAGTCATCAGAGTATTTTGCAGCACAGAAGCCAAACACCTCCCTAAAAGAAGAGAGCATGTTCACAAATCTCCTCCTTATAGATTGAAAAGTAAACCATGATTTTCGTAGTGGAGGGTTGCTTGATGTTCCTTTGACTTGGTGCATATTATGGGCCTTCTTAAATCACAGTTTCTTTGACTGAAGTGAGAGAAACATTTCATTTTTTCAGCTTTTCTTACTTCATTTTTGCTGTTATCAACGACATCAATTTCTGGATGGGAGGGGTATGTTTAAAATAGTAGGCAAGAGTTGAAGTCATGTAGCCCCTGACCCAGATGGTGGCCTTGGGCGGGAGCTTTGAGCAGAGCCTCTTGTTCTACCACCTTGACATTATGTGGAATTGTAGAAAGAGGAGATGAGCTTTGATGTTGGAGACACTCAAAGGAAAGCAAAGGACAAGGGGAAAAGAGCTGACCCTACACAAGGCTTGGCTGGTCCTCCCGGCCTGGCCTCATAGCCATGGTCTCTCCATCAGCAGCAAGGGGCAGAAAGGGCTTTCCTTTTAGTTGAAAGCAGAGGGTGAGCTGAGCAGGGAGTTCAGAGGGTCATTAGAAAGCATCAAAGGAGGCAGCCTCGTGATGGTAATAAGACGGCTGTGAGGAAATAAAGTGGGCATTGATCTGCACTATCGAGTGTGACATTTTAACCGAAGCTAAAAGCCAAGAGCAAATCTAGCCCTCTTATTCATCTGCCTGCCTGTTTTAGTAAATTGTCTTCCCCCTCCCCCAAACCACTGGCCTCAGAGGTCACTTCATATTAGCTGGCCTGTTAATACTGAGGCAATCAATACTTAATCAACAAGTAATGGGATTTTGCAGTCATCCTGTATGATCTTTCAATACAGCCCCGAATCCATCTCAGCCCACTCCAAGCCTGACGAAAGGTGTGCAGTTGCAGCAGACCCTGGGTTTGATGGTCTGATGCTCTTCAGCTGATCTGCATCTTATTAAGACACCACGTAGCCACTGTCCTTCACCCCTTTGTTTCCTGATCCCCACAGAGCACAGCATGGCACAGAATCCAGGCATCTGAGACTTTACAAGCATCAGTAAGAAAATTCAGATTTCTTTATTGCATAGGACTCAGGACTCTTTGCTAGTATAATACAATTTAAAAATGAATAAATAAAGGGATGGAGAGAGAAGAGAGGCAGCAAACAAGGAAATTTTAAAAGGGAAAATAGCTGTGTTAATATATGGTGTTAGGCCAGAGAGCTGGAATCCCCACATATCCCAAATACTGAACATGGGGCTGCCCAAGCTCTCCTCTGAATGGGCTCATTGAGTGATGAGAGGAAGGGACCCAGGGCTTGGCATTGGCCCTGGACATCCAAAATGTGGGGTGGGTGTCCAAAGGAGCCACCTGGGTACTGCTATCTGGGGGAAAAATTGTTTTTTTGACACAGGATTTAGGCTTTGATACTCTCTCAGTATCTTGATGAATATGCTTTTCTTTGTCCAGCCAATAGCCTTTATAGATGCTTAGAGGGGGTCTCCAAGTAAAAGAAAGGGGGGCCCCCAAAGGAAGGCCTTGCTACCCTGCAAACAGGAACACCAAAGCAGGTTTCCTCTGGTGAGTTGGAAAGTGGATCTTGACACTATCTGACTCAATGGCACCAACTCATTCTAATAAAGGTAGGTGAGTAGATGAATAAAACTGAAATGCTGATTTATTAACGTAACTTTCAAGCAAATAACCTATCAATCAAATGGGGCAGACACAAGAATCTTGCCAGCATACCCTTTGTTATCAGAAAAGAAGTAGAATTCTTAGAAGACTGGCAAACACAGGGTTAGATCAAGAGTAATTAGGGCATGATATGAACTTTTGATGTCGACAGGATCTGGCACTGTGATACCTGCAACTCCACAATCAACTATGCTGCCACGCTGCACTTGCAATTTAGTCTATGTATCTGTGAACACCTTACCCACTACATGCATTATTTCATGAAAACCTAATAAAATAGGCATGATCAGTATCCCCATTGTACAGATGAATAGACTGAGACTCTGATTTAGAGTTAGAAAGTGATAGAGTTGCCTGTGCAACATCACACAGCTAACATATAGGAGAACAAAGATCTAAACATCTGAGCCCACAGAGACTGACCCCAGGGTAGTGATATAAATCACTAAGCCATATTGCCCTGGTTTGGCCATTTACTAGTTGTATGGCTCTGAACATGGCCCTTAAAATCTTCAAGTCTCAGTTTCTCCAACCAGTAAAGTGGGAATGATAATCATACCTATCTCATTGGATTGGAGATTAAATGAGCTATGCAATTAAAACCTTTAACATAGAGTCTGGCTTAAACACTCACTACATGTTGGTAATATGATGATGTCATTGTAGCATTATATTCACATTGGCTTGAATGTTGTCTTCCCTCTTCCTCTCTGCTTGCACAGGCTCTGCCACATTTCCCTCTGGAACACTTCTTCAGGGCGAAGGCTGACCTACCGCTTCCTTAAATGGCACAGCCTCCCTTTAGCTATGTCTGTGGTCTGAGTCATATCATAATACATTCTGGGAGGCAGAAGAGCTGTTCTATTCTTTTTGGTTAATAGCTTATTTCCTATAGGTAAAATTGGTTTCTAGGTGCTCTGGTCGAAGCTGTGAGTATCAGGGTGCTCGCTAGGACATGTTATGGTTTTCCCCTTGTATTTCTGGTGACTGCTAGGAGGGGCACCACAACGAAACTCTATTTTCAATAAGTCACAAGGTTTGCATTAAACATAGTTTTGAAGATCCCAGCAGCTAGTGTAAAAGAGAAACTGAAATAAACTGTTTCTTTTACCTGACTTTATTTTCAAGAAAGATAAACATGTTTCTTAACACTCAACTTTTCTTGGAACTGTTCATTTCCTTTTTTAAACTATCTTTTCTAGTTTATAAAAATAATATAAAAATAATATGTTTGCCTTTTAAAATTCAAACTTCACAAAAATTTCTAAAACAAAAAGGCACAAAGTTTTGGGTAACACAAAACTCACTTGCTATTCCTGACTTCAGTCGCTGTGCTTTCCTTCCATCATCTACTTGGTTAGATGGAGCATTCTCAAATGTGCTCATCAGCCCACTCAGGCACCAAGTAACCTTGAGGAGCTACATAATCACCGCTGCTTAAGGTGCCCAGTCCCACCTCCTTACATTATTCAGTCCAGTGCCCCACACCTCCCTTCTCTGGCATCGTTCCCATAGTGGAAGTTGTCCTCTCTCTCCCACTTGTTGTTACCACAAGGAATGTCCCCCCTTAGCCTAACTAAACCACGCCTTAGGTGAAGGTCCTCCGTATAGTTGTTGTTTTTTCTGGAACTTCAGTCCTTTTGATCTTACTCTTCAGCAAACCTCTTCAGCGCTTGCAGTCTGTATGAGCTGATTGGCCCAATTATGTTCTCTCATACGTTCTGCTCTGCTTCCTGCGCGTGCATGTTATCTGCCCTGTTAGATCACAGTTTCTCTTACAGAAGAGCTCAATCCTGCACTTGCTCTCTCAAGCCTGTACAAAAGCATTAAGTGCATGGGGGGGCTTTAACATATACTTGTTGATTAAAAAGATTGTGCCAAGACCATTTATAATAATATTAACAATATTAAGACATTATTATCATCATTAAGAGCTATAATACATATGTTATAACTATATAACATTATATGTAAAAATAGAATCATAATAATTGGTAAATTATTGTTTACCAATCAATCTACCAGCTGAAGAGGTGATAAACGTTTTCTTTATTTTTTTAAGATTTCATTTATTTTTAGAGAGAGGGGAAGGGAAGGAGAAAGAGAGGGACAGAAACATTAATGTTTGGTTGCTTCTCATGTGCCACCTCCCAACTGGGGACCTGGCCCCTGCAACCCAGGCATGTGCCTTAAACTGGGAATCAAATCAGCTACCCTCTGATTCTCAGACCTGTGCTCAATCCACTGAACTACACCAGCCAGGACAATATTTTCTCATTCAGTCCTCAAAAAGGTGATCTAGACCAGAGATTTTTGCCTTTACTTTAGAGCTGAGACATCTGAGTTTCCAAAAATGTAAGCAATTCAGCCGAGATTGCAGAGCTGAGACATAGTTTGAAAGCATGTTTATCTGATTCTTATTTACTGCATAATGCTACGTGCGCCATTTCTTCAAATGTTTTTTTTTTAATTTTCAGTTGTTTGTTTTCTTTGTAAGTTGAAGCTTGATTGCCAGCTTGTGAAAGTGACCAAAAGAACTTTCTTTACTTGAAAGGAGTTCTACCTTCATTCTCCTCACATGCAGTGTTCTCACCAGTCGACTCGGGCTTTCTTCCCCGGGCCCACAGCACATTTCTTCACCTGAATGACTCCTTTTAAAACTCAAGAGAATGCTGTTTCTTCCTATCTCCTAGTCTTTCTCTCATTTTATAAAACTGAATATTCAGGTCAAATCCTTAGGAAACACTTCAGAAGGAACACTTCTTGTGCCATCAATCACAGCTGCCTCTTCTTTTGGAGAGCAAAAGTGAATACAGAACAATAGTGACTTTGAAACAGTTCCTGAAATTCCTAGAGAAACCTCTCAAAAAAGGGGCAACTTATTTTGGTGTTGCTATACTTATTGGGAACTTTCAAATGTGTGTATCATTTTGAGAAAGAGATTCTGGTAAAGTGCAGTTTTCTGAGCTCTACTGAAATAATATCACTCTAAAAAATTAATAAACTTCTTTTTGGAGCACTTTTGCATTCATAACACCATTGAGAGAAAGCTACAGAGAGTTCTCATATACACCCCGCCCCGGTCCTCACACATGCCTGGCGGTCACCAGTGTCTCCCACCACAGTGGTTCATTTGTTACAATTGATGAACCTACACTCACACATTGTTATTGCCTAAACCCAGTAATTGACATTCAGGTTCACTCTTGGTGTACTTGTCATGAGTTTTGACAAAGGTATAATAACATGTACCCATTACTGTAGTATTATACACAATAGTCTCACTTCCCTAAACCTCTTCTGTGCTCCAACTATTCATCCCTTCCTCTCCCCTGACCTTGGCAACTGCTGATCTTTTTGTGTCCCCAGAGTTTTACCTTTTCCATTATGTCGTATAGTTGGAATCATATAGTATGTAGCCTTTTCAGATTAGCTTCTTTCACAGTAATGTGCATTTAAATTTCCTTCATGTCTTTTCATGGTTTTATATCTCACTTGGTTTAGAGCTGAATAATATTTCATTACATGGATGTACCACAATTTACTCATCCACTCATCTTCTGAGGATATATCAGTTGCTTCCAGCTTTTGGCAATTATGCATAAAGCTGCTATAAACATCCATGTGCAGGTTTTTATGGGGTCATATGTTGCTAACTCCTTAGGATAAATACCAATGTAAAAGTGTTTTTAGTTACTGTAAGAAACCACCAATGCAGCTGTACCTTTTTGCATTCCCACCATCAAGGAATCAGAGTTCCTATAACTCCACATCCTTGTCAGCATTTGTTGTTGTCAGTGTTTTTTATTTTAGCCATTCTAATAGGCTTGTAGTGGTATCTCCGTGTTGTTTTAATTTGCGATCCCTAATGACATACGATGTTGAAAATGTTTTCACGTCCTTACTTGTCATCTGTATATCTTCCAGGCTGCATGGACCTGGTGGACAAGGAGGGAGACAGGTATCTGTTCATTGTTTCTCATTCAGTCTTGAACATTGGCCTTCCGGGTTGAGCTTCACTCTGCACTGACTGCAAAGATGAAGAGAGAGAGTGCACAGGCCAAGGTGTACTACCTGTGAGGGTTACCCATTGAGGTGAAGTGATGAAAGGCTTAAAAAAAGTTAATTTCCATTGTTTCATTTTTGCAAAAGCAAAACAACTTTAAAATTCTGTCATTTCTATTCATTAAGCTACTAGACCTCTCCTTTCCCTGTGGATTGACTCTCTTTTGTGCCCCCTCCTCATGGGGCATCAGTGCTGAAAGAAATCAACATCATGTTCCAAGTGTTCTGGTATATCAGTAGCTGTTCAGATTGACGCAAGTAAATCCATCACTCTTCAAGAAGCTAGATGTCAGGAGGTATTAAAGGCATGACTGTATGGAAAGACTGCTCAAAAGGCAGCCATAGCAATAAACTCCATACCACAGAGCTTAGCTTGGGGGCCCACTGATTATCACAGTCCCCTCTCCTCAGCATCAACATCAACAAAATGTTTTTTCTCCTCTGCCCCATTCCATAGCACTTTGAGGCCTTTTTTCACTCCCTGATCATTGTCCAGCTTATCTTCCTTCTTTTGCTTTTGAATAAATTGGCTCTTCTTATAGACTGAAACCTACCTCTCACTTTTTGATGTTGACCCCAGAGAAACTGAAAGATTTGACACATGTACGGGTGGGGGGTGCTGCTGATCTTTAGAATCATCTGTGTTCCAGATCCTCCCAATGCTTTCAAGATGGGACTCCAGATGCCAGTGATGACTATGGTTATGCCATAGAAAAGTGAGGCTTATTTCTCACTCTGCCCAGTAAAAATACCCAATTGCCATCAAAGTGAATTGGCCCTGCCTTTTCTCCTCTCTGAGGAGAGCTCATGAGTACTAGTGAGTAGATCCTCACGGTCACCAGTTTAAGAAGATAACTAAAATGAAATAATGGAAACTCCTAAGATAAATTAGGGGGAGGAATTCAAAAAATGAGATCTGTAAATAAATTTAACTTGATTTCTTTATACTCTAGTCTAAAAGCCAGCACTGACCTTCCCAGCTTTTCAATGACTTGCAGGACTAATGATTCTGTAGTTTCTGTGAGACATCAAATTTAATGCCAAGAAAAATTCAAAGGGCTTAAAGTGCCTAACACCTAAAGGGAGCAAAACCAGCATCTGTGTGCTGTGTGTTTCCCATTCCACCTCCCTCATCTCCCACCCCTGCCCCCATCCACTCTCTAGTCCATCTCACCCTGCTCTGGGAAGAGAGATATGATATGTGAACTATTTCAATCTATTCTTTCCCGTCTTGTTTATAGTTGTGTTTGGCAAATGGGAAGCACCAGCAGGGGATCTAAAGGTGGAGTGGGTACTTGTTCCTTCAGCTCTCTTCCTGCTGGGTCACTCTGGGATGACTGTGTTTCTCTGCTGAATACCACCCCTCCTGTTAGGCTCCTCCAAAGCTATGGCCAGCCTCTCTGGGTCCCATCACTACTTCCTCCCTTTGCCCATTCAGGTTTTGGAGTGGTGATGGATCTTAACCATTGCCAGCCCCCAAAGTACTATATAAATTTGTTTTCCCATATCCCTGCCCTTTTAATTGCTCACTTATTAAGCTCTCCCTAATTGTCCTATTTGAGTGTGCTAATTGATAGCATGGAAAAATAATAAAAACTGAGAAGGAGAAAATGCCTAAAGAGTTGAACATCTAAATAAAAATTTAAAATTTGGAGGGCTTCCTGAAAGAAAAAAAGTGCCCTATTTTAGATTTACCTTCTAACTCGAGAGAACTCTTTTTAAGTGAGCTATGAGTAGACTATATGTTTATATTTTGGAAGGGGATGGTGGTAAACTTAGAAATTAGGATGAGCATCACATGTGAAAATAAATGATGCTGTGAATGGCATACTTCTCAAGTGATTATGATAAAGCCCCAACTCTTAATTTGGATAAATTGCTAACAACCCAACTTAGCACACCCATTTGCAGTAATCATTATTTTGCTGACTTGGCTCTATGTCTGGCTTGCATTTCAATAGTGAATGCAAAGCCTATACGCGTTTAAGGGCTTTCTTGCTAAACCGTTTTCTACTTACAAGGAACCCAACCCAGAATCAGAACATCCCAATGCCTATGATATATTTCTGGTTGAACATTAAAAACTTTTGAAGTATGGCTTAACTCTTAAATACTATCAAGGGTCTTTTGAATCAGTCGCTGAAGCTGGTTGTAAAGTTCAAAAGAATTCATTTAAAAACTACAACCATTAGCCAACTGCATTATTGACATGATGAATCATATTCAGATGGAGTGCTTAACCCCAGCATGTACTCACTCCTTCCTTTGTCACCGTGTGCACAGGCAAGGATGGGAACGGATGTGTGCATCAAATGAGTCTAGTCCGATCATTCCCTGAGTGTCTTTTTGAAGATCAGGCAAGTTAGTGAGCTGCATTACAGTGATTTCTTTTTCCCCATTGGCCACTCTTGTTAGTTAGGTGACTCCATCAGTTATTTAGAAAAAAAAGAAAAAGAAAAGAGCTTTGGTCTGGAATTTTTAGTCCTAAGCCTATTACTAACGAACCACCAGGAGAGT
Organism: Phyllostomus discolor; assembly: GCF_004126475.2. Lineage (NCBI taxonomy): Eukaryota > Metazoa > Chordata > Mammalia > Chiroptera > Phyllostomidae > Phyllostomus > Phyllostomus discolor. The sequence continues at coordinate 38,644,404 of NC_040908.2, forward strand.
TTTTAAACAAGTCACTTAACCTCTGAGCTTCTGTTTCCTTACCTATGAAGTGAAGCATTTGCTAATGTTGTTTTCCTCACTAGCGTGGCCTGGTCAAGCCCCTCCAAATATTTGTTGGCTCATATCTCAGTAATGATGTTACTCCAGTATCTTTTGAATAATTTCTGGAGTTTACTATGGCATATACTGGCATGCCTGCGCATCGTCAGGTAGGTAGTTGTAAAAAAAAAGAGTTATTTTTCTGGGCATAGATACTCAGTTACCAAAACACATTGATAATCACCTCTGCTCGCCAGACAACAAACTCATCTGTTGACTCATTATCAACTTGACCTTAAAAGTCCATATCTATGTTCCAGGCCATCTTCGGCTTCATTTTCAATGGAGTTATCGGTTTTTCTTTGATGTTGTTGTTTATAAAGTGAACTTGAAGGGACTCTGAAATTGGTCTGTGCAGTGTTGTTTTAGTAGGGGCCTTGAATGTCAATGGAAGAAGTCCAATTATACATTCTGCATGTGTTCCACAAAAGATGACCGTCTGTAGCTAATGCCTCAGAGCCTGTATTCCAAAGACCCCTTTCACTGAGTGCAGCTTGGATGGAAAGAGGGGCCAGGAAAAGGAAATAAATATCTGGTAAGGCCAAGAGTGTTCTGAATTGTATCCAGTTTCAGGTTTGTCCTGACTAAATGTTTCATGCTTTCCTCAGCCAAACATCACCCAACCATCAGCTGTTCTCTTCAGCAAGAATAAATTCACCTATATACCAGGACACATCAGCATGGGGTTCTAACAGCATGTTTAAGAACCTTCATGGAAGTATGTTTTCATCTGCTTGTATGATCCAGGTCCCCTTTTCTCCTCCCTCTCTCTCCTCTTTCCTTTCTCTTTCTTCCTTTTTACTGTCTCAACTCATTCCTGTCTTATATTGGAGAACAGATTTTACCCACAAGAATCAAGCTGAAAATAGCCTCTCCCCTTCCAGCTCCAGGATCTACATTAGCTATAGGTTGAAGGTGGCTGCAAGCTGGTTCCCAGATCAGGGATCTTCTAGCTTTGGCCATAAACTTGGCTGGATAAAAGTCACTGTACTGTGAGTCTGAAACGATGGTATATTTTTTCTATGAAGAATTCTTAGCCATGATGTTACATTAAAAAAAACCCCAAAACTTCACTGTTGCTCTATCTTTTTGGTAGATCACTCATTATTAATATGCAGCTTTTTTTTAAACTATTAGAGCTTTTTAGCCCTTAAATTATATTTTAACTTGTATTAATATTCTCTCCCCATCTTTTTTGCATAATATTTACAGTGTGTATCTTTCTTATCTCCCCTTTATCCTTGGCATTTTAATGGCTTTGGTTTAAGAGATCTCATTCAAGTAACGCATAACTTCATTCATTTTACCTACTCTGATTAATCTGTGTTTCAGTATAGGAGTTTATGTACTTACTGTGCATTTCAGCCTACCATTGGCATTTACTATGATTACTGATGTTTTGAGATATTAATACCATCATATATTGTGTTTGCTCTTTATCATCCCTTTAATTTCTTCTTGATTTTAACCTTGTCTTAGATTGAAAAATATTTTTATATTTCCTCCAATGTTCACCATTGGAATTTTCCTATAATGATTTGGATTATATGTATTGAATTTCAATTTATTTAATGAATTTTTTAAACATACATTACTATTTTTTTTACAAATCTATCTGAAGCAACTCATTTTAAAAAGTTTTGTCCTAAATATCAAAATAATTTTAGCTACCTAAAAATACCCCACTCTTCTTAATTTTATTATCTATAGTCATAATTTTACTTTTATTAACCTGCAAACCAAGGTTTAAAAAAGCAATCAATGTAGACTTAGATTATCTGATAGCAAATCAATATCTGTGATCTTCACAGTTTACTTTTTCTCTCTAAAACTTTTTTATAGTTTGTTTTATTTTATATTGTGTTTAATCATTCTGTTAATAAGGGCTTGTATGGGAAGAAGCAATCTTAATTTTTGTATAACTAAAATTGTATTTGTTTTGTCCTTATTTTTAAAAGATAGTGTAGCTAGTCATAAATTTCTAGGGTTGACAGTTCATTTCTGTTAATTCATTGAAAATAAGAATCCACTATCTTCTGGCCAATACTATTGCTGTTAAAAGCTTATTGTCAAAAAACCCTGTCATTTCCTATGGGTAAAATGTCTTATCTTTATGGAAATGATAAGATTTGCCTTCTCTTTATTTATTTATGCATTTAAAATAGAGGATATATATTGAGGCAAGAAATTATGACAATCTTGAATGAAGATGCCTTTTTAAAGAAAATAATGCTTAAAAATGTTAATTATCAAAAATGCAGATGACCAAAGTAAAATAAAAATATTCAATACAGCCATATGAAAAGTCTCCTGCTATGTTTATTTTTGTTAAACTGTGTGTTAATGACATCTTTCCAATTGAAGAGATAGCTGTCTACATCACACTTTTTAAAGATTTCATAGGACAAACACCAGTCTTTAGCTAGGGGCACTGACTGAAACTTCAGAAAAATCACACAAACATCAAGTTTCACTTTTCTAATATTTGGTAAACTTCTTAAGGGCATGAGAAAAGGATGATGCTATATTCATCTCATATTTTGAGGAGATGGATGGATATAATAATGAGTTAATAATGAATAACTGAATGCATAAATAAATGAATAAACAAATGAGTGGCTGGTTATATGAGCAAGAAAACCACTGCAATTTGCTTAGTATCACTCACCTACCCATCTCCCCAATCATGTGGTTGGAAGTAATGATGTTCCTAACAGCCTTAAGCCTTTTAATTATAAATATGTCTTAGTACAGTACCAAAATATAAAACCACAGCATTTAAAGCATCTTATTGTATAAAGTATGGTCTCTACTGCTGTGCCTCAGATTGCTCTAAGGTCTTGGATTTAAAGGATCAATCATTTTTCGACACTGATTAATTTTATATTTTTTCTAGGTAGGAGAGTGAGTCCTTTCACATTTTTGCACACATGTGCACACATCAAGCAAATTAGTCAGACTGACCCTGGCACAAGTATTTCTACATGGAGTTCATCTGTGATTTAGGCACAGGAGATCTATTCCTTTCTGGTGGCTAGTTATGGCCAAATGGGTCAGTGCCAGGGACCAGCACTTCTTGCTCTGAAGATGAATGTGAAGTGATACCATCATCTTCCCTGGGTTCATTAGGTCCACAATAGAAAAGACCCTCTTTCTTGACCAGAAAATGCATGTTTATATCTAGCCATGCTCTTTTTAACTAGAAGGACAAGAAAACAGATCATATATCATTTGAGACTCATCTCTCATACCAGAAAATAATTGAATGCTTATCATCAGCTGAGGTTGGTTTGTAAAAGCTAACACATTATATTTTGAAAATCATTATTCACAATAAAGTAATCAAATTTAATTTCTATCAATTACAAATGTCTGAAAAGTAATCATAAATCTTAGAATTGCAAAGATTCTAAAGAGAACATTTCATTCAGTGTCTCATACTCATGCAGGTGAAGTGCTATTATTCTTTATTTCAACTATCATTACTTAATAACACTATGTTTCAGGGAGTGTAGTAGGTCCTGATGAATGAAATACAAATTCTACCTGCTAGTAATTTTAGGTTCAGTGTTTTCCAGGTGAAATCTGATATGCTTTTTTGTGATATATAGGGTCTTGCCTATAGGAATATAGCCAATCAATGGTGAAGAAAAGGTTAGAAACTTCCTGCAGGAAAATGGTCTGCAATCCACTTTACACAAAACAAATACTTCCCATATTAACTGCCCAGAATGTAAAAATGTTTCTAAATGGAGTTCTAGGATATTAAAATAAAAGCAACTTAAACATCCGGTTCCAGTATCATTTATTATAATAGTAATAGTTGTTAACATTGAAGTAGCCCTTATTATGTTCCAGATATATTCTTACTTCTTTATATTTACTAAATAATTTACTTCTTATAGCAACCCCATGGGCTAGGCTTATTAAATCCATTTTGCAAAGGGAAAAAGCCCTAAGACACTAAGTTCCTAAGTAATTTGCCCCCAATAACAGAGCTTATTACTGGCAAAAACAGATCTAATCTTCTGCTTCTTAACCACTGTACTCTCTGGCCTCTCAGAATTATGACCACTGATGCTACAAGGTCAAGAAGTATTGAAATCATGAATAAATAACAAACCTCAGTTTTCTGCTGCATGTTTCCAATTTTAAAAAATTCTTTAAATAATCTGTATTTTAAAATCTGATTAATTAGACTTCACTTCATCAGCATATCAAATAAAATACTATATTTGAGTACAGCAGGTCCCATTTCTCTTTGAAAATCAGTACTTAACATTTAAAATTATCAAACTCCCACTTATACATTGAGGTATTCATACATTTCTTGTGCTTATAGAGTTTTGAGTACATTACAGTGCTTTACAGCACTCCAGGTCCTAAAGTTAGATTATCATTGGACAAAAAGCATTTGAAAAAACAGATGTGGTATTTTGCTTTATACTTTTTATACTTTTGTTTTAGTGCTTGTTCTCTATAAGTGCTCTAGAATTTTTCTCTGAAATAAAATTATTATTTTCCACTTCAATTTTAGAATGCTTTCACCAAGAAACAGACATTTCATCAGGAAATATCTTATTTCATTTTTTATATCTCATATTTATCTCTGTCATGAAGATGAGCTTCACACTTCCCCTGACAACCCTCAGCAACTCTCACAACAAAGAGAAGGAAGGTAGGGAGGTGGATGAGAGAGAGGAGGAGAGAGAAAGAGAGAGAAAGCTAGCTCTTTGGGACCTATGCAAGTATCACATTAAGTACTAGATTGTGCTTTTAGTGCTAAAAATGGAAATTTATAATAACATACTCTCTGTAGTTGCAGGTTAAAACCAAAAACATATTGTCAATTTCTCAAATAAGAAGGTAGATTCTTTCGAGTGACAGCGAAGTATATACATGAATTTCTATCCTAACTACCACACTGCTCCCTACATAGCAGACAGTCAATGCTTTCTGGCTGATAATTGGATGTTCCACTGTAACAATATACCATCAAGTGAAAGAGTTAATATTTTGCTCTTAGAATGTCTGTATCATTTAAATGTTAGTAAGATCAATAATTTTGGCTTTTAATCTCTGATTATGCTTAAGGTTTGTCACCATAGAAAGGATCTGGCTCTGAAACTACAATTATCAGCTAGTATATTTTATCTCAACTTAGTCATTGTGTATATAGAAACTGTATTTCCTAGTTTATCCCATTGCAATATGCAAGATAAACCTTATTGTTTTTATTTTTAAACTAATTAGTTTTTTTCTTTTACCAAATTTAGGAAACATAGGCACCACAAAACAAACCTTTGTGTCTCATCATAAAGCATTCAGTTGTACTTTTCTTGGGAAAATCAAGTGTGGTGCAAATGTAAAAGTCTCCTATGGGAGAAACACAATAGTTGGGAAGGCTATGTGAGTCAAGGTCACTAGTTATCTCCCAATACTTATGTTCACTTTTCTTTCTGTCAAGACTTCAGATTTGCTTCCCTTTTTGATGTGGTTAGGTAAGCTTTTACTGGGAAAATCTCTCAGAGGCAATGATTATAAACTATGGACAAAATACACAGACAATGACTCAAAGGCACTGGATACTGAACAAAGCAGGTGGATTCTGGAGGAAGTATGAAAAAGAGAATGGCAGGTGGATTGACTAATGTTTTATGACCTTTAGACTGAGGGCAAGCCACAGTTGGCACTGAGTAAGGCACCTGAGACTCTGATGGAAAACCTACAAGGCTTCTGATATAAAGGAACAGAGGAAAGACTTTGAGATAAATGCAGAAACTGGAAAATAAGTGTGCATCCCAGAAAAAAGAGAGACAAAGAGAAGTAACTCCATTTTTTGTGCCCAAACTCTGCCCAAGTATTTGGCTTTACTCTAAACCATCCATGGGTGGAACAGAGTCCACCTAAATATTAGAGACAGAATTTTGGGGTTGAATTTGACCAACTTAATTGCTTTCTAAAACAAAAACAATTACCTTTCTAGAGGTATATAACAATCAATGTCTTCATAAAAATATTTACGGTGTTCAGAATATAGTTCAAAATCATTTGGCATACAAAGAACCAGGGAAATATTACCCAATATGATGTTAAAAGACAGACTATGGAAACCAACCCTTTGATACTAGAACAGACAATTATAACTACGCACAACGACGTAGAGGACAATGTGCTTGCAATTAATATAAAGTTAGTAGAGCTCAGCAGAGATATAAAAACTTTAAAAGAAACCCAATAGAAATTCTAGAATGAAAATTTCTAATGTATGAATGCAAATGTAACTGGGTAGGCTTAATAGAACAATGAAGACAACTAAGAGGAACTGAACTTGCAGACAAGCCAGTAGAAATTATTTAATCTGAAGTACAGAGAAAATAAAAGATTTAAAAGTTAAGTAGCCTCAGAGTCAGGAAGTATAAATTACAAAAGGTCAAATGTATATGCAACTGGAGTCCCAGGATGGAATGAATGAGCTAAAAAAGCTTGAAGAAATAACAGGTGAGAAGTTCCAAAGTTTGGAAAAAGATGTAAGTTTTTAGAACTAAGGAGCTTAGAAAATCCCAAGCAGGATAAATCTGGAGAAAACTTCCAGGGGTGCATCCTAATCAAAACTACTGGAAACCAAAGATGAAGAGGAGACTCCAGATTTCTAGTTGCCTGAGATAAAAACTGCATTTCCCAGTTGCCTTTCCAATGAGATGTGGCCATGTGACTAAATGTTGACCAAGTGAATGTTAGAAAAAGCGAGGAACACAATTTCTAAGAAGTGTCCTTAAAGAAAAGAGATGTGCATCTTCCCCTCTTCTGCCTTCCTGCTGATGGGGGTGTGATGTGGTAGTAACTCATCTTGGACTGGGAGTGGAAGTCACACCCTGGGGATGGCAAAGTGACAGCTGAGAAGGAACCTGGGGCTTCTAATGCACAGAGTGCCATTCTGGCTCCAGATGACCTCATGGAGCAGCAACACCCTATCAGCCTTCAGTGCTGCATGGGGTAGAAATAAACATGTCTTTGTACCTTGGAGGAAAATGAAAGTTTTATCTGTTGTTTTTGATTTTCCGACCATGAAACTAAAATCCTGTCTCCATTAATACAGATAGAAGCACCCTGCCTCCATGTCAGGGCACACTCCACACAGGGCAGAAAGCAAAGCGAGAGTAAGTCAGAAGTCTGGCAAAGAGGTAATTAGATCCTTATTAAATTTCTGCTTTAATAAGGTAAAAGGTTATTAGTGGAATCAAAGTGCTATTCTCTTTGGTATTTTTCCCAAGCTTAATGTAACTAATGCTTTGTTAAATGGCTCAGAGGAGTTTTCAATCAATCAACTTCAAAAAACAGAGGAAGAAAGTCATAAACATAATTGAAGGAGCCTACTGATACTTTCCATTTCCCTTCCATCCTGGTTTTGTTATAAATTAAAGCCAGCGCTCATTCACTGTCTTTTACCTGTTCCCATCTCACTTCTCCCTTAGGTCTCAGCTTGCCAGGAGGTGTTCTTCTGCCTGTATCTCTTTTGACTAGACAAGAAAGGCTCCATTGTATCAGCGTGTAGGAGGCATGGCCAGGTGACTTCAGCGTGTGTTGGTGTAGAACAGAAGTCCCCCATGGGACTGGATTATCACACATTATTCTTCACGTCTGACTGGACAGGCCCCATCTTTAAGGGATTTTCAGCTCTGTCCCCAGTTCTCCTTGGGGTTGATGTTATATTGAATGAAAGAGCAGTACCTCTTGCATAAGTTTTCAGTATGGATTGTGTTTAAGATTATGAAAGAGCCAGTATTTTTTCCTGAGCATAAACAAGGGTATATCTCTCTATGTATCTATATACCTATAGAACTTGTCTAAACACTTTCTCCAAAATATAAATATCTATATATCTATATCTTTATCTCTGTCTTTAAATCTATTTCTATATTAGATAAAGTGTTTAGGAAAGAAACTTTAAAGGCAGGCCTTTAAATTAGGTTGTTTTAGGTGGCTGGCAATCTATCAGTGAATGTTACTCCTGTTTTATGATTCTTGTTAGTTACCTCTATTGAAAACGGCCAACTGGCTCTCACATGGCCCTCACATGGCTACTTTATCCACAGTTTTTATGCTCTCAGGATCAATACTTTAGAGCTAAACATCAGGCTGATTTGGTGTCAAGGTTCTCCTGCTAGACAACACTGCCCAGCCAATGCCTCCTGTGAACAAGTGTACACAGAAGCAGAGATTGTCTCCCTGAGTCTGTTTAGCACTTGATTCCAATTTAAATTAAACACAAACAAGGGGATAGCAGCTGCCCTGCTTCCTCATGTCTCAGACCTGTATCATGACCAAACTGGGTAATCTTGGCACGTTGCACATGGCAGCATCTTCTCCTGTGTCACATCAATAAAATTCCCATGACTGAGCTTCTGTGGCCTCCTTGGGCTCAGAGATCTGGTCAACATTAAGAGTCATCACATTTGCTCTAAGGCACTTTGCTTTTGAACTCATGCTTATTGTTTTAGTCAACAAGTGCTAGTTTTAAGAGAACAATCACATTTGTATGATTGTAGAGTTAACAATGTATTTAAAAGTATCAAATAAGAGATGCAGACAGTGAGTCCTACTAGTATTCCAAAGACGGAAGAAACCTTTGGGTCCAGACGGGCAAGAGCAGAAAAGCCCTAAGAAGTTAACCTGTGTCTTTAAAAAGGAGCAATATAAATTCATAAGTTGAAGATTAGATGTATTGGTTAAAGACAGGGTATACGATTGTGACTATTGTAGGTTGAACTGTGCTCCCCCCTCCAAATTCATACGTTGAAGTCCTAACTCTCAGTACCTCAGAATGAGAACTTACTTGGAAATAGGTTGTTATAGGTATAATTAGTTTAGATGAGGTCATTCAAGACTAGAGCATGCCCTTAATCCAATATGACTGGTGCCCTTATAAAAAGGGAAACTTGAATACAGATACATGCACACAGGGGGAACACCACGTGAATATTGGATTTATGCTGCCACTAACCAAGGAACAACTGGAAGTGAGGAGAGAAGCCTGGAACAGATGTTCCTAGCCCTTTCAAAGAGAGCATGGCCCTGCCAATAGCTTGATTAAGACTTCTAGGCTCCAGAACTGTGACACAATACATTTCTGTTGTTTAAGCAACTTAGTTTGTGGTACAGCTGCCACAGGAAACTTCTAATGGCCATAAATACAGAGGCAAGAATGTACAAGGCAGGTCCTAGGGAATGCTAAATCTATATATACCATTAATAGCTAGCACTTTCTGAATGCTTACCATGTGCTTCACGTGCATTTTTTTTTCATTTAACCCTCACAGCCACTCCATAAGGTAAGCTCAACCATCATCTCATCTTATGGGTAGGGAGATTCAGATTGGTTAAGAAAATACCAAAGGTCCTACAGCTCGGAAGGTACAGGGATGAAACAGATGAGGAGCTGACACGAGACAGACTGTAGAGCATCTTTTCATCTCAATCATGGATGCATTTCTCTGCACCAAATGCAAACCTCAGACTAGCAAAAACATTCCACTGAAGAAAACAGAACCACCAAGTTTTATTCTTAGAAGAGACCAACAAAATGGTCCTTCAACTCTCTCAGATTAGCAATGGGAATTAATATCCAAAAGAAATAAAAAAAATTGTATAAGGCCAAACAGCTAGTATAATGTTATCCTTAGAGGATCTCTCTCCAGTATCTTCTCAGTCTATCACCTACTTGTACAAGTAACATTGATCAGCCAGGTCTCTGGACCATGTGCCCAGTCTCCCAATCTTTTTTATTAAAGGGCGATCAGCAGAGTTCCCCCTGGCTAGAACCCATGCAACACCAGAGGAGAGATTGCCAATGAGTGGTGCCCTGCCCCAAATTTTACATCCACTCTGTGCTTGGGCAAAAAGAGAAATGATACCCCTTCTCTGAAATGACACATCACTCTTTCTCCAAGCATGCTGAGTGCTGCCGCCGAGCCTCCTTGGTAAATATTTACCTTGAGTCATCACAGGCCTGAAACATCTGCTGTCTAGAGAAGCAGAATGGTGCTTTTGGACATTTGGAATCTGGAACCTGTGATGAATAGAAATACAACCTTAATGCTATCAGAGTTTGTGGTCTGACAAGGGAAAATACTTTATACAGCCACAGGCATGACCTCCGAGAGCCTTAAAAGGCCTCACATACTCAAAGGTGCATTACCAGACCTTACACTAATTCATCATGATCGCTAAAGTGCTCTGTGTAAACCACAGGAGATCCGAGTCCCCTGGGTATCCAGGAGTCAGCATTAATTGCTTCGAGTTTAACATAGGGAGCCATAAGGGAACATAGGGGAAAGAATATTTGCATATCGTTTGCAATAAAGCTTAGAAATGGTTCCAGATGTCTCTGTTGAAACTGCCCCAAAAGTTTATCCAAGGTTGGGACTCAGCACAAGTTTTTCTCTTCCTGCTCTGAATCAGTTTGCAGGTTGCAACAAGAATACTCAAGACAGATTTTTATTCTGAGCAAGCTGGACATGATTTATTAATTCACTTTTGAAATAACAATTGCAGTGGGGAGGGATCAGCTGAAAGCCTTAATTACATTAGAAAATGTGCCTCAGTGTAGTCTGCCCCTTTCCAGGGTACGGAACACGTAATTATCATAATTTTCAAATTTTATTATTATTATTTGAAAAAAATTGATGAAGAACAGACTCTACTGACTTAGCTACTTCAAAGCAGTGGCCAAGTCACATTTGAACCTTCGCATAGATGATTTCCACAACTTGTTTGTTAAAGCCCCTTAAATGGAAGAGCATCTACTAGCTCTTTCTAGCCTGAGATACCGTTTGTCCAACAGGCCTGGCTTCCCGGTGTGTCTCCTCCTTTGTGCTGAGAGGGAAATGCTCAGGTGTGCTGTTGCCAGAGTGATTAGGCTAGCTGGGAACTCTCCTCGGACAGGCGGTTGGAAAGCCTTTGGGATCATGCCCTCTCATCCTTGTTAAATGACTATGAGTCTGTGTGTGTGTCTGTGCATGTCCTGCTGCACGCACACCTGCCTAGAGGGGAGAGATTTGTTTTCATTTTTTAAAGGTCCAGTGTGTTTTTAAAGAGGAAACAAAACATTTCCGGAAATGAAGTTAAGCAGCAAGGGTGCCAGGCAGAAGTCTCAGCTGTTACCATTGGCTTGATTATCAACTCCCCACGTCTTTGGAGAGCCCCTGTCTCTAGATTTCTGTCATTCCAGGGCGAGCTGAGTCTTCCTCTGAATCCTTGGGTGGCCGTGACGTTTATCAGGTTAGTGAGTTCAGTTCTTGCGTCAGTGCTGAAAGTGGTGAGCTGTAGCAGGCTCCTGCCCCAGCCTCCACCTTACCTATGGATTGTCTGCCTTCCATTTCCCAAGCCCCTCCTTCCAAGTTTCTTTGATACTTTCTTTGATTCTTTGTTCCAAGTTTCCCCAGGAAACTGGGGTTGAGTTAAGCCATTTTCAATAATTCAAATTCTCTGTTCAAGTGTATTTATATAGAAAAATATTTTAAAAATCAATTTTAGAAAAAAAAAGGAACAACAAAAGAAATAGAAAAGACTGATTGGCCCACAACTGGCTTGAGGATAAGCCATCATTCTGTAAACTTCCCTATTCCAGGAAGGTGTCTAGTGGTTATCTGAATGGGGGCCACCGAGTAGGAAGCAAAGAGAATTCCAACCAGGTGACCTGGAGTCCAGTCCTGACATGGTCACTTTCCAGGGCTAAGACCTGGGGAGTCTCCTTGTGCACCCAGGTTTCGGCTTCCTCATGGGTAATACCAGAACCATAACACTGGGTCCTCTCACAGAATTTCTCTGGGAGGCCCTATAATATAACTCATGTTGGCTTTCTTTAAAATCATTTCATGTGCTTTGAAAATGTAAAATTGTTGTATTACAACTGACTTAAAGCCTTGAACATATTAGGAACTAAATAAATATTTCTTAGAGTTAGTAGACTTGCTAGTTTCCATTTTATAATTAGAAACAAGGTGGATGTTTTGCTCTCCCTGAAATGACCCAGTCCCTGCCTACATATTCCCTGAATGCCTGGGCTCAGGTTTTCTTGGTGAGAAAAATTTAAACAACAAACATATATACACTGAGGGTCCCAATCTGTCTTAGAAGAAGAGAATTTTATTTTCAACCAGGGACATAGACAAAACTTGTTTATATGAAGACAATAATGACATTTAGAATCAGGTGAGTCAGAAGATGAAGAGGCCTTAGAGAAATTAACGTTCAATTTTCACCTCCCAACTGCATTTCCAGAAAAAGAAGCCTAAGAGAAAAGTTTCAGTGGTCTACCTAAATTGTTTGGCTTTGCAACATAGCAGAGGAAGGTCTCTGATTTCCCTCCTGGTCCTGTAATCTTCATTTCCCCTTTTCACTGAGCGCCTGGTAGCAAAGCTACTCTGAGGTATATAACTTCAGAAAGACTGCCCTTGTCTCAATGCCTTGCCTCACAGAGAAGACAGAGGTCCACATGGCCGTCTGCTGAGTCTGAAGGAGGAGTAGCTGCAGTCACCTTGAAAAACACAGGGAAAGCTTTGTCTCCAAGTTCCAAGCAGCCCCCTCATGATCCACGTGAGAACTGTGTGGAAACTTTCCCAGCTGCTCTACTTGTCTTTAAAGTCATGTTTGATAAAGCACTCTCTCTATTCCAGTTTTCTCTGGTGGAGATGACCAGAAGCAAAGGTCCTGTGTCTGGGGAAAATGTTCCCCCTCACTGGGAACATCTACTTCCCTGTTCAGGTAACAGGCAGATATTACTGTGTGCCTTGTCCTGAGCCCACCATTCACTTTGGTTTTCTTCATCCGAGTGGGTGAATAGGTCTTCTCATCAGGTTAAGAAAAAAGAAGGCTTTCTTCTTTGGCATTCTTGGTTGGATTGTGTGAGATCTGATAAGGAAGAGTAAAGATCCAGGAAAAAAGTTTAAGAGTTGGAGCCTGTCCAGGTCTTTCTCAGCAGGAGTAAGTGCATCTTAAAAAGTAGAGACCATGTGAAGCTGGTGCTTCCCTCCTCTTTACTCAGTGATTATTAGATTCAGGTTTCTAGTACCAGTACCAGTAGAAAAATTTATTAAAAACTTCCCTCAAGGATCTATTACCTCCAAGTACTATTATTTCAAAAGTCAAAGCTTATCCACTTGACCAACACCTGGATTCCTAAAAGGAAGAGGAATAAGTGGGCCACATGGCCCCAGGAGTAGAAGGAATGAAATAATATGGCACCATAAATCTGAACACAGCATTGTCTACTATTGGCTTTGAAAATTAAAGAGTACTCCACCTAGCACTTAAACTATTTGCCAACACTTCACTGTGTGAAAGATACCTGCTTACAATTCCCAGTGAAAGTGTGTGGTCAAGAAGAGAGAGTGAAATGGCTTGTGTTTCAGCTTTTCCCACAAACAACTTCTTCTTCTTCTCCCCCTCTCTGCCACCACACTTTTCTAGGACAACGACCTTATCCTTTAACCTATCTAAATGGTATTACTGGTAGTGAATGCATTTTGATCATCAAAATATGAAAAATTGATGCACATTGAGATGCCCCCTCTTTGGAGTGTTTCATGGAAAGAAGGCCCATACTTAGTAGGGAGAAGCTGACTCAGCTTGGGAATGTTAAGTTAAAATCAGCCAGAGACCCGTGCTGCTTGGTTGGCAGTCCATAGTTTCTGCCATCTCCACAACTGCAGGATGGCCCTCATCCCCCCACACACATCACATTTGCCCCTCTCCTCTTTCAGTCTTGCTGTGGATATTGCTTTCAACTTGGTGTATCTGTTGGGAATTGGGTGGAGTGTCCCCATTCATTTTCAGTACTGCCTGGAATGGATTTCTTGGGAAGCATGTGGGTTGGCAGGGTCGACCTCATGAGGTATGGAAGAGGAAGTGGAAGATTAAGAAAGCTCTCAGTGAAGCAGTCACACAATATGTTGAAGATGATTCAATCAAGCCACAGAATGAGCAGTGCCAGCTCTGCTCATTCACCACCTGTGGGGCAGTGGTGAGCAGGCTGCCCCTGCCTCCAAAAGGGCCACAGAGAACAGGGAGGGTGGAGAGCTGGAGAGACCAATAGCACTCACTCCCTTTGGCTTATCCTGAAACTGAGGAGTTGCCTTTTGCTATATCATATTATAAATTCTTTACCTTCCTTGTCTTGAATGTTTACTGTCAATATTCCTCCTCCTCTTCCCACTCTCCTCCCCACTTTGGAAAGGTGTAAAAGAAGAACCATATGTGGACTCCCTTTGCTCACAGTGTTTCTAAAAGACCTTGTCAACTGGTACTAATTGTTGTGACTACAAACTTTCATTCATCCTGGATGCTGTTACAGACTTCATTTGCCTTTAACACTCTGGGCCAATCCCACATTCTCATGTAATTTCATTGACATTGACAAGACTTCAACTTCCAGAACCTCCTGCTTCACCAACACAACACCCTTTCCATCAGTTCTTCGGCACATGGCTCATGATTTGTAGAGCTCAATGTGACGTTAGCCAGAGGATTCTATTACTCGGAACTCATTTTTCCCTCTATCAGGAGGGCCCAGGCACCAGCTTTATTCCTTTATTCACATTAGGGAATGTTGAGCAGCATATTCATTATGGGTGGACTATGTTTAGAAACTCAGAGTGCCTTATTTGTCAAGTTCTTTCTGTTGATATGCACATTGTTGACCTACGCCTCACAAGGGCACCAATCAATGCTACAACTTTCTATCTCCAACAAACCCTCTGTGATCTCATGGACTCACTGGGAAATATTGAAACCTGAGGAGGGGAGAATGAGAAAAGCTTTATAAAAGCAACTTCAGGACACTATCCAATTATTAGTATGCTTTTTCATAATACTGACAGTTTCACTTTTTATTGAGAGAGATTTTTTTCCCTAGCTCTCTTGGGAATGATTTTATTGAGAGCATCAGAACAAGGAAGATGGCTACATCATTTCTGGAGTGTCAGGGGTCAGAATCTTTGACTGGTTTGGTGTAATGTGCACATATAAAATTTCACTCAGTGCTTATTCATTGCCTTTTATTCAATATATAATCTGGCTAGATCCACTTTTGTTTCATTACATTTACTGCTAGCCTGCATTAAGCTCTTCTTTGGCTGCTTTAATATGTATATATTAAACTGTGTGTGTATTTTATATACATATATGTGTGTATATATATATTTTTTTCTATTCTCTTCTATCAAGAGTCTTGCCTGATGGGAACCCATCTTTGTTTTTGCTCTTTTTATTCAGTAAGTCTAGTAGCATAGATAGAGATGAAACTCTCCATAGGAAAACACTTTATTGGTGACAGTCATTTAGTTTAGAAGGCTGTTTTTCCTTCAGAAGTAAATGCCTGCCCTTTCCTTGTCCCTCTTTCCTTTCTCTGTATTCTATACCCACTCCCATCCCATTAAAAACCATTCTCACTACAAAGTGAAAAGACAGCACTTTAAAATACAATAGATTTTTTTACTTGAACTATTAAAATACACAAAATCAAATCCAAGAGCTAAGTTTCTAGGGAGAGTTTTTTGACTGAAAGGATCACCCTGTCCTCCTGGTTCTAATCAATAGAGAAGAGACTCAAGGAGAAGATAAATGGAGAATGGTCAGTTTTATTCATGAGGGTTCAATAACTTTCCAAATACAGGATTCACTCCTTGGTAAAGTTGAATTGGAGGATGAGGTTGCTTCTAGGCCAAAATGATTTGCTCTTCTCCCTCCTTAATGAATTATCAATAATTGACTCTCAGTGAAGGATTGATCTGTATAGGCTAACAATTCATTAAGCAACATATTATAGAAAGATTCAAAGAGAGAGAGATGGGGATCCGTGTCCTATTTCTCAACCCAGATATATAGGCTAATATTCCAAGGTCTCTAAAAATGATCATTGATGAAGAATGAAGGCTGGCTGAGTTCTGCACTGGTATTTAACGTCCTGCCAGGAACATGTAGACAATGTTTGCTGGGTAAGCATTAAGAGTGAGAGCAAGAAGAGGAGAGAGAGAGAGAGAAAGAGAGAGAGAGAGACCCTTTAAAGTCCTTCACATGGTGGGAACAGAGGACAAACCTTATCTAATAGGACTAACTGGAAGTATGCTGCCAATATATGAGTAATGGTCAGTCACTATCAATAAAACTAAGTTCTTCCTTCAACCTAGTTTTCCATGCAGGCATGCTACATTTTTCCTCATCTGAGCCATCAGCGATGCAGTTGGCATGTTCTGAAGGGTGGGTAAGTGGACGGCAGTTGAGTGCTTCTTGGCACACCAGCCTGGGAGGATATTGCACCCAACAGTGTCCCCTCACATGACTAGAATGTCAGAGTAGGTAAGCACACAGTGTGCTTAACTGCTAATGACCGCAAAGGAAGGTGGGGAAGCCCTTGGTAGGAAAATATTCTGCAGTGCAGACAGAGCCATTCTAATTAAGTTCCACTGAAGTGCACATTACTCTCAGGGAATGGTGACTAGTAATAACAATAGCAATAATATACAAAACAGCCTGTAATATGTGAGATAGTAGCCGCTGCATGATTTTTAGTGGTTCCTCATCAAAGAATCCAAAAGGCTGCTCAGGGCCAAATACATAAAAACATTTGGCCCAAGGGGTGTGGAAAATGTTCCAATGATGCACATGTTCTTCAGTAAACAGAGCAGCACAGCCACTGCTGCCACAGGCCAGCCCAGCTGAGGAGGCTGCGAGGGCGAGGCTGGCTTGGCCTCTGCAGAAGGAAAGAAAAGAACTGAGTGGCAAGATCTGAGAAAAAGGACACGGGAAGTAAAGACCTTGAAAGAAAACAGCACTGGGCTCGGCTCCAAGCCTGAATTTATGAAAACATTGGGCCAAAACAAAATAATATGGCAGCATCGTTTCACGTAGGGGCCCTCACTGTCGGGCACTATTATTCCAATTGCTGACACTTGAATGAAATGTGGTATAATTGGTTTTCCCAGCCTCTGCTTCAGGCGACATCAATTGCTGTTTTTAAAAATGATGATGGTAGGGAAGGAGATTCCTTTTTCCCTTTAATGTTTTGAAGTTGCCACACTCTCTGTGCCACTTGTACACTACTTGGAAGGACCATGGGACTCCTGGGAGGGTCTAAAGTGCCAGTGGCTGTGCCCCTGAAGAAATATGGTGAGCTGATGGCAGAGGCAGCTAAAAGTGGCAGAAGATGCAGGATTAAGGTCGGTCCCATGACACACCTTTCTGGATCTCTCTCTTCTTGCTCTTTTTCTTCCCCAACTATGACTGTTGTTGTCCCCGCACCCCCGCCCTCCCCCATGGCTTTCTTTCCCTCTGTTTTGCATATAATAGCTCGGATCTTTTCCAGCTTTTGTGTTTTGTTTTCTTCCCTTGGACTTAATAATGTGACAGCTGTAGTAGTAAATCAGAAAAATTGTTGTCACAAAAGAAAAGCCTGTTCCATGCAACATGGAGAACTCCTCTCTCACTGCGGCGCCTTGGAAAGAGTCTTTGCATAGGCTGTTTGCCTCAGCAGTGGTTCCATTTGGGGGCAGGTGGAGAGAGGAGAGAAAGTTGGGGAATTTTTAAGCATCTTTGTAGTCTTCAGTTACATCTACAAAAATAGAAGCAAATCTGTCTGTGTATGTGCGTAAAAATTGTCTTTAAACCTGAAGGAGTCAATCTGATTTCTAGACCTGCCTTTAAGCAGTGGAGAGAGTTGGAAAAATGAGGAGCAGAGTCATATCTGGACACAATTCCCTCTCTTCTGAAATACTTTCCTCCCCTACCAATGAACACCTTCTCCCCACAATTAGTCTTAATAGAAGTAAATAAATATAATTTGCGATGCAATCTGGGATCTTTGCTCTGCAAGTCCCTATGCCAAGTGAAAACTGTCAAATACAGTTTAAACCAATGTTTTCTAAGAATAGCTTTTACATTTTCCTGTTTCTTATACCCAGTTGAGGATTTGGAGATTCCTCCTCTATCACATGATGTCATCATATAAAACTAAAACAAATATGAAACTGCTGTTATGATGTCTTTTACAAAAAAGTAAATACAATTGTAGGGGGACCCCCCCCAAAAGTGGAATTTATTTATAAAAACTGTATATTTATTCTTACATGTTTAAACTTGTAAACATGTTTACATGTTTAATCACCTGCAAAATATTCTCTATTTGATGCAATACACCTATTAAGATGTGTTTTTTCTCCACTGCTCAAAATAGTTTTTTAACTCATCAATTCTGATGCCTTTCACTGCTTCTGCCAGTTTTTTTGTTTGTTTGTTTCACCTCTTCCACATTGGCAAAATTTTTCTCTTTGAGGACTTTTTTTTTTAAATCCAGGGAAACAAAAAAAAGTTGCTTAGGTAAATAGGGAGGGTGGGGCACAGGCATCATGCTGTTTTTGGTCAAAAACTGCTGCACACTCAGCACAGTGTGGGCACATGTGCTTGTAAATCACATATCATGAAATGGGCAGACCCACTGAAAGAGTCTTCTTAAAAAAAGAAATCACTGAAGCCAAATGCAGCCTCTCACAACAACACCAGCTGGTACACTGACATAGATGGGTTCCTAGAACACTCATCTAACAGGGGAAAGCCTGTACTATAAGGGGCCCACCCTCCAGAAGGTGATTCCAGCTTTTTGTTTGTTTGTTTTTTCTCCCCTTGTATGTATCCCCAATCACAGAGTCAAGCAAGTAATAATATGAAATTGGCACTGGTTCTAAAAAGAAATAAATATATAAAATGCCTTTCTTTCCAATTTTATGTTCACACATATCAAGCATGGGGGCAACTTACAGTGTTCCTAACTTATGCATTGTGATCTGCAGGACGGTAGTTCAGTGACCTCAGTTCATTTTAATGAAAAGGCTGAGCTGCCTCATATGGTAAAATTGGGAGTAAAACTTTCTCTCTACCTCACTTCTCACCTGTAAGATGGGTTAATAAGTTCTTCTCTCCATACCCCACCAATATCCTGAAAACAAATTATTAACAGAATCACTCAGTCATCATGCATTTACTATTAAAATATAGTACATCAGACACTTAACAGGGGGGGTTGCAAGTATGAAAAAGTATCACCATTATTGACAGTTCCTCTAAAACCACTTCCTCACACTGGTGCTCCTAAACCACACTTGACTGCATTTCTTCTCTTAGTTATGAAAGGCAAGGACACCAGATTGTCCCTACCCCACACCTTCCTAAAAGAACAGGAAGCAGGTTCAGACAGCTTTGCATCTTCCTCTGCTTTGATAATGGTCTTGGATGCAGTAAATGTTGGGCAAGGGCTGGAATGAGATCATTTGTGATAATGGGTTTCTCTCTTTCTAACTGTTGGAGAAACAGAGAGAAACAGACCCCAGACTGCTCAGGCGGGTTAGGGGGCTGCTGTGAATTCCTTTAGTCTTCAGAGAGGCCAACCTACAGAACTGAAAGGGACTGTGAGAATGTTATTGCAACTTCTTAATTCAAAACATCACTGGAAAGAGACTTCCTGGGATGGAGCTGGAGGAAATGAGACTGGGATGAATTACTGGGACTGCTGGGTTGGTTTTGCCACCTAGTGGTAAGAGGTTTGGGGACCCCGCGAGCTAAATAACTTGCAGCATCATGGGAATTCTTACTCTTGAATAAAGGTGACAGTGAGGTAGAGCATGAGGACACCACATGGGACCAGCAGAGCTATTAACCAATAGTGTGACCTGAGCTCAGGAGACCTTAGTCTCCATACCTGCAAATTGAAAAGGATGGACTAGATCACAAAGAAATCAATTCTTTCTGCTTTTACTGGTAGATGACTCTAGAAACATATCCTTGTGGCACTTTGATCCCCACCCTCCAACATTTCCTAAGGGCAACAGTGGCTGAGTTTTAAGGTCCTGACTTCTCTCACTTAGGGGCCAGTGACATCTAAGTGAGAGCAAAGACAGAGAGTTTATCCCTCAAGGTGTTTGAGATAAAGGCAGCATGAGAGGATTGAACCTGTGTTGGCCTCTGGAACAAAAGTTTCTGTCCTTCATAGACATCCTTTGTGCCCTCTCTGAATGCCCTGAAAGTGAGCAGAAAGTTGGAGATACAGAGAAGCTTAGATGATCTATCTCTAACACCTATTTGAATGAACATACAGATAATACCACTTTCACATAAACTGAAAGACCTTCCCATCTAACTTATTGTTTCTCATATGCCAATTGTGTAGGGACCACAGTCACAAAAATAACTCAGAAAATTCCTGCAACACAGGAGCAATAGAGACCTGCCTAAAATTGTATGGAGTGAGAAATAAAACCAGTGTTCTGAAATGCTGGGTTATTGACCATCTATTGCTCTGTGGAAGAATGAGACTCCCACAAATGGGATGTGGTAGGGCTTATTTTGTTTTCATTTGCGTAACTTGCTTACTGAACCTTACAACACTGCAAACCATATGAACATGCCATTGATCCTTTTCTTCCTGTGTCATCTTTCTAGAATTTCTGATGCATTCTACTTAATCAGACAGATAATTCTCCATAGCATCTGTACAATTGAAAGGATTTGACCAGATCAAGCTGCA
This sequence comes from Phyllostomus discolor, assembly GCF_004126475.2. Classification (NCBI taxonomy): domain Eukaryota; kingdom Metazoa; phylum Chordata; class Mammalia; order Chiroptera; family Phyllostomidae; genus Phyllostomus; species Phyllostomus discolor. The sequence continues at coordinate 38,665,075 of NC_040908.2, forward strand.
GCCATGCATTTTTCTAGCTAGTGTTTCCTAACTCAGTGGCTTGTTATCATCTCTAAAGAGAAATTAAATGGATTGTGTGCTCTTTTGGGGGGCTGTATCAGCTCTGAATGTAACCAAGGAGACCATGTAGTCAAAGTCAATCATGTTAAGAGGATAAAATGAATTTGGGGTACATTATTCAAAAGAAGGTTAATTTTTCAGGGGAGGCAAGTGATCCTTGGTCATGGGAGGTTGTTAACAAGAAGAATTCCAGGTAACTGGAAAGAAAGAAAGAAATTACACTGTTCAGTTAAAAGTGGCAGAAACAATGAAACCCATAAACCCCTTTGCTAAAACCTGTTTCTGTCTGGCTAGAGTGAAAACGGAGACAATGGAATCATTTTCAGCAAATTATTAGTGCAATATATATTTTTTCTTTTTAAGAAAAAGAAACTAAAGAATGGTTGTGGCCTTTTGTTGTAGATAGCTTTTCAGAACAGTGTAACGTAAACAGATTATCTGCAATGTTTATTCAGTGTGAAAAAACAGTTCCAAGAGCCCCAGGTGCTTGCCAAGATCATAATTGTACCTTCTTAAATACTTTCATTACTTGGAAGTACAATAAGCGAAGCAGGGACACATGCTTTCCATTTTCTTGTCAACAAAACACCTCCAAGAAATTAAGCTCTATTTTCTCTAGAAAATTTCTCTAGAATTGTTCAGGGATATGAAAAGGGAAGGGAGGTGGGGCTTTGGTTTAATTTCTTTATGACCTTGAAAAGAGCACACAAAATCCCTGATCAAAAAGCAAAGGAGTGGCTCAAGTCTGGAGCACAGGGTGACTTAAAATCAGAATACTAAATCTAAGGTGGCTCCTGTGTGGTTAAATGTGAGTATGAAGGTGCAGAGTGTTAGGGAAACACGACCAGATTTCATGCATGCTCTTTTTTTTCTGGGGGGAGATAAGCCACACTAGACTGTGAGGGGCATGAGGAAACCACAGGGCAAAGCTCAGGTCATATCTGTGGAAATTCACTGAGCCAAGTCCTGTCTTCAGGGCGGGATGGAAAATGCTGCCCGACCATAACAAGGTGGAGGGGGATTCAACTGCACTTGTGCATGTTAGTAACTTCTGGACCAATTAGATTTCCCAAGTGCTTGTAGTCTAGGGATATAAAATCAAATTGGCATATGTGCATCTGACCTGGGAGGAGGGTTTGTTCATAAGAAGAGATTTTCTCTGTCCTCCCTCCTAACCTGCCCTTTTTTCTTTCACCTTCAGTCACTGTGTTTTCACCAGCTTAATCAGGCTTCAATCTCCTGGGGTCTGTCACAGCTGCTTGTATATATGCAAACATTTACCTCCATGCAGCCTCTGCTACATTTTCTTAACTTAATCACCATGTGATGGTGGTGAAAGTCCTAGATCTGGAGCAGCTCACACAGATTAAAAAATCAGGAAAGATACAATTTAAAATTCCAACATTTTTTCCATATTTCTTTTTTGTCTCTTTGATCAGAGTCACTCCCAAACACGTTGGAGGGGGATATGCTGCAGAGAGAAAGCCAAAGCAAGGAGGTGGGGAGAGGGGCCGTGAGTGAATAATTAACCAGAACTTGTCTAATTAAAATAGTCAGTCAATTACAATTTTTCTGCATCTGAATTTTAGGAGAAAATGGTGAAGAAGTAAGGGGTTAACATAAAACACTTCTGTATGCGTTATTTCAGTTAACCTTCGCACCAACCCTGCCCACTCTCTAGGTTTCTCTAAGTCCATTGTGCAAACAAGAGAACTAAGCTGGACGAGTTTCAGACAGGGACCAGCAAATTACGGCCTATGGACCAAAGCTGGCCTACTACCTGCATTTATATATTTATATGAATATTTGTATGCATTTATATATATATATATATATATATGAACTCATTGATTGACACCTATAGGTTTGTGTAGTGTCTGTGACAGCTTTTGCACTGCCAGAGCAGAGCTGTGTAGTTGCAACAGAGACTGTATGGCCTGCAAAGCCATATTGATTATCTGGTCTTTTACAGAAGTTTGTCAACATCTGAATTTAAATATATTAGCATCCTTACTGAAACATATGTGATAGAGATAGAGACAGTGTGTGTTATTGACTAATCATAATTTGAAAGAAATTTTATAATAAAGAAAGAAAATACTACTCTGTAATGCTCTGAGGTCAGCTGAAAGTTAATGCAATTTTTATAAATCCTACTTTCCTCCTGGAACTCAGGAATGACTGAGAAGTACTGTAAGATCTCCCCAATCCTACACACAGCCCTATCCTTACCAAAGAGAAAAATGGTTAATTACAGTGCTTTTACATCTCTAGTGTGCACACAAATTTCCCAGGGTTCTTATTGAAATGCAGACTCTGGATCAGTAGTTCTGGGGTGGGGCTGAGAATTTGCATTCATAAATCTGCTGGTCCTTGAACCACACCCTGAGTGGTGTATTGAGTGAAAGGGGCTACTACATGCATGCCAAATCCTCAAGCTAAAGGTTTTTGGGTCAAACCTAAAGGACCCAGAGAATTTAAAATAATCTCCATATATTCCCATAATCTTCAGATTAGTAAATCATCTGATGAAAAGTGGTAGATTCAGGTGGGTTTACACAACTAGTTCTCAAAGTGTGGTCCAGGGATAGAGTAGCATCAACCACCTTTGGGAACACCTGTGTTCCGTGTTCTAACAAAGCCCTCTAGGTGTTTCTGTTCTACCAACCCCTTGTGGTAATTCTGCTGCATGTTAAAACTTGAGAACCACTGGGTTGTGCTATGGATATTTAATCAAGGTTGGTTGGTTCATTCAGTCCTTTATTCATTCATTCACTCATTTATTCATCCTTTGAACATCCTCTAAATCTATTTTTACAATATGTTCAGTCTCTGTGTATGCAGTGTATGTTTCTATACTGAGCAGAGGAGACAGGACAATGGTGGAATGGGGGAAAACCTGTTCTGACATCATTCCAGGTTTTTCTTTTCTGTCTCTTTAGTTGGAAACAAGTAATGCCATAATACTGCTCTGTCATTTGATACCAGTTGAGATTTCCATAGCAGATTTTCCTATTTGGTGGAGCCCACTATGTACACCGGACCCACTTTTGAAGATAAAAAGATGTGTATCTTTTTATCTTCAGGCTCTGGTGTATCCCAGGGAAAGGCCTGAGAGGGTAGCAGGAGGTCCATTTTGATTTTCACAACTGTTTGCTCCATGTCTTATTATTCAGTCTTCTAGTGCAGAGGTGCTGTTTTTTGACAAGTACCTGAGAGGGGAAAAAGACCACTTCATGGAATCAGGAGAATGGTCTTATAATGTGTAAGTCAGGCACTTCCATATGGCACTTCCGTTTATCTCAGCTCATTTGTGAGGCTTTTGGCCACACAACTACCACTTCAAGGATGAACAAGTCTATGTGCATCCTCCCCCCATCCTGGTTTTTTCTCCTGCTGATATCAAGGTGGGCGATGCTGCAGGACCACAGATAACTCACAATTATGGGAAAGCTAATGCCCCATGGGATGAACCTTTGACCAAGAGCAGGCAGAAGCCACCTTCAAATCTTCCTCCTGCCTCCCACTAAGCAAGTGTTGTGAGATTCACCCACCATAGTTACACTGCATCCTTTTAGAATAAAATCCACAATACAGAGTGAGCATCAACAGGTGCTCCCAGCAAGGGCCGGCCCAGCAATGGACTCTCTTTCCTGTCTCATCCCCCTTACCCTCATTTCACTTTCCCGGGCTTTTACTTCCTTGTCAAATATAAGCACACACTAGGCTCTTCTTTCTCTGATGCCCAGGCTAAGGTGCCATATTACACCAGAACAGTGTCAGAAATGTCTTTGTTCCATTTATTGCAGCCCACCGGCAGTGGAGGTCCTAGCTTATCAAGAACATCTGAAAAGTAGTGGAAGGACCATGGAGGACAGTGATCAGTGACCAAATTACTTCCAGATAGATAGAAAAATCTCCTTGGAGGTGGAGGATGGTAGGGTCATGTAAAATAGAGAAGTCCACACTGCTGCCTGAGCTTTAGCAACACCTGTGGAGGATTGCCAAGGCCTGCCCACAGCTACCTCATCAGGATCTTCTGGGGTAGGTTATGGAATATCAATTATATTTTTATGTTTCTTAGTGTAATTCTACTGGAAAATAGGGTTGTTAACCATTTTGGTAGTATAAAAACATCCATCAAAGTTAACAGACATGGTTTTGAATGTCTGCTCCTTTCACTTATTTGCCTTATGACCTTGGGTATGCTATTATGTCATATTCCACAGCCCTAAAATGGTGATGCTGATAATACCTACCACAAAGAATTGCAATGATTAAATTGGTTCATGAAGCCCCCAGTGCATAGTATGTGCTCAACAAGTGTTGACTTCCTGGTCCTCTCTTTACTCCTTTCACGGTCCTCACATTGAACTCACAGTGAGTCCTCCCTAAACACATGTTATCACCTGAACCCTCCTTGCACATATCTGGCACTTCACCCCCATCTTGTATCCTCCCTTTTCTTGTTGTGCCTCACTACTTGGAAGTCCCATTCTCTAGAATTGTCTGGATTACATCTCCTCTGAGATCTTGCTCAAACTTGACCCTAAATCATACAGAGGTCTCTTACCACTTCAGCTTCCAGCACTCTCCCGCTGCTGACCTTTTGTGGTGCTCATTATCTTTTCCACTTAGCAACGATTCCTTTGCTTCCTTGTTATAACTTTGCATGCCTTTGAGTCATTTGCTAAAAGGGTTAGCTACCTGAGAGAAGGCACCCTCCCTCATACTTCCTGGAAACCCTCTGAGTGGCCTGCAGGGCGCTTCCAGCTCTGGTTGGCAGACAGTGGGAGAGGCTACTCTCCATTCCTGGGAGAAACTGCATCCGGGGAAAGTGCTACCGGTTACATACTCTCAGACTCCGATCCTGGCTCTAGCCAAATGGCTTAACAACAGAAAAGTGTCTGTTTTTCAGGGTTTGGTTTAATGATTTTCCTGTAGATCCACATCTCGATTTCTATCACAAAGAAACCACTTTATCCTGCTGGGTAATTAATACAAATGTACAGTATGGCAAACATGTTCCTGTAGATTGCTTATTTTGCTGGTAAATTACAGGAAATCCTGTACAGTACACCTGGGATACCCTGCAGTTTGAAATTAGAATATAAAGTGTCTCTCAGTTCCTCCTACTTGGCCAGGATACTGGTCTGATTGTGAAAATCTTTCTAGTTAGACATGTAATAAACTGGGATGATGGCAAATTCATTTACTTTCCTTAGCTTAAAATTAATAAAGATTTTAATTCTGGGCCTGAAGAAGCCCCTCTACCCTGTTTACAGCCCTCTGAGTCACTAGAAAGGGATGTGATATGGTGTTGGCTCCCAGTTGTGAATTCATTCAAAAAACATATGCCACATACAAATTTGTAACCAAACCCTTTGAGTTTAAGGTATTTGCCAGTAAAACTCTGTGGCCAAGCTTTAGTTCTGTGTGATGTCACATCTATATGAGCCCTGTGATAGCATTAAACTGGCCACAGCTGTTTCTGATTGAAGCAATATAGGCCTCTTAAAGGCTGCTGCCCCTCTTCTCCGCCCCTTCCCTCCCTCTTCCTGAGAGGCTTTCTTTAACAAAAGGTCTTCTTTATGAACGTGGTCAGTGGGCTCTAGCTGCTTGTTCTCACAGCAAGTCTGCAGTGATTTGGTTCAGCCTGGGAATGGTTTTGTACACCCACATGTGAGAAACACACACACACACACACACACACACACACACACAAGACCCAGAAAGGCTTTCTTCTTTATAAGTAATGCCTAAATCTTCCCTAGGCCTGTGTACTGAGGTACAAAGCAAACACCTTTTGGCATCTTTATTTTAAGAAAGAACAGTCTAGTCCAGAATAGGCAGTGTGTGAGAAATATCAAACCTATCTCTTCTTGCAAGAGGAGGGGGTAATGTGAGAGCAGGTGGCATAAATTTGCTGAACTTTACCCCATCTTTTTGTTACTGAGTGTGCTATATAGTTCAATAGAGGTTCTATAAACTGTCTCTGAAAGAGCCAGATAGTAAATATTTTAGGCTTGCAGGCCACACTCTCGGTCGCAACTACTCACTCTGCCAAGGTAGTAGGATCCATAGACAATTCATAAGTGCCTGACAAAACTTTATTTACAAAGGCAGGTGTTGGGTGGGACTTGGCCCACAGGCCTGCTCTAGTACACTGCTCACTCATGGTGTGGTGGCCAGGAGCCAATGTGAAACTGCTTAGAAATGTTCCACCACAAGGTAAGTGTGGAAATTGAAAGTACATAGCAATTTGACATTGCCACAGCATTCAGGTGTATGAGCGTGGCCTTCCTTTCTCCAAAGGACAGACCCAGTTTGGATGCTGACCTCATGTAGGTTACAGTATGTGGTAAGGCAATATGTCAGTCATGTTAAGTAGGTTACACAGAGGTCCATGATGGATTTGAAAACAAAAACAAACTGCAAAAAACAAAATTAAAACAAACAAACAAACAAAACTGATATGTGGGGTGTTTACTGCAGAGAGTTTGAGAGGCTGCTCTGGCAGACTTCTGAGTGAAAAAGACACCCGTGTGCCAGTCCCGACATCGAGCCCTGCTCACCTCTCCTGTGCAGAAAGGTTGGGTGGCGATCTCCAGTCTGCCTGCTTGGGACCTGGCCACACGGGCTCCTTTGTGTTTTTGGGACTTCAGCAACAAAGGGGTCATGCCTTGGTCACTGGGAAGTTAGCCCAGTAGCATGGACTCCTGGTACATCATGAGTAAAGTTGGTTTTTATTTCTTTTTTGGACTTGTGGTAAAATTTATTGGTGAGAGTAGACCCAAAGGGAATAGGGAAGGAGGTGCAAATTGCTGGACCTGAGAAAAAGGGAAAAAAAACTAACTGCTTGAACCCAGACTGTTTTGTCTCTTTTCTAACTCCCCACCCACCCGCCCTCCAGTAAAGCCACCTTCCCAGCCAGGCCTCTTTTATAAGGTGCTACGCACAGGGTTGGCCTCGCAGTTAGTAAACACATAGAAACTTATCTGGGATTTAGGGTTGAAATCTTCAAAACCCAAAGAAAACTTTGGAAACTTAAGGTCGTTAAGGAAACATATCAATTGCCAGATTTTGAAGGGTTGGGAACATTTTAGCAGGCTAGTGCCATTGGATTCCTCGCCTTAAAAGCCATGATGTCACCGTAGAGGAATATGATGTCAGGTCGTAAAAAGATCAGAGAGCTTTTGAAAATTCCTGGGCCATGTTGGGAAGTTTATATGCAGTGCTGAACAGAAAGTGCAGTGTTCTTTTTCTTCCCCCCTCCAACTCCTTCGCAAGCACCCCGCCAAAAGCGTGAAGGTGAGCAGCACTGCCTGGGAATATAGCTGGCTTTTATTACTAGAACTTGTTCGTTCTTTAACAGAGCTGCTATAAAACGTTTTTTAAAAGTTCCTTGGCTTAACTACTACACGAAGTAGTAAATGGCCAGCCGTCCCCTTTTAGAAAGAGCACTTTCCATGAAGTAGGAAGACACTTGCCCTGTGTTGGCTCCGAGCTCTCAGCCTCATGGCAGTCAGTTGTGTGTTTCCAGTTAAGGAGATGCCGGAATTTTTGCACTCTCATTAAAGACTCTCTCCCTCCCTCTCCAAGGACACGGTCCTAATAATGTTTTCTTAAATCATTTAAATTGATACACTTTCAAAGACAACGGATCTCCCATTCAGATGGTAAACTGTTGGGTAAATCATGTGTCAAGAATGATTAAGGCACTGGAGAGACTGATTTACGAGGAAAGATTAAAAGAACTAAATATGTAGAGTTTGGCTAATCAGAGACTTGGAGGGAGCACCCAATAGTCATGCACTCAAATCAAGAAGGTGGGAATACAGGGGAGGGAAGGGTGATTTCACCTGGAAGGTGGGCCCTGAGAGGAATGTGAAGAAATTCAGGAGAGGAAGGTGTAAGAAGGGTATCATGGAAGCCTTTCTGACTTTGAGATCCATTAGATGGTGGGCTTATCTCTCAGGAGGACTCCTGTAGACCCCATCTTCCAAGATACGAATGCCCAGCTGGGAACAATTCATAGTGCTGGGTATCTGTGAGGGAAATGGCTTTTCTGGTTCAGCTCTTTATTTTATTTTCTGCAGGATTGTCATTTTGATGCCTCAAGTCTTTGCAAATAACAACAGCAGTAAGAACAAAAAAGGGGGGACTGAGTGGTGGGTGGGCCAGGGCAGGCCCATGTCTATTGGTTCCTCTAGTCTTCCTCCTAAGAGATGATGACTTTTCCCTGCTTTAGTCACAGTATCCCAAAACCTAGTAGATGCTCATATTCTTCAAGTTAAAAAATAAATAAAGCAAGGGTGAAGTAGAGGTAGAAAATACCCAGTTATCATACTGATTTGGGAGAGACACAATGTTTTGACCATTGATGGAAAGTGAAATAGACTGACTTGAAATCCCACTGACAAAGATAAAAAAGATTAACCAGTCAGTGTATCATTCTTACAATATCATTTGTATTAAATGATGTTTGCCACTCTTCTTTTAAATTACTTCAGATTTGGGGAATCTATACTTTCTACCACATCACACACTTGGTCACCCCAAATACAAGGCCCAGGCAACTGCCTTCAGCTACTAAAAGAGCTCTTAGCTCTGGTGGAATTTTAACTGACCCATTATGGGAATCCTGGCCAGATTCTGTTTATTTATATTTTAGTGAGGTGAGACCACCAGACTTTAGAAAAACATTACTTTGAATATTTGCTATTTTCCTCTTCTTCTCTCCTCACTGAGTGTAAATAGAGAATGGTAAAGGGCAAGTGGGGCTGAGTGAGATATTGTAGAGTGAAAAAATAGAGAAGGAGAAGGAGGAAGAGGAGGAGGAACAGGGAGAGGAAATAAAACTGATTTCAAGGGATCTACAATCTGGTTAATGTTTCCATCCTCTCAAATCCCTGAGTTCCATATGTATTTTCCTCGTGAAACATAGTATCAGCATTAGCCTACTATTAATTTGAATCTCTCTTAGTACCAGGTAAAATATCCTAAAATCATGATGTTATTTAAATAAGGTCAAGAGAGAAAACGATACATATTGATGTGACAAGTCACTCTGAGAAAAAAGAAAAAAGGTTACCTAGGTGAGAAAAGATCCCATCTAGTTAATAAAGAAACCGAATATTTTGAATTTTGGATCACCTTTCATGCAAACGTTATTCAAAAGCTCAGAGAGCACCATGGCGAAGAAAAATATCTAGCAGATTCCTTCTAACCTGTGTCTGAAAGCAAAAACATAGATTTCCCAATATACTGATTTTTCAGCATTAATTCAAACTTCTGCTAATACAAATGTAACAACCCAATGTTTTCCTTAGAAATCGTTGTATAGATTTTAGTTGCACAAATAGTTAAATATTTCTGTTGAAATGTTAAGGTCTCAACAAAATTCTTGCTACTATAGAAATATAACCTAAATGTCTTTTATAAGACTCTTTCATAATATTTTGGAACTAATATCTAAATGGAAAATGCAGTATTCCCTTACCCAACCATTTTCTTCCTCATGTATATGCGTCATATGTAATCGGTCAGTAAAGAGAGAATGTCGAGCTGCACCAGTACTAATGGGACTGAAAAAATGAACCTCCCCACCCCCTTTGACCCCAACTGACTTTCCCCTGTTTTCCCTCCACATGTATGAGCCCTTTAGAAAATGAAGCCAAAACAGAGATTTGAATGTTGCTTCTAGCTTTTCTAGGTTTTCAGTTGTTTTCCTCTGCTGTTTGTCACTTTCGTGGGTGTTTCGTGGGGGTGAGAATGTGTGTATGTGGTTTAATTATATGAAAATTATACTGGGGGTTCAGTAACCAGTGGCTTGAAAATTAACTGAATTATGAAAGCTGAAATGTTGCTCATAGCATCAGTTAATGACAAGGTCGCCGCCACTGTCATATTCAAAAGAAATGTCACACTTGAATGGGGCTGAGATGGCTGTGTTGTCCCAGGGTCCCAGGTAGAAACAATGAAACAGGGGCTGTTCTGGTACTGTTTCATCCCCTGTTTGAATCTAATGCATTCTTCTTTCAACTCATTTTGGTTCTGCTGCATTCCCATAACATATGGAGTCCCTGGGCATTCTGCTATAGCATAGACACTTTGGGGGCTGGGAATAACAGATCATGAATAGACTGGAAATTCTCTCTAAATGCCCCCTTGAGTGAATGCTAAGGCTCATTGTGTGTTGTTTCTGTTTTTTTTTTTTTACAAAAATTAAATATGTCTAGAATTATTTGAGTCCAACAGGCTATATTAGGGATCTAAATGCTAGCACACCCCATACACTACCAGATAAATGATGACAGATGTCTGCCCCTAGTATCTCCTCCTGTCTCCCCAGCTCTGGGCAACTGTGGTTAATTGAAAATGAGGAAAAAGGAAATTGAGTTTGGGATGGAGTCTGTTGGAGATGAAGGAAAAATCCAAATAAAAGACTTTGATGTTGAGCCCGTCCCAAACCAGTCAGCAGAGTTGGTGGAAGTAGGGAAGAAGGACAGAGGGGGTGGCAGGAAGAGCAATAACTCTGGGGACCAGACAGAGAGCTAGAGAAAGAGCATGACTGGCAGGTGACATAACCCAAAAGGGGCTGAAGTGTGTGTCTGCTTCCATGGACCCTGGTGAACCCCCAAGGATTAGAATGGGCTTCAGAAGAAGAAGCAGTTAGCTGCCCTGCCCCTCACTATTACAACCTCCTCTTCATTGGGCAGCAATATGTTGAAGGTGATACTGTTCACACATTGTTTACTTTCTCTCTCAAGATGAGGGTTACCTATGACATGAGACTGAAATACAAAAACATGAATGTACTTTTCTTCATCCAATTTGTCTTTCTCCCACCTGAGCCCAGATTCAGTATGTTGCCTTAAGTGTCTTTAAGAAAAAAACAAACACATGACTAACAGCTACAGTTTTCCTGTCATGGTGTTAAGTCCTTTACTTAAACCATCTCGTTTAATCTTCTTAATAGCCCACTAAGGTTAATAATAGCACCACAGTTTTAGAGATGAGAAAACCAAAATTTGGAGAGGAAAAGGAAGTACCCAGAGGCCACCCAATTAGAAAGCAACTCAACCTGGTTACAACCACAAGTCTGTTGGAGCCAAAGCCTATGCGTGAAGCTGTTTGCATGTCACCTCTAGCCAAAGCTGGGGGGCTTCATAGTTAGAGTGACTACAATTCCTACTTTTCCCAGGACAAATGTATTTGATCCTTTGCTGCAGTTCCCTGCCTGCTTGACATCTGTCCCAGACAAGAGTTTCCTGGTATGAATGACGTGGATGCTCTGCACAGAGCGCAGCTTGCTGGCGAAGTGACAAGGTTTATCCCACTGCAGCTTCAGCAGCAGGAACGTTGCTTTGGCTTTGACCCTAGGTGCAGGGATGCAGCAGTGGCAGTCAAGAAGGTGCAATATACTCCCCAGGCTGAGTGCCTATGAGAAAACAAAAGGATGTGTAGACATGGAATACCTGCTCTCTTCTCCCCAGTGTGTATTATCTCAACTTCTCTAGAAATTAGAGAAGGTGAAGGAAAATAGTGGTGAGGTGAGCAGTCACTAGAATAGCAAACCCTCAGTTGAGAATTAATCAATAACTCTGTCTAATTAGATAACTAAAAATACATTGTGATTTTTCTGATTAATCATGCTGAAACAATAACACACTGGGGAAGGATATTCCTCAGTGTTAATAGATGGTAGAGTGAAAACACTTGCAAGAAATTTCATTATACATTTGCAACTCTTCATTATAGGGGAGAAAAATACATAAAGATTTGAAGAAGATCTATCTTAAGGTTTGGACATTAAACAGGAGAAGGATGTGATATACTCTGTGATGTATACGTTGCTCAAGAAATCTACCTGAAGGAAGAATGCAAAAAGAGAAACAAATTGAAACCAGAAATTCCATAGACCTAAGTCACATGACATGCATCCATGTCACTGGTATCCTGTGGGGATAGAGGTATGTTGGGGTCCCCTCCACTTATAGGTGAAAAGAGAAATACCTGTGTCCAACTTCCAATTCTCACTTTAACATCTGCTGCAACATCCACACTGGCTGCTGTGGTTCACTACTTCAGCAAGACTGTATGTCTCAGTTTAGTAGGGTTTTGTTGTTGTTGTATCCCCAGAAATAGGGGATACTATTTCCTGCATGTGGAGTCCAAATTTTATCTTTGATCTAGATTCTATGAAAGGGTATGTCAGCCACTTTTTGTGTGTGTGCTTAAAAGCCAGGGTGAAGAGAGCTAAAGCAGCTATAATAACATTTGAACACTAGCTAGATCATGCTCTGTTTTGAGGATTTTACTTGAATTGAGTTATTCAGTGTCCTCACTGCACACCAGAAGAGAGACGTACTTTTATTATCCCCACTTTAAAGCTGAGAAAACTAAGATTCCAGACAGAATATCTCCTCTCGAGTTACATCATTTTTCAGCCCATAGAGATTGACCTTTTCTGTTGGATGTCTCTGAACAAGATGAGAAATAGATTGAGTTTCCTTGGATTCAAACTTGACAATTATTCTTTTTTTCTTTTTAATTTTAAATATATTCTTGACATATTATTTCCAAATTTCCATCATGTCTTCACTTTTACTCATACATGTATAAGTTAAAGGCATAGTATTGACAATCTAAAAGAAGAAGTAAAAATCTGATCATGTTTTAAGACCTTGGCAGAAGGCACTTGTTGTCTATCCAGCATTCGTTCTCCTCCCTCCTTAGAGCACCCTGTGGTTGGGGGGTGACAATGTGCTCAGGTAAAACAACACAAAACAAGCTCAGGATGACATCGCAGAGACTCCTTTGCAGACATGTGTGACCATGTGACACAATTCTGACCAAGAGATATTTTAAGATGGATCTTCAGGGGAAACTTAAGGGCAAGGAAAGCACACTCTACAGGAATGTATTCTTTATACTTTATGCATCTATTCCTTCTTCCTGATGTCTAAAGCTATCACAGACAATTTCTTGCAATATAACAGGAAAAAAAGGCAATAAAGTTTTGGGTCACTGCATGATAACTTTAGATTTCTAATTACTTAAGAGAAGATGTTATGAGGATTAATGGATAGATACATGGAAAGCTATGACAATATTGCATATAGTAAATCTATGTGTGGCTATTATTTATTTATTTATTTATTTAATATATTTTTATTGTTATTCAAGTACAGTTGTCTCCATGTGACCTCTGCTTCCTCTGCCCCACCCATCCCCACTTCCTACCTTCCATGCTATCTGCCTTTGGCTTTGTCCATTTGTCCTTTATATATGTTACTTGATGACCCTTCCCCTGTTTGTCCCCATTATCTCCTTCCCCCTCCCCTCTGGTTACTGTCAGTTTGTTCTTCATTTCAGTGTCTCTGGTTTGTATTTTGCTTGCTTGTTTGTTTTGTTGATTAGGTTCCACTTATAGATGAGATTATATGGTATTTTTCTTTCACCGCCTGGCTTATTTCACTTAGCATAATGCTCTCCAGTTCCATCCATGCTGTTACAAAGGGTAGGAGCTCCTTCTTTCTTTCTGCTGCTTAGAATTCCATTGTGTAAATGTACCATGATTTTTTGATCCACTCATTTACTGATGGGTACTTAGGATGCTTCTAGCACTTGGCTATTGTAAATGCGCTGCTATGAATACTGGGGTATATAGGTTCTTTTGAATTGGCGTTTCAGGATTCTTAGGGTATTGTCTATTTTATTAAAGCTGCTGTTATATAAGTTTCTCATTCTGTATAACTGAACCCAATCCTCAACTAATATTGAATATTAGTGCTAAACATATCTGATCAGTGTACTAGGGATTAATCTGATAAGGTTTTTGAGGGCAACAATAAGGTCTTCTGTAGGAACTTGTTATCACACAGAAAAAGCATGGTCAAATAAACTTGCCAGGTTCTAAAATAAACAAAATTTATCAGATTTCTCTGCTGTAGTTTTTCTCAGACCCTTTAGTAATTCAATGTGCTTTGAGAATCTTCAACTAGGGGATTAAGAGGTAGTATTTTCCAAACTCCTTAAACCAAAAAACACTTTTCTGCATTTTTCAGGATTGGTGTTCCACATGACACACTTTCAGGAGTCTTAACTGGGATATTTTAAAAGATGCTTTCCATTTCTAAGCTTATTATTCTTTTTCTAAAATGTCTGTTTACAGAATCCCAGAAGGCACTGTGTTATTTTATTCCAACCCTTTGTTCAAACAGCTCCCCCTGCCTGGATTACAGTTCTTTAATGAAACCATTACTTGAGTGCTATTTTGTTCCCAGATTGTGGCTAAAATCTCTTATACATTTTCTAAATTATTCCTCATAACAATCAACAAATAGTTACGGTAGCTAGGTCATGATATAGTAAGAATGACAAGACAGTTATCTGAAAATTTTCATAGCATAACACAATAACGTTAGTTGTCACACACAAAAGATTGCATATCTGATTGACTTTCCAGGATAACCATCTGCTGTGTAGTGACCCACAGATACAGATAGCTTTGAACTTGTGGATCCACCTCTCAACAGCAAGTCTCCTCCCAGTTTGCCACCTCAGAGAAAGAGAGAAAAGCACAGGCAGTTCACTGCCTCACCCTGGAATGAAACATGTCACTTCCTCTCACAGTTCATTGGCCAGAATTAGTCATATGGCCCCTTCTGATCTCAAGAGAGCTAAGAAGTGCAGCCACTCGTGTACTTGGATGTTGATAAACCCATTAAAGGTCCATTACAAATTCTGTAACTTAGCTAATATCCCTTTTTCTTTTATTTCAGACAAGGAAACTGAGGCTTAAAAATAGCTAAAGCAGTGTCTCCAAGACCATACAACCTAGCCAAGATTTAACTCAAACTATCTGTCTATGTGTCACCTGACCTCATATTAGCCAGGGGTGGATTTATACTATAAGCTCCACTCCACTTATCCCTGACCCCTGTAAAAGAACTGCTCAGAGAAGAGACCAAAACAAAATCTGATAGAAAGCAGAGTGTCTGCAATTCTCCCCCCACTCTTTCTAGACTGTGCCCCCTTACTTTTTACCAACACTTAATGCACATCAACTTTAAAAATGAGAAGAAAAAAAAACCACCCCACCCCTTACATACACAGACAAGTGATGCCCTTCTGCTGTTTTACAGAATAGAGAGAAAACAATGGTCCCTGTGTAGAGAGTTCTAAGTCTTTTATCTTTCTACAGATTCAACCACAGTATTGATTCTTTATTGACCTAAACTGTCCTAAGCACAGCTGTGGTTTTTTCTCATATAGTGTATGGGAGAGTTAAGGCAGATACTACTTTAATATTGATTTTTGTGAAAAAGGTACAGGAAAGAGGGCAATTTGTGTCTGCAGTTGCTCTTCTCTATAAAAGATACCATTGTTAGGAGCTTATAGCATTATATCAAGGGCCTTAATCTGTAGCAATCTTTTTTTTACAACTCAGAAATAGGCTTGGGCAAATGTGTTATTGGTGTTAATGATATTTTGAAGTGAAGCAAATTTGTCAGCCTTTCTAAGTAAACTGCTCAACTTAACTATTTGAGGACTTGGCAGGCTGACGCCATGAGTGCTCGGGAATTCTGTGACTTAGTTATGTATTTGAAATTCCTTTGGAAAGAATGTTTTGTTGTATAAACAGTGACAACAGTGTTTGCTCAATGAATCTTTGAGAAATGGGAATGATTATCTAGGGCTGAAATAAGCCATGCATCTCTCCCTCGAAGAATATTTCTTCTCACTTTAAGAATTGAAGGATTTTGGTTTCTGGAATACCATTCTCTGATTCAGGAGAGAGGAGGGGGGAAAACACTTTAGAGAAGGCAGTTTTATTGGCCAGAGTACAATGGCCATTGAACTTGTGGGTGGAGTTTTTTTATGTTTCTGAATGAATAAGTATTTTTAGAACAGGTTCTGTTTCTGTGATAGAAAAGCTTCTGAAAAGATTTTTTTTAAAGCCCTGAGAAATGGTAGCTTTTCTGAATCCAGCTAGTTTTATTTGTTTCATTTTTAGCAGTTGCATTAAAAATGGGCATTTAACACTCTAAGTCTAGAAAGTTTTTCAGCCACTGTAGTGTGGTTTGTCGGGGTTATTTTTGTTTCTCTTCATGTAGGGATGGCCAATGAGTCAGTGAGAAATATTAATTATGTATCTACTGCACACAGAATGTTCCCCAGGGCACTGGCCATATGGGAGTAGAGGACAGTGATGATTCATAGACATGACCCCAGGTAAATGATGACCAGGGACAGGTAGGGGATGCAGGGCACTGAGCCCTTCATGGGTATGGTAAGACTCCTGTTAACTTATCTTTAAAAACTCAAAGGGTAGAGTCCTCCTCAGTCACTGGATAATGTCATGTAACAGTCCTCAAGGTTAAAAAGATTTAGTACTTCTCAAGATACTGAGAACTATCATCCTGGTAGGAAAGTCTATATGGTGTTTGACAATATTAAAATGATGACTTCCACTCATGAAGGCTGTATTAGTGAGCTTTAGTACTCTCTCTGCTAGGCAAAATCTATCTCTTGGGTCTGATTCTTGCAAACAGATGCCAAGATGTATCAAATATTCAAATTATCACTTTCTTGTAACACCTGGTTTCTGCTTAAAACCCCAAGAAATTCCAAAATAACACCTGTTCTTCAGATCATTAGCTTGTATTTTAAACATTTTTTAAAAATCTAATGCTGTTGTTTGGAAATATGTAGACTGAGATCCCACTGGGCTGCCTTGTATATGTTAAAATATCATAGTACCTGATACAGGTTATATAAGAAGGACAGAATAGGGATTATTCCAGAAGGAATAGACAGACTGGTGATTTCATAATACCTGTAATCACCCTTTCTTTCTTCCATTTCATTTTAAATCTCCATATTGAGTTACCTGACAAAATTTGCTAACGTGCAAAAAATATGTCCCATATTGATTGACTCTTTGACATAAGAGTAAATTATCCTTACAGCTCATAAATATATTCCCTAGAAAACACATCCACAGGCACGCTCACACATATGACACCCCACCCCCCACACACAGTATGCCACTTGAAAGCTGGACAGTTGAAAAAATAAACGTAGCTGCAAGGGGTTTTTACTAAAATCTCTGCTTGTGGATTAACTTAAACTATGAACTTGAGGAAACTGGAAGCCAGAGCGATGGCTTCAATGGTAAGTGAGCTGGAAGCACTGAGTGGCAAGTTGAGGAGAGCTCCCAGGTGGCCTAGAGTGGCCCAGGAACCAGGGGAAGCCTAGTGGAGAAAACAGAATTTTTTATTTGTTTGGTCAAATGAAGCCTAAGTATGATCTTGGTGAATAAATGGTATGCCTCCTCCTGCAAAAAATTGGACAGCAGTGGGATAGCTGAAGATTGAGAATTAGTAGAGGAAGGTTTTTGCCAAGAATGATAAAAATCATAAATTGGAGTTTAGTGGTATGGAGGCCTGCAAGGTCCTTTAAACACCTATATTGCCCAATTGTGTATATTTTTTTCTTTATTTCTTTTTAGAGGGGGAGAGGGATGTAGGAACAGAGGGAGAGAGACATCAATGTGTAGTTGCCTCTTGTGCACTTGCTACTGGGGACCTGGCCTGCAACCCAGGCATGTGCCCTGACTGGGAATCAAACCAGCAACCGTTTTATTCACAGGTAAGCCCTCAGTCCACTGAGCCACACGAGCCAGGGCTCATTGCATGTATTCTTAACAGTGTCATTATGGGATGGGTTAATTCTTGTTTTTCACAGCCTATTTTGAAATTTTAGTGAGCATTATAGGTTATCAAATGATCACGGCCCAGGATTGTAGACGATCCTGCACATGAAGAATGTTCCTCTGTCCCGTAAAATTTTAGACTTCTCTGCAACAAGTGTTTGTGAAAGTCTATAACAAATCCAGCCTGCAGTGGAACTCCACTTTAATATTTACATAACTATCACAATTTTAACATCCAATGACTTTTTCCCAGAATGTCTACTGCCATGTAAGTCAAAGGAAAGCCTACTTTGTTTCATTGGAAGCAGTGTTGGGAAATTGTTTACCATTTTTGAAATTTGTATCACTGACCAGCTTGTCATATTAAATTTGTCATTTAACCCACCTGTACTTCTCAGTCTGCACTCACAGCTATTTGACACACACAGCGATGCTCTGTGTTTTCACACTTCTGATTATTTCAGAATACTTATAACATATAAAAGTATATGTTTTAGCAAAAATTGGGTTGAGATTGGATCTGATTGGGCTGAGAAACACTGATTTAAAAATAAAAAAATGTTAAAAATAATGAGTCCAGTTTAATCCTACCATATACTGTCTTAGTTCTAACTAGGAGTAGCCAGTCCAGCCCAGGAGGTCTATGAATGAGGCCCAAAATTAAATTGTAAATTTACTTAAAACATTATGAGATTTTGTTTTTGTTTTCACTAGTGTTTGTGTATTTATTGTGTGCCCCAAGAAAACTCTTCCTCTTCCAGTGTGGACCAGCGATGCCAAAATTTTGGACACCCATAGTCATCATCAGATGTTTCCTTGCACACAATTTTCTCCAATTTCCAACCTGACTCTGTTTTTCATTCTTTAGACTAGCCTTCTCCTGGCCTCAGCCCCACTGCAGCGCCCCAGTCTACCTCTGATAAAATCCTCTCTCAGGTTAACTCGACTGTGGAACCAATCTGTTTGCCTCTGCCCTAGAAGTAGAAAATACTCTGTGGTCATATAATTCAGTCTGCTCATTTGAAGATGACAAAACTGATTGTCGGAGAGGTTGTCTAAGACTTACCTAAGTTTGTACTGTTTTCACAGAGAAGACCATGCAAACAAGACTGTGCTCTGAGCATTAGTTCTATTCTGTACGTAAGAATCAGAACTCAGCTAGCAAAGATACCTTCAAGAAACCCAATGGCTTTCAGGCTCATAAGACTGGACTGGGATATGATCGACTTCGTCTTTCTTCAGAGATGCTATTGTGCTCAATTGTAAGCTTTGCAGAAGAAGTGTTGACAGGTAGTCTTCCCAGCTATGTCTAGGACTGTGGGAATATTGGCTGTTAGGCTTTGAATGTTCACATCCTATGAGCCAGATTATCTTTATTATGATTTGGATGCGTCTAGCTAAGCCTGATGCTGCTAACCTCTAGTTCACCTCATTAACTTTGACTTGAGTCCATGCTCACCATGCTTAGGTTCAATTGTCTGAGGAGGAAATGAGATGGTTATATGAGTGAAAGCATGGAGCTATATGGAGTCTAGCATCATTCTTATTGTGAATAAATACATTGGCAATCTTTGAGTTAAAATTTTTTATTATTGTTTGGCTTTTTCAAGTAAGTTAACTACAGACTACAGAGAGAATGTAGTCTCTCTCTGGCTACAGAGATCATGTTGATCATCCTGGCACAACTGATCATGGCTACAGTTGATCATGCTGGCACAATTAATTTTTTCTTAGAAGTCAGTATTTTCTATTGCATCTACTTTTCAGCCTTATTCATCAGTTTCTCTGAAATTGATTAATTTATATCTTTCTCTATCAGGTGAACTCTTCTTGGGTGGTCACCAGTCAGATTTCTGATCCTGCAAGTCTGAGGCTTGTGCTAGGAATAGAAATTTGCCATGAGAGTGTAAACTCCATGTGGGCAGGGATTATTATATGTGTTGTTCGCTGCTTTATTCCCAGTTCCTAAGAGTGTGTGACACATACTTTGGATGAATGGATATTTCTCTAGAACAAACACATTTCTAGCTATTCTCGGGGAGGGGGGGCAGGCTCCACCCCCACACCCGCCATCACCACTGGAGTCAGTCACAGCCATCTCCCTGACATTGTCAGCACACCCGAAAGGAGGGGCCCTGACTTTGCCTTCCTTTCCTTTCATCAGGCCGAGGCAGCAGTGGGAAGGAGAGTAAATACACCCCTGCAGGCTTGTCCAGACAGAAATGACAAACAAGGATAGGATTGAAATGTGCAGTTTTTGTGTGAGGTAGCTTCTGGCAGGACTGAAGAATAAGAGGAATAAGAAAGAAAACCACAGGAAAACAATGAGACTAAAGAGAGGGTTTTTTTTCTGGTATTCACAGTCATTTTATTACATTTCACATGGCTTTCAGCAAATAAAGATATGGATCATTTAGGCTGACACTTATGAAATTAAAATTCAGGAAGAAGACAAGTATGCTAAAGACTGAAAGGTGTCGATAGGAATTGGCAATACAGTGCCTTTAACAAAATGGGAGGGGGGGCTGAAGTAATGATTGTGATTTGAACAGGGAAGGAGAGGTAAGAGGACAACTGTTTTTTTTTTTTATTTTGATAAGTTTGAGTGTTAAGAAAGTGGGAGAAATTTGTTGCTAGAGAAAAGCTTAAAGTCAAAAGATATTTATATTTGTTTTTAAGTAGGAGATACTTGAGTATGTTACAGCCTCTATTCTAGATGAAGAGCCATTTCATTAGAACATTTCAAACTCATTGTGGAGAGGGAATAATCAATGAATCAAAATTCTGAATGAAATGGTGGAGGAGAGCAAAACGCAGACTCTTCCAAAGCAGCTACGACAATTTCAGCTTCTGTTATGGATTAGAAATCTCACAAGCACTCTCGTGCAAAGGGGCATCATAATATATGATAATCTTACAAAGAAGCTTCATAAAATAACTCTGAACTCACCTTTATGGAGAGAGTTCAATCTTACTTTTATTTCATAACTTCTCCCAAATGCACAGCTCACTTCTACTTGAATTAGTTCATGATATCTAGAGAAACAATGGGGGCAAAATGAAAAACAATTTGCAGAATGGTTTTATACTAAGGTGCTGGGGCAATGACAGCAGTCCATTACATCACTGTGCTTCTGTGTGCTGTAGTGTGATAAAAACAAAGTCCTTAGACTTGCATGAAAAAAAGTAAGAGACTATTATGGATCCACTTCTGCCTGTAGTATGATCAGAGAACCCAAGATAAACCAACAGAAATTAGAAACGACACCCAGGTGAGCCTCTCTGGGCCACACTGGAAGAAGAAGAGTTTTCTTGGACCACACAATAAATACACAAAGTTCTTAAAAATAAGAGCATACCATCACTTAAACCCTTTTTCTTTTTGTTTAATGGCAGACTCTCAATGACTATATGTCAAGAATGGAATGAAGAAAGAGTTCAAACATACCTATTAAGTGAACATCTCCAATCTGAATATAATTATACAAATACAGGAATGAAGATGTCAATCTTCACATAGAAAAGTCTCATAAATTTGCCCCAGTCAGCTTTGCTATAAACGAGTTCATTAACACAGACTCCAAACAAAACATTGTCAGGTCCTTGGTTTATGGAGATAGTTACAAAGCTGGTCTTTATCTTTAGCATATGTGCCTTTTGATTAATAGAAATATATCAAAGAATTATTTTGGGAAATCAGGTGCTTTAATTCTCTAGTGATATAATTGCCCACCAAAATATATTTTATCCATCTAAGAGGACAATATTTAAAAGATCTGAAAAAATAACTAATTAAAACAGTGATTCTGTTTATCTTTTCTCATTTTTTATTATATTTATGTGTTTATCATACAGATTAATGAAATAAGGAAATACAAAAAATCTCTAATCCCAACACCCAGAGGCTTCAGGTATTGTATTTCCTCCAAGTTTCTTTTGCATAAATTTTGTCCATAGCTGATATTATGTTACATAGCAAATTAGTGTTCTGATTTTTCTCATGTAACGTAACAGCACTCCCCTTATTATTGCAATTTTTTCAGAAACATTTAACAACTGCAGAAGAATCTATTGCATGAATTAGATTAAATCATGAAATTGCTGATACTTAACCTTTTTATCTTTAGGCCTCTTAAAATGCCAATTTCATAGTGTTCAGCTTACCTGTAAAAGAATTTGCCTGTCATTTCTCTATTAATGTGATGGATAACTTGGTTATTTCTTGTTTATATTTTATTATTAAGAACATGTTGAGATGAGTGTCTTTTTGCATACATCTTTATTAGCATTTCTGATAATTTCTATAGACTATGTTCCTAGAAGTGATGGAATTGTGCTAAGAATAAACATCTTTATGGCATTTTAACTTGTATTAGAATAGTTCTTTCCAAAACACTGAGCAAAATGAACTCCGATCAACAGTGTATGGGAAAACCTGTTTAACCACATGCTTTCAACCTTAATTTTTTATTTCTTTATTTTTGTAAATTTAAAAGAAAAACAAAACCCAACAGAACCAGACAAAAGCTTAGCAACTTGTTTAAATTTATCTTTCTTATTTAATAATAAATAGAATATTTCCCCATTTTTCAAGCCATTTGAATTTCCTCTTTGGGGAATTGTCTTCCCCTGTATGTCGCTTTTCTTGTTTCACTGGCTTAGTATTTTCTCTCAACTTCAAGTTGCCCTGTTATAGTCTTTCTTCCCTACTTTGTTATTTGTCTTTGATTTTATTTATTTAGCATGCAAAAACTTTTATACATTTTGGTTCACACACAAATTTTTTTGATCCAATTTCCAGAAGTTATAGCTTCCTAATTCTAAATTTCACTAAAAGTAAAAAGAAAGATGTACCTGTATAGCCGAGTGTTGGACACCATAATTATGCTGTCAGAAAGCACAGTGGACAATGTCATGGGTCTTGGATTAAAAAAGAAAAAAAAGCAAGCCAAGTTTAGTAATTTATTTGCTTTTTGACATCAGACAAATCACTTAATCTCACTAAACCTCAATTTCCACATCTGTAAAATGGAATGATAAAATAGTTTTTAATTTAAAGGATTGTTCTCAGGATTAGGATAATACACACAGAGAACTTAGCATAATGTCTAGTGGGCATTCATGATTGACTTAAAGTTTTATTTTTAATTGAAGTATAATTAATACACAACATTATATTAGTTTCAGGTATCAACATAATGATTCAACATTTGTATACATAGCAAGATGAGCACAATAATTTAGTTACCATTTCTCACCATACAAAATACCAAAAAATGTTATTCTTATTTTGAAAACTTTTAAGTTTTACTTTCTTAGAAACTTTCACATTTGCAGTATAATATTATTAACCATAACCATCGTGCTATATGTTACATCCCCCAAAAGTTTTCAGGATGTTTCATGAGCTTTGTTATTCTCATGTGACTAAACTGCACCCTTCAGAAACCATATTCCGCTGCACGATAATGAAACCATACAAGATTCTCTAGACAATGACTTTCATTAAGTAGTGGATTATCATTCTAATTAGAGCAGACAAATAAACAGGAGCAGTACTTCTCAGTATCATACCATTATTCTCTTGTGGAGGTAAATAACGCAATTGGCTAAAAGATAAAAAGTCAATCAGTTTGTTATGATATTTTATGTGTTCTCTTCTTCATAATACCATGCTGCCCCATTTCTGCCTCAGTATAATGTAGTTAGAAAAAGCTACGTAATAGTAGTAGTAGATATTTATTTATTTATTTCTAAATATTTATGTGCCAGGTGCTGTTTAAACACTTTATATGTATGATCTCCTTGAATTCTTAAAACAATTTTAAGGTAGATAATTATGACCTCCATTTTACTAAGGAGGGAACATAAGTGAAAAGGTTCATGTAGGTAAACCAGTAGTAATTTCCTAGGGCTGCTGTAGCAGAGACTGGGTGACTTAAAGAACAGAAATCTGGCCCAGGGTGTTGTGGCTCAGTGGACTGGGTGCAGGCCTATGAATCCAAGGGTCATGGGTCTGATTCCCAGTCAGGGGACATGCCTGGGTTGTGGGCCAGATTCCCAGTAGAGGGTGCAGGAGAGGCAACCACACACTGATGTTTCTCTCTCACTCTTTCTTTCTCCCTTCCCCTCTGTCTAAAAATAAATAAATAAAATCTTTAAAAATTATTAAAAAACAAATTTATTTTCTCACAGTTCTAGAAGCTAAAATTCTGAGTCAAGGTGCCATCACTTCTCTCTCCTTGGCTTGTCAGTGGCTACCTTCTCCCTGTGCCTTTTCATGATCGTCTCTCTGTAATCATCAGTGTCCAAGTTTGCTCCTCCTATAAGGACACCCATTGTGTTGAATTATAGTCCACACTAATGACCTCATTTTGACTTAGTTACCTTTTTAAAGACTCTATCTTCAGATACAGTCACATTCTGAGGTACTGGGTACAGTTAGGATATGAACATATGAGCTGTTACGGAATACAGCTCATTCCATCATGCTGCCCAAGGTAATAATTTCATATTCATGAGTTAAACATGCGTAGTCTGGCCCCAGAGCTATATCTTTTTCTTTTTAAACTTTTTTATTTTTGAAAGAATTTTAGACTCTATGGAATGTTGCAAAAAAGTATACAATAAATTTTTTTTCACACAGATTCCCCTATGCTAATATTTCAATACATTTGTTTTATCATTCTCTCTATATATCACAGTGCAATTTATCAAAAATAAGAAATTATCATTAATATGATTACTATTACATAAGTCTCAGAACTTAATAAAATTTTATCAATTGCCCCACTAGTTATAAAAACAGAAAACAAAGTTTTCTTATGGTCCAGGATCCCATATTTTATTTAGCTGCCGTTTCCCTTGGG
The DNA here is from genome assembly GCF_004126475.2 of Phyllostomus discolor. Lineage (NCBI taxonomy): Eukaryota > Metazoa > Chordata > Mammalia > Chiroptera > Phyllostomidae > Phyllostomus > Phyllostomus discolor. Next base: position 38,689,729 of record NC_040908.2, read on the forward strand.
TTTCCTTTAATTTTAAACATATTTTTACTCTTTCTTAATTTTTCATAACTGTGACATTTTTGAAAAGTACAGGCCTGATATTTTCTAAAATGTTCTTCAATTAGAGTTTGCCAATGTTTCTTCATAATTAGATTCAGGTCATAAATTTTTGGCAGGAATTCCACAAAGAGATACTGTGTCTTTCTCAGGGCATCATATTAAGGAGCACATGATATTGATTTGCCCCCTTATGAGTGATCTAACTTTGATCATTTGTTAAGGTATTACCTGCCAGGTTTCTTCACTGTAAAATTACTAGTTTCCATTTTCAAAATTAATAAATGTCTTGTGGGGAATCACTACTAATTTAACATCCACTGATGATTCTTGCCTAAAATAATCATTATGGTGATTTTTAAATTCTATTATTACTTTTTCAATGTATGAATTGTAATTCTACTGCTTAAGATAAACTTTTCTCCTTCCTCCATCACCATTTATTCACTCATTCATTACTCATATCAGCGTATACTTATGGATTCTTATTCTCTGTGGAATAATCTCTTATTGCCATTACTTGTTGTCCAACTTGTCCCCAGTTTGCCCAGTGGTGGTCACTTCAAGTTGTTTTCCATGTCCTTTTGATGAGTTCCTATTCCTTAATTTCTAAAACAAAAGATATCCCAAGATCATTTTAATCTCTCGCAGTTTCAGTCCTATACTTGTCTATCCCTTCAAGGAGTCATGCTTTCCTTTCCTGGAGAATGTCCTTTAAACAAGATCTGGGCTCTAGGTGTGCTCACTGTTATTGAGGTGTAATTGTTTTTAAGCTTTCTTAGAACAGAGCTAGAAATGCATATATGTTTCTATTCACACATCTATACTGATTTTCTATTTATCATCTTTCTATATATATAAATTGATTCTATACACCTAAACATGTTAATACCTTCATTTCAAGTTGTGGAAGTGGTCCTGACTTTACAGTCTTTCTAAATTTATGTTCAAGGTGATTTAATATTCATTTGTTAAAACTGCTCAACTTTAATTTTCAAGGTGCTCAGTGTGTCTTTCTAACTATTTATTCTGGAGGCTAATACCAGATGGTGACATCACAAGTCTAGGATTATGAGTAAAGAGAAGTTTAGTAACATTCCAAATGAACCATATAAGAAATGATTGGAAAACCTACAGGCAGAATTATGACCTTTTAAATCATTTCTAGTTTGCAATTATGTAAATATTTGGGTTATATGCCAGTACCAAAATTATACCAACTCAGAGTTTTCAGAATTACTAATTCCCTGAAGGCATAGATAGCTGAGGAGTAGGTTCAGAAACAATGAGCTCTGTCACAGATCTGGCCTCCATTTCTTCGTCAATATAGTTTTTCATGCTAGATCATAGGTAAGCAAATGAAGGCCATAGCCATTCATTTATATATTGTCTAAGGATGCTTTCCTGCTACAATGAGAGTTGAGTAGTTGCTGTAGAATGTAGAGACTGCAAAGGGTAGAACATTTACCACATGGCCCTTTACTGAAATGGTTTGACTATTCCTATAGTAGGTCATCTTGCCCCCTAATTTCCTAATGTTGATATTTTCGCCATATATATATTTGTACACACGCACACACACACACACACCATTGCAAGATAATACCATGAAGAGATATTTTATACATTTCTAGCTGAGGGGAAAATCCTGCCAGTGGTTGAGTCCATATAACATTGATGCAATTTCTTTGGCATGAAGGCCCCTTCTCAGATTTCAAAGTATGTTATGCCCAGACAGTTCATCAAATTAGCCTGCCTATCCATTCAGTGTGGCATGCAACTTATTTGATAATTGGGCAAATAAATTAGACCCCCAAATTTGGTAGCATGTGCTAATTTTGAATGACTTATCAGTTTGGCTTTGTGATAGTGTAAAAAGTTAAACATTCATATTTTTTAAGAATGTGTCTGCATTTCTCATTAATTATTTTGAGATCTAAAAAGAAAGAGAGACATTCTTTGGAAAGACTATGAATATGATACCAAGTTAAAAGCCATGTGGAATGGTGTGATGTCTGCTGGTAGTGCCAAATTACTGCGTGGTTGATCCACTCGCCAAAGTCAATAAGACTTCTGAAACAACCCAAATTCCCCTTTGTTCTACCCATATTCAGACATGTAGACATATGGATATAACCCTGGTTTTGTCTTATTTATTTTGGTCATTCAAACAAGAAACTCTTGAGGTTGACTTAATTTTTTTTACAACTTCTACTTTATGGTGAATTAAAAATGAGGTCATGCCTCTGAGTTTTTTCAAACCCAATGTTTGCCTTGGGGCCCTCTGATCATGCTGTGGGTGCTATGAAATAGTCTCTCTGAAATCAAAATATTCTGTGTCAAAATCTCTCCTCTTTGTTTTCTGATGACTCAGGCTGCTACTTATTTTGCTCACCTATTGAGATGTATTATGTGTTTATGTCCACTTCTTTTACCTGCCATAAAGTACCATCACTGGGCTGCCTGCTAAGCTTTTTGTCTTCAAAGTGGTAAGGCCACACACAAACACAGGCACCAGAATTAACTCTTTGACTGCTTGAGAGCAAGACCCTCTAGATGTGCCTTAGATTCACACTTATGAAGTGACTAAATTATAGTTTTACAATGATAAGACTTTTTAATCTGTCCTCTAGTTATTTTTCCAAGATCCATGAGTTCCTTAGATGGAAACACCTGCTCATATTGTAAAATTGCTCATATGAGCAATTATTCATCCTCAGACCAGAGGCTAAAAAAGTAGAAGTAAACATGGCAGGACTCTTGAAAGTAAGAATTGCACTTTTTGTATATAATAGCAGAGGTGGTATTTCAAATCTCTTTTAGCATTTAACTCCCTTTGAAATATCAGTGGTATTATTGTTTACCCTTGCATAATTTGCATGCTCACAAGTCTCAGTACAAAATGCACACCATTCAAATGGCCTGTGTGTCTCCCTCTGAAAACGCCTACAGTGCTGGGTGACACTTGTCACTCATGGCCCTCCCATTCCTGCTTAATAGGCCAGATACCCTGCATAACGTTCCATAATAAAAACTTATTTTAAAAAACTCTTTTACCCTTGAGTTTTGGCATATTTGATTTACTAAATCTGATTCATAATTCTTAGAGCCAGGTTTTTCAGGATTCAGAATACTTCAGAGTTTAATTTGCCATGGGCTTGATGGTTAATATTACTTGATATTAACATTTGGAAATAAGAAATGGCTTAAATCTAGAGGTGTCAGTGATTGTCATGTCAGTGATTTTAAAAAAACTACACTTTTTTTTAGGTTTGACTTTAACTACTAATTAACTTCTGGTTCTGGGACTGAAAAAATCAGATTGAACATTTGTTCCCTTAGTATCCTGCTTGCTTTATGTTCATTTAATTAGAAATAAAATAAATGTATACAGTAGAATAAAACAGATAAACAACTTATAAACTATTCATGGGAGTTTGCATTTCTCTCTACTCAATATGGAGCAGAATTATAATGGGTCAAGTTTGAAGGGCTTCTTTGAATGGACTTGTTCTTTTAGCAGGTACAGTTTGGCACTTCTGGTCAACAGACAAAATAGAGAACAGAGCAGTATCCCCCATGGATGGCATCCCAGTGTGCTGAGAAATCATGGGCCCTCAGTAGGTGATTGACTGATTGATTGATTATTTGAATGAGATTCAGCTTTAAAGATGTGATATCTTTAGGACATCAGAAGAAAACACTCAACAAACTCTCAGCCATGAAGACCTGATAGTTAGCCTGATTATTAAACAGGTATAATTAGGATAACCTTGAGAACTAGGTGATATTGTTGCCAATTATCTGTTAAGCTGATGGAATAGTGACTGACACTAAGCATGCCAGGTATTTACAAAGACATCTTTTTCTAGCCTGCTGCATCTGCTTTCTTGGTAACTCCCTGCCTCCATATGGGGAGCTGTCTTCATGACTGGTCTTAAGAGTATCTGCACCAGATTTTGTGGTTTGGGGAGCAATGATGTTTTCTCTTTGCAGTGATAACCTTTCCAGACTTGACTTTAATTCTGATGGGAAATATGTTCTTCAGCAGTGTTCTGTGCCTATTGAAGCTATTTTTTTATACTGCTTCTCATGTGGATTCATACCTTGGTTTCCCTGCTGGGTAATAGACAGCTTGAGAGTAGGAATAGGACTCGGTATGTCTGCATCTCAGCATCTCCACTGGTAACTGACATACATAGACATTAGACTTCAGTTTAAACAAACAAATACACATTAATGTGCAAACATATTGTAATGAGAAATAATATTGGCATCTCTATTGGAACAGTACTAGGAAAAAGAAGGGTAAATCTGAAGTACAAACTTTTTACTTTAAATAGATCTGACTTAGCCAACAGTGAGAACAACTACAAAAAGAAAAAAAATGCTAATGATAATAATTTCTGCTTAATTTCCTGTGCATTTAACCTGGGTACTAGCTCCTTTGTACGTATTAGAGACAATGAACTTACATCATCCATTTCTCTTTAAGGGCATTTTGCTTTGCAAATAAGAAAGAAGTCACTTGAGATCAGAAGTCACTTGAGATTAGAAATCATTTGCTAAAGTATGAAGGAAAGTTGGGGTTAGGAGAACCAAGCACAAATGAAATAAAGAAGACAGACGTTTCTAAATTATGTAATTATTGGTTGAAAGAATATTGCCTATTAAGATCTTACAGGCATACATTTGGCCCTTGAATGACATGGTGGTTAAGGGTTTGGACTCCCTCACAGTTGAAAATCTGCACATAACTTTTGACTCTTTTAAAACTTAACTATTTTTAAAAATTATTTATTTTTAGAGAGAAGGGACGGGAGAGAGAAAGAGAGGGAAAGAAACATTAATGTGTGGTTGTCTCTCAAGCACCCCCCACCAGGGACCTGGCCAGCAACCCAGGCATGTGCCCTGACTGAGAATGGAACTGGTAACCCTTTGGTTCACAGACTGGCACTCAATCCACTGAGCCACAACAGCCAGGGCTAAAACTTAACTATTAATAGCCTATCATGGACCAGAAGACTTACCAAAATATAAATAGATGTTACAAGTATTATATAATATATTCTCACAATAAAGTAAGCTAGTGGAATGGCATTTTAGTTAATAAAATCATAAGGAAGAGAAAATATATTTACAGTCTTTACTGGAAAAAAAACATGTATAAGTAGACCCACATGGTACAAACTCGTGTGGCTCAAGGGTCAACTGTCCCTTGAAATATATAGTGTTTCCCTTCTAGTCTGAATGTGTCAGGGAGACAATTCCCCACCTCCCTCCCATCCCACCTGGAAATGAGGGCCATGTAGTAAGCAGACAATGACACCTACCCTGCTGCCAGACTGTGCAACGAATGAAGCAACTCTTCAAAAAGAAAAAAAAAAAAACTCTGAATGGATTGCCAATTTTTATTATGTTTAAGGCAGGCAGTAATTTCAGTTTTCAATTCCACTAAGTAATAATAGTTATTAATTAGTAAATTAGGCCACTGGGTGCTAGAGGTGAGCTAACAGAGTGATTAAAAAGGAGAGAGAAAATTCACAGATAATGTTCAGGTTTCAGAGAAGCCTGCCACAATGGAGAGTTTATGTTTGTACATCTCTTCAGAATGGATTGCTGCACTTAAGAGCAACTTACATTGCCTACAGTGCTGTCTGTTCCGTAATTGCAGCAAAGTGAGGTACTGCACCATACATTGTCATAAAGATGTCAAGAAATGAAGGGAGATGTTCAAAGGCTCCAGCTTCTAATACTTACATTTTAAATCTGGGGGCATTAAATCCAGGGAGGAGAATTCCTGAGTTTTTTTTCCCCCACATCAACAAAAGGCTTAGACATTTCTTGAGTAAAGGCTCTGACATCAACCCCACGAAGGATTTCTGGACTCCAGGTAGGTATCATTCATTTCAGAGGCTAATTTTTCGAGCTTTATATTTCAAACGTGATAGTGTTCATGGAGGTTTGCGAACTATGTTTAAAAGTATTCTCCGTTGCTGTACCTGGCTAATAACAAGATCCCTGAAATATCATTGAAACTCCTTAGGGACTTGAAAGGCTAAAACTGAAGTTTATCTCGCAGGGTTCTAGATGGGCAAAACATGCAGTTAACATATCTCAAGGCTATTGGAGTGTATTGCTGATACGGAAAGAAATAGGGGAAAAGTGGGAACATCAGTCAAACTTGTTCTGAAACTACAAAATCATACCAATTTGCTGGAGCCCAAAGGGATTTTTAAAACACTGTACGGAGGCAAATCAAATCTATGTATAAATAGAGACTACGTCTGTAATGGTGAAGTGATTAAATCATTAAAACACATTTACAACAACTCTTTTCAAGAAAAATAGTTATGCTTCTGTTAAAATTAGCTATTGCATAAATTTTAAATAAAAATTGACCTGTTTTACTGTTTTTGTAGAAATAAGAAATAAGCATTACTTGAGATTTTAAGACAAATTTCCCTATTCAATTGTTTTTCCATTTGAACATGCTCTTTTTGTCTTATTTTCCATTTTACCCCTCCCCCATAGAGATTTATTTTTGAGGGATTTTTCCCTCAATTTTTTCTTTTCTTTTGCTTTCATTTTTATTTTTTCTGAATATTTACCTTTCCTATAGAAAGAAACTAGGTTAAACCCTTGACTCTACTACTCACTAGTTATTTTGACCAGACTCTCTGAGCTTCTGTTTCCTCAACTGTGCTGGGGGAGATATGTAATATGTAGTTCAGACAGTGGTTTTGAGTTTGCTATGATACAAAAGTAAATATTCTTAAAGTAAAGAAAGAAAAAAATCTTGGAACTGGTTGGCATACAAACAAAATTTTTGTACCAGTATTAATATTAGACTGGATTAACTAAGATATAATCAGCTGAGAAGTAGACAGATTTGTAGTTTGAACACTGAGATTGAGTATTTAAATGTATCAATTGACAAAGGATACTTAATTTATATTAGTTCCTTTCCTATCTTCCTGACCCTATCCTTGCCTCAGACTCTCAAATGACACACATACATGCACACACACATTCACATTCATGTGCACACTCATTCACACACAAACACACCCATATATCTCTGCCTTAAGTCTAACCTGTGTTTTGGGTTGTGAGTAGGTTTAGTGACCTACTACCTACACTTTCTACCTCTGGTTTCCACCTAAGAGTGTAAATTTCCAAATTAATACCATCTGGACCCATTCTATTGTTTTCTTATTAATGTGAATGCATTAGGAAATCTAATGTACAATGAGAATGAACGTTAGGTTTGTCCCCTCAGTTCTGTTATTGATGCCCTCATCTTATTTAGAGTCTACAATATAAATAATCTAACTGTGAATTTCCATTGGTGAAAGAGTAAGCATGTTTTCAGAGAGAATATTTTATTGACTGTAATAAATTGATACAAGATATTCAAGTAAAATTTGAAATAAGGTGAAGTTCATCATAAAAGATCAACCTAATCTTATCCTAGAATAACCAACCAAACAACCAACCAAATGAATAAAGAAAGAAACAAACACTAAAATGATATGTGAGGGAGATCAAGAGACTGGCTCTAATAGTTGACCTCAATTCATTGTTCATCAATGGACTAGAAAAAACAAATGTCTCCATTTGTATCTAAGAATGTGACATGTTAGTTCCTAGGGATCTCACTGAAGGCTGAGAGAGAAGTTCAACAAAGAAGCTGACTAAATTGAAAAAGCATTTGAAGGTTAAGGTGCTCTCCAGAAGTTTCTGCTTCAGTCATTGCTATCGCTGAACTTTTCTATCTTTGAGGCTTGGTAATATCTACATTCAAATTATTCCATCTCTAAAGCTACTCAGTGATTTTTTTCCCAACCACCAGCACAATGCAGTTTTCTTTTTCCTGTCACCTCATATCATCACCTGTGACACAGCATTGTGCAGAGAGCACAAGCCTGAAGTTTTCATTCAAGGTCACCACAAGCCCTCCATGGTGAGATATTTTGAATAACTTAGAAATTATTTTAACTATATATGTTTGTAGCTGTCAGACTCAAATCTACATGGTTCATGGAGGCTCAATTTCTTTTCTATATTAATAGCTTATTGAGCAAACATACTATGCCAGACTACATAGATGTGTAGTTTTTCTTTTTTTTTTTTCAGTAAACTCAATGGTCTTGAATACCTAGTGAAGAATATGTCTATTATCTTTGCCTGCTTGCATTTCAAAAACTATGAGAATGTATTGATTTTTTAAACAATTATTGGGACTTATAGAACTTATCCTGCTGCTTGGATATGACTTTTAGAATTAAAGGTTCATTAGATATCTCAAGGAAAGTTTTCACATTCCAGGCCAGAAAAAGGATACCATGGATTATGAAAATAATCCTGTCAAATGTATTGTAAAATACGGGTGATAATTGACAATTGCAGTCAAAGATCTCAAGGTGTGAGTTATACAAGATTATGAATAAAACATTCAGGAATCCTGACAAGTTAAATGTTTCAAATTTTCTTTATATTGCATGGTTTATGTTTGGTACTTGGCTGTATATCAATTAAGCTATTATACCAAGTAGAACATGTACTCAACCCCTCAAAACACATTTTGAGGCATTTACTGTGTAAACTCAAAAAATGAAACTTATGTAGATGAAAAAATTAGAGTATAGTTGAAGCCCTGGCCAGGTGGCTCAGTTGGTTAGAACATTGTCCTGATATGACAAGTTTACAGGCTTGATCCCTGGTCAGGGCACATACTACAATCGACCAGTAAATGTATAAATAAGTGGAACAACAAAGTGATCTCTCTCTCCCTCCTCAAATCAATAAATACATAAAAATAGAATATAGTTGAACCACATAGTGAGTGATTAATTGGTATTTGAAGAGACAGACCATGTGCGATGTTAATAGCAGATAGATGACTCCATAAAGAAGAAACTTAAAGAGAGGATTAGTATTTAAACAGAGAGGAAAAGTGGTTTGGGTACATTTCATTGTGGGAAAAATGGCACAAGAGGAGTCATAGAAATAAAAACAAAGAGTGTAAGCTAGCTTAGTTAAGGGGGAAGTGAAAATTGAGAAATAGTAGTGATAATTTAGACAGGTAAAGAGAAACCAAATTCCAGAAGGTCAGCCAATGAAATTTGAAATTGATAAAATGGGCAATAGTAGCATATTTATGAATTTTTAGGAGGGATGCAGCATATGTAAAAGTGGCACTCCTGTAGTATTACTATGATGGCAATGCATCAAGTTTCTCAGTTCTGAAATTTTCAGTGATTTATACAGCAGTAGAGAGAAGGCATGCATAAAATGATTGTGGAAATTGCAATATTCTTTGGAGAATTTTATGTAAAACAGAAATGAGAATGGTACAAGAAAAAATGAAAGAAGCAAATATTCTGAGAAACAAAAAATAGGAAATATGCATTCTGGCAACTATATATCTGAAAATTTCTAGATATTTCAGAGTTTTTAAATTTCCATCTGTGAATAATTATAAAACAATCTATGAGCATTGAAGCCTTCACAGGTTCACTAAAAATGAGTGGTGACAGATAAATGATATTTTAATTTTCGATAGCATTACTATCCCACTAGTTGTTAATCTTGGGTTGTAGGAAAGTGATACTTGGTAGGTGCTTCATAAATAAATATTGCACTGCTGCTTAAACATATACATTGGGAGAATAGATTTTTTAAAATCGATTTCTCAAAAACCTCTGGTAACATTCTGTGGGAAAAAGACAAAGAAGTGTGTAGAAAATGATTTTGTACTTAGATTGGTTTCTTCCTTGTTGACTGGCCATAGAATGTGGTTAGTATATCAGTTCCAACTGAGAATGTCATATTCAGTGCCCATGCTTAGGCTGTTTTCTTGTTCTTGTCTCCCCAACATTTCTATTAAAGATTTCCATGTTCCAAAATGCATTTTACGTTTTTATGTGTGACACCAAAGTGAAAGATTTGGCTACACATTTGTTGACTGATTCAGGATAAAAAAAAAATGTCTAAGCAGGCTAATGCAATGGCCACCAAAATAATTTAACAAACAGCCTGAATCAAGGAATGTGACTGGGCTGCAAGAACAAAGAAGAAACAGAGTGCTTCAGTGTTGGCAAAAGGAACAGCCTGGGAATTTGGCCCCCAAGTCAGGGACTAGGCCAGGAGATATGTATGGGTTCACAGATAAAGGAGGGAGGCCTCTGAGGAATAAAAGGCCCCAATTAATTATGTAGCAACTTTTCTCTTTTTGGAGGTGGAGGTGGAGAACCCAAAGTTGGCCTCTATTAAACTGACACATGACTTGTTGTCATAAGGCCCATTTTAGTCCCTGTTCATTTATTAAGTGAGTTGTTCTCCATTCAGAGTTGATTACTACATAAATAATTGAAGAGCCCCCAATGAGAAGATTAAGTAAAGAAAGCTTAAAGGTGCCCCTTTCCGTTAGCCACAGGGAGGCAGAAGACATGAATTGATTGAATACAAATGAGAATCATTTGCATTGGCTCCCACCACTGTTTTCCTATCCCTCTGTGGACAGCGGTTTATTTCAGGCTACCCTTCCACAGGGGTTGTCTTGCCAATGGTGGCCCAATGAACTTTGTCTTTTCCTGATGGGATGCACTGGTAGCCCACTTTCCTGATTGGTAGCCCATAATTGTATTGTGAGACAGGGCATTTATTCAAATACTCTCAAAATCCCTGTAGTAGCTGTTCTTGTGATTCTTGGGATCTTTCCCCTAGAAATACTCTCCATCTGATTCCCTAGAGATGTTCTGAGTGACCTAATATTATCACCCATCTTTACCTGTCCTTGAAAAACATTCAGGCCTTTGCTCAGAAACTCATTTATATAATGAATAAATGGTATTTGTTCATTGTATAGGATGAAGAAACTATTCATCTTCTCTCTCTCTCCTTCCCTCCCTCCCCTCTCCCTCCCTCTCCCTTTCCTTGCCCTCACTGTTTTATGAGATGAATAGTTCTTTCATCCAATGAAATAAATTAATGAAGTCTACACACACATAAACACAACCCCTACTCTAGCATTCTCTGTTTGGGGAGAATAGTAATGCACCTCTTTATAGCAGGACTCTACAGCATCTTAGAGGCATCATCTTGATAAACCAGCACCTTAATGAACTTTGTGGCACTGAGGCATCCAGTCCATCACCATTCCAGTAATAGCAACCACATACAATGCTCTGTTTGTTATGTGCCAGTCACTTCACAAGGTGTTTTATGTACATTATCAATTTAATCTTCAAAACAATCCAATTAGGTTACTATTATCCTCATTTTAAAGATGAAGAAACAGGTTATAAATGTTGTGCCCAAGGTCACAGAACTAGGTAAACAACAAAAAGGGTTTACAAAATCAAGTCACCTGACATTCTTCTCTTTCCAGGAGAGCAGTGGATGGAAGCCAAAGTGCCTGAATTCATTCCTGGCTCTTCCACTTTCTCTCCGTGAACTGGGTCAATACAATAACACCATTGCACCTCAATTTTACCAAGAGTAAAATGTGGAAGGTAATATATTTATTTATTCATAAGGTTATTCTAGGATTTAATCACTTTGTTCATATAAAATATTTAGAATAATGCTTCTCATATAGTAAACACTTAATGTATCTTTAAGGTTATTTTTCAAATTTGTATAGAACTAGCACTCAGTATCTTGTAATTTAGCACTTAATAGTTTAATAATTCTTTGTTTTATTCTCTGTGGTGTTATTTCAGGAATTAGATGACTCACAAAAAAGTCACTTAATATACTCTAAACTCCTTAAGGACAAACTAGAGGATTACTCAGTAACTTTTAGACACATAATTAACACTTATAAATAGGGATGAAAAATATGAATGATCAGTCTGCTATCCTCCCCCAAATGAATGACTTTCTTACATTCATATAGAATTTTACAGTTTACAATGGGATCACAGACTTCAAAGAAAAATATCTAGTGACCTCTGCAAAGTACATGGTATGGCAAAGTAGGTTGGCAATTGTCCATATGGAAAATAATACAGTAATTAATAAACACTAATACAAGAATAAACTCTTTTTCACATACTCACAACTGTAAACTTTATTTTGTCCCATCCTCCCCCTTATCCGTGATTAGCTTTCTTAAGCTAAGGTCAGGATGGCCAACAAATTGAACAAATCATAGTCTGCTTTTCTCACATAATGAGGGCTTCAGGGATGTGCGGTAACTGGCATGTTTTTCAGGCTTGCCAAGGTGAAGTTTGACTCTGCTGTCATTTTCTTGACTTTTTGTTCATGGTCACAATATAGCCACTTCACTCCTAGCCATTGAGTTTGCATTTAAGGCAGTGAGAAGGGGAAAGAGTCACATGGGCCTCATTATTAATTGTCCTTTTATATCGAGGGAGAAAACCTTCTCTTGGAGCTTTCTAACTCCCCAGAAATCTTTCTTCACATGTCATGGGCCCAGAGTATTTTATATTGCTGTCCCTTGTTCCAGGGAGACCTGTGGAAGGAAGATGCTTGGCTGTGTCACTTATCAAGTGAGAAGTAGCAAGGGACAGGTGTAGCTCATTGACTTTGGTAGTTTCTCAATAATGTCTGCCAATCATCATTTTTAATATTATATATAACTACCCTTACTATCTTTATTTCTATAGCTACTACTAAAGAGTTTACCCTAACGAATATAGTACACTCATTTGCTGCCCCTCTAGTTTATCAAGAAATGAGAAATGCCAAGACTCTTATAGCATGGATAAAGATAGATTGGTATTTGAAGGTCAAAGGAAGCATCCTCAGTTTCACTGCTGACCCCTGGTACAAGACATTGGTAACTAATACTTGGAGCATTTAACTCAACTGCAAAGCTTGTATTCAGTCAGGAGCCCAACTGGCTTTACTTGGATGTTTGTGAGTTATTGGTTGTGTGTTGGAATTACCCACACTTTGAAATGCCAAGTTCCAATGAAGCTTGTGAGGATTTCTAAAAGACTTGGTTTGGCCTGAGTGGGAGAAGGATGGAATTAATATGAACTGAGTTGGGGCACTGCCAGTTACAGATCTTTCACTCCAAAGTGGCTTCCCAGGAAGTTAGCATAGCCTCTAGGTTCATTCTCACCAAATATAAACACCTTTCCAACTTCAACCCTGGAGTCAGGGCCCAGAACTATTGTGAAGGGACACATTGAAATCTTGCTGTATTTCACAAATACAACTTAGATGAAGCTGAGTAAAAACAAACAACATTTCTTCAAAGGACAGACTTTAGGTCACTTTTGTTCAATCCATCAGCTGTTTCCCCTCACAATCCCTTTTACCCTCATGGGAATTAAAGACAGTCCAGGACACAGGAAAAGTCTGGAGCTGGTAGGGAGGGATGAGAAGGAACTGAATCACCTCTGGCTTTATGTCCAAGCTGGCACGAGCTGGCAGTGCAGGTCATTTGGAATCCAGTGTTCCCTAGGATTTCTGCAGCCATTCTGCTGTTTGCGTCCCAACTCATTAGCATTTTTGGAAGCCAAGGCTGGATATTGGATATGGGCAATAAAGAGAACTTTTCTATTTATTGAATGTTTGGAAATGGGAAGAAAAGGAGAAAATACATAAAATCACCATATTATTTTGTAAGTTGGAAGGCCTCTGGTGGTATGTTTTCTTCACAGATACAATGAGAGCAGACCCAGCTGAACTAGACTCATGCTGTTTTATGTTTAGCATACCTTTGTAGTATCTGCAAATGTTTGGCACTTGGAAAAATGCTTTTTGGTCAATTACTTTTTCCCTTCATATAAAATGGCAGGGAGAGAGAGAGAGAGAGATACTTACGCATAGAAAGGCAAAAGGGAACTTAATCTGATCTGTCTGCTTCAGTTATGCTTAACTCATCAATATGGGTTACTGTTGGGCTATCTACTGTCCAAAATTCAGTGAGTTTCCATGGACGTTCCTTTTCCCAGGGAATAGGCCAGCAGCGATGGGATGATGTTTCAGGATATTGGTCCCAAAGCTAAGATTCACAAAGTTTGGCTGAAGGCAAAACCTATTCTCCTCTGCTCATTATCAAACAAGTTACACCTCATGCAGTTGGCCATTTAGCTGCCTCCTAATCCCTCTCCCTTCCATCTTATAAATAGTGCTGCTCTATTGAAACACCTGCACAGTTTCTTGCCTTATAAGCACCATTTGATCACACAACAGGAGCAAGGGAGACTCATTTACCTCTTGGCCATCAGGTAAGGACATATTGAGCTCTGGATTACCCCTTTCTTTAGTGCAGGCATCCTGTTGATGAGGGTGCTTCCCTGCCCTCGGAATAAGGAAGAGAAGACCAGCAGCTTGAAGCAAGAACAACTCTATCACACAGCAATATGGTCTATTACTAGTAGATTAGTTATTAGTTTTACTAGTTTTCTCTTTATTTTGTTCATGCTACTCTTAAGTAATGTTTTCATTTCCCCTTATATTTTTAATTCAGAGTAATATTCATTTCAGAAAAATTTAAATGAAAAGTAGCTTTGCGATTTTGGCAGGAATAGAGGGAAGAAACTATAAAGCTGGAAATGAACGTGATGCTTGTGTCCCAGAAAGATAATGCCTAGAGCAGTGGTGGTTAGACATTTGGTGTCAGGGCTTCTTTACCCTCTTAGAAGTTACTGAGGACCTCAGGGAGTTTCATGTGATTTACATATATGTGGATATATATGTATAATAAGGCATAGCTATATATCTATAGCAACAAATCTATATCTATATTTATATATTTTTCAATATTTATCAGTGAGTACAATAGAGAAATTTAAGCATATACTATTGCAAAATAAGATCACAAAGTACACAAATTTCTTGTGGCATTTTGAGAAAAAAAGAAATTTCAAAAAAATTAATTTTTAGATTTCAAAATAATGACAAATTGGCCTTTAACAAGGTTCATAAATGCTATACCTAGTATAAACAAACATAGCTAATGAGAGTATAGAAGAAGCAATAAGAAAAAATGTGAGTTAATTTCTGAACAGACATTTTTTAAAAGACTTTATTTTTTAAAGCAGTTTTAGGTTTATACCACAATTAAGAAAAAATTACAGAGATTTCCCATATACTCCCCAATCTAACACATGAATAGACCCCCACATTATAAATATCCACCACCAGAGTAGTACATTTGTCATAGTTAATGTACTTACAATGACACATCAAAATCAACATAGCCTGCAGTTTACCAGAATTCACTCTTGGTGTTGTACAACGATGGGTTTGAAAATCCTTCTGCTCCTGGTTCTTTGAAAGGATAAACAAAATTGACCAGCCTTTAAGCAGGCTCAACAAGAAAAAAAGAGAGAATACCCAAACAAACAAAATCAAAAATGAAAGAGGAGAGATTACAACTGATACCACAGAAATACAAAGGATTGTAAGAAATTACTACGAAGAACTATATGCCAAAAGATTTGAAAACCTAGGTGAAATGGACAAATTTCTAGAAAAACATAATCTTCCATAACTCAATAAGGAAGAAGCAGAAAACCTGAACAGACCAATAACAGCTGATGAAATTGAAACAGTAATCAAAAAGCTTCCAACACACAAAAGCCCTGGACCAGATGGTTTTACAGGAGAATTTTACAAAGTATTTAAGGGAGAGCTAATCCCCATCCTCCACAGATTATTCAAAAAAATTCAAGAAGATGGAAGACTCCCAAATTCTTTTTATGAAGCCAGCATCATCCTAATCCCCAAACCAGATAAAGACACTACAAAGAAAGAAAACTTCGGGCTGATATCACTGATGAATGTAGATGCTAAAATCCTCAACAAAATGTTGGCAAATTGCATCCAACAATACATTAAAAAGATCATATACTGTGACCAAGTGGGATTCATCCCAGGGATGCAAGGATGGTTCAATATTCACAAATCAGTAAATGTAATACATCACATAAACAAAAGCAAAGATAAAAATCACATGATCATATCAATAGATGCGGAAAAAGCATTTGACAAGATACAGCACCGTTTATAATAAAAACACTCAGCAACATGGGAATAGAGGGAGCATGCCTCAACATAATAAAGGCCATATATGAGAGACCTACAGCCAACATCATACTCAATGGGCAAAAAATAAAATCTTTTCCACAAAGATCAGGAACCAAGGTTGTCCACTTTCACCACTTTTATTCAATATAGTATTGGAAGTTTTAGCCACAGTGATCAGATAAGAAAAGGAAATAAAAGGCATCCAAATCAGAAAGGAGGAAACAAAACTGTCTTTGTTTGCAGATGACATGATAGTGTACATAGAAAATCCTATAGACTCCGCCAAAAAACTACTAGACCTAATAAATGAATTTGACAAAACAGTCAGATGCAAAGTCAATACTCAGAAATCAAAGGCATTTTTGTACACCAACAATGAAATATCAGAAACAAAAATCAGGAAAAAATCCCATTTGATATAGCAACAAGAAAAGTAAAGTACCTAGGGATAAACCTAACCAAGGAGGTAAAAGTCCTGTACTTGGAAAACTATACAGCACTGAAGAAAGAAATTAAGGAAGACACAAACAAATGGAAGCATGTACCATGTTCATGGACTGGAAGAATTAACATTATCAAAATGTCCATACTACCCAAAGCAATTTATAGATTCAATGCAATCCCTATTAAAGTACCAATGGCATATTTCACAGATATAGAACAAACACTTCAGAAATTTATATGGAGCCATTAACAACACCAAATAGCTGCAGCAATTTTGAGAAAGAAGAACAAAGCAGGAGGGGTCACAATACCTGATATCAAACTGTATTACAAGGCCACTGTAATCAAAACATACTGGTACTGGCATAAAAACAGGCACATAGACCAATGGAACAGAACAGAGAGCCCAGAAATAAATCCAAGTCTCTATGGTCAATTAATATTTGACAAAGGGGGAAGAAGCATAAAATGGAGTAAAACTAGCTTCTTCAACAAATGGTGTTGGGAGTCCATCTGGACAGCTACATACAAAAAAAAAAAAAGAAATTCAATCACCAACTTACACCATACACAAAAATAAATTCAAGGTGGATAAGACTTAAATATAAGTCATGACACTGTAAAAGTCCTAGAGGAAAACAACAGCAGGAAAATCTTAGATATTCCATGCAGCAACATCTCCAGGGACATGTCCCCTAAAGCAAGGGATATAAAGGAAAGAATAAACAAATGGGACCTCATCAAATTAAAAAGCTTCTGCATGGCTAAAGAACACAACATTAAAATGAAAAGAGAACCAAGTATATGGGAAAACATATTTGCCAATGATACCTTGGATAAGGGTTTGCTCTCCAAAATATATGAAGAATTCACATGACTCCACTCCAGAAAGACAAAAAAAAAATTAAAAATTGGCAGAAGATTTGAACAGACACTTCTCCAACAAGGACATACAGAGGACCCAGAGACATATGAAAAGATGCTCAGCATCACTAGCCATCAGAGAGATGCAAATTAAAACCACAATGAGATACCACCTCACACTGGTCAGAATGACCATCATAAACAAATCAACAAACAAGTGTTGGAGAGGATGTGGAGAAAAGGGAACCCTAGTACACTGTTGGTGGGAATGCAGAATGATGCAGCCACTGTGGAAAACAGTATGGAATTTCCTCAGAAAACTAAACATGGAACTGCCTTTTGACCCAGCAATTCCACTGCTGGAATTATACTATGAGAACACTGAAACACCAATCCAAAAGAACCTATGCACCCCAATGTTCATAACAGTACACTTTACAATAGCCAAGTGCTGGAAGCAACCTAAGTGCCCATCAGCAAATGAGTGGATCAAAAAACTATGGTACATTTACACAATGGAATTCTACACAGCAGAGAGAAAGAGGGAGGTTATACCCTTTGCAACAGCATGAATGGAACTGGAGAGCATTATGCTAAGTGAAATAAGCCAGACAGTGAAGGACAAATACCAAATTATCTCACCTTTAACTGGAACCTAATCAACAAAAGAAAGAAGCAAACAAAATATAACCAGAGACATTGAAACTAAGAACAATCTAACAATAGCTAGAGGGGATGGGGGAGGGGACAGTGAGGAGAATAATTTTCAGGAACTATTATAAATGACACATGGACAAAACCAGGGAGGGTGGAAGCAAGGGAGGGAGGTGGGTTTGGCTGGGGTGGGGGGGTAGTGGTGGGGAAAAAATGCAGACAATTGTAATTGAACAACAATAAAGTAATTTATGGGGAAAAAGGCAGGGAAAAAAAAAAGAAAATCCTTCTGCTCCACATATTCATCCTTCCTGCCTCTCCTCAATCCCTGACAACCACTGGTTGGGAGTTTTCAGGGCTTAGACAGCAATTATGGACCCTGCCTTGGCTGCTTTAGGCAAATGGCCCTTGTATTGTTTTCAATTTAGTTCAATATACCTCATCATATACATTTAGAAATGCATGTGTGCGTGTGTGTGTGTGTGTGTGTGTGTGTGTATGAATCTGGCATATCTTATGTAAGAAAGAAAGAAAGTGCTGAAAGAATGACGAAGACATTAAGAGAACACAGGAGTTATTTTGAAAGGGCAACTCTGGAACAATTTGAACAATGTAAATAAGGACAGTAGGAGAGTATAACTCATTTAGATGGAGTAAGATTCCTTAGCTCACAATCATATAAATATACAGGAAGAAAGGAAAACCCTCTGTTGGAACAAACAGTCAACTAACAACTGTTTAAGAAATGTCATAAATGGGAATCAGGATTTGTTAATGCTAATTTTCTGATCTTGATTATTTTACTGTGGTTATGCAGACAATGTCTTGTTATTAGAAATATGCTATGAAGTATTTTAGGGGGTGGGGAAGGAAAGAAAGAAAGAGAGACAAAGAGAGAAGAGTGAATCTTGCTAAAAGGTATGGGTATCTATGGAGTTTTTGAATTGTTCTTGTAACTTTTCTATAAGCCTGAAATTATGTCAGTTTTTAAAAACCGAAAACACTAAATAAGTAAAATAGAATAATTTATTATACGCTATGTGTGTGATAATATGGATTGGTCAATTTTACACTATGTCCTAAGGGCTGTTGATTAATATCTGAATACCAAAATTAGATGTTGAACTGGTATTTGAAATATTCAGAACAGAAACTCATGTAGAAATGGCTACACATCAGTAATCTTTTTGTTGTTGTTGTTTTTAGACTTTTTATTATTATTCTATTATAGTTGTCCCAATTTTTTTTATTAATTTCCTAAGTGCCCTTTGCCCTTCTGAGCCCATACCATCCCCTGCTCCCACAGCCAATTCCTACACCGTTGTCCATGTGTGTGAGTCATTCATACATGTTCTTGACTAGCCCCTTACCCTTCTGTCCATGATCATCCCCCCTCCCTCTTTCCTCTGGTCACTATCTCTCTGTTCCATGTTTCCATACCTGTGGTTCTATTTTGTTTGTTAGTTTATTTAGTTCATTAGATTTCTCTTATAGGTGAGATCATATGGTATTTGTCTTTCACCAACTGACTTATTTCACTTAGCCTAATATTCTCCAGTTCCATCCATGCTGCCACAAGAGGTAAGAGTTCCTTCTTTCTTTCTGCTGAATAGTGTTCCACTATGTAAATATAACACAGTTTTTTGATCCACTCATTTACTGATGGGCACTTAGGTTGTTTCCAGCACTTGGCTACTGTAAATAACTCTGGTACAAACAGGTTAATGTTCATAAGGGTGCATAAATTCTAGCCACATTGATCAGACAAGGAAAAAAATAAAAGGCATCCAAAATGGAAAGGAGGAAGTAAAACTGTCATTCTTCACGGACAACATGATAGTGTACATAGAAAACTCTATAGTCACCACCAAAAAATGACTCAACCAAATAAGTAAATTTGGCAGTATACAAAGTCAATATTCAGAAACCAAAGGCATTTTTGTATGCCTCAGTGATCTTATCTTTGATCAATGGAGAGGTACAGCTAATTATCATAATAGATGTTAAAACTTTTTATCATAATTTATATAAGTAACATTCAAGGCATATGGATTGGGTAGAAATGCTCTACAGCACTTTCACCCTTTCATGAAAAAAATTACAAGAATGTAGCCAGCTCTAAGGCCCTCACTCATTTTAATGGGACCCCATGCTCAGAACTCTGAACCAGTCCACACAACAGTTCTAACCAGAGGATTTTTGTTACCTTTCTCCAACTAAAATTGAGTTGAATCCTGCCAATTCATACTTGTCTTATTTATATTTAGTGACCCCTTCAGGGAACAACTTAAAGATGCAATCCTTGAGTTTATAGCACACTGAATGGCTGTTCTTATGTATGCTTGCTAATAAATATTGATTTGATCTGAGGTCAGTTTTCACCATTGCCTACCATCTGTGTTGCAGCACCATAGAGGGAAAGAGACTGTGTTAGCTTTCTAGGGCTGTCATAACCAAATGCCACAGATTGGGTGGCTTAAGCAACAGAAATTTATTGTCTCATGGTTTTGGAGGCTGGAAGTCCAAGATGAAGATGTTTGCAGGGTTGTTTTCTTCTGAGGCCACTCTCCTTGGCTTGTAGATGGTGCTTTCTTGCTGTGTGCTCCTTCCTTTGTGTGTCCATGTTCCTCACATGTCTTCCTCTTCTAATGAAGACACCTGTTACCCTGGGCTAAGGTTCCATCCTAGTGACCTCATTTTAACTTAGTCTCTTCTTCAAAGAGCTTGTCTCCAAACATGGTCACATTCTGAGGCATTGCAGTTGGGACTTCAACCTAAGAAACTGAGGGGGCAAGAGAACAAAATTCAGCCTATAATGGACACTTAACACCCAAATTTTCCTTTATTTTTGGAGGCTCCACATATGTATCAGAAGACTGTAATAATTGTAAATAAACAAATGAACTTAGGTCAGTTCCAGCATTCCTTTATCTGTGGCCTAAGAGTATATCTTCCAGTCAGAGCCACTGAAGCCCCCAAGTTGCTGAGCCATTTCCTGCAGGCACAGAACCCAGATGCAAACTAAAACTCTCCCTAGTCATTTCCAGACATGCTGGGTATGCACTCTGCAGATGTCCCAGAATACCTGTAAATGCAATGAGGGATAGAAATTCATGAAGCCTCCCTTGGAATACATGTGTGGGAGTTTGGGTACAGATCTAACCCACTTCAGACTCCTGAGCTGGGACAGTGCTTACTAAACACTTTTATTACAAACACTAATTTGTGGAATTACTGTGAACATCCCTCCCCTACAGCTAATTCATGACTGACACTCTGTAGATGCTAATACTACCTAGCAAGTCTATTTAACCCTCATTCTGTATGACCAAAACTCACAAGATCACCTTGTGGACTCCCTAAACCTGAGTTCCCATTTACAGAATTGATGGTGAAAGTTAGGTTAACAATAGATGCAATAAATATTGAGGCCTACATTTGGAATAGTCTGGAGATTTTTGAGAGTTAAGTTTTGAGATCTCAATGTGAACATGCTGGCCAATTTCCTGGTTGTGTTTAAAGACATGTGATAATTCTGTGAAGATTAAATGTCATGGACATAAGCAATGAGCAACTCTGAGGGTGAGCTATTAGAGCATGGCTTCTCAATCATGCCCAATAATATTACAATACTTTTGAGAAAATATTTTAAAATATACTTTTATAATTTAGTTATTAATTAGAACTAACATAATATTTGCTGAGATGTATACAATAGACAATATTCATGCACCGGCATATAGACATATATTTTTATGTGAAAACTTTAATTGCTAATAAAATGCACAGCATATGTATCGGAGGTTCTTTTCCACAGGTCTCAAATGGAACAGGCAGATTCCTTAACCTAACATCATTCGTGTTCTTCATCACTTATGAATCTGTGGCTGAGAGATCATGGCTTCCAATTTTCAGTGATGGACAAGTTCAATCCCAGATTCAAGATGCTTTAAATTCTTTTTTTAATTTTTTTTGCCTTTTGTCTTTTGGCAAAAGGGCTCCAGTTAGATTTGGGCTGTGCTGTACATGGGGCCTCCCACCCCTACTCCAGTCCTTCCTGCTATTTTTCTTTTGAAATTCAGAAGAAAAGCAGTCAAAGATTTTCTTTTCAAGACCTCATGGTTGATAGTGCTGGTCCTTTTGGGGAACTAGCCAAAACCATTTTTGTCTGCCAACACACAATCTTTAGCTTCAAGTTCTGTGTCACACATTCTACAAGCTTTGGGTGTTTAGCTTTAGTCACTGAGAACTGTGGTCAACATGGAGATGAGATGTCCAGGTGACCCTTCAAGGAAGGACTTGAAAGGAGTACAATGAGAAGACCACCCCCAGCTGTGGGCTCCTTCAGGGTCTGCTCAGCTAACAAGACCATCTTGTTGGACATCCTGCCCTTCTGATGGCATCTCACATCAGCGACTCAGTGAGGTGAAGGCATCAAGATCTGGCAATTTTGGCTCAAAGTTGGGGAGACTTACCAGCAAGTTCCTCTCCAGGGCTCCCCCTGGGGGGCCACAGATTTGTTGGGCATGTGTAGCAATTAGACTTTTTTTTCTGCCCGATCCTGTTTCTGCTCCCTTTTTTTCACAAGTCTTGATCCCTAATAAACACCTTACACCCAAGTTACCATTCAAGATCTGCTTCTGGAGCACCTCACCTGGAGCAGCTGCTTTTTCTATCTAACCATCTTTTGTCTTACCTGTCTTACTTTCCCACATTCCCTGAAGCAGTGGAGAGATGGTAATAGCCAACAAATTAATATCTAATTTGCATAAAATTCTTAAAAGTGAAAGACTTTTACATGTAACTTTCTTTTTCATATTTATTTTATCAATAAGCACAGAAGATGAGATATACTTCCCATTGGCAGAATGTCAACAGTCTTGTGATGGGCTAGTGCCACCTGACTCAAGGGCACTGGGGACATTTTTTAGATTCTGAGGGGTTTTGCCCAAGACAACAAAAAGCAAGATTTAAGCTAGAGTCCACTCTGTTTCTGAACTATGGTTGAGGAAGAAAACACTGAGAAGATTGTAAGGGAAAATGGGAAGGAGATTGAGGGAAATGTACAGATGACTTTTTCTTCTCCACTTTCCCAGGAGAAAAACAACAGTGAAATTCAAGCAACAGGAGACTTGTTTATGATGACACAATAGCTTCTGGGAAAAAGCACTAATATATTTATTTAAGCAAAATAGAGGGCATGGGCAAAAAGAGATTTACATCTGTGAGTACGCAAAACAGCTTATTCTTATATTACTATTTATTAATATATTATGTATTTGTATTACAACTGTAAACCTACTTTTGCCCACCCTCATATTTCCTTTTCATGGATATCCTTTTCTGCATTGGTCACCTGTGCTGGGCATCTGTCTGTGTTTTTTGAGGCATTGCCACCATTCGATGTTTCCACACCTGTTAACCCCCATGCATGGGGGCTGAAATAGTGTTTTAAGAGGCCAGGATCATCTGACACATATGAAGAAGTGACATGCTTTTTACATGAGGCTTAAATTTCTATGAAGGAATAAATGGCTTTGTCCTTGATCTGCTCACCGAACTCTTTTTAATATTAATGTGCTATTTAAAAATGCATCATTTACCTCCAAAGTAGCTCGGTGGGCGGCACTGGATCTCATGGGCAGGCTGGGAGGCCCAGAGTGAAGCAGCTGATTGCTATTTATCACACACACTGCTGGCTCCCAAGGATCAAAACTTTAAGCGTCACTTGGCAGGGAAGAAGGGGTTCCTTCTATCCCCTGGTGTTGAAATTGTAAGATTAGTGAGATCTAAGCCACCTAATTCTTGGAAAAGCACTAATATGATAATACTTTCTTTAAAGGTCAAAACTTCATATTTCTCCCATTAGCTCCATCACATATGTCTCCAAGTAGAACACAACTGTGGTTTGCAGCAGGCTCAAAATGCTCTTTTTGTTTCTACAGAAGCAACACAGTGAAAGACACATTCCCAGCTGAATTTACGTGCTGCTCCTATTCCCACCTTCCTTCCGTGCTGTTAAAAAATATAGGATTAGGCTAGAGCCAGACAGATGCTATAACTACTGTTGGAAAGAAATATAGATTTTAGGTGGGTAGACGCCCAAATAGAACCATGAAAATGTGAGCTGAGTGGTTGAGCTTTAACTCAGCAGAAATACTTGTTCTATTTAGTGTTTGTTATCCTCAAATGGTAAATCTTAGAGAAAACAGTGCTAGAGAGAGTGAAACCAGAGGTTTATTATGAAAATGAGCAGGGCACTGAAGGCGTGTTCTGAGTCCCATGCAATTGCCTGACAAGGGCATAGCTAATCCAGCGCAACATCAGGCTGAGACCAGGAGCTGCATTCTGCGCCATTTGATCTGTTAACTCTCCCTGAATATTCTTGTACTGTTTTATTTGGGGTGTTTTTATTTTACTCTAACATAAAAAGTGTCCAGAAATTATGTTGTTTTATTAAGACTAGGGAGTGTTTGAAGAAAAAAGTGTTTGGTAATAGAACATGGTTATTCTTCCCTGTGTTTATAAACCAAAATAAGCAGGCTTCACCCCCCACACACACCAAAACTATGAGGATGGCCCAGCCTACTTCAGAGCAGAGTTGTCATTCATTCATTCATTCATTCATGGACAAAGCATTTATTGAGCCTACATTACAGGGGTTGAGATTTCAAAATGAGTAAGACTGAGATTGAGTGTCTTAAAGTGCTCCATTGTTTGTGTATAGTAAAATCTCCAGTGGTTGATTAATTGCCCCAATATTTATCCCTTCCTGTACCCAAGCCTTTTGCATGAAACCTTGGAGTAGTCTCGTACTCTGACTGTGCCCAGCCACATGTTTTGTTTGGCCAAGGGACAATCTCAAATATGGAGCAAACAGAGTCTTGAGAAACCTTGTGTGACTGGACTGTTCATTCTTTTCTTTTTTCTTCAAAATGTATTGAGGAATAATTAACAAATATATTTGCATATATTTAAAGTATACAATATGATGGTTTGATATACATATATAATATATAATTATTAACATAATTAACACATCCATAACCTCACATAGTTAATTGTCTTTTTGTTTGTGTGGTGAGGATGCTTAAAATCTACTCTTAGCAACTTTCAAGTTCAGAATGCTGTACTATTGACTGTAGTCACATGCTGTACATTAGAATCCTTAGAACCAATTCTTTTTGTAACTGAGTGTTCATACCTTTTGACCTAGATCTCTCCACTTCCTCCCCCCCCCGAAGGTCCTGGCAATTTGCATTCCATTCTCTGTTCCTATGAAACTGACTTTTTAAAATAAATTCACATATCAGTTATACCATACACTATTTGCCTTTTTTTGTAAGTCATATTTCACTTAGCATAACACCCTTCAGGTTCATCCGTGTTGTAACAAATAGCAGCATTTTCTTATTTTTATGGTTTTTGCTCTTATAATCTTTATAGTATATATGTGTTTATATGTATATACACATATGCATATATACATGCATATGCATACATACCTTGGCTATTGTAAATAACAATAGCTGCGGTGAACATGGGTGTGCAGGTATTTCTTTGATATCTTGTTTTTATTTCCTTTTATTATAAACTGAGGACCATGATTGCTGGATTCTATGGTAGCTCGATTTTTAAAATTTTGAGGAACTTCCATACTATTTTTCATAATGGCTATAAAAATTTATATCCCTACCAACAGTGTATAGGTTCCTTTGTCCCTGCATCCTCACTAACATTTGTTATCTTTTCTTCTTGATAACAGCCATCCTGACAAGTGTGAGGTGATATCTCATGGCTGTGATTTGCATTTCCCTGATGATCAGTGAAGTTGAGCACCTTTTATATACTTATTGGCCTATTTTTATGTCCTCTTTGGAAAAATGTATGTTCATGTATTTAACCATTTTTAAATTGTGTTATTTCCTTTTTTGTATGAATTGCTTATATACTTTAGATATTTATTAATCAGATATTGAGTATGCAAATATATTCTCCCATTCTGTACAATGCATTTTCAATTTGTTGATTTTTTTTGCTGTACAGAAGCTCTTTAGTTCGATGTAGACCACTTATTTATTTTAACTTTTTTCCCAGTGTTTTTCTCTATTATCCAAGAAATCAAAATTTAACTATGAAGTTGAAAAACTTGTACACTAAAAACTATAAGGCATTAATGAAAGATATTGAAGGACACAAATAAATGCATAAGTATCTTATATACTTTGATTGGAAGAAATATGAAAATGCCTACACTACCCAAAGTCAGTACAGATTTAATGCAATTCTTAACAAAACTTCAATATCATTTTTATAGAAATAGGAAAAAAACTATCCTAGAATTTGTGGAGAACCACAAAAGGCACCAAATGGTCAAAGCAATTTTGATAAAGAAGAACAAAGAAGGAAACCTCACATTTATCATTTCTCATATCAAAGTATATTACAAAGTTATAGTAATCAAAACAGTACAGTAGTGGCAAAATAATAGGCACATAGATCAATTGAACAGAATAGAGAGTCCAGAAATAAACCCATATATACATAGTCAACTAATTTTTGACAAGAGCTCCAAGAACACACAATGGGCCAAAGGCACTTTCTTCATACCTGGCATTGGGAAGATTGAATATCCACATGCAAAAAAAAAAAAAAAGAAAGAAAGAAAGAAAGATAGAAAGAAAGAAAGAGAGAAAGAAAGACTAAATTCTTGTCTTACACCATTCACAAACATTAACTTGAAATGGATTCTTAAATGTAAGGCTTGAAACCACAAAACTCCTTGAAACCAAGAAAACATAGGGAAAATCTTCTTGACATTGGATTTGCTTGTTCTTGCCCTTAATCATTAGCAGGAGAACATAGCTGCTCCATTCTGTTTAAGGATGAGAGAACTGTGGCACAGAGTCATGTTGCCCCAGGTATTCAAGCTAAGGATAGCCTAGGTCAGGTCAGGCAATGGCCAGCCTTCCCCTGGACATGTGCAGAAGCTCAGCCAGCATTAGCAGAGTCTGTGATTGAATATAGTAACATCAGTCATGCCCTGCCCAGTTTCTAAAGATCATCACCTAAACAAATATCATTGTATGCCACTAAGGTCTATGATTGTTACACAGCATTACTGCTGCCAGAGTTAATTGATATATTATGCCAAGAGCTGGGCCTAGGACTATTTTTGCTTCAGAGGCCTTAGCTGACCTTCAGGCAGAATTCTGAGTAGATCTAAAGCTTTTTGCAAAGACAAACTTTTTTTTCTTATTTTTTTTCCTTTAAAACCCTTGTAAATTAAGAGCATCTGTCCCACATGTGTCACTGATATCACGTTTTGCCAAATGCATTCAGGGTGTTTCCTCCAGCCAGTATGGTTGCCAGGGAACCGTAGAATCTCTTGGTCAACAGCCCCTCAAATGAGCATCAGCATAAAGGACAATCTTTCCTAACTATGTGCATTAGAGGCTTCCCCAACCTGCCTGTCTTTACCCGGGTCTGGCTCCTGGCCTCAGACAGCACTGACCAAGAGGATTTTAGGGAACCGCCAGCTTTCACCATGCAGAGCTCCCTTCACAGGTCAACTAAATAACTTAAATAAACTGCAAACTATTTGATTTGGCATTACCCTTTACAATTAATTTAGATATCGTTTTCAAAGATTTATATGCTGAGGAATATTAATTATTATTGGTTAAGTGTTGTATATGGTTGTGTAGATGATCAATTGGATATCAGGCTCTCCATCCAGAAAGTCACCTAGTGTATAACGCTGAAGGTTGAAAGTTGTATAAAATACTCTGTAACAATAATGCCTTCCCAGAAAATAAGAATAACCATAAATTTTCAACTGCCTGCATATAGAATGATAGAATTTTAGATCTAAGAGGATCTCAGAGATGATCTCCAAATCTGAGGTTGGTTTAACAGGTGATGAAAATTGAAAAAGAAATTGACAGAGTCAGTCTGGAAAATTTGAGACTATTAGCTAATAACTGAATGGGATTTTTAAAAATTTTCTCTTAAAAACTTAAAAAATAACATTCAAATCCTTACCTATGTAATATTTGCATGTGGTGTTTTAATTAAAAAATTTTTCCAGATAATTTATTTGTCACTCAGGGTTTTAATAATGACATAAAGGAAGGAAAACAGAAAAAAATAAAGCTCAGAAATTTCAGAAAAAGGCAGGTTCTTAGCCACTTACTGGCTATAAGCTACTATTGACCAAGTCACTTCACCTCTCTGAGCCTTGCTCGTCTCCTCATAAAGGAGGATAATAATGCCTAGCTCAGAGGTGAGAACTAAATGAGATAAATATGTGGAGAGCTTAGTACAATGCCTGGCAAACAGTAAACGCTCAAATGATTATTGCTATGTTAACCCTCTCCACTTCCTGCATAATCCCTAGTAATATTGTATCCATGGTGGGCTGGGAGAGGACCCCTGACAAATGATCAGGATCATGCAATTGAAACCTGTGGAACTGGCCTCATAACAAACAGCATAAGAGTGAAGAAAGCAAAATCACAACACCAGCATCTCACACAAGACTCTTTATTTGTTAGAAATGGACATCAGGAAAGAGGTTTCATCAAGTGTGAAAATACTACATAAATAATGTTAGAGGCATGAAGACTTTCAGCATCTATTCTACAGAAAACGGCTTCCTTAAAAAATACATGTATACATATGTATATCTTTATGTATATATAAACCAGACCTTAGCTAAATTCTTCCCCTTCACCTCAGACATTTGCAATCAAAAGTGTGCAGGTTATGCATATCACAAAGTCATCAGTTTAAGAAGTTTCAAGGGAGGTACAGTCTGGAAAGTTGACTTGGGCTGAGTTCAAATTATGACATGTTGCTGGAGAAATTCTAGCAAGGATCTTAGTAAGTTTTTCAGCCTAACAGTTCTTTGGAACTTGAGGGTATGGGTTAACATTTGGCTAAGCTGGGCCATAAAATTATATTTCAAATATTGTACAAAAAGAATAGCACACAGGTGTAAAACCCAAAGCTTGTAGCTACTTTTGAAAACTGGGGATAATTTCTCATTGTGAAATAAAAATGGAATTTATTAATATTAATTAATAATTTGGGGGGACTTTGGGGATGGGGCAAGGAATCAATCAAGTCAAGTTACTCTAGAAAAGTTCACATTATTTACATGGAAGCAAAAATAGAAATGACCTCAACGCTTGGTGCCTGTCAGTATTGTTCTTATCAAACTGCTTGGGGACAGTTACCTCAAGGAATTAAAATAGTAACTAAGAAGTGACACAAAACACTTACTCCCAATTTATCTCTATGACTATAATATACTTGGGCACAGTATTAGTTACCTAGGGCTGCAGTAATGGATTACCACCAACTAGGTGGCTAAAACAACAGAAGCTTATTCTTTCATGGTTCTAGAGGCCCGAAGTGCTAAATCAAGGGGTCAATAGAGCTATGCTCCTTCCAACTGCTCTAGGGAAGAATCCTTCTTTGCCTCTTTCTAGCTTCTAGTGGTTGCCAGAAATCCTTGGCATTCTTAGTCTCGTTTCTCCATCACTCCAATTTCTGCCTTCATTTTCCATTGATCATCTTCCCTCCCTGTGTATCTCTGAATCTAACTGTCCTCTCCTTTTCTCATAAGGACAACAGTCATATTGGATTTAGGGCCCACTCTAATCCAGTATGCTGTCATCTTAATTTAACTAATTACCTTTGCAGAGACAGAGACCCTACTTCCAAACAAGTTTGTATTATGAGGTTCTAGCAGACATGAGATTTGAGAACACTACAGACACCAAAATCAAGATAACATACAGTTGTCCTTCTGTCTTGCCTAAAATAAGCAAGAAAATCAGTCAACATTTCCAATATTTCTTAAGTATAGAACATTGTTTACAGCAAAATTTGTTAGGTGGGAGAGCTAAAATTTGTTGTTGTTGGATATGAAACTTACGTCTAGTTTTTCTTCTGTTTGTTTTTCCTTTTCTGTTGATAAACTACTGACAGCATTCAGCATTTATGTTGATGGAAGAAAAACAAAAGTATATTTAGCAAATAATATAGACATTTACTTTTTATTATGTCTTGAAATAACAGCTAAAGCAAAGTTTTAATGGAGAAGAACACATGTGACAGAAGCTTGTTTCATTTTTTCAATTCATTATGTTGTAATGTTTATTTTATTACCAAAAAATTCACTGGCCAATAAAAAGAAGAGTAATAAGCCCTAGCTGGCGTAGCTCAGTGGATTGAGCGCCGGCTGGGAACCAAAGTGTCCCAGGTTCGATTCCCAGCCAGGGTACATTCCTGGGTTGTAGGCCATAACCCCCAGCAACCGCACATTGATGTTTCTCTCTCTCTCTCTCTCTCTCTCTCCCTCCCTTCCCTCTCTAAAAATAAATAAATAAAAATCTTTAAAAAAAAAGAGTAATAGAGGAAATACTGGGCAACACAGAGTTAACTTAAGAGATGAAAAAAGGAAAAATAAAATAAAACAAAACTTTAAACCCACACACACCCCAGGTGGTTGAGTTATTTAATGGAAAGGAATATGTACCAAATATGTCTGCTTCCTTCACCCTTCTTGTCCAGAAATCACGTCCTGAGTTCAACTGTCAACTCCACCCCTACATGACCACAATTTATCAACCTTTCTCTATCTCTAAAGGGGATGCTTCTACTTGTCCTATCTCTTTTTCAAATTCATTGTGAGGATTAATTATGATACTAGAAGTGAAACAACTTTGAATTCTAAAGGAAAAATGTCCTCATAATTGCCAAAATTATTATTTGATCTACTTGAAAACAGAATGGATATTCTTGGCAAAGCTTGGTTTTCTGGCTCCTGCAGGTATGCGACAGGAGTGGGCACCGTTTACTGAGCAGCTGCTACACGACACTGTGTGAGTCACTTTATACAAATTCTTGCGAATGGTCAAATAATGTAGCAAAATAGACTTTATTATCCCTATTCTACAGAGAAGCACTTGAGGAGAAAAGGGACTGCGTAAATTCTACCCAGTTAACGCCAATCTGAGCCTCAGAGTCTCACACCTTGCAAATGGCAGGGCCAGAACTACCTGCCAAAGCCAGGTGAGTTTTCCTTTCTGTTTCCTCTGCTAAGATTCCCTGAGTAGTTTTCACACACTCCCTCATCCGCATCACCTTCCCTCTCCCCACACCAAGCGTACTGAGCAAATGAGTCATTTTCTTAAATCAATCTCAACCATTATGGAATGGCACTTGGGCCTAATCAAAAAGAATTGTTGAGAGAAAATTTTTGGTTTTCATCTGGGAATTAGTGGGCTGAGTTTCTGTGCTTCTGTGCAGGTGGAACTAAAATGAACCAACAGAGTTCTCAATGCAGTTTTGCAAATCTAAGTACAACTGTTTTCCCACCTAATCCTCAGCTTGAGGCTGGTGTTCAATGACCACAAACAGGGATTTTCCACTTGCTCCTTTGTTCCAGTTCAGCTGAAACCCAGACCACGCAGGAAAACCTGGGGCCCTGCCAGGTTCACCTGCCTCTCCACTGCCGAGAACAGAACAGAGTGTGCTGATCTGAGGGTAGACAGAAGATGGAGTTCGGGAAGATAGCATTGATTTCTAATTACTCCTTATCCTCTGCTTTTACATTTTCTGGTTTGCTAATGCTTTATAATGCGTTACTAGTACAATTCTACACATAGTGGAAGCTTGTGCTCAAAAAGATTTTACCGATGGAGGAGATGACAAAAAAAATGTCTGGAAACCACTGAAGCAGAGAAGTAGCAGCAATTAGCCCCATCAATGGCTTGAATCTGAGTTTTTAGAAGCCCTGGTATGGCCTGTTTTTTTCATAATTTCTATGAGAGTGGTAGTTCTTTGGGTAAGATGAGAATGTCAATAACACTACTTTTTCCCCCTGCTGATCATGTATTAGGTTTTACCTGTGAAAATGAATTAATGTATATGTACTAAACACCCCATTATCTGTGGCTCACTCTGATAGCAACTGTGCAAGTTGCTATATCTAAACAGTAGAGAATTGATAACAGTAGAAAAACAGCTCAGCTTCAGCTCTCCTTTCTCATACAACATCCAGAATCACAGCACAGAATCCCAGTAGCTCAGAGCCAGGTAATAACTAGATAACACCGCAAAATTCACTCAAGCAATTATTTTTTATTAAGCCTACATGGTATCTAATAATGATTGAGATGAATTTATTTAAACCCAATGACTAATTTTTAATGCTCACTTTTCCAGTTAGTGACCGTTGTGACTCCTCGTGTGACCCCAAGTCACCTTGGATTCACCTTAATTTCCTAAACAGGCATGCATATCCTGCTCATTATGCATGAAGCTCTTTTTGCAGTGGTGAGCATTGTCTCACCTCCTCTTGACTTTTGTTAATCTGACAGCCACACAGTCCCATCTTGGGGAATATTGCAAAGCATCTCCAATTCAATAGCATTTCTGTGGTCGAGGGGTTTTATGTCATCACAAAAGTTCTGTAGTTGATTTGAATGTTAGAGCCCTGTTGTGGAATTATGTTTGGACTTTATCCTAGAGGACCGGAAAGGGATTGTGTTTGTTTTGCTTGAACATTTCTTATCACAGAACTATGTTGGAGACAAACCCCAATGACACAAACATTCAAACACCACCTTCAGATGGAATATTGATTTATAAAACAACAGTGCACAGCTGCCAAGCTTCACTCTTGAATACAGAAGGTCTTCAATTCCCAACAAATTACTGGCATTTCTACCAATTTACAAAGAGTTTCCTCAGAATGTCTCACAGTTCTTAATATTCCAGTCACCTTCCTTTTCAGCCTTCCCTCTTCAAATCTGTGTGTGAGGAGGAGGGGGAAGGGAGTGAAAAAGTAGAGCATTTGTAAAATTGGAGTTGAAAAAAATCTAGATCAACTTTTATCCTTAGGCAAATTATGCACAGAGTTAAATTAAACCACTATATGTACTTGCAGATTGAAGCATCAGAGGTGGAGGAGGGGTCAGAGACACTGAGATCAAAGTTTCTGTTCTTTGAACACAATCCCTTTGTAAAGCCCCCATGCCACCTATTCTGCTTGTTAATGTTTTGACTGGGAGTGTCTAGCGGTGTCATGAGCCACAGAGCATTTTTAATACCATATTTTTTTATTTTCTGTGTGCAGCTAGCTCCACTTAGCAAAGCACTCGATCCTTTGCCAGCTCTGTTATATGTCTCTTAAGGGAATATTTTTGTTAATTGCAAATATTTGATTGACAAACATAGGATGCAATTAGTAGTCAGGCACAGTAGGAATGTGCAGTGAACTGGATCCCTGAACCAACGGATCTCAACTCAGCTTGATCTGAAATCGACTAGAGCATTTCAACCATATGTTTGTCTCAAACTTCCTCTTTCCTGTGAGCGTTTCTTATTTCCCCAAACTAGCTGCTTTTCACATTGGTTCACTGGGGAGGCTAATTCCTCTATGATCAAGCCAAATAAAGGAAGCAAATATTTCACAAGTTTTAGTCTGGTGGGGCTCTTTGGCCACGGCGGTAAAAATGAATGTGGGCAAAGTTACACATGCCAGTTTTTCCTTTCCAAAGCCCCACTAGAAAAAAAAAATCCAACCTCTTTTGAACTCCAACATTTGTTTTAAAAAATAACTATTTAAAGCAACCTGGCACCATCTCATTACCTTTATCCATGACATTTTGCTTCTTTATACCCACAGCAAAATGAGTCCTTTGTTTTGTCTTACAGTGGTGCATGAAATTTTTTTCTGTTTTTTAAAACTATACCAGTCATTATTAAAAATATTCTTTATGCCACCAATCAGTTGAAGGTATTGGAGTCTGATACTATCAGATATTCTGAGGCACCCTACCCCCTCAGGGAATTAATTAAAACTCACAGAATTTGGAGGGAAAGGGAGAATCTCAAAGCCTTGAGAAAACGGAAGCTGTTTCTCTACCTATCTGAGGTAAAAAACAGAAAGTTGAAAGACAAAAAATAATCTAGTCAAACTGAGTTTGTGGCACTAAAGCATCAGTTGTCAATTTTTTTCTACTGATAGATGCAATTCACATGTTATTTGGTAGGATACAATATACAATATGAGTTGCTCTCTTTAAATGATAAGCAAATAGATATCAACATTGTGGATAAAGAGATAAGAAATCTCTCAGGCATTAGGGCAGCGCACTGCCTGCTTGGGAACATCCTGCAAGCACGAGGCAAATGATGTGGGGCCTTCAATGAAGATGGGGAACCTGAAACCCAGGGAGATTTTAAATTAGTTCAAGGACATACTGGAAGTGCTCGGTGATATGGAAATATAGGGCAGGAATCCTGACATGCAGCCCATGAAACCAGAATGCTTGTCAAGTCTGTCAATTATAATGTGCCACATTCCAAATAAAGCTTTAAAAATGGGCATCTTCAGGCTACAAAGCACTACTGTGGTTTCTCTTGACCATCCTCCTTCCTCTAGAAGAGTGGCCATTAATTTTTTAAAAGTAGCCGTGTGCTCCAAACATACAAATAAACGGTATTCTTCATGTTTGGAATATAAATAAAACCAGGGGAGAGCAAAGTAGAAATCTGGACAAATAAAAAGGCAATCTCATCTTCTCTTGCCTTCTCTTTTTTACTCCCTTGGAGTGATGGTCCCAAGCTCACTGACCATGAAGATATATGGGTTGAATCTGCCTTATGCACTGACATAGCAGGTTCATTGGGCACTGGCATGCCCTGTGGCTTTTACCATTAATCAAGACAGTGTTTAAACTCATTATATAAGACAGAGTCCCCCTAAAACACCCAAGTTATCCATTTGTCTGAGTGTCACATCCTTGGAATCAGACAAAGTTAGAGGTGGAAGGGATCAGGAAGGAAATCCACCCATTCAACAGATGAGGCATCGGAAGCTCAAGGAACTGGTGGACTGCTTTGAATAAGTGGAAGTTATCACCAATGTCTACCTCTGAATAGTTCGATTTTAGTCCCTTCATGCAGAGAGGGTAGGGGAGAAAACAAAATATCAGGGCAAAGAAGAATAAATGGAAGCAGCTACACTTGGCTATTTAGGTGACAGCTTTCTGACACGGACACTTTGTGAAGGAGGGGGTGGTAAGGGAAAGGGGGCGCATGCTTTTCAGATTAGAACAGAATTACACCTCAGGTGGCGTGCCTGCACTAGAAGCTTTCTGATAGAAAATGAAATGTGGTGCCCTTGGTAGAACTGATACATTTTTAAGGTCTGCACTTACCTTTGCGCTATCTCAGAGAAGACCACTCGCCCTCTGAGAATCAGATCTCTTTTTAGAGTGCTCTCATTTCCCTCAGTTTGCCACTTGTTTGCTAATGCTCTGGTGTCTACAGGAATTCACACCTATGATTTGAAAGGCCTTCAGTGGAGCGACCTTTCTCTTTCTTTACAAAGATCTGCGGTTCTTAGCAGGGCTGCTGCCACTCTACCAGAGCTTCTCAAACTAAAGGGTACATCAGAATCACCTCCCAAGCCTCTGTAAATGAAGACGGCTGGGCCTCACCCCCAGAGTTTCCAGTTCAGCAGGTTTGGGACAGGGCCCGAGACCCTGCATTGTTAACAAGTTCATAGATGCCGCTGATACTGCTGGTCCAAGCACCACACTGTGACAACCACTGATTCCTATATAGAAGCCATGCTCAGTGTATGTTATTGACTAAAAAGTCCTTAACTTCAACTGTATAGACATAGATAATAAAAGTCCAAGAATGACATAGTGTCTAGCATGTAATAGCTGCTCAATAAATATTTTTGATTGATTGGGTTGAGGCTTGATGTCACCTTCCACTTACTTACATCAGTACAAAAAAATACAATTTACGAAATTGAACAGGTTCCTAAACAGTTTTGTTTTATCCATATACCAGGTTGGGTTCAAATCCCATTTGTGCTCTTTCTGCCTTTGTGAAATCAGTCAGCTTTTCCAGTATATAACATACCTAAATTTTAGTTTCCTTAGTTGTAAGCTTGAGGGAAATGGGGTTAATGTAGGGATCAAATATAACTATTATTACAGTTCTTCTTAGCACAATATCTGAGTGCAAAAGTACTCCTTTTCCTTATATAACTATTGGTGAGAATAAATGTTCTGTAAATAACAAAAACAAATAGAAAACATCTTTAAAATAAGACGTGCATCTTAAATTATACCTCGACATCCAGTTCTCTAAATATGAGAAATGGACACACAGCCCGAATGTCTACCAGCACGGCTCCAATGTGAACAAGGACATAGAAGCCTTCTGCACTGAAAAATACAGTTATTACAACATTCGATGCAATTAACACTTTGTTTTAATTTATGAGGAATCACTAAATGGCTTAATGGGTTAGTGCATAATGAATAAATAATGGGAAATTTTAAAAACCAGTTCACTGTGTGGCCCAGATGTTCATCAGCTGCTTAAAAGCACACACACCTGTGGCTTGGAATTAAAAAACAAAGACTATTTCATGTACCTATATTAGTTTTCTTTCAATCATATATTTTAAAACTCAAAAAACAGGAGTCTAAAAAATCGTATCAGAACAGGCTTATGATTAGGTTTACATTTCCCGATAATCTTTGGGTCAGATATTTATACTTTTGGTTTTTTTATATAACTAAGTAAAGATGACTCATTTTCTAAATAAGTTTCCATCATTGAATGAATATAGACCACTCGATTCTATGCAACAAATGTATTGTTTACATATGTATTTTCATTTAACTTACATAAGAGAGTTAAATGATTCTTACTATGTCCCAAGCATTATTTTAAGTGCTTTACAAATATGAGCTCATTTAATCCTCAAAATAACCCTATGGGAAAGATATAATTAGCATCACCTCAACTTTACAGTAATGGAAAATATAGCACAAATTAACAAAATTGCCCCAAATCACAAGTGATATAGCAAGGATTCGAACCTAAGCAATCTGTGAGTCCCTGTTCACTGTACACTACCTTTTAATCATCCACCATATGATCAACACTAGGCTGGATGATGCAAGGGTAAGTGACCCTGCTTTCGTGGAATTTACTACCTCACTGGGATTAAAAATGCTACAGCAATTCATTAAGTGACAAGTGACAATATTTATGATGTAGAGACAGAGGCCACAAACTGGGGAACCAGAGATAAAATATGGCTTGTGAATATGTTTTATTTGGCTGATCTAATATTTGGAAATAGTTGAATTAATGGTTTAAATGGAAAAACTTATATTCATATTCCAGATTTTCAACTGTAAAAAAAAAAAACCAAAAAACGAAAAAACCCAAACCTTAGTTTCAGAAACACTGTGCCCAAATTCTTTCATGAAACAATCAGATGGCACTAAATCTCTTCTGTTTGCTTTAGTACCTGGCAGGCAGACATTCACACACTTACAATACTTGCTTAGCCCCTGAACGGGCCCAGGCCCCCATGTATGTAGACCGTGTGTGTCCTGTGAGAAGCTCCGGAGCATTTGTGAAGGCCCCAGGAAGCCCAGCGTTGTTCGCACTGAACTCCAAAAGCAGAAGAGGACAGGTAGTTGTGACGAGACGGTGGTGAGCCATCTGATTCCTTCTGTCCCCTAGAGCATAACTGTGCTAAATATGTCTTCTACCTTCTACCAAATATTGAGTCAACATTATGATTTTCTGACAGTCATTTTTGTGGTGACTACCA
This sequence comes from Phyllostomus discolor, assembly GCF_004126475.2. Lineage (NCBI taxonomy): Eukaryota > Metazoa > Chordata > Mammalia > Chiroptera > Phyllostomidae > Phyllostomus > Phyllostomus discolor. The sequence goes on from NC_040908.2 coordinate 38,727,419, forward strand.
TTTGACTAGAGTCAAAATATTCTTGCTGGAGTAGTGAATAGTATTTATTCACTGAACTATGGCTAATCTCATTTCTCTGAACTAAAACAAAGCTCCCTCTAAAATACATGCTGCACAAAGACAGGGACCTGTTTGTTTGGATCCATATGGCATTTCTAGAACCTAATAAAATTCTTAGAATGTTGGAAGAACTCAAAAATGTAAGAAGGAGAGCAGAAGAGGGAGGGAGAGAGAGACCATGGCATCTGATAGAGGACCTTCCCGAGAGCCTTCTCCCTTACCACTAAGCATGAACAATAATAGCTGCTGACCATATCCAAGGATAGTACAAGAACTTAGTGGAAATTGTATGACTGTATAAATGCTTTCCATGTTCAGTAAAGGTTAAATTTGTAACTTTTTAAAATCATTTTATTGTTGTTCAAATACAGTTGTCTGCATTTACCCTCCACCACTCCCCCGCGCCCCAGCCATCCCCATCTACCTACCCTGATTCCACGCCACCTTGGTTTTGTCCATGTGCTCTTTATAGTTGTTCCTGAAAACCCTTCTCCACTTTTAAGAATCAGGCAGAGCTACGGTATCTCAACACGTGGTCCCTAGATTGCCCACATCCAAATGGAGTACTTGCTGGAAATGTAGTCTCCCAGCCCCACCCCAGATCTAGTGGCACATGGGGACTGTCATCTATGTGTGCCAGGTAATTTCTTTACACACTCAACTTAGTATACAAAATGTTGGTAGAACCACTGTGTAGTGGAGAGGGCTTAATAGCCTATCTTTGGAGCCTAGGATCACAAGTATCACACAATCCAACTCAATTCAGTTGACGAAGAAATTAAACAGTGGGTTTTGAATAGATGTTAAATCAGTCTGTCACTTCCTGATTAAGCCGAGTTTTTACCTGGCTGGTGAGTTCTGTTAACACAGAGTTATGTGTTAACATGTATCTGCCAAAGTGTCACAGCATTCTTCAGATCCAAGACTAGTATACTGGATGGCTGTATTTACTCATTTGTTATTTAAACTAGTTTTATTTAACCAGGAAGCGTGCTTTCCTACTGAACTCACAAGATTTTATTTTCTTTGGCTAATGTTATGGTTTAAAAATGAATTTGCAGGCCTTTATGGGCACGCTCTGGCCAGTCTGGCCACAGATTTCACATTCCTGCTACATTTCACCACACTCTTTCACACCCTCACACGTAACTACTCAGTGTAGCGTCCTAAACCCAACCATTTCTCACCACCTCCACCTACCCCGCTGGCCTAAGCCATTATTGTCTCTCAATAAACTATTGGGACAATTTAACTGCTCATCATTCTGCTTCCCTCTTGCCCCCTTAACTCTATATTCTCCATACAAAGACCAGATGATCCTATAAAAACAACTCATCAATCTTTCATGATTTTCCATCTCACTGGAGTAAAATTCCACATTCTTTTTAAAATTTATTTATTTATTATTATTATTTTTTAGAAAGAGGGCAAAAGAGGGAGAAGGAGAGGGAGAGAAACATCAACGTGAGCAAAAAACATCAACGTGAGAGAGAAACATTGATCGGTTGCCTCACACATGGGCCACAGCCAGGGACTGAGTCTGCACCCCAGGCATGAGGAATTGGACTAGAAATGGGACCAGAGACCTTTTGTTTGTGGGCATGCCCAACCAACTGAGCCACGACAGTCAGAGCAAATCCCACATTCTTACCATGAGATTCATTAACACTATTTACAAAATATGTATGGCTCTCTGCTTACTGGGGACATGGTAGAATTGTACTTCCTTCCTACTACTGTCCCTTTGCTCTATCAGCCCCTACCACTGAACATGGCTATTTGACTATATCTGGCTAATGACTTGTTTGTGGAAGTGATATGTCATTCCCACTATGGGAAATTAATTGTTGAGAGGAGGCCCTTCAGAGGTTTTGTTTACCTGCTACTATAAACAGCAGTGTTTCTGATAGAGGCTTCTCTGTCCATCTAGTTCCCAGGATGCTGACATGCTGCAGAGCCTCCAGCCTAACTGTGGTAGACGTGGTGTGAGCAAGAAACAAACCTTGGTGTCTTCAGCCACTGAAGTTTGGGGTTGTTTGTTACCACAGCATGATCTTGCTTATTTGACTGTTCACTTTTATCTGCAAGGCCCTCACTGACCTAACCTCTACCTGCCTGTCTGACCCCTTCTCCATCTCTTTTCCCCTTTCTCACTCTCGTCTGCTATGTTTGCTGTTCTAGAGAGTGCAGCTTTATTCCCGACTCAGGATCTTTGCACTGTATAAGATGCTTTATTGCCACATCTTTCCATGTTCCCTCACTTCATGCAGATCTTTGATGAAACCTCCTTCTTCGGGAGGGTCCCTGACCATATATCTAAAATAGCTCCCTTTATTTCTCTCTTCAATCTCACCCTCTTTATTTTTCTCTGTAGCTCAGTTTCTCCTGATTACTTCACTTTCTGCCTTTAAAGCTAAAATATAATCTCCTTGAGGGTAAGGTCATTATTTTCTTCACAGATGTTTTTCTAGCACCTTGAGCAATGCCTGGAGTAGAGTACATAATTACTAAATATTAATGTATATTAAATGGATGAATTTATTTAGGTACATCACCTGCCCATCAGTTTTCTCATCTGCAAGTGTGCATTAACAGGATTCTCGAGCTGTCCCATAAGGATATGTTATACCTGCAGAAGTATACAGCACAATGTGTTTTATTTTCTCACCACAATAACAGGTTACCATATTTTTGCAGTGTATAATGCCCAATTGTTTCTGTCCAGATTTTTGAGGGGAAATTAAGGGTGTGCATTATACGTGGGTGTAATGATTACATACCATGGGTACAATAATCCCGTGTGCAATGTACACAAAATGTGGGTGCGCATTATACACGGCAAAATGCGGTAGCTCACTTAATTGCTTTCTGTCTAAGAAGTCAAGAAGAAACATCCTAACAATAACTGATGCATTTGGGGCCAGTGGGTTTGGCTTTCTTTGTTCCTTGGGCATTTTACAGCCTCAGTCTTGTTTATGTTGAAATAATTTCAGAAGGAACTATGAGAACCAGCATGCTTTAGAAGGCTGTATGGGAAGTTCAAATCCTTCATTCTTCTCAAAAGAGACGCTGTTTATCATTTATCGCGAAGGTACCAGCAGAGTTTTGCTTTTTCATACAAAGTTTATTGATTCTTTTTAGCAGACTTTTTTGAAAGTTAATTTGGAATCTAAACAATGACCTCTTTGAGAAATAGTGAACATTTAATTTTTTATGCTAAGCCTTCTGAATGTTTAGTAATGAGGTATGAGTCACATAGAAGCTTCATTTTCACCTCTGAATTTTACACAATACAATTTTACCTATAAAAGACAGCACATCTCAGTAAACTCTGAAAATATAAATTTATGATTTCTCCCTTCTTAGAATTGGCCATACAATACAATTACCATAAGAAGATTGCTTTAAACATGCAATTATAAATATGGCATGATTCTATAAATTATCTGTAATTTATTTATAAATCTTCTATAAGGGCTAATGTTTAACACATGCACATACTTTTTTTATATTTCCTGTCCCTTCAGTTCTGTGATATCATTAGATAAATATACTTAATGAGCATTTATTATGGAAATAAAATAATCAAACAGTATTATACGATCTACTGTATTATGAAAGACTTATTTTAAAAGCCTATTAAAGTCTCTGCTTGGGCTTGTCCAACTTCGTGTGAGTGAGAAATGATAAACTAGAAGAAAATTCCCATTTTGATTATTCAATCAAATATATTCTCCTGCATTTTCCAATCAGATCAGCTCTTTCCTCTTTCTGCTACTCCTTGTCTATAAGTCACTGTCAGATAAAACTAAGTCAAGAGAATAATTTCTTCTTTTTAAAAATATTTTATTTATTTTTAGAGAGAAGGAAAGGATGGGAGAAAGAAAGGGTGAGAAACATCAATGTGTGAGAGAAACATTGATTGGTTGCCTCTCACTCACACCTCGAGTGAGGACCAGCCTGCAGCCCAGGCACGGGTCCTGACTAGTAACTGAACCAGTGGCCCTTTGCTTTGGAGGCAATGCTAAACCAAATGAGCTACACTGGTCAGGGCAACATTTCTCCTTACTCACACTGCTGGAGAAATTAAAAAGACTAGATTGTGAGTCAACTTTTCTATGTACTAGAAAAGCAGAGGAAAAACATATTCTTTCTACAAAAGACTGCTCTAAGGTCTAAGCATCAATTAGTTTTTTTATATATTTTTTAAACAAGTATGTTAAGAACATGCAGCTAGATTTTGTAGCTGTGTATGTCAAAAGCAAGTTTGATGTGGTATTATAGTCAGAGAACTGTGCTTTAAGCTTACAGACAATGGGGTGCTTCAGTTTTGATTTGTAAAATGGGATTCCCCCAATAAATGAGGCAGAAGACTATTTATGACATTTTTGGATCAGAGAAAGGGCTGACATGCCCAATCCCAATCTGTTTGACATAATTCACCCACCCCACTATGTTTTCCAACTAAAACAAACAAACATCCATCAAACTAACCCCCACGACTTGAGTTCTGGGATTCTATCCTAATCATCTCCGTATCCTTAAGTGCACCCTTCACCTGCCAGCTGCTAATTAAGATGCTGTATACAAAATGATATACAAGTGACCTATCACCAGAAAGGCATGGAAACGAACATGGAGGAGGACTCAAAATAATTCTACTGTTTCATAGAAACCATACCACGTATATGTACCTACATATACAAATAGAGATGGTGACAGACAAAGGAACAGGCAATGTCAGAAACATTTTAGCTTTATAACATAAACAATACTGATATGTGTCTAATCCGCAGGGTATTAGGCACCCTGCAGTGACAGCATCTGGACAGGTGACTATGTTTTTTCCATTACTTTTCAGATAATGTTTAAGGACAACATAGAGGAAAAATGGTTTTCAAAAAACCTTCTCCCTTTCAGAAAGTCTCTCTTTTTTGGCAAAGTTTGCATTACCTACCCTGAAATAAACTCTTACTCAAAATTTGAACAACCTAAACTTATAAAAACAATAAAAGTATGGGTAGAAGATCTACACTGTATTTTGTCCTTACTACAATATGGTAGCCCCCATGGTGATACCCAAGGTCATACATAGAACTCTAGGGATCCTAGTTAAAAAAGCAGTGACTCAGGTCCATTTGAAATGGATAATTTTTAACTGTAGCTGACAATGTACCTGACTATGTTGATACATCAATGTTGCTTTCAATAACTAGATAAGGATATTATATATGCATATAGTTTATAATATATGCTTACCATTTTTAAGTTTAAAATTAATATACACATGACCAAATCTATAAAGATAGGCCATTCTTAAACTGGTTAATAAGGATAAGTAAAAAAATATAGGGACCATAGTTTGCTTCCATTGTGATTGTGGAAAACAAGGGGCAATATATTTTTCCTCTATTGGACACATTTCAGAATCAGCCATGAAGATTTATATGCACACCCTGTGTTCTTTTTAACAGCGCTGCAAATAACAAGGATTATGCTCATTAGCAAACACATTTACTTTTCTGAAAGGAATGCCAGGCAGACATGGCTGAATGAAAGTCTTTTTTTTAGACAGGAGAGACAAACCTGGAGACAGGAATCTGTATCTCTGTCCTTTGACTGTTTAGTGCAGTGTTTCATCAGCGAAGGAGGTGGGGGTTGGCGAGGGGGGGGAGCGCCTGATGCTTTCTTTGTATAATATCTTACAAGCACCACAAAGAAATCTGATGTTCATCCTAACCAGACACAACTATGATTTTGCCGTCTACTTCCTGAAAAATATTCATCGAATCTGAAGAACTTTCCACTCTAAGAAACTAGGGCCACGTGTGATCCGGGAGGAGGAAACCTAAGACAACTTGTTCTTAGAAGAAAAAGTCTTTTATCTGTACCTCAAATATGGATAAGCAATTGACATGGAGGAAAGATAGCTTTTTATAAGGAATTAAAACTTAGTTGCCAAGTTGCCCTGCAATTTTTTTCAGTCCTCATCTTACCCCATTTTCTCCTCTGCATAGTTGGTGTCGTGCTTGCAGTTGTTTTCCTTAATTTAAGGATAATTTTTGCTTCTAAATACTGAGAAAGATTAATCAGGTGCTTGAAAAGTGGTGTCTCTGTTCGTCTCCCCGTACGTGACTGCTTTCTGTCTGGTGCTTTGTCATGGTGCTTCCAGAGCAGACTTCCTCAGCTTCCTTTGTTATCCTAGCCTGATAAATAAACAGCACAAAATTACCGAACTTATTATGGTAATTGAGAGAGGGAAACGGAATGCGGAGCCTGCCCCCCTATCTATTATTACACTGTCGTTGCAAAAGTTGGCTAAACCTGCGCCAAACCTCAGATGCTACCGCAACGCCGGCCTCTCTCCCGGCCCCCCTTCTTCCCCGCAGCCCCCCAGCCTCCGCAGTGATTGTTTTCTGTCCATCTTGAGCTGGGTGTCAGTTCATTTAGATTTACATCAAGTAGTAAATTAAAATAATCACTCAGCAAACACTCTGAGCTCACTTTTCCCTTTCAGTCAGGAGTTGCGCGAGCTGCTTGAAGCATTCAAGCAGAAAATATTGCTGTCTAGATATTTGTCCTCTGGGTGATAAAGGAGGCATTGTCTTGGGACCCACTCAGGCCTCAGAGCCTATCGTCGCTGTGCATCACAGCTGTGAAGTGCGCTTTGTTATGTGTCTGAGGACTCGGGTTCAGGACCTTGTTTTTCTTGAAATACCAGACTGATCAGAGCTGCATATGTTCGGGGAAAGCAGGGGTCGGTGGTTCTCTGTCCACATTTTTACTAGATTATTCTTGGACAGAACTCTGGGAAAATACCCTGCAGCCTAAACCATCCCAAGAGTTTTGCTTTGTTTTAATTCATTTTCTTTCTTTCTCTCTCTTGCATCTTTCTTTGTATTTCCCCCTACATTTGTGCATCCTGACAGTCCTAGGAAATGCTGGAGTTTATCTGCATGAGTCAGAAACAAAGGCTTACGGCAGTGCTTTGAACCCAGTGCCATAATGTACCAAGTTATAAACCTGCTTCTTTGTGTTCTCATTACAGTACATCTCTCTGCCCATTTAGAAATCAAAATGCAGAGTTCAATCACCTGGGATGAAATATAGAATGGGCTAAAGAGGTTTTTCACCATTTGTGAATGATCAGTGGAATGTTGAAACAAAACAAGGAGTTGATGGGATAAACAAATCAGAATTTTTGCTCTGAATGATTTTTTAAAGATGAAAATTATCATTTGTAAATCTCTAAGCCATTACATTTTTATTTCAGCTTTTTTTGTAGCTATGATATTGCTAAGAGTATTTGAAGAAGTAAAATAGTTGTTGCTATAAGTAGTGAGAGAAAAACATCAGATGATAAAGAGCAGGGTTGTAGGCGCTTGAATAAAAATTGGAATTTTTAGTCAGTTCTCTTAATTTTTCCAAATAGTCCCACATGCTTGGCCAATTGACTGCTCTTATCGGTTTTTTTGGCCAAACATCTGGCATTGTGTTTTATTTGTATTAAAGCCAAGGTATCTACAGCGAATGTGATATTTGATATATTTCTTATTTCTGTCCTATGGCTAAATATATACCTTTAATTATAAAATTCTCTATTCATACACAGAAGTGGATATACTATAATAAGTAAAAAATTGATATGAAGGAAATGGGATGGGTTCACATGAATTTACATACACACACACGTGGAAACATGCATGACTTACTCATGAATGAATGATTTCATATTCCTGAGTGAAAACACATTCCCTTTTGGGGATTCTCACTCAGTGGTGAAGGGGGCTGCAGCCCTGTGGCCCCACCACAGCCTGCCGCAGGGCTCACCCTTTGGGCCTCGGGAATCTTTCCCGTGAGGCTCTGTCTACAGAACCAGAGGAGACGTTGCTAAGCCCGTAGGTTATGCCACAGCCTGTGGAAACAAATGGAAAAACTCACCAGACCAGAGAGGAAAATCATAGATTATTTCCAGATCTATGCTATGGTTTATAGTATTTTGTGTCCAGTAAGTACCAGTTTAGTCCAGAAATATGGGTTGAAGGAACCCAACCAGCATTTCAGTGAGTTACTTGGGCTCCAGAGTCAGGGAGCCTTGTTTGATTTGCTGTGTACCAGTGACAGCTGAGCAACTCTGCGCAAGTTACCTAATCCTTCTGGGGGCTAAATGTCTTCATTTGTACAATGGGTATACTATCAATACCTGCCTCATTCAACTACTAAAATTATTTAATGAATAATGTACATTAAATGTTTAGAATGGTGTGTGGCACATAGGTAATATCCAATAAATATTTTATTAAGTGTAGTAATGATAATAATGATAATAATCCCCACAAGTACAAGGGCCATTCAAAACCCAGAGGTTACAAGTCCGTTTGGACAGATTTCTCCTAGCTTTTCTAAGGTGGATGTATACATCAGAATCCGGTTGTCCTGAATTAGAACCTCAATTCAGCCATTAACTTATTGTGCACATGGGAAAATTGTGTTAACTGCCCAAGGTTTTATTCTCTTTGTCACAAGATAATAACAGTCTCATAGAGTTAGTTGGTCTAAACACGAAAGTAGATAGTGCACATGCGTTGCTTAGCACAGTTAATGACCACCAACAGGGCTGCCCCCGAAGTGTGCAGGATCCCAGGCCAAAAACAAAGTCTCTTTCTATAGAACCACTTAAAGAGCATTACAAAAATTAAGGGCCAGTCATTGAAAAGGTAGAAAAATGGGTAGAGAAGAAAAGCTTGGGCATTTTTCTTGGCAATCAAAGTAAAGTCTTTCAGTGCCCGGTACCATTTCTTCCTGTTCAGGCACAAGAAACTTCGTGTTTTCTTCTTCTGTTTTTTTTTTTTTTTTAATGTTAAGACTTACTCTTTCTGACTAAAATTAACCCCCATAATAGAGAGAAAAAGACAGCAAAGCTGTTATTCTGTGTAGCGCCGTGACTCATTGGAACCTGGGTGTGCGGGAACAAGGCAGGCCTCCTGCTTCTGCAGTTCCCTGGTGCCTTTTCCTGGGCTGCTTACAGCACCACTCTCCTCACCATCCCCCGTGCTGCCTGTTAAGGCTAGTTTCCAATACATCTCCCAAAAGCTGTCTCTGTACTTTATTAATGAAACCGCAAACGTAAGTCTTGCCCAGACTATGCCAAAAATGAGAGGAATGACTTGTTTCCTGATCATGGTAAGTTTACAGTTCAGAATTCTATAGTATAGGGGTGTCAAACTCATTTTCACCGGGGCCACACCAGCCTCACTGTTGCCTTCAAAGGGTTGAATGTAATTTTAGGACTGTATAAATGTAACCACTCCTTAACTAGGGGCAAAGAGCTTGGAGCTGCTGCCAGGTAGAAACAAGGTGCTGAGCAGGATTAAACAAGGTGGAGGGTGGGGTTCGGCCTGCTGGCCTTGCGTTTGCCACCTGTGTTATAATGTGTGTGTATGACAATACATCTTCCAACCATGCTTTTTAAAGGGAATAATTGTTGCTTTCCTGGAATGTGATCTTTTTCAGTGTTGTCTACAACTCTGCCCTCAACCTCCAAACCTACCAGCATCAGAGGTAAACAAAGAACAAAGAGCTGAGCAAGAAGAATTGCCCCTTTGCTTAAGAAATGCCTATCCTTTAATCAGTATGGCTTAAATCTACTTGGGATAGTATACCGTGACCAAATCAATGAATGGGGCCATTAATGGGAAGGACCCATTGGCACTGTGAAGCAGTGGTCTTGAAAGCCCTTAGAGGAGATAGCTGCTACAGCCACCTGGAGTACTGTCTGGCACATGGGACAGAGCCATGTGATTTCTTTAGATGTCAGCAAAGATGAGCACGCTGGATAAAAGATATTTGTAGTCACCCCCACCACCCTCAGGTACTATCAACTGAAGGCAGCACTGTGGTTGGTGAGAATGTGGTGGATGAGAGTTAACAAGTGGGCCACACACATGGCCCAAGCCAAAGGTTGGCCGAGTTAAGTAACCTATAGTCCCTTCTGTCTTACTTGGCAGTCATATGAAATCAGCATGTCACTACCAGCTCACATGCTTTCCCTAAAAGAAATATTGTAATGAAAACTGTTCATCGGGCTACTCTCCTGGAATTGGCTGACCATGTATCCAGAATAGCCCAGGATAACCCCATAGACTCAAACCCCAGAGCTTCTGGGGCATCTGGTTGACCCCATGACTACAGGAGGAATGTCATAGCACACCAAAGGAGAGAAACAGGTCAGGACTCCAAAGGATCCCAGTCTGGGCTCAGATTGCTAACATGGCCAGAGAGAGGAAGAAAAATTTGAGAAAGTCACTTGTGGATGAAATAGGATTTTCTTGTTGGGTAAGGAAGGAGAAGGAGGAACAATAATGGGCATACGAGGTAGAGGCAACAGCCTGAGCAAAGAGAAATGCAAATGGCCTAGTTGTTGAGGAAAATATAGGGAATACAGTTTGGGTTTGTGCCGGGGCTGTCGAGACATTAATGTAGTTGCAGACAGAGACTAGAGGTGAAACTGGAAAGTTGAGTTGAGGCCAGGTTTTGAAGAGCTTTGAGTACAAACAACATATATCCCTATAAGTTTTAAGGGCCCATTATGTGCCAGGTTCTGTGCATTAGAGACACAATTCCAGGTTTGGAGAGAGAAGGGTCAAGTGTTGAAAGGTTTTCAAGTAATATAGTGATATGTGTTTTAGAAAGATTCCTCTGGCAGAACTTTAGGTGTTGGGTAACAGTGGGAGAGGCCCTAGAGAAGGAGATTAATTAAGGAGCAACAGAATTACTTCAGGGAAGAAGTGAGGAGCATCTCAATCAAGATAGCAGAATGAAAATGGAGAGGAGGGGATCATTCAAGGTTCTCTAAAATCAGAAGACTTTGAGGACTAACTGAATGGATGCTGGAGGAACAGAATGGCCATTTGGCATGACAATAACTGTGAGATGTATTCATTTAGTCAGTTTATAAAATTGTGTTGAGTAGTGTGTCCCCAAGTGCCAGGTCCAGTGCAGTGAATATAGGAGGAGCAGGTCTGGTGGCTCTCAGCAGGGAGATCACCAGTATGTTAAATACACAGATTGCTGGGCCTCTCTCTTAGTTGGCATGGGTTCAAGAGCCCAGGGACTTGTCCTTCTAACAATCTCAAATAACACTTTTCATCAGAAAAGTTTGAGAAACATTGTACAAGATGATGTATTTGTTTCTCAATGTCTGGAGATACTCTGTAGACAGAACTTATATAAGAATGCCTATATATGGGTACTACTACATTTACAGGGGCATCAGAGGCTGAAGATGTTAAAAGGAGATTTGCTACACTACTCTATGGAGAAAAACAAACAGAAGCTAAAACAGTAAAAATTAACTCTCCAGAGAGCACTTCCCTCCAAATCTGAGAAATGGAGCTGGAAACATCTGCCAATAGAAATGTCTCATTCTTTAACGGAAAGATTGGCTCATCCTCCTATCCAAATCTGGCTTCAGGCTTTAACATTGATTATGGTAATTGATATTGTAATTCTCCATTTTGCAGAAGAGTGCCTGCCTGCCTTGAAGTCCACACAATGTTTATTCACTGCTCCACCGGAAAGTCAATACCACCGAAGGCAAAAGACCTGGTTGGAAGGTGGGAGAGTTAGAAGAGAGCTTTATGTTTCTGCAAGAGCTTTGTTCTCTTCTGAGCTGTGAAGCAGGGGGAACTGGATTGTGGTTCACTCTGTTATCTGTGCAGTCCCCCATTACCCTGAACCACAGCATACACACATTACCTTGTGAAGGCTAGGACTCCAAGTACCTGGTTGTTCCCGGTCTCTCTACCTAAGATCTAGCTCTTTTTCTCCCAGAGTACCATTTATCTTTCTTCTCCCAAAGGCAACACTGTTTTACTCTGACAACCCGATTTCTGTTAAAGTTTTAGTGCATCGTAATGTCCTCGTGTTTCATTTGAACATGGTAATGTGAGCTTTAATAGACAGCTTTTGCAGAGAGAGTGTCTTAAACTAAAAGGGTAACTTTAATGATGAAATTTCAGGTAAGAACACATATTTTGCTTAGATGAAGGGAAACTAATTAACCAGGGCAACCAGAGGATGAAGAAGGTCTATGAAACAGTCCTTTTTACAGTAAAATTTTATTATTACACTCCAAATATCAATGCACGCAGTAACAACTACTTTGAACAATTAGGACATTTAAATGATATAACATATATAAAGTTCCAGGTGTAGTAAGTGATATATGATAAATATCAATTTTTTCCTTGTACACTCATCCCCTTCTTTGTGGATCTGGGTTGCCTGTAACACTTTGCTGTGTATTTCCTCCCAGTTATTCCTCCTTAGCTAATAATTCTATTTAATTCCAAAGATATAGGATGTAAAGAAAGAACTGAGTGTCAAAACTTAGAGCTGAGGATTTTATATATAATAATATATTGCTTCATTTAAAAGTTGGGAAATAGTCCTATAAAGACTACACTAGTAAACTAGACCTACAGTTAACTAGACTTATTGTCATGATTATATTTTGCAATATCTACCAATATCAAATCATTATGATGAACACCTGAAACTAATGTAATGTTATATGTTAATTATACCTCAATAAAAAGAAGTTATAAAAATATAGTAGAAGCAGTGCTACATGGTATAATTAAGATGAGGATCCTATAACAATCATCTTTGGAGGAATGCTATGTGTTCTTATGATAATAAGTAACAGTGTAAAAACAGTAACTCTAGGGAAAGGGAAACAAATTAAAAAATAAACAAATGGGACTACATCAAACTAAAAAGCTTCTGCACAGGAAAAGAAATCAACAAAATGAAAAGGAACCCACTGTATGAAAGAACATATTTGCCAATTTCCAAAACATATAAAGAACTTATACAATGCAACACCAGGAAGACAAACAATTCAATTAAAAATGGGCAAAGGACCTGAATAGACACTTATCCAAAGAGGACATACGGATGACCCATAGACATATGAAAAGATGCTCAATGTCACTAATTGTCAGAGAAATGCAAATTAAAACCACAATGAGATATCACTTCACACCTGCTAAAATGGCCATCATCTATAAATCAACAAAGACGCAATGGTGAGGATATGGAAAAAAGGGAACAACTGTGAACTGTCGGTGGGAATGCAGACTGGTGCAGCCACTGTGGAAAACAGTAGGTAGTTTCCTGAAAAAATTAAAAATAGAGCTGCCTTTTGATGCAAAGATCCCACCTCTGGAAATAAATCCTGTGAATACCAAAACACTAATTCAAAAGAATATATGCACCCCTGGGTTCATAGCAGCACTATTTACAAAGCCAAGATCTGGAAACAGCTCACATGCTCATCAGTAGATGAGTGGATAAAAAAGCTGTGGTACATTTACACAATGGGATACTACTTGGCCATAAAAAAGAAGGAAATCTTACCTTTTGTGAAACTATGGATAGACCTGGAAAGCATTATGCTAAGTGAAATAACCCAGTCAGAGAAAGACAAGTACCATATGACTTCACTTACATGTAGAAGCTAATGGACAAAATAAACTGATGAACAAAATAGAAACAGAGGCATAGATACATGGAACAAACTAACAGATGTCAGAGGATAAGGTGAGGGGAGACTGGATGAAAAAAGTGAAGACACTAGGCAAAGAGCATATATGCCTGCTACACAGGTGCAGACAACAGTGTGGTAATGGCCAGAAGAAATGGGGTGGGGTCTGGGTAGAAGTGGGCAAAGGGGGGATAGGGACATATGTAATAGTATCAACAATAAAAATAAAAACAAATAAACAAACAATAAATATAGTTTGATTTAACTTTTGACATCAAAAGAACCTTAAAAATGTGGCATTTTGCACCAGTTTGGCACCCCTACTTTTACAACCACTCCTAATATCTTATACTCTGCAGGAAAGACATATGCTATGAGTAACATGCTAAAGTTTTAGAGCGTAGAGATTATAATATTGCTGTTGTCCAGATTCATTTTTCCTTCTTTCCTTTGTTTCTCAGGGGTGTTCTGAATAGTAAGGGTTGACAAAAAACTGTGCTGGTGGAACAATGTACAGCTACCATCTTTCCTATTCAACACTGACTCAAAGTGACTATATATGCTATGCATTGGAAATGCTGTCAACAGCATTCTGGCCATTTGTAGCTACTCAAATCACTAACCTTGCCAAAGAATAAGTTTGTGAACTTCCTTTTCAGAGGTTCTGTCTCTGATATTTCAGAACCATTCAATTATAATTCTGATGCTTCCTTTTATGTGGCAGTCATGGGTTGTCAGCAAGGATAGAATTAAGAGAGGCGTGTGAAGTGAGCTTCGGAGCCTCATGCCTAAGGATCTCTATTTCTTTTGTTCATGGTGACAAATGACAGCCTTAAAGATATTTGTCCTGATTCCGCATTGTCCCTATGCAGGTAAAAACTTCCACTGAAGTCAAAGAAGCTTCACTGAAGTTAATGGGAAGTAGTGCCCTTGAAGGGAAGAGAGAGCTAGAGTGATTAATTTTAATTAGCCAAACATAAACAAGCATGTGTCTACAAGTAGTGACAAGGAAGCTGGTGTTTGTGACTCCAGCTTGGCTTTAGGGGGCCTAGGTATGTCAATTTTGTAGAGAGTCAGATGAAACTATTTCAACCCAGAAATGTAAGAATGTCCACAAAGAATAAAACCCATTCTCCATAGTAGTGTCTATGAGATACACTTTCAAAACATTAATTCAACAAAAAGCTGCTAAAATATTACCACCTGTCAAACACTTTTCAGGCCTTGGGAATCAAAAATTGAATATAACTAGCTGCCTGTATGGAGCTAACATTCAGGCTGTGGTAAAAGCTCAGCAAAAAATTTTGGTACAAGTCATTTATTTGTATCTCCATAATTCATTCATTCATTCAAGAAATATTTAGCAAATCCTTGTAAGGCTTTCTTTAATGTTTCTATAATAGGACTGTACAAAGTACTACTGGAATCTAGTGGAATAGGAATTCAATTTGACATGGAACGGTAACCTATAGTCATGGAAGTCTTCTTGGAGATAGGTTGCTTGGGTTCAGCTTCACAAGAACATTGTTTCATTTACAAAGAGAGAAAGTGAGAGAGAAAGAGAAAGAGATGTATGGCATTGAAACTGCATAGGAAGTACGGAAGCATAGAAACTCAGGGCATGTTCAGAAAAAATACGCACTTCTCCAGGGCTCTAGTGAAAGGGTCGGCAACTGAAAGCCCACACGGCAAATCCAGGCCACCATCTATTTTTGTACAGGCCACCAGCTACGGATGTTTTAAAAAATCTTTAATTGGGTGAAAAAAAATCAGGTGAGTACTATTTTGTGGCATGGGAAAGTTACATGAAATTCAAATTTCAATTTCCATGGTTAGTTTTATGTCAACACAGCAATATCCATTCATTTTCATATCGTCTATGGCTCCCTTTTTGATGCACAGCAGAGTTGAATGGTAGCTACAAAGACTGTATGGCTCACATAGGCTAAAAATATTTACTGTTTGGCCCTTTACAGAAAGTCTACCAACACCTACTCTGACAGACTGAGACCAAATTGTGATGAATCTTAAATATTAGTTGAATGAATTCTGATTCATTTTGCAGTTACTGGTGAATATCAGTTTAACATTTTACCCCTATGTTACAAAAACAACTTTTTGATGAGTTCAGGATTCATTAAGTCAATGAAATTTTCCATTCAAACGTAAGTGCCGCCTGACCACAAAGCCATGGTCAGGACACCTGACATCTCTGCCGTTCCTAAAGATAATTAAGAGGTAGTTCAGAGGTGGCCCAAAGCCCTAGGTCAAAGAGAATAAAATGAGTTTTATGTTGAGAAAGTCCCCAAAGTCAGACATGGCTTTATGGCATAATGACTAAAGACTGAAAAAAACTGTCACTTGACTTAAGCCATTGTTTCCAATATTTTTGAATAAGAAAAATACTTCTTTAATGTCAAAGAATGTCACAGGCCATTTTGCATGACAATAGTTGTTTGTACACATGTTAGAAAATGCATAATGAAATCATACATTTTAAATTAATTTAATTTTAAGCTGCATTTGTAGACACAAAAGTAATAGTACAAATGTATGTAAACCTTGTCCAATATTTTCAATACTATTTGGTGGTGTTGGTTTCAGGGACCTCAAAAAACTGTGGAGAACTAAATGTCCGTGATAAAAAGGTAAGATGAACCAATGTATATATAATACCATTGAACAGTTTGGCTGAACTGCCTAATAAATTAACAGATTTTCATTTTGCTTGTGTGATTTTTTCATAGCCAACAAATAAAAAAGAATGCCCAAAAAATCAAGTTTGGTTAAAAAGCCAGCAAAAACAATTTGGTTAACCAGGTACTTTGTAACTTTTAGACATGATTGATTCCTCCTAATGCTTAATTCTGTGAACAGTTAATTGATTTGTCTTTAGATAAGCTAAAAAAGGTCAGGCTAAAATTCACCCACCCCACACCATCTGTTCGAGTTATAGTCCTAACCTCTACATTTACCTTTTATCCAGATAAATTCTAAAACTGGCTCATAAGTCACTTGCAGAACAGGTCCGATAGTATGACCCTTGCAGTACAAGAAAACATAGGTAGCTTGTTCCTAACAGCTTAGCAGACACCTGGAAAATGAAAGATGAAAAAACTCTTGGCAGTAAACTGACGAATTGATGATATCTTCAAAGCTAATCATGCCACAGGAGCCCTCAACTACAGAATTAAAAAACAAGCACTGAAAATATAATATTCTTGCTTCATCTTCTGAAAACTCAGCTGAATACAGCTTAAAACTGCATTCAGCGAATTCTCTAACATTTTGACTGAGGGGTGATCTGGAGGTCAGCTTTGAGGTCACGAGTAGGGCAATGTGATGAAACTTCCATTTCATTGTCAGCCATGCATTTGAATGAAGTTCTTTTTTTTTTTTTTTAATAGCCAGAGTATGAGCAAAAGGCCAGTTAGGGATACCCTCAGTTGTCAATTACTGCATGTTTTATGTCTTGAGTCATTGGCCCTAGAACCTGAAGAACTCTTACTATCTGTTTGTTTGTTAAGAATTGACCCAAGAGCCTTACTTTAGCCCCAAACTACACATTAAACTTCAGAGTTATTATTTCTGTTATAGTTATCATTACTAATCCTAATGCCCTTCTATTTACATATTGCTTTTAACATTTTTATTATCATCACCTCTAATCTCATTTGATTTCCCACAGTAGTCCTGTATTGGCATTGTTATTTGACACATGAGAAACTCCACTTGGTAATTTATTTTAAAGGCTACAAATCAGATATTTTCTCTATCTCAATACAGGAAAATTTTGAAAGTTTAAGTACACTGAACTATTCTTACCTATATCTTTACCTACTGTGCACCCTATAGCCAAATAAAAGAGATTCTCTCAGGCCATACCCCTATATGATTACCTTATTTCTAGCTGCACATTAAAGTAAAGATGGACTAGTAACTGTTTGGTTGGTTGAAAGGCAATTTAGCCCAGAATAATTAATATAATTTATAACTAATCAGATGAATTACAGATAATATAGGATTAGAAAACTGAATCAAACACATCAAATTAGACATTCAACAAATATCCATTAGGGACTTTTTATGAATAAGGCATTATGCTAGGCACTGAAATATTGATAATAAATGAGATAGTGTTTTATTTTCAAGATGTTTTACTAATCCATTGAAATAAATGCATTAATTTATTGAAGCTCATATATGTAGAACTTTTTCACTGAGCCTTTATTGTTATCTAATCATTTTCAGAAAAAAAAGTAAAAAAAATACTACTATGATCAAAGTTGAACTGAGTCTATATAATAACTCAGTGATAAATATGTGATTAAATATTTTCTGAATTCTATCTTAACTGAAACTTTGCATGTGTAAAAAGGATCCAAGAGTTGATCATAAGACTCATAGAACACCCCTCAAAGGGTTCTAAGTGTCTTTGCATAAAAATTGAATTCAATGCTACCTGATGATTAAGAAATTGTTTTTCATTCAGAATACTTGGATCTAATACTGGCTTGGCCATGAACTACATTGATCTTTGATCGTAGTCAAGTTACTTAACCTCACCTTTAAAATGGTGGTGGATTTGGGGTAAATATTAAACCAAGGCTTCTTTCATCTTAAAACATCCATCAATTTAAAAGTACATTTATTATTGACAATATTATGAGATCTATGTATACACTGGTTTCACCCATTAAATAATGGCCCCACTATTCACTTTCCACTACAGTAGGCAACATTGTTAAACTTTCTTAGAACTATTGTTTGAATTCCTTAGATTTTCTAACAGTTCTCATACCCCAGTAATAGGCATGATATTGGTTTTCATTATTGAATATTTTAGAATAAATGATGCTGGACATAGTAAAAAGTATAGCAAGAGTGGTGGAGAGTAGAAAAATAAAGAAATGTACAGAAAAGTTATATTGGTGAACTTGAATAAAATCATTTTAGCCATTTCACTGGGCCTCAAATCAGAGTAACAAATACATATGTACTTGTGGAAAATTTTCTTTTAAGACAAGATCCACTACATTATTTTATTGAAATAAAAATGTAAAAATAGATAACTCTTTGGCAAACCTTCAACCAGACTTATCAAGGAAAAAAGAGAAAGGACCCAAATAAAATCAGAAATGAAAGAGGACAAATAACAACTGAGACCAAAGAAACACAAACGATTGTAAGAAAACATTTATGAACAACTATTGCCAATAAATTGAACAATTTGCATGAAATGGATAAATTCCTAGAAACATACAGTCTTTCAAAATGAAGTCAGAAAGAATTAGAAAATCTGAGCAGACAGATTATAACTAATAAAATCAAAACAAAAATAAAAAAAATTCCCAACAAAAATTATTCCTGGACTGGATGGCTTCACACATGAATTTTATCAAACATTCAGAGAACTAACAGTTATCCTTCTTGAACTATCCCTAAAAAATTCAAGAGAAGGGAGGGTTCCTAAGCTCATTTAATGAGGCCAGCATTACCCTAATTACAAAATCAGATAAAGACACTACAAAGAAAGAAAAGTATAGCCAATATCCCTGATGAATATAGATGCTAAAATCCTTAACAAAATATTAGCAAACAGGATCCAGCAAAAATTAGAAAGATCATAAACCATGATCAAGTGGGACTTATTCTGGGGATGTAAAGTTGGTACAATATCCACAAATCTATAAACATGATACAACACAAACAAGCGAGGGATAAAAACTACATGATTCTATATATAGATGCAGAAAAAGCATTTGATAAAATCCAGCACTCATTTATAAAACTCTCAGCAAAGTGGGAACAGAGGGATCATATGTCAACATAATGAAGACTATATATGACAAACCAACAATCAACATCATACTCAATGGGCAAAAACTAAAAGTGTTTCCCTTAAGATCAAGAAGAAGACAGGGATGTTCCACTTCTATTCAACATAGTACTGGAAATCCTAGCCACAGTAATCAGACAAGAAGAAATAAAAGGCAACCAAATTGCAAAGAAAGAAGTAAAACTATAATTATTTGCAGATGACATGATACTGTATATATAGAATGCTAAAGACTCCACCAAAAAACTACTAGAACTTATAAATGAATTCAGTTAAGTGACAGAATACAAAATAAATATCCATAAATCAGTTGCACTTTATGTACCAATAAAGAACTATCAGAAAAGGAAACTAAGAGAACTATTTTATTTATAATTGCATCAAAAAATAAAATACCTAAAAATAAATTTAACAAAGAATGTGAAAGACCTACATTCAGAAAGTTATAAGGCACTGAAGAAAGAAAGTGAAGAAGATGCAAATAAGTGTAAGCATATAACATGTTAATGGATAGGAAGAATAGCATCATTAAAATTTCCATTCTACCTAAAGCAATCTATAGATTCAATACAATTCTTAGCAAGATACCAATGGCATATTCCACAGAACCAGAGAAAATATTTCAAAATGTATATGGGACTGCAAAAGACCCTGCATGGCCACAGCAATCTTGAGAAAGAAGAAGAAAGTTGGAGGGATCGTGTGAACTGCTATTAAACTACACTACAAAGCCATAGCAATCAAAACAATATGATACCGGCATAAAAACCAGCATGCAGATCAACAGAATAGAATAGACAATGAAGAAATGAACCCATGCCTTTATAATCCATTAATATTTGAGAAAGGAACCAAAAACATACAATGTGGTAAAGGTAGTCTATTCAATAAATGGTGTTGGAAAAATTGAACAGATTCATGCAAAAAAAAAGAAACTAGACCATATTTTACATCATACATAGAATAAACTCAAAATGAATTAAAGACTAATGTTATACTCAAAACCGTAAAAATCCTTGAAGAAAACATAGGCAGTAAAAACTTGGACATTTCTCATAGCAATATTTTTTCAGATATATCAACTTGGGCATGGAAAACAAAAGAAAAAATAAACAAATGGGATTATATCAACTAAAATTGTTTGCACAACAAAGTAAACCAGCAACAAAATGGAAAAAGTAGACCCCTGAATGGGAGAACATATTTGCTAAATGATGCATCTGATAAGGGGTTAACATCCAAAATTTAGAAAGAACATATAAAACTCAACACCAAAAAAACAAACAATCCAACTAAGAAATGGGCAAAGAACCTGAACAGATGCTTCTCCAAAGAGGACATACAGATGGCCCATAGACACATGAAAAAATGCTCACTGTCACTAATCATCAAAGAGATGCAAATTAAAACCACAGTAAGATACCATCTCACACCTGTCAGAATGGCTATTACAAAGTAATCAACAACGAGTGTTGACTAGGATGTGGAGAAAACAGAACGCTTGTGCACTGTTGGGGGGAAGGCAGGTTGGTTCAACCACAATGTAAAGCAGTATGAAGTTTCCTCAAAAAATTAAAAATGAAACTGTCTCATGACCCAGCAATTCCACTTCTGGGACTTTAACTGAAGAAATCCTAAACATTAATTCTAAAGAATGTATGTACCCCTACATTCATTGCAGCATTATTTACAATAGCCAAAATTTGGAAGCAATCCATGTGTCCATCAGTAGATGGGTGAATAAAAAAGCTGTGGCACATTTATGCCCCAGCCAGTGCAGTTCAGTTGGTTGAGAGTTGTCCAGGGAGCCAGAGTCACTGGTTCAATGGTTCAATTCCCAGTTGGGGCACGTGCCTGAGTTGCAGATTTGGTCTGGTCTGGGCTCCTACAAAGGCAACTGATCACTGCTTCTCTCTCATATCCATGTTTCTCTCTCCCTCTTTCTCTCTCCCTTTCCCTCTCTAAAAATCAAAACTAAAAATAAAAAAGTTAAAATATATAAGTTTTTTAAAAGCTGTGGTACATCTACATAATGGAATGCTACTCAACTATAAAAAAGAAGGAAATCTCACCCTTGTGACAGCATGGATGGAACTGGAAAGCATTATGCTAAGTAAAATAAACCAGTCAGAGAAAGACAAATATGACATGATTTCACTCACATGTGGAATCTAATGAACAAAATACACTGGCAAACAAAATAGAAACAGACTCATCTAACAGACAGAGAACAGACTGACAACTGTCAGAGGGGAGGGCAGTTGTGGTGTCGCGTGAAAAAGGTGAAGGGATAAAATACATAAACCTCATAGACACAGATATCAGTATAGTGATTACTAGAGGGAAAGGGGGTGGTGGGTAGGTAGAAGGGGTATAAGGGAGTGAAGGTGATGAAAGGAGACTTCACTTGGGGTGGTGAACACACAATACAATATACAGATGATGTATTGTAGCATTGCACACCTGAAACCTATATAATTTTATTAACTAATCTCACCCCCAAAAATTCAATAATAAAGTAAAAAATAAAAATTTAAAAAATAATACATAACTCTTTTTAATAAATTAAAACATAGTCAGTGAATATTTACTCAAGAATCATAAAGCATTGCATTGGTTCCTAAGACTAATAAGGATTTTCAACATTGCTCAGTTTGGTCCTATGTTGGAGACAGAATAGTTGTGGAATATCAGCAAGAGCTTTAACCCTGAGGGCTCCAGGGAGTCTTTATCTCAATTGCTTTTAAACAGCATTAGGCGTGCCCATCCAGAGGAAAGCCAAGGTGAAGGATCTTGTATGGATTGACTGTTGGGACCCCGACTGATAATTCCTACTGAGATACACTTCAATGCCAGCCCACAACAAGAAGCTGGGATTGGATTTATAGACAATGTAAGCTCTAAATGGAGTTTTACGGTGAAACAAAACACCTGTCTTTCATCCCAAGCTAAATTGACAAGCAATAATTTAGTTGTCTAAACTGAGAGCTTTCAGGATTCCAAACTGCATAATGTCAAAAGACAATGTATAAAGTTGTATTTGGAAAGTTCAAAGGTAGAATGCCATGTAGGCAAACGTATTAAATGACTGGTCTTTTCCCTTCTATCTTGAGCTCTCTTCTCTGTTCTTTAGCACTTCCTTTGCTACTTGTGTGTGTGTGTGTGTGTGTGTGTGTGTGTGTGTGCTCGCGCGCGTGTCCAGGGGGAAGAAAGGTAGGAAGAAGGGTGGAGTAGGATGGAGGAGGTTATGATGAAGTATAGAAATTGTAGGGGTATGTAACAAAGGAAATCCTAAATCTAAAATATTTTTCTTTCTTGTGCTTTCTCTTGAGGGTTTCTGTGATCAGCTGAATTAATCAGAGATGCAGTGGAAGAAAAGAACTAAGGAATATTCAAAAATATTTGAGTGAAATTACTAAAGTTCTACATCATTTCCCTACATAAATGAAAAACAATATAGCTTGGATTTGCTAGTAACATTTTCCAAACAAATTATTCTGATTTCTTTATCTTCCACTGCAGTTGTGTTTGTTAAAACCTGGGTAACAGAAATCAGAGCATCCAAGTTTAAACCCCTACACTTGACTAAATTCACATTTCTCCCTAAAAAAAAAATTGGGGATAAATAGTACAAATAACCACAGCCTTTTTTTCCTACAAACTAAGATTACATATACATATGTACTTGGGCATTTTTTTTTATTTTTCAGGTTCACATGCCATCCCTTTTTCTGTTCTCTTTTCCAGATGAGCCAAAGAAGGAAGTAGGGTTGATAAAATAAAACAGATGCTACAAAAGTAGCCAGTTAGTTGTCTGCTGAGATATCTGATTGGACTCTGCCAGCTGTCAATTAGCATTCCTGAGTTTTGTTGATGAAGTGGTATTTAGTTTTCTGGACTACCATTGGCTGAGACATTTAGTGTAATGAATGCTAAACTGAGCCTAGATCATATTTTAAATCATAGCTTGGGGCTTAACAGCCCTTTAAATGAATTGTATAAACAAGATAGCTGTTAATTCTCAATCAATGTATCATTAATCATCAAGTAGTATTTAAAAAAGGAACTATCTTTTAAAAGCTCAATAACCTTATTAAAGTGAACAAATTATTCTTTCAGGGGCTATTTGCTCATTGAAAAAGTGTCAGGATTTTCACACAATTATATTTGAACGTACATATTTCTGTGGTCAAAAAACTGACATAAATACAGGGTGGGGCAAAAGTAGGTTTATAGTTGTGGGCATGTGAAACATAGTATACTCTTGTATTATTATTATTTATCACTTACTGCATTATTTTCCATATAAACAACTATAAACCTACTTTAGCCCCACTTCGTATATTTGTCCTCATAAATTAATATGGTCTTTGTATCTATGAGTCTGTTTCTGTTTTGTTTTTCCTTTGTTTTGTTTTTTAGATTCCTCATATAAGTAAAGCTATATGGAATTTGTCTTTCTCTGTCTGACTTATTTCACTTACCATAGTATCCCTCAAGAAATCAGGAAACCTTAGCCCTAAATCTGTAGTCATCAGTACACACAGAAAACATATCCCGCCCTGAGTTCCACATGACTTTAGACTGCTGACGCCAGGGAGCAGCAAGCATTGCACCAGTTTCATGTCAGGAAATAAAGCATGGAAAAAGTAGAAAAGTATATGTAGGTTATGCTTTTCTGTAATATAAATGCAGTAATTAAAAATTCATCGACAATTGCATATCCTCAGCTGTTGGGGAGAAGTCCGGTGATTCTAGCTTACTCTATCTCTTCCACTGGACTGAAATTCTGACTCACTTGTTCATGGGACCTTACCTAGAGCAATGCCTGGTATATAGTAAATAATTAATATTTGTTTCATGAATGAGCAAGTGAAGGTAGAAGATGTAAAGGGATAACAAGGTAAATGACATTTTTTTAATTTCAAAGTTGTATGCTTTGTACCTACTATTTCATGTGACCCAAATAACAACTTTACTAGGTAGGTGGTATTATTCTCATGTGTAATATTTAATTTTATATTTGTTTATATATGCATTCATATATAAAATACGTATTATTCTTACATTGAGTTAAATTTAAAATAATCCATTATACACATGTAATATGTCATAACCATATTTTTAAAAGTCAGATAATGACAAAGAGATTACAATGGTAGCCATTGCTCTCTGAGTTCAGTTTCTCCAGAGGAGCCCTGTTCAGTCTCTTCTGATGATATTCTGATGTCTGGGCGCCATACAAAGGAGTGGGTAACAAATCTGACTGTGGCCTCAGGATGGAGGTAATAGTAGAAGTGAGTTGAAGGATAAGTAAGGTTTTATCAACTAGATATTGATAAAGTGGAACAGTGTTCTAAGTCAAAGGAAACACAAGTACAAGTCTTAGGAATATGGAAGTTGTTGGGATGTCTGTACTGCTGAGAACATAAGATACCTGCGTGTGAGCTGGACAAATGACAGGATGTAAGCTTTGGGAAATGAAGCCTGAAAGATAATCTTGGACAATTATATAAAGGCCTTATAGTGCAGTGCTGAAGAAATGATCACATATACAGAAAGCCCAGCAAAAGCTGAAGGAGGCATCAAGTCCATGGAGCAGAAAGATCAGGCAACATTGTGGAGAATGGATTGGGGAGGGAAGGAAGCAGAGTTAAGTACACTAGTTAGGAGATGATTGCAGTCATCCACATCAGAAACAATGAAGACATGAACTGCAACTATTGGGTTGGCCAAAAAGATTGGGTTTTTTTTTTTTTCTATAAGATGGCTTTAGTAGTGCTTAGTGGTCTTAAACTTCATTTGAAACTATTTTGTTAGATTGTATTGTGACAACTGTTATATCAGCATGCATGTAAAAAAAACTATCAAAATTAATGAATTTTTGTGTAGCCATTTTAATATTAAAGATGGAAGAAAATATGCAACATTTGGGGGATATTATGCTTTATTATTTCAAGTAAGGTAAAATCAAACTGAAATGAAAAAAGAAAGATTTGTGCAGTGTATAAAGAAGGTGCTGTGACTGATCCAATGTGTCAAAAGTGGTTTGTGAACTTTTATGCCAAAGATTTCTTGCTGGATGATGTGCCAGTTGGGTAGACTGGTTGATGCTGATAGTAATCAAATCGAGAAATTAAATGAGAACAATCAACGTTATATCATGTGGGAGATAGCGGACATATTCAAAATATCCAAATCAATAAAGTTACTGGTGAAAATGAACAATGTGTCTTTTATTTTAAAGACAAAACTAAATGGACTTTTTGGCCAACCCAGTGCATACTTATTGTGGTTACTGCCAGGCCCTGCCCAACAGCCAGACTCTCACCCTTTATCAGTAACGGAATTCCAATTGTGTTTGTGAATCTACTTCTCAGTGAGGCATCCACTGTCCCCAGATCAGGAAATATTCTGATTAGACCAAGAGACAATTGTGGAAAACCTACTTAATTTGGTAGTGATAGGCTGAGGAGTGTGTATGTGACACAGTCTGGGTCATGGGATGTGAAGGGAATTTTGCGGGGAGCTTTGAAAAAAAGTTCCTTTCCTTTTATAAGGAGATACTGAGCTGGACAGCTCCTTTTACTGGATATTTTTATGCTCCGATGAGATGTTGTAGATTGTGGCAAAATTCTGACCATGTGGGACAGCAGAAAGAACCTCGGTTTTTTATGACATAGCTGAAATGCTGAGTTAATTAATCCTTAGTCTTCCTATTGCAAGAAGTAATAAATTTGTACTTATCTAAATTAGTACACTGCTTACCCTCTTTCTTTTCTTCCACCTCTTCCCCCACCTGCTACTGCTTCAAATAATACCATATGTTTAGGAATATTACCCCCTGCCGAGCTACCCTACAAAGTAGACCCCGTTACTACCCCTGTTCGTCAGATGAGAGCATAAGTTAAGCAAGTTTAAGTAGTTCTCTGAAGGTCACAGGGCTAGCCATACTTTGAACCCACATTTATATCCAGACTATAAACTTTTAATCTCAATGCCACATTACCTATCAAGGTGTGAGATTAAAGGGATATAGGATGGAATTTCAAAAAATGTGTGAGATTATATCTATAAGCTTAGGTTCTTGGTATACTGGATAAGAAACAAGGTGACAAAACTAAGTATAAGCATTTTTGTAAAGAATTGAGTGACAAGGCAAATGCTGGTAAGATTAACTGAAGCTGGGACTAAATGCAGAGGTTCTGGGTTAGGAATTAGAAATGCTACAGAGCTGAGTTTGGGATCTGTTAAAGAAGAGTGTTTAGAACATGTCCAGTAGGTAGCTGGGAGTGTGAGACTGGGATTTCAGTTGCTGTTTTGTTGCCTTGTCTGGACCTCTGACTATGTGTATATGCATGCTCTTTCCCCAGCTTCCTACTTCCACTACCATGTTCAGGTGGATATATAATCAAATATAAATGTAACGGGGAGAGAGAGAATATAAAATATCTTGACTGGAGCATGCTTCGTCTCATGCTCATGTAACTAAGAGGTAGCAATGATGAAATCCTTTATTTTCAAAAGATTAATTGGTTGCATATTTTACCTATACATTTTCAAATATGAATTCAAAGTCAAATACAAATCCTAAATATTTACATCTAACTCACAATTAAATCAGCCCTAGGCAGTGTTTCAAGTGCTTTATGTGTTTTTTTCCCTGAAAGCATTCACAACAAGGGTCAACAGCCCCCATGATGCCTTTGGAATGACAACCGAGAGACAATACATTGCACTGATGCTTCTGCTGCCACCCATATGCACGTGGCATAGATGTCAGTGCGACAACCAAGCACTGTGCTCTTGAACAGGAAAGTGTTTTCCTTCAGTGAGCTATTTTTTTGTAGTAATAGAGGCAAATCAAGGGGGAAATCGCTTCTTTTAGCAATGAGACAATTACCCAAGCCTCAAGGGTGACAACACAGTGAGAATCAACTAATACTGATAATAAAAAAATCCAGTCAGTCAACTGCTTTGCCCATTTATCCATTATTTCAGTTATTTGTTATTCATGCACCATTTATTGATCATCTCCAATGTGCCAGGTACTATGCCTATGCACATTTGTTTCTATGGATGGACTGAAAACTTGAAGACAGGGAATATGTCCTAGTCCATTTTCTATCCCCAGGGCAGAGGCTAAATGGCTCTTTGAGTGGAAGTGAACTATACTAGACCTTGGGAAGAGAGGACTATGTAAAGGAACCATGGCCCATAGGATTCCTGTGTTACAAAGCATACGGACTACATGTAGATGGCACCTAAGATGAACAACAAGGTGGCTTCAATAGGCTTGGTTTTCAAATGTGTTCTCAGTTTATCCATGTAATCAGCAAATAAATGACATACTCAACCACTGGTCTGATACTCATTCCATTCAGCTGATTGGTTTTAAAGACACAAAGTACTGCTGTGGTAAGAAAGATCTGGATTCAAATCTTTGCCGTGCCACGTTCCAGCTATATGTTTATGGTTGAACTAGCAATTACCTTTAAGCTTTACTACCTCACTTTTAAAACAGTGATTGGTACAATAATAACCTAGAGTGATGTTAAATTGGACAGTGAATGTAGCATACTCAGCATGGCATGGGTACAAGATAAGCACTCAACTAAGTGTAATGCATATAATAAAATCTTTTTGACATAATGTGATTGATAGTATTCAACCAGGGATTCCTGGTGGTAGTTTTCTTTTGTTTTTGTTATACCTTAGAATTCATTGGCAGTTAGTTATTACCAGTAGTATGGCTTTTCACAGTTTCTTTTCAGCTCTTGTTCTAAACAAGGAAGTACTCTAAGGGAAAAAGCTGAAAATTATTGATTAGTACCAATAAATCCTACATGATCAGCTGCATTTGATGAATACCATGTCATTCTATTCCATAGCAACAGACAAGACTTTGAGCCCCATATCTTACTTAGGAATACATTAAGCTGCAAATAAACAAACAAACAAGTAAACAAAACCTAGTAGCACATTTAAGTAGTCTAAGTTTGGTGTAACAGCTCAAAAATGTTCTTATGGGCAGAAGCATTTTATAACTTTGTATTCTATGGGCTTGGGGACTTATGTCCTATGGTTATAAGATGACTGCTGGTTCTGCTTTCCAGACACAAGAATGGCAGAGGTCTTACCCATTTGAAGCTTTGAATTTTTATTCCAGGAGGACTGTCCTCCTAGGCAGGCTTCCAGTTATATTTTGTAAGCGAGATGCCAGTCATTCATATGCCCATCTTTAGACCACTTGCTGGCAAATGTAACAAGATCTCAGCTATTAATTTAGATAGGGGGATAGGAGGAGGCCTATTTAGATGTTTTCATTCACTTTCTGAATTCATAGGGAGGAAAAGCTGCAAACAGAGATTAAGAAGGAAACAGGGCCTTCTGCACTCCAAATCCATGAAAGAGGTTGTATTTAGCTTAAAATGCAGGATGATTAGAGCACTTACATTGCAAACAGGATGATCTTGGGTAAGGTACTGAGCCACACAGAACATTTGTTTCCTCCTTTGTAAAATGCGGAAAATAAAATCAATCTGAGAGGTTTTAAAGCTTCTGGCCCAGTCCTTGGCTGATAGTAGGCTCTTACTAAATGTTGGTCGTCCACTGAGATTTTGGCCAAATTTGCTTTAAAAGTCTAAAACTCAGTTTCTTCATCAGTAATGTTGGCACACTAATAGTGAGATACTTCTTGTAGAGCATTCAACATAGCTTCAAAACAATACAGATCAAGGACACTTGATCTGGATAACGGAAGGTGATAAAGTTAATGACTTGGGCTGGTTAATCTATTTGGGTGGTGTTCTTCAAAAGTCAAAAGAAAAAAAAATGGCTGACTAAAACTCCACAACCTCGACGCCCTGTTTTAAAGGATTATTCTTTTGGGGTTGAAGAACCCTTGGTCACTGAGAATTTCTTCATTCAAAAGTAGCGCTAAAGGTAAACAGTCCTTTTATTAGTTGTTATCAGCTCACACTGTAACAGCGATGAGTGAGAAGTACCTTAATCATTTCTCTAACTATTTATGTACCGATCTGGTAACAACACGGAGGATATATCCCTTTTCCCCCCTTCCTCTGCCTCTAGATCTAAGAGAATTTATTCACGGGATCTCCAGTTTTTGCCAGACTCCCTCAAATCTAATTTTTCTCTCATAAGAACTAGTTTCAGTAGGCCCAGCAGGACTGGCTTCAGCCTCAGGCTAGACAAACCCACCCAGAAGGGTCACAGGTTAAGCTCTGAATGGCAGACTCTGCCAAGGGGGAAATGAGCAAGATGGATAAAAGGCTTGGCCTCTTAAGGGAGGCTCGGAAAATTCCTCTCCTCCCACTTCTCAGGAAGTTCTGGAACATGTTTTTCCCTTCTTTTTCTACTGTTCTCCCTTTCCTCACACCCCAACAATATGTCTTGTTTTAAACACTCCAAATAAAAAAAGACCTTTTTAATTCTTCTCAGAGAGATAAATTATTTTGCCTTTATGTTGGGGAGGTCTGGAGGCCTGGGAGTTTGGTGAAGGATTTCTCTAAGTAAAATTCAAAAATCAGGAGAGATCCCTTCAACTCCAAGACTTCTAAATTAGAGGAAAATACCAAGATGGAATTACTATAGGACTGACTTCACCCACCCACCTTACTCCTAGCCTGACCCACTCTCTTCTTTAAAATTGCAACCCTGCCCCTGTCCCACATTCTTGATCCCCGTCGGGGGTATCAACTCATTTTCACTGGGGGCCACATCAGCCTTGTGGTTGCCTTCAAAGGGCCAAATGTAATTTCAGCTCCTTAATAGTTAAGGAGTAGTTACATTTATACAGTCCTAAAATTATTTCAACCCTTTGAAGGCAACCAGGAGGCTGCTGTGGCCCCCAGTGAAAATGAGTTTGACATGCCTGCCGTACACGTTCCTGTTTCATAGTCCTTGTTTTATTTATTTATGTGCTTGTTTGTTTGTTTGTTTAGCATATTTGCTACCTCCCTACCTCCCAATCTCAAGAGACTATATACTTTTTGAGGTTGGGAATCACTGTGTGGATCCACTGAAGGACTGTAAGGGAAGAGGAGACCTGATTATTTATCTGCTAATACTTCTATGATACTTACCACACAAACACATGCCAAATTTGACTTATTTATTCTTAATAGCAAAATGATCAAGAAATTTATATTATAACCCCCCTTATACTGGTGAGGAAACCAAGGCACAGAAAGGTAAAATGACTTGCCAGGACACGTGGGTAGCCAGTGGCACAGTCTGGATGCTAACATAGGTGGTCTGGCTCCAGTGTTTGTGGTGTGTATTCCCGCATTATTCGGTCACTCACACTGTGCCGAATAAGTGAATGAACAATGCTTTCACACTCAGCTCCAATTCTAGACTCTTAAAGCACTATTCAATACTCTTTTTCTTCTCTGGGAAGAATGAGCTGCCCTATCTTAGTGGTTACTCTACTTCATTAAATGCCCTTCCACTTGTAAGCTGTAAGCCCCTTGAGAGTGAGGATCCAGCTCAGGAACTGGTCCACAGTAGACACCAGTCAACATTTGCTGGTCCAAATGGAGGTGAAAGAGAAAAGAGTCATGAATTATTTGTAGGATGAACTTTGCGGGAAGGCTATGGAATCCAAAATGCTCTGCAAATTGCGACCAGGCATTTGGGAAAACAGAATTTTGCCAGAATTAAAGGAATGATCTTTCTTTGACTGCCTGCCCATTTTTTAGACAGACATCCTCAGGATATTTTTATCATGCTTATCAGCCTAGACAGAAGTGTGCTGAAACTTGGGTACACCAAAATAAAGGCATTATCCTTAGTTAAAGAAATAAAAATGGGGAAAAAAAGCAAATCTCTCCAATGGTATGTAATGCTACTTTTTCTTTTTGTATGCCTTGTACTATATTAGGTATGTATTTCATATTGTGAGGAAACATAATAACCAGTGCCCAAACATTGGATGAGCTACGCTCATTCATGTTTTCACATTCTCAGGCACCCAGTGAGAGACTCTGTGCTGGGCACTGTGAAGAGTACCGAGAGGGCTGGGAGACTGTATTCAAGTAGTTAGCACTGTAATGGGGAAGGTGAAATGGAGAGGCATTAAAATGATATAGAAACTCAAGTAATCATATCAACAACACTAATATTAGCAGTCACTGTAAGAATAGCTTACAGTTTAAAACTCTTTTGAATTATCAGGCATTGTGCCAAAAGTTTGATGCACATCTTCCCATTTAATTTTTCTGGTGATCCAGTGACGATCCTGTCAATGGGCCCACTTTATAGATGAAAGACAGATTCTATAGAATGAAAGCAATTATGTATACTTAGTCACATAGTGCCAAAGCTGGGAATTGCCCCCAAGTCTGTTGGACACTAGAGTCTCTAACCTAAAATTAAATCTAGTAATGGAAAATTAAGGAGTTGGAAAGGAGAAGGGGATAGTTTCTAGGTTATATAATATATCCCAAACTTGGGCAAAGACAACAGTTATTAAACAAATTAATAGTAATAATCTGCAACTGTTATCATTATTTTTCATGGTAACAACAATGTTAAAGTTGTGAACCAGGATTTTTAGTATTCTTACCTATTGAAGGAAAGGAAATGTATTTGGTGTCATAGTTACAGATGATTCTCTTTCAGACTCTTTTGAAATCCTTCCTCCAGCTTTTTTCCCCTTCCTTTTTGCTGTCTGATATTGATGCATCACACTTCCATATCAGATCAAAAGCATATGGGATTTTGAACTTATTGACACTGTTCTGTTAAAAATTACATTTAGAAGCATGTTAAAAGGTCACCTCTCTGGTTACTTATTTCTTGACACTTTGCAAGCACAGACTGTAGCCTTGGTTCATTAGTCAAGGATATTAACAGCCAGGGTTTGGCTTTCTGAGGTCATGTGGTACAGTCTGGGCCCACACATATTTCTAAGGCTTGTTAGAATCTTTATTCTTTAAGAATTTCCCATTAATCTCTGCCCATGAAGAGCAATAATAGGTTAGTTAGTCATCAGATACAAATCAGAATCATTTCTACAAGTATCTTTAATAGCATTCATTAGTTCTGTGCTTATGTTTTAAGGAAAATGAGGGCGGGGGAGAAAAACGCCCCCTCTCCAACACAGAACCTTTCCCTCCTTCAAGAACATCTCATTTTGAAATCACTGAAATTAAGACACTGAGAATGTGCCAAATCAAATGCAGAGAATGTGCTTTTCCTGTGGAAATGAGGGTTCACATAGAGGCATCATCTTTGATCATTATCAGATTTTACAACTCATTGTTCCCTTCCAGTCCTCAGGGTGAGAGGATCATGTAAATGGACAGACAAATACTTGGATTATAGAAGCATCTGATATTAATAACAGCAATAAAAATGTTTACCTAACTTGAGTAGATTGTGTGTATAGATAGGATTTGTGTGTGTGGTGTGTGTGTATTGTGTGTGCATTCCTCCCTCTCACTCAGAAAGAAAATATCAGAAGATCAGGATATGCATTATAGGGTTTTTGTATGCAATATTAGTCCATTTCTTGGCAGAGACCCAAATCTATTGTGGCAAGAAAGTAATAGATGAACTAACTAGGGACTCAGACTTACTGGCTAGTGTCCAAGAAACATTAAAAAATTGAGTACTGAACATAACAAGTAGGATGGTGCATACAAATTTAGATGTCTTATTGAAAACAGCACATTTATTAATATATTAGACTTGTAGACGTGAGGGTGTTTTAATACCTACTCAGAAATTACTCATGGGCCGACTTCACAGAAATATCGCTTGCACACACTTGAGCTCACAGAAATGAGGCCAGGCGTGAATGATCACGGCTGGACTTCTCTAAAAACTGGCGAGCAGGCAAAATATGTTATTGTCACGGTCAAGGCATCACTTTTCTTCTTAATTAACTCAACATTAATTTACTGGATTCCTACTATGTGCCAGGCCCAATTCTAAGATGCTGGGAATACGCAGAGAAGACTAAGAACATTATCACATAAGAAATGTTTTTTTGTTGGGTTTATTAAAATATAATTTATGCACATTAAAATTTACCCCTTGTAAGGGTACAGTGTGATGAGTTCTGACAAATATGTGTAGGCATATGCTCACCACCACAATTAATATACAGGACATTTTCATCTCCCCCTAAAGTTCCCTGCTGATTGTTTATAGTTAATCTTCTTCCTTGTTTTTTAGCTACTGGCAACCACTAATTTAATTTCATCCCTCTAGTTTTGCCTTTTCCAAATGTCATATAAGGGGAATTATACAAATTATAATTCTTTGTGTCTGACCTTTTCCTTAGCTTAATGCTTTCCAGATTTATCCTTATTTTAAGGGTCAGTAGTTCACATCTTTCATCATTGAGTAGTATTCTACTTGTTTGTTCATTAACCAGTGGATGGACTGACGAATTGTTTCCAGTTTTGGTAACTATGCACAAATCTACTACAAATATTTGTACATGGGTATGGTCCATTACATGGGCATGTTTATTTTTCTTTCTTCCTTTCTTCCTTCCCTCCTTCCTTCCTTCCTTCCTTCCTTCCTCCCTCCCTCCCTCCCTCCCTCCCTCTCTGTCTCTCTCCCTTCCTTCCTTCCTTCCTTCCTTCCTTCCTTCCTTCCTTCCTTCCTTCCTTTCTTTCTTCCTTTCTTTTCTTTCTTCCTTCCTTTCTTTCTTTCTTTGCCAGGGGAGGCTAAATATTTAAGAGTGAGATTGCTGGGTCACAGGGTAAGTGTATGTTGAACTTCGAAAGAAACTGCCCAAGAGTTTTCAGAATGATTATACCACTTGGTTGCCCCATGACAATGTATGAGAATTTTAGATGATCCACTTTCTAATTGGTGCTGGGAATTGTCAGTCATTTTAATTTAAGTAATTCTAATAGATGTGTAATGGCACCTCATTATGCTTTATATCTGCATTTCACTAATGACTAATAATGTTGAGCATCTTTGTATGGGCTTATTTGCTACCCATATCTCTTTGATAAAACCTCTGTTCAAATCTTTGTCCATTTCTAAAAATTAGGTTTTGTCTCCTTATGGAGATGTTCTGGGAAGCCAAACATTCTGTGTTCTTATCTGTTAAGTAGAGATAATACCTACCTCACTGTACTTTTATAAAAGTAGATGAAGTATTGTATACAAAAACATTTAGCATAGTCTGTAATATAGTGCAGGCATCACATAAACAATTATCACTCTATTGCTATTATTGTAAGACAGAATTCCCATTGTAAAGCACTTACCGTCTACTTAGTCTACTTAATGTCTTTCACCTTCTTCCAGGTAGCGTAGCACCCCATTCTATTTTAACTCTACCTGAGCCTCAGTTAACCTTGGATACAATCCTAAATAATAACTAAATTACATTGCAGTAGATAGTTACATACTATTCTAGGGCTGTCTTCATTGCTTAAAGATAGAAATGTAATCTAATACATAGAGGCTATGTTGGTAGAATGATATGTTTGGTGGACATGGTTTGTGGACTTCACCAGCTGACTTCAAATTCCTTGGTCTGCAACCCTAGAGAAGCAGTGCCTTTGAGGACCACATTCTGAGAAGGCAGGCTAGAGGCAGGCCATGGAAGACAGAGACGAGGGAATTTCATTTCTCTGGAAGTTATGTGGATAGAATGAAAAGAGAAACCCTATTGACCAACAAACAGATGTTGGGAAAATGTTCTATTCCATCAGTGTTTAATAAATACAAATTCAAACAATAATGCAATACCATTTCACAATTCTTAGGCAAAAATTAAAGTCTGATAACATTGAAGATCTTGACAATGTAAAAAAAAATTGTTAAAACCATTTGGAGAGAAATGTAACAATAATGAAAATCATCAAAAATGCCCATTTCCTACCACCCAGCAATGTCACTTTTATGTATCTACCTCAGAGAAATGTCTCCTACTTGTAAGGAAATATGTTCAAGGGTGTTCATTGCAGCATTAATAATACGCAAAAGCATTCACCTGTGTTTTTATTCATAATCAGTTCTTATATAAATGATTTAGATTCACAACCTTTCCTTTTTCTACAAGTTACTTTCTCCAGAAAATCTGCCATAATTCTGGTATGAACTGGTGGTGTTCTTTCCTATCATGTGCTGGGAGCTACCTGAGTCAATTCAGTGTTGATCACAGGACACTCTGCACTCCGTAGGCAAATTTGAAAAGAGTTGGCAAGAAGACTTAAGGAGCAAATTGGGAAATTTAGATAATTTCTTGCTGAAGTGCTTAATATCTAGTAATATGAGTACTTGAAATGTCTTTAAAATGCCAGCTGGGAAGGGAAAGAATTACATTTTCTAGAGTAAAAACTTGGTTCACTAGCGCCCTCAAATAAACAATTTGCACCTCTGGCTTTCTCTAAGAAAGGGGGAAATAGCACACCATAAATTCATATTAAATACTAGCCAAAAAATAAATCAATATATTTTCAGAAATATCTTTTATATTTTTCTCTAGAATTCCATCTGGAGTCTTAGATGATTACTGGCATTTAATAGTAACCTTGAAATCTTGAAAGCACCTCAGTGATCAAAAAGACTTGGTTTTGCTCAATGTGTACCTAATTAAGAAGAATAATAAAACTTTTGAATAGCATGATTTGAAACAATAAATTCTGGATCGGGGGCACTGGCTAAGTTATCAAATATGTATTTTACACATATCCATTTAGCACAACTTTGAAAATTTAGATAATATGCATCGAAGCCAAGGTCATCAAACCAATTTACTATGCATTGCTAGAACCAAAATCCACTGTGAAATTTTTGCCAAAAAGGGGAAACTCACATGTTATTTCACACAATAATTCCACTTCTACAGCAAGAAGGGGAGAGGGTAAATTCTTCAAAAATGTTTATTGCAGTGTTATGTTAAATAACAAAACCTTATAAAGTATATAATTCCTCAAAATGGGATTGATTAGGTTATTGCATGCTCTCAATTACTTGAATATTTTTCAGCTATTCAAATGATAAACTGAAAACAATATATCAACAAAATTAAGGACATAACATATATAACATATTACATTTATATATGATTATAATTATGCTGAATTTATTAGTTCACATGAACAGGACTGTGAGGGAAAGTGACAAATAGTCATTTGCTTTGTGAGTGTTTGGGTGTCATGATTAAATTATTACTATTTTGGACAGTTTATTACTTTTAATTTTTTGTTTATTTTAAAAGAAAGAACATTAAATATACTCCGTTTCTTGATTACATTGATTTATTTAGAGCTATGTCTTACCTCTAACACCATGACCAACATTAGTATGTGTTTTCTAAAGATATTAGTATATGTTTTCTTACATAAGTCACATCTACTTTACAAAGAAAGAATAGTTCCCCCCTCTTCCCCCAACTGCTTCAGCTGAGCTTTCCCTGAGTCTGTGTAATCAGAACAACCTTAAAAAAATAAACAAAAATCAGAAAACGTGCACTCCTGAGCTGGAGGAGTTTTCTTAAGCTCTCACGGCTCTAATTGTTACATGCAAATTGTTCGATAAATAACGTGGGCCATAAAAAGAAAAGATATTAATTAAGAAAAGGATTTAGGCTGACTCAGTCTCATACATGAGACAAAAGGTTAAGTAAATGCCAAGGCCGCTGTGCCTCTTCAAACAATGAATATTAGTTTTAGAATCATTAATGTCTACTTAGAAAACAGAGTCATATTAGAGACTTGTATGCCAAAATAACCAAGGCCAGAGCTGTTTCTTTTCAATCTGAAGCAAAATTATTCTCTAACTGAGGGCTAAATGTATGCAGTCAAGAGTGCTAGGTAAGGCAACAGAGAGTGGCACTTTTAATATATAGCCAAATTGAGATCATGTTTTCCCTTGAATGTAGTAACGTGAATGGTTAATATGCATCAGCAAGATCTGGACCAACTTTTTTGAGGGAAAGCGGAGCTGATGGGTGGTGGGGAAGCCACTCCATGGTGTGAAGTGGTGGCAGCAGAATCCCGGGAGCAGGGCAGTAAGGGACAGGAGTGAAGACACAGCCGCAGCAGCTGTCTGCCTGTTGCCAGGCATGCTTCCTTCAGCAGCCAAAGGTATTTTCAAAGCAAGATACTCAGCAGACTCAGCTGGCCGAGCCTTGGATACTTTCTGTATCAATCTGGAAACTCTGCAAGCTACACTTTATTTTGCAGTCACTTTTTTCACTAGGGTTACCCTTCAATTCCTTTCTACCTCCTTGCCTTATAGGTGCTCTGCTGAAATCAAGGTGAGCAAGGAGACCTTTTGGTGCCACTTGCATTTTGGGAGAGTATAAATATGCTTTATATTTCTTCAATTTTTATTTAGTTTTCCAAGTACCTTATGGGACACCAATATCTATGTCAAGGAAGAATGAGTCCTTTAACATCAATACTTCTGAACATTGGCATAAAGATTCATATTTACATATCTGGGGAAGTAAAGTATGATATTCAAATTCTAAAATTTAGAGGAGTTTTGCTGATGGTAAATTATTTTATAATTATTGCTAATCTTCACTTGTACAGAAAATATATTTAATACATAATTTTAAAAATTCTCTTAGGGTAAAAAAGGTGAGGGGGAATACAGTCAATACTATTGTGATACATTTGTATGGTGACTGATGATTACTATAATTAGTGGGGTGATCATATTGTAAAGCATAAAAATGTTGAATCACTATGTTGTGCACCTGAAACTAATATATTATACACCAACTATACTTAAATAAAAGAATAAAAATAAAATAAAATGCCTCTTTAAAACCTCTTAAATTCTACGCTGTGTAAAACATCTATGGTATTGAAAATAATTGTGGTTCAGCAAAGGCCTGTGCCTCAACTCCCACTTTGCTGAATGCCCAAACACATGCACCCATTTCAAAGAGAATTGAATCCAGTGTATCTAACACATTCATTTTTATAATGTTGGCTTCTGAAATCAGATTTTTGTTTAGCTAAGCATAAAAGATAAAGACCTGTAATTCCAGCCTGATCCCATTAGTTATTAGAGTGGATCCTGAGAATATACAGTTTTGATCTTGAAGGTTTCCTAAAATGGGGCAAGAAATATGAATGAAAAATGACATGAGTAGAGATGGAGAAGGGGCCAGTTGCTCTGTGCCAGCCCTTCAGCTGCTTGCCAGAGCAAGTTCAGTAAGCAATCTCACCAGGCCCCACCCTCGTCTCCCCACTTTGAACATTGGATGCACAGCCTGTCTTCATTCTGCCCTTCTTGTATTTTCTCACTTCAAAAGAATATTTTATGAGATGTTTAAGAAATGGATAAAGAAACAAAGCAACAGTAAAGGAGTCTGTTGGTATAAATAAAATAATTTAATGTGAGATGGCTTAAATATCTTTAAAGCATGATAAAATTTTGAGCACTGTTAGTTTTTAATCATGAATTTTGTAGAGACTATTTCCTTTACTCATTATAAAGCTCTTACTGAATGTATAATTCAATGACCATAATTTCGACTAAAAGAAACATATATGTGTATATATAAACACTATGTATGTAATGTACCTATGCTATCTATCTGTATATTATGTATAAAATATATTTGCATTATGGATGTATTTTATATATACTGTAGATGTGTTTATTTATATGTGCGTGCATACATGCACACACATGAATGGAGAATGAAGTCCCATACTGTATATATGTATTTATGCATGTATATGTATTTATGTATGTATATATATGTACATGTATTGTATTTGTGTGTATACATTACAGACAGTGTAGGATTAAAGGGAAGAATTTTCCCTCTGAAGACTTCTCCAGAGGCAGCTGGCAAACCATGGAACTATGTCATAGGTAGCAAAGCCTTACATTAAGGTCCTTTTGTTAAACCCTTCTAGGTTGGATTTCAAAACAACTTGTTCCCATTCTGAATAGTCTTTGTAGAAAAGTGCAGCTGTGAGGTGGACCTGGCCTGAGAGGTGGTAGATGCTGGGAACTTCACACCTGACAGAAGGTCCTGAGTGCTTGGCAGAGACCAGTGAGTGAAGACTGACGTCTCCCGTCGGTCTTTCTCTGCGCTGGAAGGGGCGAGAGCCTGTCTGTGGGTGTGTCTACACAAGCAGAAAAGCAATGTAGCAGAGACGGGTAAAGGGAGTGGTACAGAGTGGGAAACAGTGAGGGAGGCGCAGAGAGGAAACTATAAAAAGAGAGACAGTATATGTATTTAGAGTGAAATAAACCATGGGAAGCACAGAAGGTGACAGATGCAGAGGCAGAAACAAACAAACAAACTAAGGACCCCAATTAAAGAGACAAATGGGATAAAGTATAAAAATATAGAAGAGGTGGGAACAGAGCCAAAGTAAGAGACAGTTGAGTAGGGTGAGGAGGGAAACACAAACGACAGGGAGGCATAAGGTAAAAATGAACACAAAGGAAAAAAGCAAGTGAGAGAATGCTCAGGACAAAGAGAACTCTGACAGGGTTCTCTGAGAGCCTGGAGCAAAGGAGTAGTCATTTTTAAAAAGCTGCAAACATGTGAAAGAAGGCAAAACAAGACCAACTAAAAGAATAAGAAATTCTATTTTTAAAACACAGGTGAAAGAATTGTATAAGAAGCCCCTTTTGGCCAAGGAAGCACAGGAGCCTAGAAAAGGGTGGAGGTGAGAGGAACAAAGAAACGGATATCATGTTTCCAGCCCTTTAAAAGGTGTGAGAAACACTAACCCTAGACACACCCCTACCTGATTGTTGGCTGAAGAGTAGAGAAAGAACAGTCCAAGAGAAGAACAAGAAGCAAACAGTCTAGAAAATCCCGATGTCGCCTGGGACCTTATACTGAGGACCAAATGGAGCCATTTAATCTATTTTGGGAATATCCTACTCCATATTTGGTTCTGTTTTATACGGTATAGTGTACTGATTGACCTACAGCATAAAAAGCAAGAAAGCATGTGTAGCTCATGTGTAATTAACTGTGACCACAATGGTACATTAGATAAGGAAGTAAAATTTTGACACATCTTAACATTTCCAATTTGCCAGTATGTTTCATACTAACAAGGATTATTCCCAAGGTTGGGAGTAGGGTGCAGGAAGGATAAACCTCAGATTGATGCTTATTTCTGGGTTTCCATTGTTCTTGAGATTCCTTTTCCAATGACCACAGTTAACCAAGAATGAAATTTCATGTGTAAGTTTGATGGTGGTGGACCCTTTATGCTGATATGGAAGAAATGAACAAGAACCAGGCTTGAATTTTGATAATAGTGCCAATATATAAATAATAAAATGATACCAAAGAATTTTATTGTTCTTGGCTGTTTCTGTCTCATTGTAATTTCTGTAATTAATATATTTGTATTTGTGGTTAAAACATAAGGCAGAACTAATAAGAGATCATAAGCTTGTGTTTTATAAACTGCTTTTGCCCACAGACCTTGGACATTTGAGATGTTTTAGCTTTTTAATGATGTAATCATTATGCTCTTCAGGCTTCAACTCACAAAAACAGAGTTTATATTTGTTTTCTTACCCTTGCAAATTATCTTGCTCTTAATCATTATCAATAAGCAAAAAAAGCTTCAAAATAGTTTTAATACAAATTCCCCCCTGCATTGCAAACTTCCTAGTCTATCCCAAGTACTTGCCTAAAAAAGGCAAAACCAAATAACAGAAGTTGAGAAAGTTAAGAACCATCCCTGTACTGGTTTGTTATCAAATACCAGTCTAAAACAAAAGCAAGACATGTTGCAGTGTATAAAAATGCCAGTCCTCTGTCTTATAAGTGGTTTTCAAAATGTATAACCAAGAAATGTTTTTAGACCCCTTCATTTCTCTTCTTTCTACTCATTCCCACTCTGCACAAGTCCACATGTCATTCTATTTCAACAAACCTAAGCAGCTACTTGGCAAAGATGGACTTGGGTTTTCCCCAAATGCCCATATGTCCATGTCATGCAGATGCAAACGTTACTGGAAGAAGATATGTAATGCAGTAAATGCCTAGATGTTTTAAGCATGTTGACTTGTGCTTTTGATGGCATCATTACTTAACTGTGTGCTCCTCTAGCTCAGGCCTAGTTTTTTTACCTTGTCTTTAGCGAAATTCGTAAGTGTTATATCCTTTCATTTACGGAAAAGCTACCATATTTATAAGAAACAGGAGTGTATCAGGAGGAGGCGACCATTTCCAGTGACCTTGTGTTTCTCTTAGAACAGGGCTGAGTTCATCAAAGAAAAGCCAGGTTTTAACCAAGGGGGTCCATA
Source organism: Phyllostomus discolor (assembly GCF_004126475.2). Taxonomy (NCBI): domain Eukaryota; kingdom Metazoa; phylum Chordata; class Mammalia; order Chiroptera; family Phyllostomidae; genus Phyllostomus; species Phyllostomus discolor. Next base: position 38,769,124 of record NC_040908.2, read on the forward strand.
TCCTACGGACAAATGAAATACACATTTCACCTGTTAATTCATGAGTGTGGTGAACACCATAGGTCCAGACTTCAAGAGCTCATAGTCTCCTGGGGGAGACAGAGACAGGGACAAACCCTGCTCGGTGATACTCCCTGCTGCAGGGGCATCAGCAGTGCATTCTGGGAGTGTCGAGCAGGGGCAACAGGAAGAGGAGCCTTGAACTTATTCTCAGTAAATATGCAAACTTCTCTCAAAATGTGTGGCAGTGGCAGTGGAGGACAAGTTGATGTCATTATATTCCTTTTAGAAAGGAAAAAAAAAACCCTGAGACTCAGAAAAAAACTGGAAATAAACTTTTCCACAGCCATCATACAGAGCTGAGATTAGAACCGTTTCTGAAGGCACAGTGACTCAGCCTAACAAAATAGATGTGCTGTTCCAGCACTGCTTGGCAGAAAGCCCTCCTTGCCATGAGTAGGAAAGATGCTACATTTTGTTTCATATTCAAAATATGTTATATAACCCAGTTGGAATTCACTGAAACTATGTTCTCACTTCATTCCAGACCCTTAAGGGACACTTGGGAGTGAATTGTGGGCAATGAACCACCTGTTTTTCTATTTGGCTTTTCTTTTCCAAAGTCAGCTCTTTTTCTTGACTTCCCTATCTCTGTTAAGGTGGCTACCATTTCCCCATTATGCAAAAGTGGAGGGTCAGAATCAGCTGTGAAGCCTTTCTCTTCCCCTCCCACACTATGCTCATTTCCTGAGGTTTACTTGTGGCACACGCCCAGACACACACTCATCTTCTTTTCTCTCTCCTGTGCCACCATTCATATCATGACACACTGACTCTTCCAGGGTATCCCACCTCCTCTGCCCACCTCTGAGCTCTTCTGATTTACAGCCTCGGGTTTATCATCATGCTGTTTTCCTGTCGTCAACCAATAATCTACCTTACTGCCAACATTTTAAAGTTTCTCTTTTCCCTAAAATAAACAAATATTAGTTCACTCCATCAGCTTGCCAGTTCATGCTCACTGGACCCCGTCTTGATTCCTGAACCAAGTCAAGACATTTCCTCGCTGTTGTCCATAATCACCTGGAATTTCCCCATTTTCACTTTTGCACAGGGCACTGGCTCTTCCAGATTACTATACATTCATTTCCCTTTCTAAGTGCTTCCTTTGACAAGGCTCCACCTCAGTCTCTTGAAATCTCTCTTGATTGCTCCAGCTAATCGCATTTTCCTTATACCTTAAAATCTCAAAGACCTGATAAACCATACCCCTAATTTGGCCCTCACCTTATCAGAGCTGCTTGGTCAGAAATACTGTCTCTTCACACCTATGCATTAAATATTCCCAAGCATTTATCAGGGGTTTAACCTATGTCAATAATTTAGGGAAATGACTTCCTTATATTATTGTAGTAAAATTTTGCAAGATATCACAAGTCAGTATCCCATTTTCAAATGAGAAAACCAAGGTGCAGAGAAGAAAACTTCCTAATGGACCTAGGGTCACACAGCTAGTTAGCATTTCATCCATACTGGAGCTCAGCTCTGTTAGATGGCAAGCCCTCAAGGTCTTCGTTGTGATATGACACTGTAAACACTAGGACCTCTTTAGAACTCACCAATAGTTAACATAGTGCAAATTCATAATAGATGTATATTAATTCCTTGTTTCATTTTAAGGGTGCTCTGTAACCTCAGTTTTAAAAGAGAGAATACCAGGAAGGTCCAAGCCAACAACAGGCTCTAAATGTCTGACTACATTTAGTTTGCAGAGGTACATACCTGTTTTTATTTAAAAAATACAGACCTGTTTTCATTACAAAGAAAGCATAATAGGACAGATTTGTCCATGGCTGGAGAGGGAAATTCTTAGAAACCATAACTGTCAGTGAATAAAACAAATCCTCAATTTGTGTCTGTATCCCTTTCCTCCTCACCATTAGAGTTGGGCTCAGGGCCCTGGCACACATCTTCCGGTTTATGAATTTGCACAGAACAGCTCTTCGGCAGTTTGTCCTCCACAAAAACCTTCTGCCATTTTGCTCTAACACAATTACACTATCCCAACGTGGCCCGAGTGAGAGGTGTTGACCTGTTGTGTGGTCCTTGTGTAAGACAGACATGGCAATTCCTGCTTGAGACAAGGCTTCTTCATATATGTATGTGTGTGTGTGTATATATCTTAATTCTTCCAGGTCAGAAGTAGGAGCATCAAGCATCAGAGGTTCCTCAAAATTGTGAAGGGAGATATGACCTGCTTTAGGTTCAAAAAGTTCATGTCTGCCCAGCCAGCGATTAAGGACATTTTTCATAAACCTCAGAGGTTCTGTGAAGATTCTGGCTACTAAGAATGTCAGTCTCTGTGATGAAAGATAACTGGTGTCAGGTTATAGAATAATGTTTGCATCTTCACTGTGTGGGTTCAAGACGCTGTACCATGCTAGAGTTAGCTAATATTATGCGAGATTTGAAAAGAGAGATGTTTTTGCAACTAGGATAACCTAGGGAGAATAAAAAGTCTGATTTGATGAAAAGCCTCTGGCAAAATTAGAACCTGCTTCTGTGCTTTGCAAGGAAAATAGAAAGTAATGAAAATTAAAAGAGTGGAAGAGGAATCTTGCAAAAGTCCTGATAAGATGGCAATCTAGAAAGGATTCAATAGAGTTGATTTGGTCTTTCCCTATGGTTTTGTCAGTTTTTTCTTTTCCTTTCCATTCCTTTTTCTTTCTGTGGCTCTCAAATAGAGACGTGTTTTTTAGTAAATTCATTATATGCACAGAAGCAATATTTTTGGGAAGCACATGTAAGTTTTTAAAGAAAGACTCTCGCATGAAGCAATGGGGATACTAACCTCATCAGTGACCCTTCAACAAACAGTTACTCACAGGTGCAAAATTAATTCAAGGGGGAGGGTAAGGTTCTAGGGAGAGAAGTAACTGATTTTAGACAAGCTTGAAGGATCTAGTGTGGCAGATGGCATTTTTCTGGGTATCATGATTTGGATACTGTTCATTATATGAAGAGTCAGGAATAGAGCCTGGGTACTGACATGTTTCACACAGGTGGGAGTGGGGGACAAATGGGGGCTGAAGCCAGAGGACAAGATAAGATTAAGATTAAAGTGCCTTAGAGAGGGCAGTTAATATCAACATCAGGAGACATACAGGTAACCAATTTGAACCAGCACAGAATTCATTAACTGATTAAATCTACTGGGGGCCCTACTCTGTGTTCCCCCAGCACCAGAGTGCAATACAGCCCAGGCCAGATGCCGTGAACCAAACCAGAGTCTTAAGTCAAACCTGAGCATTCCAGAGCAAAAATCGGGAGAAAGGAGAGGTGAGGAAGTCTTATTCCAGGGCTTTTTGAAAAATACCATTAGGTTGCCATTGGGCCAACCATACTTTAAAGTGGTCTTTTTAGTTTAGAGACTCAATATCTCATTTCCGGGCAGATTTGGAACGCACCAGGGGTTTAGCCCGATTCTACAAGCCAAGAGCATCCCTGGTCACTGAGGACCGGTCCTCTTGTTGCCCAGTCTAGCACACAGGGTACAAATAGCATCATGGAAACCTGTGGACCACTGAGACTTCCCACAGTGGTACTATAAGGGGTGGTGATAATCATGAAGCATCAAGGACAGTCCCTGATGAGTACTTAAGCCAGTATTGAAAGGATTCATCCTGCATTTACTAGTTTTATGACCTTGCGTAAACTCCAGCCCCTCTGAACCTCAAAATCTACATGTGTATAGTGGGCATCATAACACCTTCTGTGCCTGCCCTTTGTCTGTCTGTCCTCAGGTCTATTTTCTGCTTTTTCTCTTCTCTGTTCTCCATTGCAGGTGCTGAGCCTGCAACTGTGTGTTTCTGTTTTCTGGCCAACGGGAGATACTGGTGGGGGAATGGAGGGGAGGGAAAGAGGGATGTCAGGATATTTCTCCCAGAGTCTCTCTGACTTGTCTCCTTTGTGGTTCTAGTTCCCTATTGGGTCTGTTAATTCTACCTTTTTCCTTTTCTTGTCAATATGAGGGTACCTCACCACCCCCTGTTTGGCCTCTCATCTCTTCCACTACCTGTATAAATTCATTACCTTACATTCTCTGTGTTACCAATTAGCTGTCTTAACTTCTTTCTGATATAAATATTTAGAAGACTTTCTTTTTCCTACTTGGATTCTGACCAAGATACCTTCCTCACAGTGACCTTACAAGGGCTCGGGTCTATTGCAGATAGGAAGCATCTAGTACAGCGTCTGGTGAATGGTGAAGTGCTCAGATATTTGCCAAATAGGTATGGATTGTCTTCCAGAGAAGATAAGGAAGGAAGACCTGCTTTATGTTAGCCCCTTGGGTCCTTATTTTAGGTTCCACCCACAGCTGTGCTTCATTGTTCACTTACTCTGCATGGCATTTGTTTGGTAGCAACATATGTATAGCTTAGTGTGTGAGGTTAGATAATATTTTTGAATTACTTTTTTCCTATCATGGACATTAATAAGCTGCAAAATAGCAGGTCCTAGTTAAATGCTTGTTGGTTTAATGCTTGTTGCTGAAAGCCTTAATGTTCAAATTTCTTTCTGTCCCTACTGTTACAGTAGTTTATGAGGGTCTGAGGTTGGACATACCCTCCTTGTGCCCACCTGATGCTTTCCCACACAGCTTGAGATCTTGTGCCTGAGCCCAAGGCAGTTGTAACAGATCCTGAAAATCTATCACAGGCCAGGTTTTCTAGTCCATTTTATAAGCATCCTTGTGTTTACTGAGAAATAAGAACAGTGCACTGTTGTTGTTAGGTACAGGTGTCTTTTTTTCCTATGGGCTACCATGCAGTCCTTTGCCTAGAAGTGTATCAGTATCTCTTTACTGCATATGCTGTTGTTAGAACTCACATGTGTGGAATAGTCTTCCCAACCACCATTTTCCCTCAAGATAAACACTCCTTTCTTGAGAATTGGGATGTTGATTTCAATATTCTCCTGTGTTATTTTTGTACAATATTTAACCTCTTTGAGTCACAGTGTTCTCATCTGTAAAACTGGAAAGAGCTTGCTCTTAATAATATTTTTTTTTCAGAATCACAAGTACATGTTAAGTTGTTTTTTAAAATTGGGATCCAAGGTGCCAAGACCTTTTCACAAGTAAAGGACAGTTTTCAACAAACGGTGCTGGGAAAAGTGGGTATTCACATGCAAAGGAATGAAGTTGTGCCCTTATCTAACACCAAATACAAAAGTTAATTCAAAATGGATAAAAAACCAAAATGTAAGACAAAAAAACTATGAAATTCTTAGAAGAAAACACAGGGCAAAAGCTTCATGATGGTGGCTTTAGAAATGACTTCTTGGATATGACAACAATGGTACAGCCAGGGAAAGGAAAATAGACAAATTGGGTTTCATGAAAATTTTAGATTTTTGATAATGAAAATATTAACATCATAAAAAAATAAACCCACAGATTAGGAGAAATTATTTGCAAACAATATTTTTGATAAAGGTTAATATTCAGAATATATTGAGAATCCCTAAAACGCAACAACAAAAAACAAACACCCCAAACACCCCAATTCACAAAGTGTGCCAATGACCCAAATAGATCTTTTCTCCAAAGATACATAGCCAATCAGCACTTAACAAATTTTCAACATCACTAATTATTAGGGAAATCCAAATGAAAACTGCAATAAGATATCTCTTTACTCACATTAAAATAACTAGTATAAAAGAAAAATAGAAAATAGCCCTGGCTGGTGTGGCTCAATTGGTTGGGGCATGTTCCCATCAATCAGAAGGTCACAGGTTTGATTCCAGTCAGGGCACTTACCTAGGTTTCAAGATTGGTCATTGGTAAGGGAACATAGGAGAGGCAACCAATCTCTCTCACATAGATATTTCTCTCTGTTTCTTCCTCCTTCTCCCTCTTTCCAAAAATAAAGAAGTAACATTTTTTAAAGAAAAGCCACCTCACTTGGGATGATCTAAAGACTCATGGATTGACTGGATACATGAGGCTGAGTCTCAGAAGTCTGTAGAACACTCAGAGCCCCTCGGTCTCCAGGAGCTCCTTGAGTGACCCTTTTCCTGCTCCTATTACCTAGAAAACTGGAGAAGTGCACAACTTTAGGCTTTGCAGAAGGTGTGAAATTAGAGTAAAACATGGTGCTTGTCCTCAAAAGATTGGAGTTCAGCTGAAGAGAGAAGAATACACCTTCTCTCTTGGTTCACATTAGCTCTTCTGTCTTGCTTAGTAGCCTTAAAGAAAGGCTCATGCCTTGCAAAGTTTGACCTATATTTTATGGAAAGAAGCCTGCAGATCACTGGTAGCTACTATTACTCTTGCTAAAATTTCTCAAATAATGGAGCAAAATCTAGATTTGACAGTTAAAACAAATCCTGTGCTGAAGTTACACACCCCAAAGCCAGTCATACAAAAGCTCATCACTTAGGGCTAAGTTCCCAGACTGTTTCTTGGACTGACTCACCAAAAGGGTCTCATCATAAAATGAGGCATTTTTATTTTTCCAGTAATTACATTTTTGACATTTTCTACTTTTTCCTTTGCTTTTTTCTACTTAAAAATTTGATCTCTAAAGCATTGTTGAAACTCTGGGAAAACTAAGGTGTATACTTTAGGAACCCAGCATCCAATGTTTCTTTCTCTCCTTTGATCCTTCCTTACTCTAAATAGGAAGCAGGAGACTCACTGCTATGGAAGGCAGCTCTGAGCATTGCTGTGCATGCTTCTTGTCCTTTAGAAGAAGGACTTCACAATATCATATGTCATACTTAACAGAAATCTAAGGCAAATGAACTGGGCATAGAACTACAGAGCCTTTCCTTGCTGGGTTCTCTAATTTGTAGAGCTTGACTCTAAATCAGTGAAAATTTGGAGTGTTCAGAGAATCATCAAGATGGTTTAGCTAGGGAGGGAATGGACAGGGTGTGTGTGTGGGATATACTTTTTCCATTGCCCAGCCCCACATAATTTTCTTTGATGATCTAGTGATGTTAACTTTCAGTGGCCTTCTTTTCCCACCATATCACTTTTTGTTCTTTTCCTTCCCCGTTCTTTTTTTTTCTCCCTCTCAGGTTGCTTCCATCTGTAACGTCAGCAATAATCACTGCTGTATTGTTGCTCAGGCAGTCTCAAAGAGTCAGAAGTGGGCTGTAATTGAAGAGTTCATTACCAAGATCATTTGGTTCCCTGATTACAGTGGCAAGGTGAAATATTTATCCTCACCCAAAAGCTCCCGCACAACCGTTTTCGAAGTCACCCACTTTTCACTCTTTTTTCATTCGAACCCCGATGAGCTTGTCAGCAAAATTAAAGGTATGTCATTCACATCGTGCCTGCATTGCAAAGGACTATAAACCTGCCAACCTCTTTGATGAAATAAAAGGGTTTTATTTATGATTCATGTAGGAATATGAGGTTATTTTTATTCCGTCAGTACACTAATAATCAGACGAAAGCTCTGGAAATGAGGAGCCCAACTGACAGGGAAGGTTCTGATAAAGGGGAACCCTCTAGGGTGTTTGCCCCTCTTTGTAATCTCCTTTCTAGTGCGAGGTTATGAGCGTGGCAGAGTGTGAGCCAGCTATAAGGCTTGGCTGCAGGAACAAAGACAGTTGCAATCCAGCAGGACTTGGGATGCCATACGATGAAGGGGAGTTTCAAAAAAAAAAAAAAGCAGTCCTGAAAAAAAAAGTTTTTGCTCCGGCCTCAGGTTAGCAATTTGGAGCCTCCCCAGTTTTCTGTGATGTCTCCAGTTCAAAAGACAGCCGATCTTCCAGTCTGCACTCCTACTGGGCATTCTAGCCAAAGTTAAAAAAAATAATAATAATATAAAAAGATAAGTAAAAGAAAGAGAAAGGAAGAAAAGCCAGTTGGCCAGGTTCGTTCCACAGTCTAACCATTTGTTCCTGCCACCCAACGTCCTTGGTTAAGGTGATCTGACTTAAAGGCAAACAAATGTGCCTGAGTACATTTCAAAGGACACCCTTGCCTTGTTACTTCAAATACTCCCATAATTTGGGGCCCTTTTCATCTTTGTTCCTGCTCTAGGAAGTGCTTGGAAGTCACTTTAATTCAAGTTAGGGGTAAATTCTCATTCCTACCTATTCCTCCCATTGAGATGACCTCCAGCCATTCTGAATAAAAAGTTATCACTGCATGAACTGGGCAGCATTAAGACCTGTGATTTGCTCAATAGTGATATCTTGGCAGACAAACATAAAGACGTACAATCTACTGGGGATAAAGTGCAAGAAAGTTCACTGAAGGAAGGAAAATAATACTAATCCTTTATTCCGTAAGCAGTGAGTCAAATGAGATGTTATTTAAGGTTAGGTAAGTGAAAAATAAATTTAAAACGGCAGTATCTGTTCTGATGGGGCAAGGAATGGTTGTCTGAGGGGTCCTGCTCAAGTATGGTTTTTATAACGAAGTACCAATTAATGCTATCTGCATGTATTTATGTACACATGTCTGTAGGTCTCTCCAGAGAGGCCATGCTGATGGAAGACTACTCTGAAAAGCTGGGGTCCTGCTGTTCCTTAAGAATTGAGTTCTGTTCTCCAGTGTTTGTGTTCCTCACTCCTCGTGGAAGGGCACTCCTTCCGAGGTTGTTGTTGCACTGTTAACTGAAATGGGCTTTGAGTGACATCAGAACATTCCTCCAGGATGGCCAATTACCTGGAGGTTTCATCTTCTCAAGCAAACCCTGGCTGCCCACTACAGTAACCAAGGCCTGAGCCATACATCCTGTGAGAGGGTGTAAACAACACTTCAGCCCAGGGTCTGTCTACTTGGGAACTGGGGACAAAAGGTTTAAGTTACACCTGGCACAGTGTACTATTAGAAAAAAGTTAGAGAAAAATGTCTTGCTTGGGAACTATCTGTTCAAAATCATTAATCTCTTCAGAGAGCCTTTTTTCTTTCTTTTGGTGTTTAATGCATATTCTTAATGCTTACTCTTGTGAGGTAACCCTTTAGTTTGAGAGAAAAGGCACGTTTGAAAGTGGCCTTTACAGGAAGCCCAGTAATCTTGAATTCTAGTCCTCGTTCCACAGCTAAATTTCTGTGTGGCTTTAGCATGTGGCCTCACATCTGTGTGCCTCATCTCTCAAGGCAAAGACCTCTTAGCCCCTTGCCTGACTGTGTAAGCAGCCAAGGAGATGCTGGGTGAGTCTGGGAAAGGATAAAGTTTTGTACAGAGTCGAGCTGTTTGAAGAGTGAAATTCGACCTTTGGAAATGGGGTTTGTAGTAATGTGTGCCAACCAGTCTTAGATCTGGGTTCTAGAAACAGTTTCTCATCTAAGACAGCAGCTGCCATCACTCTTTCTGACTTTGGATAGGGAAGGACTGTGAACAGTGGGGCCCAGAGAGGCGACTGTGGTGCTACACCCCATGCCCCTCATAGACATCTGTTAGAAAGAGCAGAGGCCACGTTGTTCACTGTTGGAACAAAGTGAGGGATGTCTGAGCTCAAAAATATTCCAGAATGATCTATTTTCAGGGATCTGGAGATTCCAAACCCTTACTTAATTTTATGGAGAAATGAGAAGCCCTCGATCCCATTAGTGGCACAGAATTGACAAAGCAATTGCTAGGGAACTATTTAAGAAATTATAATGAGTTATAAATAAACTCTTTAAAAACTAAAAAAAAAAAAAAGAAGAAAATTATAGCACCTGTCCTGTCCCCAGAACTGATCTTCAAATGCGGTCTCTGTTGCCATGGCTGAGAAAAGCCTGAGATGCGAGAGGAAGTGGCTTGCACCTTTATTTCTCATGGCCATCAGGCACACCCCCCATGCTGCCTGAGCACCAGGAGGTACAGCAGGTAGCTACTCTGTCAGCCCTAGATTTCATCCTTGTGGAGCGGGGAGGTTCATTATACTCCCTTTATCAGCAGTGAGGTTTACAGCTGAATCCATAAGAGAGATCCGTGTGAAACACGAGCCGGGAGAGAGGCACTGCGTCTCCCCATTAATAAGCCCTCTTCTGGGATCCGGCATTAGTGAGATTCAGCGGATCATGGAGCACAGGGGTATCATTTTTACATGATTACTCTAAATTCTTAAACCAGCGGCTTAAGAGAGAGGCTTCGCACAAAAGCGGCTGTGGGAATTGTTGAATGATTGGTACAACACTGGCAGTGGGTTAAACCACTTCAGGTAACTCCACTTGTGGGGCTTACAACCAGGTATTTAGCAACCTGCTTTCCAAGGACAGGGGCAAGGGGGCAGAAGGAGAGGGAGGGCTGTCATGGGGAAAGGGCAAGGTCTACTCTGTTAGCTGTGGCTGGTGAGCCCCTCATTAGTGGCACCCACAGGCCCTGCGTGCTCTTCCTGCTCCTGCTATGTTTGCCTGGCTTCTCTTGGGTTTGGCATTTGGGATTCTCTGCTTTTAGAGAGCTATGACCACTACATTTCTTTGAAGAGGCTGACGCTTGTCTCCATAAACTCACCTTCTTCCTTCTCTGCAGAAATGAGAGGCCTATTAGAATGACCCACCCTCTGGGCCCACGCAGGCTTCCATTTTCTACAATAATGTTGATTTTCAGGAAAGAAAATGCTGGTGCTATTTTCTTTCTTCCTTGAGTCCCAAATTCCAATGCCTCTGGTAGCCTACCTCAAAGGTCTCTCTGAAGGTAATGTGCCTGATGTGCCTGGGAGACATTCCACTGTCCAGGCATCAGCTAGTTTGATCCCAGCAGCTCAGAACATGGGCTCCCTGCCTCCATTCAGAACAAACCAACAATTCAAACCCCCATTCAAACAAGGGGATTTTCTCAGAGGACTCATGGTACATCCTTCTGCTTTGCCTCTGCTTGTGGAGAGTCCCAGAGGACAGACCACAGGCTTGCTGCACCTTCAGTATTTGAACTCTAAAGATGCATTTCTTATCGGATTGCCTCTACAAAGATGTATTGTTTGAAGCCCAATCATGCCTTTAATTGTAATGGGTTTTAAATCATTTCAAAGGTTAGTGTCACCTCCTTATATTGAGAGACTATTCCACTGAAGAGCAGGGACTAGGCCAATGACAAATGCTTCTTTTGAATACCTAGAAGCTTCCAGCACAGCCCTGGGCATATTTAACATGGGAAAGATAGTCAGAGGGGCTGAGTTCAATAGAAGTGCAATCTGCATTTCTAGGCTCCTCTCCCAAGCGAGTAACACTTATTTAAAAGTGTTTTTTTAAAATGTTGACCTGTCTGTGAGATGTACATACTCATACTGTTATAGACTAAATTGTGCCCCCCCTCCCAAATTCATGAGCTGACATTTTTGCCCTGATGTGACTATTTGGAGGTAGGACCTGTAAGAAAGTAAATAAGGTTAAATGGAGTCATGATGGTCGGACTCCAATCTAATAGGACTGGTGTCCCCATGTGTAGAAGGAGAAACAACAGAAATCTCTCTCCACGCACACACACACACACACACACACAGAAAGTGCCATGTGAGGACACAGAGCAAAGGTGGCTGTCTGCAAGCCAGGAAAAGAGGATAGCAGACATCACCTCGAATGCTACTTTGATCTTGAGCTTCAAGCCTCCAGAACTGTGAGAAGATAAATTTCTGTGGTTTAAGCCATCCAGTCTATGGTGTCTTGGTATGCCAGCCTGAGCAGACTAAGGCACACATCTACCCATTTTACAAAAGATTCAGAGAGGTGAGTGATCACACAATGATAAATCCAGGGTCAAAATACCTGCCTGCTCTCCCATTGTGCTCATTTCATTCTAACGTTGTAGTTGGGAAGTACAGGAACTGCCAGGAGAGAATGGGAGGCGATTGGAGTATACAAGGACATATTAATATTAAACCACACTGGATTTCTTATTTTCTCCTTTGCTTGATTTGCCGGAAGTACGACAGCTTTAGAAACCTATTGACCTGCAGGTAGTGGGAAGGGAAGGTTGGTGGCTTCCTCTGGAAGTCACACAGCTCAATGAGTCTCAAAATCAACTGCAAGAGAAAGGTTTTCAGTAAGTAGCGTAGGAGAGCACCCTCTGAGGACACACGTCATGTTTCTCCCAGACAGTGCCTGTGTATATAACTCAGATAGCTCTCCACACTTTCCTCTGATAAAAAATAGGGGACCGATAACTTTGCAGACATTAGACTGACATTATGAAAAACAAAGTTAGTTTTCCACATTAAGAAAAATTTCAGATGGACCAAAGATCTAAATATAAAAATAGCCTATAAAAATCCTGGAAGAAAATTTAAGTGAATATATAATTTTGAAGTAAATCTTTCTACATATGAAAGTTAAGATAGAAATTCTTCAAATAAGTATACATTTTACTTTAAAAAATCAAATACCTGTATAACAAAAAAAACATAGCAGTTAAAAATACCATGAACAACATGTTTTAAGAAATGCATGGGAACATATTTGCAAATATGTAGCCAACAAAGTATTAATATGCTTAATATGTAAACAGCTCTTCCTAGCTAATAAGAAAAAGACAACTGTTGTAAGAAGGCAATGGGAAAAAATAAGTAGTTCATAAAATAAGAACTTTAAATGGCAAATGTATAGTTTTTAAAAAGGACCATTCTTTCTATGAGTCAAATAAATGCACTTAAAGCAATATAATTTTTCTTCTATCAGAGCACATGAGCAATTGTGTGTTTGCTTTGTTTGCTTTTCTTAAAAATAAAATTCAGGTTGTGTTTCTTCCCTTTCACAAAGTGCTGCTGAGAGGGTAAATCAAGAAATATTTCTTTTCCTGGGGGCCATTTAGCAACTTATTAAAAGCCTTACAATTGGTTGCCCTTTGACTTGACAATCCCACCACTAGAAACCGGTTGTAAGGAAAGACTGAGCAGGTGGACGTGTGCACGGAACCATGCGTCACAGGAGTGTTTGTAAATGTAGAGCTATTGGGGAAGATCTAGATACTCAACACTCACTGGCTCAATAATCAACATGTGTGTAATGAAATACCATTAAAATGATGATGAAGATATGGATTTGTCAACATGCAAAGGCATGATGTATTGATAAGTGACCAAAACAATCTATAAAGGTTCTGAACATCAGAACCATGGGGGAGCCTTATTAGATGTGCAGATTCTAGAGGCATACCTGGACTTATTAAATCTCCACAACAGGGCCCAGGTATATACCAATTTTACCGGTTCCCTAGGTGTTGTTTATATAGTCTAAGGGTTGAGAACCACGGCTGCAGGAATCACCTGGATCCTTTAAATCTCAGAGTTACTGAACTTGCGGTCAGTCATACTGAGTGACAGTAGCTTCCAGTAGCTTCCTTATCAGTGCAGTGACTGCTGAGTGTTCACTAACTGCAGCTGAAGGATGAGGCTCAGGGCATACTGGGTGCATGGAGAAAAGCCCTTGTTCCAGCTTGTACTCTTCCTTCCATTCCCCAGAACTTCCCATTTCATGATTTGTAGGCCACAGAAATCACCCTGCTATCTAAGTCTCTTTGCATGTAGCGAATGCCTCACAAGCACTTTCAACTAACAACAAAGGAGACATTATTCTTTGCGAATGAGCTCCAAGAGCTGGAAAGAAAAAGTTCACTTAGGAACCTACGCAGGAGCCAATGTGGGAGTTGAGTAAAAAGAGGGGCATCCAAAAACCTGAAGCTGTCCCAAGGCAGAGGGATGGCTGGAGTGGACTGAGGGTATGGGGAGGAAGAGAAAGGGCCCCTTTTTAAATCAGCCAGTTTTCCAGGGGTGTGAAATGTAACTACTAAGTTTTCCATAAGCTTCAGCACAGGCTCTGCACCTGGCAACTCTCCAGACTGGTGATAAAATGATACCAGAAGAGTGTGGTTGCTCCCAAATGCCATAGGGAGTGCTCAGTTCACCTCTGGCATTTCATTGTTTTCCTCAATTACCAGCAGGTGGCGCAAGAGTTTCCAAGTCCATGAACTTTCCCTTCCATGGCTTCTGCTCTGGGGAGTCTCTGTCAATGGCATTCCCCTCTCCTGTGAGTTCCTCTCATAATCCTTACATGGCTCCTCCATACTGAATAATCACAACGCAATGAGAAGCATCTTTAAAACACATCTTGTACCTTTTAAAATGTGTTAAATATAAATGTAGAATCAAAGAAACATGCATTAATTATAGAACTGTGTAAAGGAAAAAGGGGGAAAATCCCATTACTAGCAAACACCGCAGAAACACATAGCTTCCTCTTTTTGGCAAAGAGGAATGAAAAAAATTAGCAGAAACCTATAGGATTGAATGACATTTACTTCCCACTAAGAAGACTGAATATGGATTTGAGAAGGGGGGTTGATATGGGAGAAGGGATTAAATTAGTCCAACTGAAAAAATCTAAAGGAAGGAATAAAAAGGAGATAAAATTGGCCACTGTGTGAACTACACTGGTAGCTTCACTGGTTCTATAAGTGAGGAAGACTTTCCAACTGGGAATTCCCGAAAGTGTAGCTGGGAATATTTCAGGCCAAGAGCGAATGGGGAAAGACTATATTAAGAAAGCAGCAGGCAGTTAGAGGGAAGTTCATTAGGGCCTAGGATCTGTGCTAAAAAAGATCTGGAAATAAAAAGGACTAAGGCTTGAGTTTGCTTGTAATGAAATGGAAAACAACATTTTCTAATTGAGAAGGATGCTTAGACAATGTTTCAAGGCAGAATTGCTGTGGGATTCCTGAATCCCCAGCACCTACAACAGAGGGCAGATTTAGAGGATGACAGTGAAGTTGGGACTTCGAATGCTCACACATCATGTACAAGAATTCAGATTTGGAGATAGTCTCATCATCTCACTACTCCACTTCACAGATCCAAATAGGGCATCAAATTGACATGAGACTGATGCAGTCATGAGTATTTGTGCATCTCTCATAACACCTTGAAAATGACACTACAGTCTTGGACAAGCAGAATTCCAAAGAACAGTGACAGAGGTTGGCTTGAGGGAGAATATAGTTCAGGCTGAATGAATCTACTTTTTCTAGAGCTCTGCTCCCTTTCAGGGACCTGTTTCACAGACCATTTCCAAGGCTGCCTTATTGTTTCAGAAACTGCCAACTACTCTAGAGAACCAACCTATAAAAACCATGAACATGACCATCATGTCATGGGTGATTTTGGGCAAGCTATTCAAACACTATGGACCTTTATTGTTGAGGCTACAAATGCAGAGTCTCCCACCCATTGTGAAAAACTGGATGTTCCTCTGAAAACAATGGTTAAAATAACTATACTATATACCACTATGGATGGAGGTAGGCATGGAGTCAATTCTATTACACTCACTCACTGAAACCATATTATAGACATAAACTTGTCCTAAAGTGTAACTGGAACATGATTTGTTGCTTGAAATTAGGGCTTGTTGTGACAATTCAGGATACACTCATTGTTACTAAAGATGACTGTGGGCACATAATGAAGTAAAATGTGCTAGTTGATAGGTAGGTAAAGGTGGCGTATGACAGCTAATGAGACAACAGAATGTGTAATTGGAAAATACACTACCTGCATTACTGTGAATTTTATCACCATCCATAATGAAGGGACCAAGGTTGTACATCAATAGTTAGTCCTCCAATATATGTTAATTCCTGCATAAATATAGCGAGGGTAGTAGGAGCTCAGCAAAATGTTGACAAACATATGCTAAGAGAAGTATTAAGCAAGAGCAGAGGTAAAAGGCCACTTTCCCTGTACAAAATTATTCAGTTGTCCTAACCCCCTTTACATTCAAGGGTGTCTCTCTAGTTTCTGATATTTTTATCTTTTTCTTGGAGGGAAAGTATTCTCATCCTTGAATGACTGAATATTGCTTGAGAATATTTCTCCTCCATAGCACATATCAGCATTAACAAAGTACATATTATGTTATGTTATTTCCTGTCACTTACCAGTGGAATGTAAATCATGAGAGGCAAAGATCTTTGCCTGTTTTTTTCACTGCTCTGTCTCCAGTGCTGAAAAATGTCAGACACACAGTAGGTGCTCAATAAATAATTTTTTCATCTCCCTACTACCATTTTGAATCTTTACACCTCCCTTCTTTCTAAAGATAAGCTTATAAATTTGTACCATAAAAATAAAGCTTCTCCCTCAAGGCTATTGTTTTAACTCCCTCTTCTTCCTTTTTTTCTGCCAGAACGCCAAGATAGGTGGTCTGCTCTTGTCCAGTCTCCCCGTTCTCACCATCAAAAGCTATGTTCTACCCATTGCACTTTATTCAAAGAGTATTCTCAAATCTGACTTCCAAGTTGAAGGGGTCTCTTTATAGTCAGTACCCTAAGCAGTCTCTCTGTCACATGCAGCCCTGTTGATTACTCCCTTCCTCTTAAAGTTTCTTTTCTATCTTGTCTTCTATGACCTTAAGGTATCTTGTTTCTTTCCTGTTTCTTCAAAGGAACTATATCCGTCTCTCCCCCTCTCTACCCTAAGCTAAACTGTGAGCTTAATGATGGGTATGTGTGCATGGTGGTGGTGGGTTTGGTATTTGCTACTTTTTTGTGTTCCCCATTCTTCCTTCTTATAAATTCTGCCTCCTTTAGTGTTGGGCACAATAAAAAGGATTTTTTTTTAAATTCTCCACCATTTTAAAATCTACTTGGAGGAAAATAGCTAATAGTTAATTTTTCATATGGTACCGTCTGGCTTATCGATTGTAGCCCTTGTAGGATTTGTAGTTTTGGATTGAGAACATACAATACTGACACTGATACCTCACTTTTTTATCTTTTGCCAAGTGCAGAACAGGCATCCACCCTCTCAACATTGTTAAAATGATGTACCCAAACTTTCACTGCTATTAGGTAGTAGGACAATAATTTTCTTGAATGTATAGTGCTATACTATTATTAAACATTCAAATCATCACAATCTCTTTGGAATGCATGGAAGAATTCAGCTGTGAAGCCACCTGGCTCTAGACTTTTCTTTGTTGGGAGGTTTTGTTTGTTACTTCCACATCCTTATTTGTGATTGATCTGTTCAGGCATTCTGTTTCTTCTTGATTCAGTCTTCAGAAGTTTTATGTTTCTAGGAATGTATCTACTTCTTCTTAGTTATTTTATTTGTCCATGTAATTTTTCAAAATAGTTCTGATTCTTTTTATTTCTGAGATATCTGTTATAATGTTTTTTTCATTTAATAATTTATTTGGGTCTTCTCTTTTTACTTAGTATAACTGTTTATTAATTCTATGTATTTTTTTCCAAAAACCAACTCTAACTTTCATTGATTTTTCCTATTGTATTTTTTATCCTCTATTTTATTTATTTAAGCTCTGATATTATTTCCTTCCTTCTGCCAACTTTGGGTTTAATTTGCTCTTTTTTTCCTACTTCCTGAGATGTAAGGTTACCTCTTTTATATAGGCTATATAGAAAAGTAGCATATATTGTATTAGCATTAAAATAATTTTTAGCATTTCTACCCTTTATAGAAATCATACTGTAAGGAAGAAAATATGAAACCAAATTGTAATCCTCTGTTTAGAAGAGCACATTAATAATGCTTAATATGTAAAACATGGAAATAGGAACTTGGTGTTACAGAGGTCTTTGGAAACTTCTCGGTTTATGAGGACAGGCGTTCACAATGAAGACCGAAGGAAAAGTCCCATCCAAAGATAACTTAGATACAAATCCTCAATATCAAAGGGCAACCACCTGAAGTTTATTGGACACACATGCTTCCAGTTCCAGTATGCGCAATTCTCTGTAATGTGGCATTGGCACACCTCCCATCCAGAGGTAGAGCCTATTTCTCTACCCCTTGAACCTATGTTGGTCTTACAATTTGTTTTATACAATAAATGGGGCAAAATGACTTTGTGCAAGTTCTGGAGCTTTGTCTTTAAAAGACCACATAGCTTCCATGGTTATCCTACTGAGACATTGACTTGAGACTGCCACGGAAGGAAGCCATTCTTCCCTACTGGAGAATAAAAAATCCATGGAGGAGAACAAAGATGTTCCAGACAATGGTCAGCACCAACATGAGTGATTCCTTCATAGAATGTTCAGCCCAGCCAAGCCCCCAGCTAAATGCACCCATGTGAGTAGATGTAGGTTAAACCAGAAAGGTAGTCAACTGGCGAACTCATCAACTGTGAGAAAAAATTAACTGCTGTTTCAGAATGCTAAGTTTTGGGGTTATTTGTTATGCAGCAAAAGACTACTCATAGATCATAGTAAAACAGAAATATTTATGTTTGAGATTAAACAAACAGTGCAAAACCCACTTGTGAGCTCTGAAACCCTGTTTCCTAAACACTGGGGGCTTAGAAGTTGGATAATTGAATAGAGTGTGAATAATGGGTAGAAGAAAAGAAGGTTCTATGAAAGGTAAAACATCCTGGGCACAGGCAAAGAACAGGACAGGGAAACAAAAAGGCTCCTGCTTTTATGCATTTTTCCTTTCAAAAGAAGTAGTTCTGTGCACCTCTCTCAATTTCCCAAGATTTTCTTCTATTGGAGATGTGTGTAGTGTGTTCATCTGGAAGAGTAGGATCAAATTATTAAGTTCTAAGGGGCAGAGAAATAAAAAGGAAAATGACACTCAGAGAGCATTTACTATACCAGGAACTTGAATACAGATTAATCTCATTTAATCATCAAAACGTTCCTGTGCTATGGGTATTTTCCCTATTTCACAGGAGAGAAACTAAAGCTCGGGGAGGTTAAGTAATTTGCCCAAGTTTAATGAGCTAGTAAGTTATATTATTTTGTTTGTTTCTATCCCAAAATTCATACCATTTCTACAACCACATATTACCTCTCAGACTCTATTGTATTAATCTTACAATCAGAAGTTTATGTTCTAGAACAATCTATGCACTCAGAGAATGTCTCTTTATGGAAGTTTAGAGGAATAAATCTTATACCACAGGAACTTCATTACTCTTTTCCTGTAGTGTTATTAACAGATAAATAGTTCTTTTTGTGCAGCACATTTCCTTTATGCATCAATTAACTCACAATTTAGTCATTCATTAATTCATTTAACTAGTAGGTATGGAGCACCTTATAAGCATTCCATAAGCTGGTACTGGGTTCCCAGCACCAGCGTCCTTGGCACTGGGAACCCAGTAATGAGAGGACACATGCACATACACTCATACTGTCAGAGTCTCTGACTTCTGAATGATGAATTTTGGTCACTGTATCTTCCTCAGAGATCATTTGGGTGATAGTGTAAGCACCTTACATTGCCAGTTTAGTTTGGTTCTCACTCATTTGTTTCTATCTCCGTATCTCTGCTTGTCCTCCAGACAAAAAAAAGGGGGTAAATTATATAATATGAATATTCAAATCTCTCCAATCTTCCTCAATAAATATTAATGAAGTGCCTTTTGACAAAAAGGGACAGAATTTTCTAACTACTCCGTGTTTACCTTTAGGGATTACAATGCTTAAATCATATATTTGCTACCTATAAATAATGTGCATGTAATCTAGTCAAAGTATTTTTTAATTCAATTATTCTTTAATACATATCAAAAACTTAACTAAAGTGTGCATCTAAGTCAGACCACAGACTCCTGAAGTCTCTGTGGCAAGTTTGTCAAAAGTTAGAGAGTGTTATTTATTCCCAGCTGTTTCTAAGGTTCACAACTTCCACCCCTCATACATCGTCTGAGATTCTTGGCTGAGAGAGCTGTTTGTTTCTTTATTTAGCAAAAACTAGCACAGGCTTAGCAGAGGGACAAGCTGGAATTTGCAAGTCTCTGTGATATCACCCAGGCAATTGCCAGCTTGTCACAGGTGTACACGACAAAAGCAGTAGGAAGGAGGAAGGCGCGGACTTGTGTGGACCTGAATGCTGGGGCTCCATCCAAAATGGCCCACACTTCTCTGTACATCTGTTAGAGAAACTTTGCATTTAGGGATGGGCAGAGGTGTGGGGGCTGCAGTCTACAAGACATTTTGAGTCAGCAGTTATAAACAAAATGTTGACAGAAAGCTGCTTGATTATTAAGCCACAAAGAAAAGAATGGCAAAAGTAACTCGAAAAAGAAAGAAAGAAAAAGAGGTGATTTTTCTGCAAAGCAGAGAATAAAGAAGAGATCAGTTTTATTTTTAAAAGCTGCTGAGTTGGTCTCACTCCTTTGCTAAGTCTCTCGATTTTTTTTTCCCCAGAAGAGTTGAATACCCGACCTTAACTGAAGGGGACAGGCAGAGGCTCAGCTTACCGACAGGTGGACAGGTGGCTGAACAGGTATGGCATTTCTGTTTCAGGTCAGCTTTATATGGGCCTTAATTGAATAATATCACCTCTCACTTTTTGTTTTTCCCCCTCATTGATCAAGCTGCTTTTGAGAAAAGTGATACTTTGCATATCTGGCTAAGTGCTGTTAACAGCCTCTGCCTGTGGTTTGTTAAAATTAAAAAAAAAAAAGTGTGATCTTGCCGGAGAAGTAATTTGCTTCTCTCCAACCAATGATGGCTTGTACTTTATGCAAATTGGTATCTAGGGACAACAAATTCCATTTAATACATATGCATAGTTCATAAAAAAAAAAAAAACGACGTGAGGAAAGAGGAAAAAAGATAAAGCAACGAGTCAGCAAAAGAACAGGTTCCGAGGAAATTTATTGTCCCAAATTGGACATTTGTAACAGATGATGTGAACAAGTGTTAACTTTGTTTTCAGCAGCTCTTCACGTACATTCACTAGACATCACACAGATTATGTTTTAAGGATCTGAACTGTAATAAAAAAAAGTGTCTATGGGCTTTAGAGTGTTGTGTTCCATATGGTTAGGGAAGTACGGAGTTATTGCGACAAGCATCTTGTGAAGCTCATTACGCGCAGTGGTGTTAGATGCGAATTGCCGTGCATAGCTATAGGGTACGTACATGACATCCCACAGTCAGCAGATAGCAACTGGAAGTGAAAGATATGAAGGCACAGAGTACAGCTTCAGGGAACATGTTAGACAAAACATCTGCTGGTATCAGAACACTGCATTATCAGATCATTGTGGCCATGAATTTTTTATAAAGACACTTTTTTTTCCCCAAACTGCAACTTTGAAAGTGACATTTTGTACAAAAAGTTTTTGATTGAAGCTTGATGTTAGGATGAAGTCCAGTTCAGTGGTTCATTGTGGAGAGACCCCACATTGGTGGCCCAAGAAAACCCTTCTTTGTAAATCAGGGCAATGCCCACTGGAAAAACCCATGCTGTAGTACAAGGGTGTGGGAATGCACAAGCAAGAAAGTTTTCTAAGCAGAAACATGGCTGAGGTGCATTGGCCTTTCGTAACACTGAGTGTGTGAGGCGGCCCATATTCTAGACATCCACTTAACACTCTCTTTTCTCATGTGGACAGAGTGCCGGTCACCAGCTCCCATTAAGCAAGCAGGCCATATTCCATCAACTCACCTCTTGTGCTCTGCCTGTTAATGGCAGCCATTAACAAGCCATTTCTTGTCCCAAGAAATCTTGCCATTTCTGCCCAAGAGCGCTCTTGTAAGATGTTTCTTTGTTTCAGGAAACATGCATGGATGAAAAACTAGTCAAGTTCTGATCCTTAGGAGCGTGTGCTAGATACATTAGTGCTCCTCCGTCCTTGGGAGAGGGTGAGATGTGGCCTGAGGAGGGGAAAGGAGTGAGGAGATGGCTCACCTTGAGATAAGTCACAGGTCCTGATATTTAAGCCCTATTACAGGATGTCACATATTTTATCCTGGGAAACAATAAAGTGCTTCTGAAAGCATTATGACTTATGGAAGAACCAGACTATCTGCACCACCTTTCTGTTAATGTGGCTTTGAGAAATGGAATCATTTCACCGACTCGGCCCACCCAGGCTGTGTGGTGGAGGGATAAACATATTTCTCTGAAAAGATCTAATGCAAAAGAGCAGTAGAGACAAAAGAGCCCAAAGATGAATGGCAGGCCCCTGAAATGGATTCTGCAGAACTTAGAGGAAGGAAAGTAGAACTTTTCCTCTACTGTGCAAACAATCTCCAATTTAACATTGTTTTTGCTGAACCACTGGATTCCTCTTTTAGCCCATTTGAGTAGTGACATGCAGGATGAGATCAAAGTATAAGGCTGGGAAACCCTCAGGAGTCAAAATATATTCATATATGGCAGTAAATATGTGGAAACATCTGTGGAAGAGTTGGTGATTGTTCCAGATATGAAAGAGACATGTAAAATGTCCTGTAGTCATGAATGAGGAAGCACCCATCACGGATGCCTATGTTTCACAGTTCCACCTCCGAGCTACTCTCTCATCACCCTATACTTCTTTTCCATTTTCTCTTCCTCTTATTTTCTTCTTTTTTTCTTCTTCTTCTCTTTTAGAAAAGGTAAGGTAGGAAGAGGGTTTTTTTTTCCTTCATAATCCCTGTCCTGTGTTGCTTTATAAAAGAGTTATTGATACGGAAAAATCCCCCTAGAAAATGACCTCTTGTCTATTATTCTCTATGAAAGTTTGGATGAACCATCAATAGTACACAGAAGGACCTGAAAACTCATTCATTCATCCCTTCGACAAATATTTTTTGAGTAGTAGTTACTGTGAGCGACCCTTATGCTGAAAACAACTGATGTTCTATAACACTATTCATATTTAAAATCATTTAGAAGTAATGACTTAGTAAATAATATTCAGAACAAAAGAGGAGCAAAAAGAGTTAAGTAAGCCTGAATCTTTGTCTTGAAAACATTTGATGTTCCAAGTAAGTTTGACTTTGGTTTTTTTTTATCTCTGAGCATATGGGGACATAAAGTCTTAGGGTCACTCTAAGTGGGAAATCTAATATGAGGCACTCTTTGTATACACAATGAATCCCTCCAAGAGCCACATACTCAAGTGTACATATAAGACACAAGTAAACACATCCCAGTCACCAGCCCATCACCAGCCCACAATTCCTGATAAAGGAAGGCAAATAAAAGCTTCATTTCTGGAAACTTGGCATAGGAGGATGGCTATCTTCCATTAAAATTTGTAACCACAAGCCAGTTACAACATGGTTATGTCAGTTAAAATTCAACTACATGGGGTTTCAAACACACGCACATGCACACACATGAAGAATTTGGTAAAAATCCCAGGCTGGTGGCAAGTCCAGAACATTTTTTCCAGTGGAACCCATCTTTGATAGAAACCCCTGGGGATTCCCTGCAAATAAAGGTTCATGAAATATGTACAGAATGCACAAGAGATCAAGATACCATGAGAAGAACCAGGAAAGCTTTTGGACAATATAATCAGATAAAGACTTAGAGAATAGAAAAGCAGATATCAAACATTGAATAAATATTTGTAATAAACTCTAAAAAAGCAAATAAGAGACTGAAAGTATCAAACAGATAAAGATTATAAAAATGTACAAGTGTATTTGAACACTAAAACAGAACATAGAACTTGTAGAAAAAAATATGTGACTCAGTGAATAGGTGTAAAATTTCATTAGATACAAAGACAGAGAATGTTCATGAATTCTAAGAGAAGCAAAGAGAATAGTTAAAACATTTGAAAATTTAAATTAACATAGAGAAACAAAAAGTTCTAATATATGCCTAATTAAATTTCAAAAAGGAGAAAGAGAAAGGAACTTAGGTAATATTCAAAAGCATAGTGTTTGAGAATTTTTCATAATTTTTTAAAAAGTACCAATTCTCAGATTTATGAAACTAAATGCATTCTGACCAGGAAAATAAGTGCCTAGACAAACAAAACAGCAGAACACAAAAGCATAAACATATTAAAGTACAAAACAAGTGCTGGAAGCAACCTCAGTGCCCATTAGTAAATGAGTGCCTAAAAAAGCTGTGGTACATTTACACAATAGAACACTACAAAGCAGAAAGAAAGAAGGAGCTCCTACCCTCTGCAACAGCATGGGTGGAACTGGAGAGCATTATGCTAAGTGAAATAAACCAGGCAGTAAAAGACAAATGCCATATAATCTCACCTATAAGGGAACCTAATCACAAACAAACAAGCAAGCAAAATATAACCAGAGACATTGAAATTAAGAACAAACTGATAGTAGCCAGAGGGGTGGGGGGAGGGTGATAACATTGGAAAGAAGGAAAAGGGTCATCAAGGAATGTGTATAAAGGACCCATGGACAAAGTCTAAGGGGGGAAGGAGTGAGTGTGGGAAGTGGGGGTGGTGGGGAGGGGGAAAGTGGTGGTGGAAAAATGGAGACAACTGTACTTGAACAACAATAAAAAAATAGAAAAAAGAAAAATGATGACCTTCAATGATTTGATGAACTGACCGTTAATTTTGCAATAGCAACAATGTGATATCTTCAAGGTGCTCAGAGAAAATCACTGTCAATCAAGATTGCATGTTAATCAAAATAACTTTCTTCTTTTATTAATTGAGATATAAGCCCTGGTTGGCATAGCTCAGTGGATTGACCATGGGCTGGGAACCAAAGTGTCCCAGGTTCGATTCCCAGCCAGGGTACATTCCTGGGTTGCAGGCCAGAACCCCCAGCAACCACACATTGATGTTTCTCTCTCTCTCCTTCCCTTCCCTCTCTAAAATAAATAAAACATAAAAATCTTAAAAAAATGAGATATAATTGAACTTTATTGATATACAATTGACATGTGTAAGTTTAAAGTGTTCTATATATGTGTGTGTGTATATGTGTATGTGCATGTGATGATTTGATACACATATCTATTGCGAAATGATTACCACATTAAGGTTAGTTAACTCATCCATCACCTCACATGGTTACAAATTTTGTGTTTATGTTAAGAACCTTAAGATCTACTCTCTTGACAACTTTCAAAAATACAATACAGTATTGTTAGCTATAGTAACTATGCTGTATGTTACATCATTAGCACTTATTCATCTTATGACAGGAAGTTTGTACCCTTTGACCACCTTCACCCATTCCTCTAGCAACCCCTATCCCCTGTCCCCAACAATTTTTTTTAATTTTCCACATATAAGTGATATCACATGGTATTTGTCACTCTCTGTCTGACTTATTTCACTTAGCTTAATGTCCACAAGGCCCATCCATGCTTTCACAAATAGAAGAACTTCCTCTTTTTTATGACTAAATAATATTTGATTGTACATACATACCATGTTTTCTTTAGCCATTCATCTGTTGGTAGACACTTAGGTAATTTCCTTACCTTTGCCATTGTAAATTATGTTGCAATGAACATGGAGGTACAGATATCTCTTCAAGGTAGTGATTTCACTTCCCTTGGGATAAATACCCAGAAATGAAATTTCTGAACCATATGGTAGTTCTGTTTTTAATTTTTTTTTAGGAAGATCCATTCTGTTTTCCATAGTGGCTGTAACAACTTACATTCCTACTAGTGCTGCACAAGGGTACCCTTTGTTCTATGTCCTTGCCAACATTTATCTCGTCTTTTTGATAATAGCCATTCTAAAAGGTCTAAGGGGTATTTCATTGTGGTTTTGACTTGTGTTTCCCTAATGATTAGCGATGCTGAGCACATTTTGTGGACCTGTTGACCATTTGTATACCCTCTTTTTAGAAAAGACTGTTCAAGTCCTCTGCCCATTTTAAATTCAGATTTTTTTTTGCTATTGGGTTATATGAGTTTCTTACATACTTTTGGATATTAACTCCTCATAGATATGTGGTTTGCAAATATTTCCCATTTCTATATTTGCCTGTTCGCTTTGCAGATATTTCTCTTGCTATGTAGAAATGTTTAGTTGATTCTAGTCTCACTTGTTTATTTTTGTTCCTGTTGCTTAGGCTTGGGTGTCACATTCAAAGTCATTGCCAAGGAAAAATGTCAAGGAGGTTTTCCCCTGTTTTCTTTTAAGAGTTTTGTGGCTTCAGGCCTTAGTTTTAAGTTTTCAATTCATTTTATGTCAATTTTTATTAATGGTGTAAGATAGAGAGATGCAGTTCATTCTTTTGCATGTGATTATAGTTTTCCCAGCACCATGTATTTAAAAGACTATCATTTCCCCCATTGATATTCTTGGTCCCCTTCTCAAATACTGATTGAATACATGTATTCAAACCCATGTATAAGTACATGGTTTATTTTTATTACTATAGCTTTATAATATAGTTTAAAATCAGAAAGTGTGATGCCTCTAGCTTTGTTCCTTTCTCAGAATTAATTCAGCTATTCAGTGTCTTTTGTGGTTCCATACAAATTTTGAGATTGTTTTTTCTTTCTTTTCTTTCTTTTTTCTTTTGGAATCTTGATAGGAATTGCATTGAATCTTTACATAGTTGTGGGTAACCTGGGCATTTTACTTATTTATTTACTTACTTATTTATATTTTGTATGCAGTATTATAAGAAAGTAATAATACATTATTATTTAATTCTTAGTAAATCAAGTATTGTTTTGGAAGCACACTTATTTGAAATACAATGAGGCACACATAAACAAATTCATGCCTACATAAAAAATAAATAGTTTAACAATGGTTGTTTTACTTGAGGAAAGCGCAGTTGCTGAATAAAACTCCCCTTAAGTCAGGGGAGTCCACCTGAATAACGGCTTTGTAAGATCACTGAAGATGATATATCTTTTTGGCAATTCCTTTATGAGTAATCTACTACAGTCATAGCATATAACTGGAATGTTGTGTTTGTTATTAAATATTATAAATATACATATGTATGTGCCAAACCAAACAATAATGGAAAAATATAAAAGAACATACTTCCCATGTGGTTCAAAACTACTCAAGAACATCGTATTTTGTGTTTGTACAGAACTTCATCCCATACATGTTTGTGTTCCATAAATTAGTAACTATTCCTCCCATTTTGAATATTTAGATTGCTTTCAGGTACACTATTATAGATGAACTTGACTGGTAAGCATTTTTCTGTGAAAAGGTCTTCATTTATTTCAGAGTAGATTCCCAGAAGTGTGTTCACTTGTTCAGAATATGAACATGTCAAGTTTAATTTTATTTATTAATTATAGTTTAATCCAATATTATTTTATGTTAGTTTCAGGTGTACAGCATAGTGGTTAAATAAGTATGTAATTTATGAAGTCATCCCCCTGATAATTCAAGTACCCACCTTGCACCTTATGTAGTTATTACAATACTATTGACTATATCCCCTGTGCTGACTTCACTGGACTGTTTAACAGTATGAATTCTTCCACCCATGAACCCAGGATATCGTTTCCATTTATTTGTGTCTTCAGTTTCTTTCATCAATGTTTTCTAGGGTTAAGTGCATAGATCATTCAATTTCTTGGTTAAATTTATCCTAAGTATTTTATTTGTGTTTAATGCTATTCTAAATGGATTATTTTCTTGTTTTCTATCTCTAATAGTTCATTGTTCCTGTACAGAAATAGGACTGATTTTTGTAGGCTGATTTTGTATCCTTCAACTTTACTGAATTTCTTTATTTCTTGCAGAAATTTCCTGCAAGCTTTATGTGGTTTTAAACATATCTTTTAGTGTTAAATCTTATTTTTTATCATGTTTGTTGGCAGTGCAGATGTGAACTGAATTTTATATTTGTAATGGATTGCCTTTTATATATGAAATATATACACTCTGAATACTAACATTATGTCAGTCTATCTACTGAAATTCTTAAGGAAGGGCTAAAAAATCAGGAGCTAATTAATATAAAAATATTATAAAAGGACACAGGAAGAAATCAAATAGACTACCTGGGTTATATTGTAACTCTATGTTTAACATTTGAGGAATTCCATAACTGTACTGTTCTCCTTATTTATAACTCCCACATGCAGTGGATAAGGGTTCAGAGTGTCCACATCCTCATCAAAACTTGTTACTTCTGTCCTTCATTTTTATTACAACTCTTCTCATTGAATGTAAAGTGGTACCTCATTGTGGTTTTGATTTGCCATTTCCCTAATGGCTAATGACATTGAAACATCTCTTCATGTGTTTATTGACCTTTCATATACCAATCTTTGGAGAAATGTCTATTTAAATTATTCTTTGCCATTATATAATTTGGGTTATTTTTCTTTTTATTTTCAACTTGTAAGAGTCCTTTACATATTCTGTATAGAAGTCCCTTATCAGTACATTGTTTACAAATATTTTCTTTAAGTATGAAGGGTTTTTTCACTTTTTTGATCATTTCCTTTGTAGCAGAAAGTTTGCAATTTTGAGGGAAGTTTCATTTGTTAATCTTCTATCTTATCACTTTTACCTTGATTTCATCTCTAAGAATCATTGCTTAACCTGACAGCACAAATTTACTCCTATATTTTCCCTCTAAGAGTTTCATAGTTTTACCCTTTATATTTAGATCAATGATCCACTTTGGGTCAGTGTTTGTGTATGGTGTCTGTAGGGGTCCAAAATTTATTCTTTTGCATGTGGATATTCATTTGTCCCAGAGATAAACTTTTCTTTTTCTTTTTTTTATATTTGAACTATGTGAATATATTCAGAAAAATATTTGGATAATGAAGAGAACAGTCTTATTCACAAAACAAAATACAGAGAATAAAGTCCTTCTTCTGTCACTGACATGGGAGAATAGATAGATCTGGTGTTCCAAAAGTGGATGTTGTTTTAATCCTTTTTCAAATCCCCCATACTATCCATTAAAAAAGGTTTATCTGATAATGTAATTTTTGAAAATAGCTCACAATATGTCTGTACAATGGAATATTCTGTACTCATTTAGAAAAAGATGTTTCTACATGCACAAATAGGTAAAGGCTCCAAAGAACACTGCGATAAAAGTTTCAGAAAACTGTTTATATCATGCAAACACTTATATGCATATATATGTACATATATATGCACACACATACAAACATATAGAACACTTATGTAAGAATTTATCCAGAATGATCAAGAAACTGGAAAAATCCATGTTCTGTATAGTGTACAGGTGGCAAACACAAGGCCCATGGGCCAAATCCGGCCCTCCACCTTATTTTATTTGGCCTGGCACCTTGTTTCTACCTAGCAGCAGAGCCAAGCTCCTTGCTCCTAGTTAAGGAGTAGTTACATTTATACAGCCCTAAAATTGCATTCTGCCCTTTGAAGGAACCACGAGGTTGATGTGGCCCCTGGTGAAAGTGAATTTGAGCACCCCTGGTAGTGGATAGCTGGGGAGCCAAAAGAGAAATGAAATTTACTTTTGCTCCATGCCATTTTGTACCTTGTGAATTTTGAACAGTGTGCATGACTTACATACTTAAAACTTAATGAAATTGGCTTATTAAATTCACTTCATTTTAATAGAGAACATCTTCTTCAAGTTTTCTCTTCAATATTGGCTATAAAACTCTAAATATTTCCTAGTAAATTATATGACTATACAAATGATTCAGAAAAGTTACCAATTCAAATCCCCTGAACAGTCTGATACCATAGCGAGACCCTAGTCAGAACTTAGCAACACTGAAAAATAGAGAACATACACCCTTCTTAAAGGAACCTTGGTGAGCGCATACTTGTTCACAAATCTCAGAACATTCATGCAAAAATCCTCATGTTGCTTTTGAAAAAGGTATGATTTTACATGGTGTATGGCAAATTCAAAGAGGCCAAGGAGTCATAAACTATATTCCTCATCAATAAGACATTATATAAAGCTATGTGCTTCAGTGAAGGGAAGGCATGGATAGTTGAGAGTATTTCTAACATTCCTTTAAGGCTAATGACAGGGGGAAAAACCATTTATTCCCAATGCTATGTTTTTCACCATCGCTATTCTTTAGACAGTCAGTCTAATGGGCTCACTG
The DNA here is from genome assembly GCF_004126475.2 of Phyllostomus discolor. Taxonomy (NCBI): domain Eukaryota; kingdom Metazoa; phylum Chordata; class Mammalia; order Chiroptera; family Phyllostomidae; genus Phyllostomus; species Phyllostomus discolor. The sequence continues at coordinate 38,798,827 of NC_040908.2, forward strand.
ATCAGCTCCAGCCTGGCATCGCCTGATGCTGTCAAGCCCATAAAGAGATGGTTTCTAAATGGTCCCTTGAACATGGCTGTTTCCACATGATGCCTCGATTATTCTTCCAAATTATTATGCATCGAGGTCTGTCCAGAAACTATCCAGCTATGTGCAATTAAAAATAGAGACATTTATTGAATACAAAAAACATTTGTACATAGACAATGATACCATCAGACCCCTTAAGAAATAGATACCTTGGGACTCACACAGTTCTCTCAATCACCATCAGCTGCCCTGTTGTATTTCATCGGTGGTCTCAATCTCATTCCTTTCAAAGTGATTATAGTTTGGGGAAAAGCCAGAAGTCACAGGGTGCTGAATCTGGGCTATAGTGGGGCTGAGTCACCTGGGTGATTTGATGTTTCACCAAATCTCTACACAACGCATAAACAGGTATGTTGTCATGATGAAGCTGCCAATCACCAGTTGCCCATACCTGTGGCCTTCTGAATCATCTGAATAGTTTTCATGGGGAAATGTTCAAGCTTAACGCAAAATCTGATGCAGATTTGTTGCTCTAACTCACTCAGGTCCATTTGAATGTGATGGCCACACAATTCACATGCTCACTCAACAGCATCTACTGCCCCCACTGACTAGTACAGTGAAGTTGTTATTATTCACTGATGTACATTCCAGTCCACTCTCCTTGGCTGCCAGTTTACAATCAGTGTTGTGCAAAACATTCTTTAAAAAAAAAAAGATTTTATTTATTTATTTTAAGAGATGGGGAAGGGAGACAGAAAGAGAGGAAGAAGAAACATCAATGTGTGGGTTGCCTCTTGCATGCCCCTACTGGGGATCTGAGCCACAGCCCAGGCATGTACCCTGACTGGGAATTAAACCAGCAACTCTTTGGTTCACAGGTCCACACTCAATCCACTGAGCCACAGCAAAACAATTCTTGTTATACTAACAATGGCTGGACTTTTTCCATACCTCATTTTTAATATTTAAATATATAGATATAGATTGATATGGATATAGGTATAGATGATGATATATAAATATGATGATATAGATATATATGAAATAGATAGAAAGAGATAGAGATAGATAGAGATAGAGATAGAGATAGAGATAGAGATGAGATAGAGATGATAGAGATAGAGATAGAGATAGAGATAGAGATAGAGATAGAGATAGAGATAGAGATAGAGATAGAGATGGAGGTAGATTTCTACATGTTTATTTCAGTGGATTGACTCCCCAGGAGTTTTAATGTCTGGGCTTACATTGAGAATCACTATTTGATAATCTGGATTTTAAATTTTAATAAAATAAAGGCTTGATTTGTGAAGAAGTATATGTAAATAAAGCAGACTTGGCTGTAAAAGTCCAGTTTTCTCCTGTTTATAGACATTGTATGTCTATCAACTTGCTCCAAAGACCAGAAATGTTTTGTATCACAATGGAGACTTAACAACAAACCACCACCTCTTTCTGTTGGAAGCCTGAGATCCTCAGCTGTGTAGTATGGGAATGTCAGTACTTTTGTTTCAAAGAATCAGTGAAATTTACAAAGTTACTTGTTGTTACGTTCCATGATTGGGAACAAAGAGAGGGCCTCTTAAGATATTATTTACCCTACGGTTGAATCTGTCCATCTACAGGCTGTGATTGATGATGTCGTCAAAACAAAGGAGTGCATTTAGCCTAACAGGCCAACTTGAAAAGACATTGAAAGGTTGGAATTATCTATAGCAGAAGACAATTATGCAAGCTAAATGATTCTTTAATTAATAATGAGATCCATCACAGGCTAAAGAGAAGGAATCACAGGATGGAAAGCTTTGTGATTTACTCTGTGTGTGTCCATATGTGCCTGCAATATAGATAGATAGATAGATAGATAGATAGATAGATAGATAGACAGATGATAGATAGATTAGCTATAGGATATAGATAGATATAAATGACATATGCACAGTATGAGTACTGTGGCATCTGAATCCACATGCTTGTTGTCTGAGCTCATGACTCATTCACACATTGGGTGGGTAAATATCTATAAAGTAAGAACTGTTTCTTGACAGATAGAATACATTGCTTATTTCCTGAAGCAAATGGTTTTATTAGAAAAAAATTAAATTTCATTGATTTTTAATTTATATTCCCTATTTTCAAAATATAAATAGTTGCTTTATACTGTCAAGATTTAAATTTTTAAACATTAAATGAAAACACAAAAGTGCATAAATTTCTTTATGTATGTAAGACCATATTACTATATTAGTATCAATATAAATGCATCAACTGACAACATACTGTTTACTCTACTTTTAAATGTTTTCCAGTCTCTGGATGAACAAGTACTTTTAACTAATTGGTCCATTTGTTTTCAAATTTTAGGTCTTTCAGAAAACAGTGGTTTTCAAACTATGTTTCATGGAACTCACGTGTTCAGTATGATCCCTTCACCCTTCTTTCCTCCTCTTAGAAGCTACTAAGGGCGAGAGGTCCGGAGAAACAAGACGGAGCTCCAATCCAAAGAGTTGCAGCCTGATCTGAGGAGAGTGTTCATTTTATGTCTTTGTTTAAACAAAGAGTTCATGGTTATAAATGCTTTTAAAACCATCATTTTAAAAAATCTGAAACAAAATTAAACTTAGTTTCTTACCTCATACCATATACCAAAAAAATTCACATAAAATTCATGCTATAAAAGTACAAGACAGAAATCTTTCAATAATTTTGAAAACAAATTTAGGTTATTGAAATGAAGTTTATATAAGAAAAGTGTGGCATATTTTAAAATATATTAAACTTCTATATAGTACAAAATAACATTTTAAAAAGTTGAAAAAAGAAAAAAACAGTAGGAAGAAATTATTGTCGTTCATAACAGACAAAAGGATATTTTACCCATAGTAAATAACAACCTCTTAAACATATATTCGAGAGCAAGTAACTATATTAAAAAAAAACAAAAGATAGTAACAAGAAATTCACCAAGAATGTGATTGGTCAATAAATATAAGACATTAAACTAACTAGTGATTAGGTAAAATACACATTTAAAAAATATATATTGTTTTGTTCCATCAGGTAGGAAAAATATGTATAAAACAAATCTGCTAACATCAAGTGCTCATGAATTTGTAGGTAAACAAGCAATATTTAAGGTCTTTGTGGATATATGAATGCTAACTATCTTTTTACTATGGCAACATCTTTCTATTGTTGAAATACATACATGCATTTACTTAGCAACTCCACTTCTAGTATGATATCCAGAAATACATAATGTCACTCACGCATTTATTTGTATACATACTTGTTTATATATTTGTGTGTAGTTTTAAAACATTTTTCAAATTCTTTTTTTTCTTTGACATTTCTTCCTTAAAAATGAAATCTAATTCCTCTCCCCTTGAATGATGGCCAGACTTTGTAACTTGCTTCTACCCAAAACTATGTGGCACTCAGGGAGTGATATCAGGGATATTGCAGAATAGAAATTTTCAGCAGTTGTCCTTTTAGAAAAATACTATTTAAACAATCATATATGGACCCAAATACCTTATGAGATTTCTAGAATGTAGTTATATGATTTTAAGACCCCAGAACAACACAAAACTGAGAACAACTGCACTAAAATTGGTAAGAAGAGCAGTTTCACTGTACCAGCAGCACCCTCTCCCCCAAGCCCTGACAAGCCCACAGCAAACTTTAAATTCAATGGTGAAAAGCTTTAAGCTTTTCCTCTAAAATCAAGAACAGGACAAGGATGCCTACTCTCACCATGTTTATTCAACATAGCACTAAAATGCTACCCAGAGTGAAGGAGAAAAAAGAAATTAAAAAAAAAACAGAAAAGAAAGAAGTAAAATCATCTCTGTTTGCAGATGATATCTTATATATAAAAGCACGCAAAGAAATTAAGAACAAACTGATAGTAATCAGAAAGAACAAACTGAACAAACTAACCAGAGGGGAGGGGATATTGGGGGGGGATGGTGAAAGGTTTATAGGAACAACTGTAAAGGACACATGAATAAAAACAAGGGGGGTGGAAACAGGGGGGGGGGGGGGGGGATGGCTGGGGTGTTGGGGAGGGATAGGGAGCGGTAGGGAGAAAAGGCAGAAAACTGTACTTGAACAACAATAAGATTCAAAAGTATTTAATCATAAAACCATACACACAAAGAGTCCACTAAAAAACTGTTAGATTTAATATACGAATTCAGTAAAGTTGCAGGATACAAAATCAAGTTATAAAAACCAGTTGCAATTTTATACACAAATAAACAAAATCAGAAGAGAAATTAAGAAAAGTCTTTTTTACAGTGGTATCAAAAAATAAATATTTTGGAATAGACTTAACCAAGGATGTGAAAAAATTGCACCCTGAAAACTAAACATAAACACTGATAAAAAATTAAAGAAAACATAAATAAATGGAAATACATTTGATATTCATGAACTGAAAGACTTAATATTGTTAAAATTTCCATACTACCCAAAGCAATCTACAGACTCAGTGCTATCTCCATTAAAACCCCAATGGTATTTTTTGTCAATTTAGAAAAAAAATCCTGTAATCACAAGGAACCACAAAAATCTAGAATAGCTAAAGTGGTATTGAGTTAAGGACACAGCTGTAGGTATCATGCTTCCTGATTTTAAAATATATTAAAAGTAGCCCTGGCTGGTGTAGCTCGGTAGATTGAGTGTGAGCATTTGAACCTAAGGGTTACCAGTTCAATTCCCAGTCAGGGCACATGCCTAGATTACAGGCCAGGTCCCCAGAATGGGGTGCATGAGAGGCAACTACACATTGATTTTCTCTCCCTCTCTTTATCTCTCACTTCCCCTCTCTAAAAATAAATAAATAAAATCTTTTTAGAAATAATAGAAACATATCACAAAGCCAAACAATTAAAACAATATGATATTGACATAAACACAGACAACTGGAGCCAGAATAAAGGGCCCAAAAATAAACCCAAGCATATATGGTCTTACACAGCAAAGGAAAAAGTCAAAGAGAAAAGACAACCTACAGAATGAATGAGAGAAAATATTTGCAAACTACATATCTGCAAAGGAGTTAATATCCAAAATATGTAAGAAACTTCTACAACTCATATAATAAATAAATAAATAAATATTTTTAAACTGACTTAAATAGATGTTTATCCAAAGAAGATACAAATGTCCAGCAGATACATATAAAAGATGCTCAATATTATTAACCATCAGAGAAATGCAAATTGAAACTATAGTGAGCTATCACCTTACACTGTTAGAATGGTTACTATCAAAAAAGAAAAAGGTAAGAAGTGTTCATGAGAATGTAGAAAATAGGGAACTTTTGTATACTGTTGATAGGAATGTAAAATGATGCAGCAGCTATGGATAACATTATGGAGGTTCCTCAAGAAATTACTAATAGAGCTCCTGTATAATTCAGCAATTCCACTTTTGTATATATATCCACAAGAATTGAACTCAGAATCTCATAGAGATGTCTGCATTCCCATGTTCACTGCAGCATTGTTCACAACAGCCAACATATGAGAACTGTCTAAATGTTCATCAACAGAAAATAGATGAAGAAATGTAGTATATGCATGCAATGAAATATTTGCAGCCTTTAAAAAGAACATCCTACCATTTGCAACAACATGGGTTAATCTGGAAGACATTATGCTAAGTGAAATAAACCAGTATCAAAATAACAAATACTACATGGTTCCACTTGTGTGAGGTATCTAAAATAGTGAAATATTGAAATTTATGGAAACAGAGAATAGAATGATAATTGCCATGGACTGAGGAGGGGGGAAAAGAAAAGGTGTTCAACGGGTATACATTTTCAGTTTTGCAAGATGAGTAAATTCTGGAGATCTGTGGTATAACACAGTGCATATAGCTAACAACACAGTATCATACACTTACATTTTTGCTAAGAGCATGGATCTTATATGAAACATTCTTACCATAAAAAGTGGGGAAACACAAGGAAACTTTTGGAGGTGAAATATATTTTTATTTTTTGTGGTGATAATATTATGGGTGTATGTATGTGTCCAAACTCATCAAGTCATATAGATAAACATTCATAGTTTCCTTGTAAAACAATTACACCTCAATAATATTGTCAAAAAATTGTGGTGGTAATGATACTACATAATGTCCTAGGTTAGATCAGGGAAAGGATGGCTTCTGTCTGGCTCTTGCTTTCTTATGTTTCTTATTCTGGGGATGCCAGCTGCCATGTTATCAGGAGACTTAAGTAGCCTATGGAAAAGCCCATGATGGGGAGAACCGAGGTATCCCAATAAGAACAGCATCAACCCACCAGCCATGTAAATGAGCCACCTTATATGCTCCAGTCCCATTCTAGACCCCAGATGACTGCCACCATCTTGACTACACTCTAAAAGAGGGACACCAAACCAGAACCAGGCAACTAAGATGCTTCTAGATTTCTGACCAACAGAACAAACTCTGAGGTAATAAAGGTTTGTTGTTTGAAGCCAGTGACTTTTAGTATAACTTATTGTGCAAAAGTGGACAACTAATACACATATTTTGTGGTAGCATTATTTGTAAAAGTGAAAAATCAGAAACAATTTAAATTTCTATCATATGGTATGATTGAATAAATTGTGATTAATATTATGAAACATGCAACTATTAAAGTAAGGTAGCTCTTTACGTTCTAAAATGAAATATCTTTAGGAAATATTAAATAATAAATTCATCCAACTATATGCATTGTATTAGTTTTTATAATAAAATACACTCAAATGTATATCATTTACATATACACCTACATACAGCCGCATGTTTTTGTATATGCAATTAGGCCTCTGGAATAGAGGACTGGACTGAGAAGGTAGCAAGGAGATTTTGCTTTATACAGTTCTGTACATTTGGAACTTTTTAATAACAAACATGGCTTAGGAATCCATGTTTACTTTTATAATTTTATTATAAAATTAAACTAATGAAAAATAAATGAAGTAGTGTACTCTTCTTTTAAGAGCTTTCATTGTTGATATTAGCTAATTACCAAGAAGTACAAAAAAAAGAAAATAAGATAAAGTCAAAATGCATAATTTACTTTAATTGCTTTGTGATTATGAAAAAGCAAGTGAAGTAACTGTTAGCTCCAATTGCAAGCAAGTAGTTTTATGTCATTCAATGGCCACTGCCTATTTGTCTGTCAAGTGGGACAGTGGAACTCAAGAGTTGACCCAGGGAAAGAATGAAGATGACTTGGCCTAAATACACCACTAGTGCTGGACAGAGTGCAGAACTCACACCAAACGCCAGACAGACTGTGGGTCGATAGTGACATCTTCATGTATAAAGGAATGCATATTAAAGAAGGGGATGAAATAGACGTCCACCTGTGGGAGCTATCGATTGGGTTTAATGTTAGGGCTTTTATCCTGTTATGCTGCAGGTAATATGCTGAGGATTTCAGAAAAAACATAATGCATGGGTTGTCCCAAGAACTAGAGGTCAAAAGGAAGTGCATAATAAAATTTGAATAAAAAGGAAAAATTGATTAGCTGATAGTGATTATTAGGCAAGGTTACAGAAGGCAATATTGTAACTAGCAGAGCATTGCTACAGGACCCTCACCCCTTAATACAAAGCCCTCTGAATCAACCTGGTCTAATATATGAAGACTCAAGTAACCAAGGAAAATTGTAATCGGGATTACAAGTATTCACAAACCTGACTGAAAAAACTCGTTGAGAGGGTTTATGTAAAACTTTATGTCTTTTTTTCAAAGGTTCCTTACAAGAAGTTAAAAAAAATACTTTAATTCCAGTTTATAGATTTTCCTTATTTCAGTGTTGTCGTCTCTGGTGTAGGCATATTATAAATGGAATTAACTACATTACTAATGCTTTTAATCTGATTTTACTGGTGCCTAGGGCTGATGGCTAGGAATTAGCATGTGTGTCGTTAAAAGAACAATACAGTGATATAGAAACTAAATTACATGTCCAAATAAACACATTTATCCGTGTGCCTTATTTATGATCCCAGCTAGTCAAAGCATGGGGCCCTGGCTCCATGTCTTCAAAAGTAAAGTAGCTACAAAGCAGTTTGTCTGGCTGCTGAAATCAAAAACTCGCCATTGATGAAAGAACTGACAACAATAGCCCCAAATTGGATGCATTCCTTTGTTTATAACTCCTGAATTTTAGGCCTGGCAACTACATATTTGTAGGGCACTGCATATAATTTGGTAAGACAATTCACATGGAAGAAATAATTGACAGTTTTTAATTCACTCGAGTCAGTTGTTGAGCAATCCATCAGGCTGATGCACAGTGGATCTCATCTGGCTCTTCAGACAAGTAAGTATCAGTGCTTACTGGGCACGGTTAATGAAATTACTCTGTATGAGGGCACAACTTTGGACCCAGTGACAGGTGAAGAAAAGAAATCCTAGAGTGCATGAGCTGAAAATGTTGAAGAAATGATTAAAGGGAGAGGGTAGCATAGTTCGAAACATCAGAACAGATTCCTGAAACCACAGTGGACTCTTGCCTCAACTTAAATGTCCTTTTATTCGCTTCAGAATGATTCCACATTCTGTGCTATGTCACTCATAAATCATCTCATCATGAATGGCTGACTCCTCTTCCTATCATCTATCAAAGCTTCTCATGGGCTCCCAGACATACCCATAACCTTGCTCCGTGCTGAAACCTGCCCTGACCCTTTTACATGAAGGGTCCTGGTTGTCTTCTGCCCTCTGATTACAACTACTTTTTCAAGCATATTATTAGGCAGCAACTTTTCTTTTTTGCCATTGCATCTCTCATGATTTTGGATTATTATTTAAATATTTTATGCTATCATTTGGCTTCTTACATAATTCATTACCCTAAGAACATGGCAAGCTATTGGAGTACAAGCAATTATGTTTTATCTTGTTTTCTTTTCTCCTTTTCTTTTCTTCCTCCCTTCCCCATACTCCACCTCACATCCCAAACTTTCAGTCTGTCACAAGCCTTACACTAGGAATTCCCTCTTACACACTTGCTTTGCAGTTTTAAATCTACGATACAGTCAGCCCTGAGAAGTTTTACAGCTTTACTGGCCAGGCCAATATTCATATCCAAAAGTGTGTTAACTGCCATTGCAAAGGCAAAAGGAAAGGAAAGGAAAATATGTTTAATTTGAAAACAGGAACGTCTTCATGATACAATTTAATCTTCCCAATATGCTTACAATGAGGTATTATTATTTCTACTTTGAAGATGAAGAAACCAGCCCGAGAAAGCTTAAGCAACCTGCCTAAAGTCAAGCTGATTTAAAGTGGTAGGGCTGATTCAAACCCAGGTCAGTTGGGTTCTATCATCTGGGCCAGATCAACAATAAATAACATTAAAGAGGTTGCATTAACAGTCTGCAAAGCCGAGTAACCATTGAGGGATTGTGGAATGATGAAAGCATGTGGAAATGGGTCATGAATCAGGAAAGGCTTCCTGCATGACAGAACACTGAAAGGAGAAAAAGAGAGGGAATACAAACCCTGAAAATACAGGATGAAGTAAGTGGAGCAAGGTGAGAAAGAAAAGAAAAAGCACTTGCCATTAAGGCTGTGGAAATATTTACAGTTGGTTTCCAATCTCCTATATTTTTATCTAGCCAAACAGCAATAAAGGTATGTGGAAAAAACATATATTAAATTACTAGGTGTCAGATTTCTGATTTGATAACACTTGGTGTAAAAATAACAGTTATTATTACTCTTCATTTATCTAGCTCTGAGAGTGTACACAGCACAGTATAAAGTGGAATTTATCAGAGGAGGGACAAGATTGGTGCCCCAAGGGCTTTGCCAAGTTGGGGCTCAGGTGGAAGCTGTGTGACACCCAGGGTCAGGGTGCTGCAGTCTTGGTGGGTGTGGAAACGCCTTCTCCTGCAGGCTGCAGCTGAAGGGGTGGGTCTATTGCAGGTCCCTCAATATTGTGGGTGGTTGGTGGCATTGCTTTTGGGAGGATGTGGGAAGGGATTTTAATGTCCATCTTTTAGAAAAATGTTCATCAGAGTTCTTTCCTGACATTCTGTGCCCCAGATTACTCATGGGGGAAAAAAACAAAAACAGGTTTTCTCTCAGAGAGCGCTGCCTATTGTCATGGGCAAGGCTCAGTCATGAGCCTGTGAGACCCACAGTCTGGGAGAAAGGACTGATGGACAACTTTCTCCCCAAGGTCCCAGGAACCCAAGTTTTGACTTGTAAAAATTAAACAGACAGACACAAAAAATGTCCTGCTTATGCATTGTCACTCAGGTATCAGGATACAACCAACAGACCAAGAAACAATTAGGCAAACTTCCTTCACATAAATCTGAGCACAGGCCCTCAATCATAGATTATTAACTTTAACTCTGGACACAAGTTTAATAAACTTGGTTTTAGAGGTTCCCAGCTCCAATAATTTAACAGCAGCAAATGAGAAGCATGAGAGAAGTCAGAGAGCTGGAAAACAAGGAAGGAGATAGAAAAGCGGAAACCTGTCGCCAGAGCTGGACAGGATGAGGGGCCGAGGGCACAGATCACAACCCTGCAACTCTGCCGTCCCTAGGACATGGGCGTTTATGCAGGGTCGTAACCCGGAGTTCAGTTTGAGCTCATTTCAAATGATACGTATTACATAGTATCCATAATACAATAATTATGTTTTATTTTTTAAATTGTTACTGTCTGCAAAAACAAACGCATCAACTACTCCAATTAAAAGGTAAAAAAAAATGGGATAAGGAATTTAAAAATGGAGAACACATGATATAGAAACAAGGAAGTAAATAACATTTGGACCTAAGTCTAAATACTGCTATTAATTATTATGAAGACTTAAGGCAAATGTAAAAAATTAAAAAGAACTAGTTATATTAAGAGGTAATATAGCCCTGGCCAGGTAGCCTTGTTGGTTAGAGCATTGTCCTGATACCCCAAGGTTGTGGGTTTGATCTCTGTCAGGGCACATATAAGAATCAACCAATGAATGCATAAATAAGTGAAACAACAAATCAGTCTCTCTCACTCCCTCTCCTCACTCTCATGAAACAGAAAAAAAAAGAATGTAATGCAAAGTGCTAATGAACAATTAGAAAAAATCCATATTATTTTAAAGAAATTATAAGATGAGCAATGTCAAAGGGAAACTAAAACATATTAAATTTCATTTAACACTGGATAAATATTTGTTTTATCCCTGTTATGTGTCAGGAGCTATACTGTGCTGGGGTTTTGGCAAAAAACAATATACACACTAGTTCTTGCCTGTATTGCAACCTAACCTGTGAACAGACAATAAACAAATATAAAAATACATAACATGATTTTATTATGATACCTGAAGAATACAAGAAGATAATACATAATTATTATGACACCTGATACAAGAAGAATAAACCAGGATAAGAGTATCAGGGACAGGCAAATGGTGAAACTGCTATTATTTTAGCTATGGTGTTCTTGTAATTCTCTCTTAAGAGGACACATTTAGATACAGCTTCTGAAAACATGGCCATTCAGTGCAAGAGCATTCCAGGAAGACTGCTAAGGTCCTACAACAGGGTTAAGTTTAATGTATTTGAGGAACAGAAGCAGAAGAAGACAGAATGAGAAGATAGCTGACTTTAAAGACATAGGTAGTATTCCAGTGCAATAGAATCTATTGTTGAATTTAATGTGGGATGTAATAGAAGAAATCAAGGAGAGATTTTAGGACCCACTCACTCCCCATCACCCTGACCCTGGGTTACTGTGTAAGTGGTGGAGCCAATTACTGTTATGGGAAAAACTGGAAAGAAGTTATGTATGGGAGAGTTGAGAGTAGAGAGGCAGTGAGAGTTAGGGGGTTGATTCTATGGGGATCTGGAGAGGCTGACTGATGATCAATGTCTGGGATTCATGAGAGTACAGAGGGCACGTAAAGCTAGGGGACTGGGTGAGACAGCCCAGGTAGTGGGCATAGACTCAGGAGCCAATGGATCCAAAGACCGGCTCTTGATGCATGCTGGCACTTAGGAATGAATGGGCAAGAAGAAGTACACCAAGGAGTAAAGAGAATTCAAAAACCCAAAAGAAGCCACAGAGAGTAGAGTTCTGTAAATGAATGAATGAATGAATGAAATCTCCAGATGACTAAGCAGTTGCCTGAGAATTTGGGTAAATCAGATGAACACTAAAAACCCACCATCAGGACTTCTGGCCAAGACGGAAACATAGGTAGATATACTTTGCCTCTTTGCATAACCAAAAGAAGGACAACAACAAATTTAAAAACAAAAATAACAATCAGAACTGCCAGAAAATCAAACTGTATGGAAGTCCAACAACCAAGGAATTAAAGAAGAAACATTCATTCAGACTGGTAGGAGGGTGGAGAGGGCAGTAGAGAACAGAGGAGGTGGCTGGAGGACCAGGCGAGGAGGCAGCCGGCAGTCCCACATTTGCATGCAGATAAACCAGGAGGAACAACTGGGGAACAAGACAGACCATGAAACCCAGGGTTCCAGTACAGAGAAATACAACCTCAAATCCTCTGACTGAAAACACCTGTGGGGGGTTTGGCAGCAGGAGAAACTCTCAGCGTCACAGGAGAGTTTCCTGGAGAGACCCACAGGATCCTAGAATGTATACAAAACCACCCAGGAATCAGCACCAGAAGGGCCCAATTTGCTTGTGGGTATCAGGGGAAGTGACTTAAAGCCTGCAGAGAGCTGAGCAAAGGCATTGTTCCCTCTCAGACCCCTCCCCCACAGAGAGTGCCACAACGCAGCAGCAACATGGGTTGCCCTGCCCTGGCAAATGCCTAAGACTCCACACTTTACTATGTAACAGGCAAGCCAAGACAAAAAAAAATGTGGCTCAAACAAAGAACAGATCCAGAAAAAAATACAACTAAACAATCAAGAGATAGCCAACATATCAGATGCAGACTTCAAAACACTGGTAATCAGGATGCTCACAGAAATGATTGAGCATAGTCAAAAAATAGAGGAAAAAGTGAAGGATATGCAAAATGAAGTAAAGGAAAATGTAAAGGGAACCAACAGTGATGTGAAGGAAGCCAGGACTGAAATGAATGATTTGGATCCAAAGGAAGGATTAAGCATTCAACCAGAACAGAAGAAAAACAAGAATTCAAAAAAATGAGGAGAGGCTTAGGAAACTCTGGGACAACTTTAAATGCTCCAGCATCTGAATCATAGGGGTACTAGAAGGAGAAAAGTAAAAGCAATAAGTTGAAAACTTATTTGAAAACATAATAAAGGAGAACTTCCCTAATCTGACAAAGGAAATAGACTTCCAGGAAGTCCAGGAAGCTCAGAGAGTCCCAAAGAAGTTGGACCCAACGAAGCACACACCAAGGCACATCATAATTACATTACCCAAGATTAAAGATAAGGAGAGAATCTTAAAAGCAGCAAGAGAAAAGTGGACAGTTATCTACAAAAGAGTTCCCATCAGACTGTCAGCTGATTTCTCAAAAAATCTTATAGGCAAGAAGGGTCTGGAAAGAAGTATTTGAAGTCGGAAAGGCAAGGACCTACCTCCAAGATTACTCTATCCAGCAAAGCTATCATTTAGAATGGAAGGGCAGATAAAGTGCTTCTGAGATAAAGTCAAGTTAAAGGAGTTCATCACCACCAAGCCCTTATTAGATGAAATGTTAAAGGAACTTACGTGAGAAAAAGAAGGCAACCTAAAAATGAACAGTAAAATGACAACAAACTCACAACTATCACACAACCGAACCTAAAAAAGCAAAAACAAAAACAAATGAACTAAGCAAACAACTGGAACAGGAGGTGATGCACAGAAATAGAGATCACATGGAGGGTTATCAGCAGGGAGGAGGAAGAGTGGGGGGAAAAAGGTACAGGGAATAAGAAGCATAAATGGTAGGTACAAAATAGGGGGAGGTTAAGAATACTATGGGAAATGGAGAAACTAAAGAACTTACATGCATCATCCATGGACAAGAACTAAGGTGGAGGAATGCTGGTGCGAGGTGCAGCACAGGGCAGAAGGGAATAAAGGGAAGAAAAAAATGGGACAACTGTAATAGAATAATCAATGAATATATATTTTTAAAAAGGTCTGTGTAGATTTAAAAAAAACCACCATCAGATACAGTGATCTTTTGTTCATTGGCCACCTAGAGGGGGAGCACTGAGAGATAAATTTATAGATTTACAGATAATTTAAAATTTTGGCAATGATAGAGAAATGTCATACAAATTTTAAGGTAAAGCAAACTTCTAATATCATAAGTATGCCGTGGAGGGGTCATTTCCACCCCTCTCCTCTCTGGCCCGCTGGCCCGCTGCCTGGAGACCCCTGTTTCTGAGAGTGTGTCACATCCTGGGGCCAGGTGGGGTCTGCAGCCCCCGGTGGAATCATTCCTTTTCCTTACAGTCAGTCTCACCCAGGAGAGAAATCAGCCCTTGATTCGGAGAAGGACTAATGCAAACAACTTATAAAAGGGGGCAAAAAATAAAGAACCTCACAGGGGCACTACTGAATCAAGTGAAAAGGGATGGCTTGGGGGAGGGGGGCGCTCGGGAGTCCAGCAATGATCTGACTTAGAGAAAACTAATTCTAATAAATAAGTGAGAGTTTTTTTTTTTGTTGTTGTTGTTTCATTCAGTTGGTGTGTTTTCCATTTATGCTTCATTAAGTGAATCAAATAACAGAGAAGCTACATTTGCTAAGTGGAATTTATAGAAAGAAAGAGGAAAAAGATGTGGTGCTTATGAACTGAGGAATGGTGTGGGGACAGCTTCTACACAGGAAGTAATATTTCCCCTAGAATTGTACAAATTTGATATAATTGCTCATTGAAAGAAAATCACCTATATTTTATTGTGCGTGGTTGTGGAAATGATGTATGGTAATATTCCTTTTTCTTTTCTAAGTACTTCATGAAGGATAAAAAGAAAAATTCCATTGTGATAGTGTGGCATTCAAGATTTAAAGGTTGTGCTGGACTTACAATTGAAATGCAAATCACTCTTTGCAAACAGCCTCCCGCTGAGGCCCAAATTTTTACAGATCAGGTTCTGCTGTCCTGATGAGGAATCATTGAACGCCATTTCCCAGGATTCACAAATTAGTTGGAGTCTAAGGTATCATTTTCTACGTTATAATTTAACTTACCAGAGGAAACTTTGTCACAAAAGACAGTACCCTGTGCTTCCATTATTTTTCCAGCTGCACCACCACTAAGGATTCTTTCCCACACAATAAAAATACACACATCACGACCTCCCTTTCTGAAATACACACTCCTTGAATATAAACATTTGGAGAATATTGGTGTGCTTTTCTTCCCTTTCTTTTTTAGAAGTGCAGGTGGTAAAATACTGGCTGCCATGAACTGCAGACAATAAATAAAAATTACCAGCTTCTTATGTCTGCCTGATAGAAATGTGCCAGCTTGGAAAAGCCTGATTCTCCAGACACAATGATCATGCGAGTCAAGAACTCCCTGAATGTTCAGGTCCATCCACTGGCTGCTCCTTGATGGTCAGGTAAGGCCGGTCCAGTGCAAACAGGCCTACCTGCCCTCAGAAACAGGGGGCCCTAAGACACCTGAGAGGATGCCTCTCCCTCTCAGGTTAAGAAGGCTAATGCTAAGAGATGGGCTCATGAATTGCACACAGGACAAAGAAAACACAGAGATGGAGAGTTTAAAAGCCGAAGCCAGAGAAGGAAGTTATTCTCAAAAGCATAGCTGTGTAGTGAAACCTTAAACTTGGTCTCATCACAGACCTCACAAGCTGAGTTATCTGAGGAGAAAGCACGGCATGTCTGCGGACATTAATCTCCTCGTATGTAAATGTTCTGGGTCAGAGTTTCTCAAACAGAAGTCTGAGAACCACCTGTCCCAGGAGCACAGGGCGGGGGTGGGGAGCTTGTTCTAAAAGGAGTTTCTAGGGGTTCATCCCAAGAGATTCTGATTTATTATACCCAGGATAGGTTCCAAGAATCTGCAGTTTTAACAAGTTTCCCAGATGATTTTCATGCGCACTGAATTTGAGAACCGCTGCAGTAGATGAACTCTGAAATTCCCTCAGATTTAACGCTCGAGAAATCCATGGATTAGTCAACCATACTGCCATGAAGACTGGGTCCTGTAAACAAAAAAATACCTATATTTGTATCTGTATCTATATCTTATCCCAAGAGAAATAGAAGGCAAGAGCCTCCTTCTGGGAGGTTGCCATTTACATCTACCTCACGTCATTTGACTCACGTACACATTCGAAGGCCCCAACAGGAGGGCAAGCATGGTAAATTGTTCATAT
The DNA here is from genome assembly GCF_004126475.2 of Phyllostomus discolor. NCBI lineage: Eukaryota > Metazoa > Chordata > Mammalia > Chiroptera > Phyllostomidae > Phyllostomus > Phyllostomus discolor. The sequence continues at coordinate 38,815,180 of NC_040908.2, forward strand.
ACTTTGTTCATGAAGTTTATTACATTTTGACTATTTATGTAGTCTTTATGATTATAATACTTTGGTGTATGTGCTGAAAATAATTCCCTTCTTTTTATTTGTGTTTATCTTTGTTTTTATCAAGGTGTATAAGTTTTCACTCATAGCTACCCAAATATATTGAATTTTCTCTTAATATATTCTTCCATATCTATTAAATTTACAAAATCTCTGCTGTTGATAAGATCCAATATTTCAAAAATTTTTCTTTACTGCCCTGTAATTTTTTTCCTGATAATCTTCTTTTGTAGTTCAAATCAAATCTTTATTCCCTTCAAATGGTTAACAAATTGTACAATTTTCAATTATTCACAAGTTAAGGAGGCTGGCATAATATGCATGGTTATAATACTATTAATAATCCTGCCAATGAATACAGCAAATTACCTCCTCCACCCATACAGCTTCCTTTTCAATAAACTCTTTACCCAAATCATCAATTTACAATGCTAACATTTACTTCACAAAAGATTAACCTTTTTCTTTAGTTGACTCTACTTCACTGGGCCCCAGTTACCTCACTACAATAAAAGACATTTGTTTTAGGTGATTCTCAAAGGCTTTCTCAACTTCAAAATTGTGTTATTCTTATAAGCACAGTGAATGTCTGTCATTGCACTAACTAGACATAGAAACAACCTATTTTCCTTCGAGTCCCCACTCAACACAACAGTCCTCGGGCCACATCTGGCCAGAGGCCAGTTTTTATAAAGCACTTGAGCTAAGAATGGGTTTTATGTTTTTTTAAGAGCAATTAAATGACAATAAGAATATTTGACAGACACCCAGAAATTAAATGGAACCCTCAAAGCCTAAAATAGTTGCTATGTGGCCCTTCAGTTAGCCGATTCCTACTATCAGCTGATGGCACCTGCCTTATGTGGCCAATCATATCTTGTCATTACTGGCACCTCTGCAGAAGTACCATTGACAGAGAACATAACATGTGCCAAGTTTTCTTTCCTTTGGGGCAGAAGCTTAGGACCCATTTCCCAGGCTTCTTTTCAGTGAGGAATGGCCAGATAACTGAACCTGGCAGAATGGGATGTGGGCAGATATGATGTACATCACTTCTAGACCTCTGCTAAATCTAGTTAGAGAGCCATCACACTTTCTCTTGCGCATGCCAGTTGGATGGAGAGAGTCCAGAAGATACTGGCACTTGAGGAGAAAATGGACCCATAATGTAGAGGGAACTCAAGTCCCTGAATGACTTGGTTAAAAGCCATACATCAACAAAATATGTCACACTGAACTGTTTTTGGTAAAATATGAACTTGCGTTGGTGAAGACAGTAAATGTGGGAGTTCACTACCGCAGCTGGTATCTATCCCAACTGGTGCAGCAGTTCTCCTGCCACCGCTTAGCCAGCACATTGCCTTCCATCTGCTTTAATCTGGGAAAACCAGAGGAGCAACACTGATTAAAAACAAAATTGGGAACACTGGGGACTTAGTGAAGGGAAACTTCACTAAGGGAAACTTCACTAAGTTTCACTTAGTTTCTTAGTGAAGGGAAACTTCTCTGACATCAATCTAGAACACAGGGTTTGGTAGAGCAGAGACTTGTGTCCATTTGCGAGTTAAATGGGTCTGTTTTTTTCTGAGAGATAACTTTGGAAGATACTTTTTTTTTCTGAGAGATAATTCCACTCAAAGAAGTGGAGTGTCAGACTGTCAACAAGAACTGCACTGATTCTCCCATTTTTCTACCCTAGGACTGGGGCTAATCAGAATTGAATGGCTTAAAGTTAGTACAACCTGCATTTCAACTAGCCAGTCACAGAGTTAGTCCTGAAGATACATGAACAGGATATTCCTGTTATCTGAGAAATCATAAAAATAATCTTCATAAATTTCTAAGATAGAGACCTCCCATGACCATATGAGAAATGCTGTTTCCAGATTGCTTGTATATAACAACAACAACAAAAATCAACAAGTAGATGTCACTATTAAGACAAAATGTCCTATAGGGAAGGAGTTAAGAGCACGACCAAATTTAGTAAGTGTAGGTTTGAAATCTTGCTGTACCACTTACTAACTGTATGATTCTTTATATCTCAATCTCTCTGCTATTCAGTTTTCTCATTTGTAAACAGGGGAAATTATAATAAAGATACCAACTTGTTAGGGTTGTAATAAAGATGAAATTATTATCTTTAAATAATTATGATAAAGATGAGTTATTATCTTTAACTTAAAACAGTGCTGGCCCATAATAGGTATTCATTCATTCTAATTATTATGTGATTCAAAATAAGGGAATAATCCACTAGGCAAGGCTCAGTCTCACACTTTGGAAATCCCTATGCCCTCTCCTCTTAGGCCTGAATTTCTGCAAACACCATCCTAGTGTTCTCCCCTTAGTCTAAATTTTTCTAGTTATTCCTTCCCAGACAGATTTTGAGATCAAGGTTGAGTAATAGATACAGTTGCAATAAGTGGACCAAATGTGGAGGGCATTTCACCTGGATGTAGTAACAGCAGAAATACACAAAGTTAGGAAAGTATGGGTATGTTTGATTAAATTAGATTTGGAGGCTGTTGTATTTATAGTGCCAGCTTTTTAAATAATTTTTCGTGGTCCTATGTTTAAAAGTGAGACTTAGAGACTGAAAGCTCTTCCTGTCTTCTCTAGAGAAAAAAAAAGAAACGATTTTTTTCTTTCAAAACACTGTAAACTTTACTTATGTGTAAGGCCTCTTTTTATTTTGAATTGGAGGGAAAAAAAAACAAGAAGAAAGTCAGGGTCAGAAGAAAAAAGTTCAATTTGGAGAAAATCATACACACAACACACACATGCACACACACACTCAATTGCTTATTGCTTACCAGTGAACAAAATTCTGCAGGTTCAATTATTCTGAGACTCTAGATCCATGCACATTGTATTTTTAATCAGTATGCCTGGTTTTCCTTTGTTAAATTTTATAGTTTCTCTGAGCAAAGCATAAAGAAATATATTCCCATTCACTGCATTAGAAGAGCTTGTTTGTTTTCTTTGAGAAGACAATTTTGTCTAAGGCTTATGGTCACCTATTTGCAATCTCTTAAACAACTTACAGTTTATCATGGAGAAAAATATATTCACATACCATATGCAATAAGAACACACTAGTTTCTCCTATTAATTCAGAATTCTTAGTTCATCCTGCATGGTTTATAGTCTAGCACGGTGATATAAAAGGAATTTTATATATTTTAGTTCTGTCCCTCTACTGGCAGTGGAAGTAAATCCCAAAGTATTTCAGCAGGTGCTATTAATATGCAAATAACAGAGAATACACTATTTCTAATAGACCTCCCAACTGCATGGGAGGCGTCGCTGTTGGAACAAATTAGCTTTGTGTAATTTGCATGCTTTTCACAACCTCCTGGGATTATATTTTAGATCAGAGACAATAAAAGCATATGCAGTTAGCTTAAAATGTAACTAATTTTAGACTTTGAAACAATTTTAACCTAACTTCTTTGTGGTGTTAAACAGCTATTTGCAAAGAAACTTTTATAACAGTCTATAATTTCCATAGCATTGAATCACCATTAATGGCTCCATCTATCTATAGCATGAAAACAAATGTAGCAACAGACCAGGTGTATGGTTTCTCAGTCGACTGAAAAGACCAGTGGGTGGTGAACCTGGAGACCTGGGATTATGCATTGTTTGGACAGCTACGAATGATAGTAAGAATCAGGAGAAAACATGAAATTGGCACAAATGGAGTGATCAGCTAAAACAATTCATGGCCAGAGGACCTAGCCAGAAAGATAAAGCAAATGTATTTAGCTCACAATGTAAGCTTCACAATATCTTAATAAATAAAACAATATCTAAATAAACTAATAAATAATATTGAATTAAACTGTTTTAACTATTGGAATTTGCATCTTACAATAATTGTTTTTAGAACTATCATCCCTTGTCATAGAAATTAGGAAGTTCCTGAAAAAATATTCACTGAGTCTGGCAGCACCAAAGTCATAAGTGATTGGGGTTTGAACATATTTACCAGGACTATGTTTTCTTGTAGTTCCACAATGAAAAGATGAAAACTGCACCAACCTGTGTGTATTTCATTGAGAAAATAAAGTAATTTCAATCCCTTCCTGGACTGGATAAGCCACGTTTTTTGATAAAAAGTATATAGGTAATTTTTCAATTCTGTCCTCACATGAAAATTAAATTGAAGAAATTAAATAGTTAGATGGTTATAGCTTAAATGTTTGCCTTGAGTATAAGGTTTAGATTTAGAGCCCAAATTATCCAGTGACTGAATTATTCTGCATTTTTTTGTTCCTGTAAACACAGCATTATAAATTTAAAATATAAATGCATCACATGGAAAATCTCATAAATGGGAGTTATTTAAGATTTATTCTCTAAATATGATTCTTGTTCATCAGTTCAGTAACCAGTAGCTGACCACAAGTAAAACAGATGACTTGGAGAGAGAAGAAAAATAAAAGCTAACTTTCCTATGAAGACAGAATATTAGTATGTAGTGGTCATTCCAATATTGCTGATAACATTATGGGCAGATTCAATTCAAGTAATTTCTGCCCCTGAATCTTGCTGAAATGTGTGAATCAACTTGCTATAAATAATTTGGCCATCATACTACCCTGGATCGACAATGTAAAAAGCAATTGATTTAAATGTGATAAATTTAGCTAAATAAGGCATATGTATATGTATATTTACATATGTATATAATAACTTTTTGCTTATGAATTTAAACTTTGAAGATATTATTTTTATTTAATAATTATATTTTTTAAAATTAGTCTTATATGTCAAATGGAAAGAGGAACCATGTATGGTACACACAGACAAAGCTGGACACTATGGAAAAGAATTCTTTGAACATAAAAACATAGTTATATCAAGAATGATAATTTTGTAACAAAATTGAGATGATCTAATACCAAGTTGATATAAATGGCACATTATTACACATAATTTTAAATATGTCATAAACTTTTATTATTAAACTATAGTATAGCTTATATGTGGTATACTATTTCTTCTTCAATACATTTCCTTCTATACTAACCCCCTTAGAACTTTGTCCTCAGTCCAGGGTTTTTCTCTTTCTTTTCTAATAATATAACTCAATGAATGGCTCTCTTTGTTGATAATTCCCAAGCAATGACATCAGATCATACAATTTTTTTCTTAAGCTGTGGACTCAAATTCATTCCACCCCATGCACCCTTCAATGTCCAACTAAAATACGGGCTCTACCTGAAAGCCTCGCCACTGCTGCTGCTGCGGCTCACACCGCTCTTTTCTCAGAAGTCCCACTGCCATTCAGTTATTCAATTATCAAAATAGGGCACTTCCTAAATCTTTAAATTATATTGGAAATGTCTTATTTCCTCTGACTAAACTGTATGCTTCCTGAGAGCAAGGTTTATTGTTGCCTATTGAGACCAATTCCAGAAATAGAGGGGGACTCCAGAAATAGTTAATGAACATCCATAACATTTCCATATGCATTAATTTATTTTCTCACATACTCTACTGGATATAAGAAGAATTTTATCACTGATGCCACCTTCCTCCATTTTTAAATAGATATTTGCTGATCCCACTCAGAGTGATTAACTATGGAAACCTGGAATACATTTTCAGACTAGACTCACTTAGCTCTGCTTTTATGTACATCATCAGGTACATCATTTATCTCCACCGTGTCTCAGCCTCTCTGTACAATAATAAAGGCTCAATCTCTCCACCCTCTGAATTGCTGTGAGGATTATCCATGCAACATGCTTTGCATGAACATGTTCTAAAGGCAGAGTTTTATAAACAACAGGCTGGTGGTTCTCGGTATTCCAGTTCTGGCCAGTGCTGCTTTGAGCCTCACTGTGCGAAAGTGGCTGAGGGCCCTGGCTGCCTCTCCAGTGGGACCACACCGAATGTCCTCATCTTTAGTTATTTGTCTGGCACCTTCATGAAAAAAAACCCTTTATGGTCTCTGCTTTTCTCTTGGAGTGGGGGTTTGGACATGATCTGCTCACCGGCTGATTTCAAGTCAAGGAGAACTTTTTTGGCAGCTGATGTGAAACAAATTCTAGTTGGATGTGTTCAGGGCCTCAAGCCACAGACCTGTTTTCATTTTACTGAAAAAGAGCAGAGCAGGGAGACTTGGCCCGGTGGCTTTTATTTTAGTAGCGTACAGCAAAAGAGCTCTGAGTCCAGTGGTAGAAAGTTGTTTCAAGTATTTCAACCAAAGAACTCAAGAAGATTATGTTTTTCTTTTTTTTTTCCTGGACAGCTAAAGGTTGCTCTTCTAGGTAGATCACACAAATATAGGCCAGAGAAGAGATTTCTTTTCCAAGAAAATGCCATTTTGCTACTCATAAAAATATTCCAAGCACTCTCCAGCTTAAATAATCAGAACAGTTTTGCCTTTCCTTAGAAACCATTGATTCTCACCTTCCACCACCCATGCCCCATTCTTTGTTAAAAACAGAACTTTTTCTTCCTGATATTTTGAGAGATGATAGTGCTGAACATAGGTTTCTTTAGCAAATTCCTCATACCTTTCTTTCCCCATGTATCATTACGGACTAAAGGTGATACCAGTGATTGATACTGGAAATCCCCTTCTTTGTCACAAGAAATGAGTCTGTGCACTCATTTTTTATACTGGTCATGAAAATGATCACAATTTGCATGCATTAAACATTGCATGTGACCTAGAGACATTGTTAGCAGCTTTACATTGTCTCCCTTAATCTGAAGAACTCTCCTTAGGGGAAGAGAACATTACGTTCATTTCAAAGAGGAGAAAATTGAGCCCCTAAAAGGCCCAGAGTAAAACTGCTAGTTAGTGGCAGAACCAACATTTATATTAAGGCAAACTCATTGTAGTTTCCATGTTCTTTCCATAAGACAACTAAAAAGGAATAAACCAATAGTCATAAATAAACATAACTATACATACACACACATATATACACCTTCACACAGATTACCTGTTGCTGAGACTTCACAAAACCTAAAGTAATCTTTAGTATTAGATAAAACCAATCACTCATTTCAGTAATAAGTAGATGAATTAGACACTATCAATACAGTATCTTTGTCATGCTGTAAGTCATTGCTTTAGAACGTTCTAGGTACAGATTCCTATATAGAAATATTTCTGTGTCTATCTCACACAAAAGACTTGGTGAGCTAAAATAAATGTTTCCCCAAACCAGTCTGTTGATTTAATCTCACCCTTTTATAACTGCACATGACCCTGACCAAGCAGAGTATGGTACTAGAAGGACATGTGGGCAGATGCTCAGTGGACATCAGGTGTTTCAGCTGGAAGGGACTTGAGGAGACATTTGAATGAAGGTGAGGTAAGAGGCAGTAACCATCTGCAAAAGAAGAGGATGAAGACCCAGAATCTGGATGTGTGGCCCTGAACCAGAGCAGAACTAGCAGCATCCTGATCTGAAGTTCAGCTTTTGATGGACTAGCCTAGGGTACCCCATTAGCCCTGACCACAGCAGGTATTGTTTCCACAATTTGCAGTAGGACCTAGCCTGCGGACGGTTAAATGCTCACAGCTTCAAAAGGATTTAACAGGCAGGGAACTACCCAAGTCACCCCAATTCTCTTCTCTAGAAGAAGAAGAGAAATTTCTCTTCTTCTCTACTTATCTGTGTCTTAGCTTTTTTCAGCTTTCTAAAGTGTGATTACTTTTTAGTAGACCATGGCAATATGTGCTTGGGAAAAAATGAAATTAAACCACAGTTTCAGGAATTCTTTCATAATGTAATCTGAGCCAATCTTTATTAATGAGGCCAAAGTATTTCCCATCTAACTAAAGTCCTGCAATTATGTAAATATGTTAATGAAACCATCCTTTATACCTTCATTCACAGCCCATTAAAGTCAGAAACTGAGTTTACTTGGTTTACTAACTGGACATTAAGCACCATTTAAGCAGTTTAAGAACTGTCAACAATTGCAATGGCCTATAATGTACAATTATTTCTATATAGATTGTCCTTTGTAGTTGAAAGTGACATTGCCAATATACTTACTAATCACACACCTATTACACACAGCTAGGATTTAATGTATATTTGCTTTGGTATTTTCCATTTTAGAGCATTCACACTATCTCATTTATTTATCAATATAATCCAATATATTATAATTTATTAATTATTATTATTACTAAATACCATTACAAAGTAAAATTCAAAGATGTTAAGTAACCCAAGAGGAATAAAACCAGAAAAAGGGATACTAACATGCTTATCATATTATACCCATGCATACCGTAAATAAGCATAATTATTCTCCTGTAGTTGTTAACCAAAATCCTGTGTTGGTATCATATTTAATACTGGTCATTTATATGAAATGCAAAGTCCATTTATTAAAAATATAGTTATTTACTCAAATTCACATTTAGTTAAATCTTAACTTCTTTCAATAATTTCTTATTGGGGTATATAAATTACTTACTTGGGGTTTACAAATTCATTATAGTTTCAAATATAACAGAATTTTGCAGCAAAGAATCTGAAAATAATATTATCTAAGACTCATATTTTATTTACATTTTTAGCTATAAATGTAACCATATATTTAATTTTAAAGTATACCAGACAGTACACAAACATTACAGTTTTCTTTAATTCTCAATATATTAAAAGTACACAGTTTAATTAATTCTTAGAGGTTTGGAAAAAGCCTATATATTCAAGGACTTGTTTGTAGATTTTCACTGGTATGGGATGGAACTCATGAAAATTACTTGGTTATGTCATTTTGGACATAGAAGAAAAAAGGTTTTTATTGATTTCATTCTTTTCAAATCACTTTTCCCTGAAAATATGCTTTCAAGCATTGTTTAGGATAGTTAATATAAGGAAAGGGTAGTATCTGACTAGCTGTTTTGAATGCAGCCTTTCCCTAAATCCCAATAAAATATCTATAAAAGTCAACAAAAATGTGAAAATTTCACAAAACTTGAATAAGTTACAGTGATGTTACTGCCAAAAGTTGGGAAAAGGACACAAAATATAGTTGAATGAATAGTGCAAGTAGCAATTACACATATGTTGCTAAAACAAGGCATTCTGCTGGCCTGAAGGAAAGAAGGAAAATAATTTCTCTCTCCACCATTGCCTGTCTTTAAAGCAGAGATGCCTCCCACCTCTACCCTGAGAACATGTTGCTGCATAAATGTTTGTGAACATTTAAACATATGTTGAACATATGTTGAAAACCCTAATCCCCAGTGTGATGGTATTAGGACATGGGGCATTTGGGAGGTAATGAACTCATGAAGGTGGGGCCCTCATAAAGGGATTAGTGTCCTTTTAGGAAGACACAGGACAGAGATGAACTCTCTCAGCCATGTGAAGACAAAGTGAGAAGGCAGCCATCTATAAGCCAGGAAGAGGAGTCACACCTGAATCTAACCATGCTGACACCATGATCCTGGGCCCCCAGTCTAAAACTATGAAAAGTAAATGTTGGAGTTTACATCACGCAGCCTATGGTATTTGTTATAGCAGCCCAAGTTTATTAAGACAATAGATATTTTATTTCAACATAAACTATGTGTTTTCTTCTTCATCTTTCAATTTCTCCTTCATTCAGACACTGAAATTTTCAGAAAACAAATTATTAGGAAATATGGAGATGCTAATAGAAATCCACTTCATTTTGAGATATAACCACAATCATTCTAATGTGGCTGGGATCAGTGACAAGAGGACAGTTGTTGGGAGGACATGCTAATAATTGTAGGTTGGTTGAACTTAACTGGTTCAGAGTCCGTGAATCATACAGCGAATGATGGAGATAATCTTAATTCAGTTCAGAAGAGATGTGCTTAAGATCTGCTTTACAGAAATGAATTGAGACTGGAATCTTAGTAATAGTTTTGATATACTTAGTGTTTCTAAGTATGAATAAAGCCAAAGGAAGCCACACGTGTCAACTGCTAGAAAAATACTGAGTGTGCTTACATTATAGCTTTCAATCCAATGTCAGTAGAAAAATTTAGAATACTATTTGACATTGAACATTCAAAAATAGGACAGTTAACAGCTAAGGGGGAGGAGATTTAGGGGTGGGGGATTGAGCAAAAAGGAAAAGGACTCATGGACATGGACAACAATGTGGTGATTGTGGGGGGAGGGGAATAAGGGACTAAATAGTAATGGGAAAATATAATAAAAAATTAAAAAACACACAAGAGAGAGAAAACAAAAAAACAAAAAGAATAGGAGTCAGTTCAACCAGGCAAACAGTCATATAAAAACCATGCTGAATTGTAAAAAGAACGTTAGTTACAATATGAGATGGAGTGTAAGAAAAGATAATAAATTACCTGAAATTAAAAATAGTAAAATTAAAGTCTGGACAGCAGAAACTGAAAAACAAATAAAATTAATATGTAGAGGGCAAACTTTAAAAGTTCTCCCAGAATAATAAAGAAACAAAAATTATGAGATAAATCATTTAAAAATGACACAAATGTGGAAAACTGGTATTTTTGAGAGACACTAGAAAAAAATACAACAGAAGCAATAGCCATTGTGAAAAAGGGAGAAACATTACAGCTAAAGCCTGAATTAAAACTTAAAAAACACCTGCAAACATCCAAGAAGGAAAAAACAGCTTACCTATAGGTAAACAAAATTAAATCTGGCCTGAGATTTCTCCTTCACATCAGTGAACAACATGAGACCATGAGGTAATAGTCTACAGAAATCTTTGGGGGAAGCTTTATGATTAAAATGTGAATAACATCTCAAGCTTATATTAATATCTGAATAAAAATATATATGGGAAGATAAATTTAGTATCCATTTTCCTTTTTGAAAAGACTTATTCAAAAACTTCTTGGAGACTTATTCCAGGCAATTTAAAGATAAATTAAGGTTGCAAAGTCAAAAAAAGGAAGTAGAGTATTGCATAATATTTTTAAAATGTTATGATTCTGTACATTAAAATTAGTACTGCAATCAATACATGTTAAAAAGTAATTTGTGTTGCCATAACCAAATACAAAATATAATGCAGAAGACAAAAATATTATAAAAGATAAAATATAATGTAATATATAATCAATTAACATTAATCTATGCCTAAAGTTCTAAAAAACTAATTCTAAGAAGGAATTAAAAGTAAAATTATACTAATTTTCTCAAGTTATTTGTAGTCTTAAAATACAGCTTTAATATTTTTTAATCATTCATTTAATTACCAAAACACATTCTTTTTTCTTTTTTCTTGTGATGAGAATATTTTTTTATTGTTGTTCTATTATAGTTGTCCCAATTTTTCCCCCTGTTGCTCTCTACTGCCCCATCCCTCCCCTCACCACAGTCAGTTCCTGCCCTGTTGTCCATGTCCATGGACGTTTATAGATGTTCCTTGACTAGACTCTTCCCCTTGTTTATCCCCATTACCCCCTCCTCCCACCCCTATGGTCTTATTTCCATGCCTCTAGCTTTATATTGCTCATTTGTTTGTTTTGCTCATTAGGTTCTTGTAATAGATGAGGTCATATGGTATTTGTCTTTTGCTGCCTGGCTCATTTCACTTAGTATAATATTCTCCAGTTCCATTCATGCTGTTAGGAAAGGTAGGAGTTCCTTCTTTCTTTCTGCTGTGTAATATTCCATTGTGTAAATGTACCAGTTTTTTGATGCACTCATTTACTGATGGGCACCTAGGTTGCTTCCAACACTTGGCTATTATAAATCGTGCTGCTATGAACATTGCGGTGCATAGGTTCTTTTGAATTGGTGTTTCAGGGTTCTTAGTATATAATCTGAGCAGTGGAATCACCAGGTCAAAAGGCAGTTCCATTTTTAGATTTTTGAGGAAATTCCACACTGTTTTCCACAGTAGCTACACCAGTCTGCATTCCTACCAACAGTGTACTAGGATTCATATTAAAATAATATAGCAATAAGTTTTTCTGGACATGCATCTTTATGTATCTGTTTTAGTATTTTTGGAAGACAAGTTTCTACAAGTACAATATTTGTTTTAGTGAGTACATACATTTTTCATTTTAAATAACAGCATTTAGCCTTTTCTTAAGAAACCCTGCCTATAACCTAAGTTAAATCCCTAACACTGGCTCTTGAAATAAGGACAGTATTTCATCTGACAACTTGCTTCTGCTTCTTGAACAAGGAACTTCTAAAGCCACAAGGTAAGTACCTAGATGCAGCCTTCCCCATATGTATATCATGCCTTGGGACTTTTAATGAAATTTTGTATTCACTAGTCTGAGAAAATAAATATTTAGTTTTGTTGAGGAGGCCACTGAAATTGCTCATAGTAATCACTTTAGCACATAGATCTAATTACAAATAACAACAAAACAGACAAGCAAGGCTAACTGTACTTTGGGAAAAAAATAAAACAAAAATAAGATACACTAGAATATAGAGTCATAAGGCTGAGTTCTGAGATGAAAAAATTTCCTAAGAAAACAGATTTAATGTAGAAAATAAAAGACAATTTTAAATTAGTTAAATTTGCTATCCTAGAGTCAATGAATACAAGTGGAAAGTAAATACATACTGTTATGAAGAACAAAGAAACAAAAAAAGGCAAAACAAACAGAAAACCCCCCACAAGCACTTGGAAATTATAAACAGAGTTACTAAACTGAAAAGTAATAATAGTGGTGCTGAGGGGTTGCGGTAATAGTGCTTAAAACTGAATTAATAATGTAGATTCAGATTGCAAGGAACAATAATAGCCAGATAAATCAATACAAGTTATAGTTCACTCTAAATAATATTTGATGTCACAGTTGTTAAATAACTGTTAGTTTTAAATAAGAAAAGGCATAATATGCAATCTGTTTGGAAAGAATTTCTAAATAATTCTCATAAGATCTGGATGAAGAAGAAAGTTAAAAAGAGAGGAGGGACGTACTAATAGTACTATCTTCATGGAGAAAGTATAGGAAAGTGCAATGAGATTTGTTGATTGTTTAAGAGAAGGAAACTAACATTTTTTAGTCATCTTAGTTGAGATATGAACACAATAAAGTGTGCCTATTTTAAGTGTATATTGTTTGAGAATAGACAAATGTGAACACCTGTGTAACTATTACCACAATCAAGATAAAGAATATTTCTTTCACCAAAGTGTGTCCCTTTTGCTCGTGCCCAGTTAATCTCACCCATCTAGCCTAAGTCAACTGTTGACCTACTTTCTGCCATTAGAAATTAGACATTTTTTCTACAGTTTCATAGTAATGGAATCACACAATATGTGCTCTTTTGTGAATGGCTTCTTTTGCAAAGTATGTTTTTGAAATTCATCCATGCTGCTTCAATGATCAGTCATAACTTTCCATTTGTTTCTGAATAGAATTAATTGCACAGATACACAATTTGTTTATTCATTCCTGTGGATGGACATTTCAGTTGATTCCTATTTAGGGCTATCAATGTATATAAAGCTTCTATGTGAGGGAATGAAAACATGCTATTTTCAGAGCAGGGGGTTAAATCTTTATAAATTCAACTGCTGGATTATGTGTAAGGTGTATGTTTCCCAGTCACTCTTCTCCTGGCCTTATGGAGTTTCACAGCATGGGAGTCCAGATTAGTATCAGCCAACAACTCAAAGGGATCCCAGCCACTTTGGGAATCCCCCTTTTCACATACTTCCCATCTTTCCAGTACTTTTCTTTTCAAATTCTAGCTCACTCCATCTTCTTGAATATCAATGTGTCTCCTCAATTCAATGAGACCTCTGGGCACACACGGGGACCTTCTTCCCTTTGTCCAAGTTTGGGAATTGGCTTCAGGCAGAAAGCTGGGGCAATCTTTCGGCTGAACTCATTTGTTTATCTCGTCTATGAGATCACAGTTCTACCCTGCTTAATAGTCAATATGTGAAAATAATAAATTCAAATATTTTGCCTACTTTTTTTATTATGGGAAGTAAGATTGTATTTTATTAATCAGAATTAGGATTTCATATCGATTAACTTTTAATTGAATAGAGAATGTAATTACTTGCAAATTAAGAAAAAAACAACTATCAGACTACAATAAAAAATAGAAAAGAGATTTCCAAAATACTAGAAGAAATAAAATAGGAAATAAAAAGAAAACAATAGAATGAAATTAGGAATAATCAGGAAATTCAAACAATAGACAAAATAGACAAAAGTAATAATCACTAAATGTGGAGTGAATGGTTCGAATTTTATGGGACAAAACACAATGCTTAGATTGGGTTTAAAAAATCTAACTGTGTTCTCTTTATAAAATACAGTACATATAACTAAAAACATTATTGAAATAATCTGGAAGTAGTGAGATGGTCTTATTCTTGATTTTGCTATATAGAAAATATAGCTTAATGTTATTTAATAATTAATAATGAATTGAATGAGTAAAACTGAAATAATATTGAAGTAGGTAGAGGGCAAAAATATATATCATAATAACAGTATCATCTATAAAATAAAGGAAACAGTATTTTTAAAATTAAGAAATATTAAAAATTATAGAAATAATATCAAACATAGTTATCATAAAAAATGTAAATGGATAAAAGTTAAAACATCTCTGGTTGACAGTAATAAAGAGCTTTGTATATACTACTTACTCCTATTTTTTACATGATTTAGTTTTATTCTGACATGCTTCAAAGTAACCTTGTCATTGACAAGTTTTAAAACAAGATTGATTTATTTTAGAATCAGAGTTTTTTCATATTTCTCTCTTTTTTTATATTGTTGTTCAAAATAGTTGCCTCCATTTTGCCCTCACCACTCCCCCACACCCCAGGCATCCCCGACCCTACCCTCGATCCTACCTCCCTTTGGCTTTGTCCATGGGTCCTTTATACATGTTTCTGAAAACGCTTCCCCATTCCCCACCCACTATTATCCCCTCCCACCTCCCCTCTGGTTACTGTCAGTGTGTTCTTTATTTCAATGTCTCTGGTTATATTTTGCTTCCCTGTTTGTCTTATTGATCAGGTTCCCCTTATAGGTGAGATAATATGGTATTTGTATTTTACCACCTGGCTTACTTCATTTAACACAGTGCTCTCCAGATCCATCCATGCTGTTGCCAAAAGGTAGGAGCTCCTTCTTTCTTTCTGCTGTGTAGTATTCCACTGTGTAAATGTACACCATTTTTTTGATCCACTCATTTACTGATGGGCACTTAGGTTGCTTCCAACACTTGGCTATTATAAATTGTGCTGCTATGAACATTGGAGTGCATAGGTTCTTTTGAATTGGCATTTCAGGATTCTTAGGGTATAATACCAGCAGTAGAATCGCTGGCCCAAAAGGCAGTTCCATTTTTAGTTTTCTTTAGTTTCCACAGTGGCTGTACCAGTCTGCATCCCCACCAACAGTCTACTAGGGTTGTCTTTTCCTTACAACCTGGCCAGCACCTGTTGTTTGTTGATTTGTTATGGTGGCCTAATTGACCAGTGTGAAGTGGTATCTCATTGTGGTTTAAATTGCATATCTCTGATGGCTAGTCATGGTGAGCATCCTTTTTTATAACTCTGGGCCCTCTGTATGTCCTCCTTGGAGAAGTGTCTAGAGATCAAACTTGTCCAAGGTATCATTTGCAAATATATTTTCCTTCATGGTTGGTTTCCTTTTAATTTTGTTGATGTTCTCTTTAGCCATGTAGAAGCTTTTTATTTTGATGAAGTCCCATTTGTTTATTTTTCCTTTTATGTCCCTTGCTCTAGAGGTCATTTCAATGAAAATATTGCTGCATGGAATATCTAAAATTTCCCTGCCTATATTCTCTTCTAGGACTTTTATGGTGTGGCAACTTATATTTAAGTCTTTGATCTATCTGGGTTTATTTCTCTGTATGGTGTAAGTTGGTAGCTGAGTTTCTTTCTTTCTTTCTTTCTTTCTTTCTTTCTTTGGCATGTAGCTGTCCAGATCTCCCAACACCATTTGTTGAGGAGGCTATTTTTACTCCATTTTATGCTTCTGCCCCCTTTGTCAAATATTAATTGATCATAGAGACTTAGGTTTATTTCTGGGCTTTCTATTCTGTTCCATTGATCTATGTGTCTGTTCTTATACCAGTACCAGGCTGTTTTGATTATTGTGGCCTTGTAATATAGTTTTATATCTGGTATTGTGATCCTTCATACTTTGTTATTCTTTCTGAAAATTGCTGTGGCTATTCAGGATCATTTATGGTTCCATATGAAGTTTTGAAATTTTTGTTCTATATCTGTGAAATATGTCATTGGTATTTTAATAGGGATTGCATTGTCATTTGTTTGTGTCTTCCTTAATTTTTTTCTCCAATGTTTTGTAGCTTTGCACATATAGTTCTTTTAACTCCTTAGTTAGGTTTATTCCTAGGTATTTTATTTTTCTTCTTGCTATATCAAATGGGATTTTTTTCCTGATTTCTGTTTCTGATATTTCATTGTTGGTGTACAAAAAATGCCTTTGATTTCTGAATATTGACTTTGTATCCCACTGTTTTGCCAAATTCACTTATTTGGCCGAGTAGTTTTTTTGGTGGAGTCTATAGGATTTTCTATGTACACTATCATGTCATCTATAAACAATGACAGTTTTGTTTCCTACTTTCCGATTTGGATGCCTCTTATTTTTTTTTTCTTGTCTGATCACTGTGTCTAGGACTTCTAAAACTATATTCACTGGAAGTGGTGAAAGCAGACATCCTTGTCTTGTTCCTGATCTTTGTGGGAAAGCTTTTAGTTTTTGCCCATTGAATATGATGTTGGCTGTAGGTTTCTTGTATATGATCATATCAATAGATGCAGAGAAAGTATTTGATAAAGTACAGCACCCAATTATGATCAAAACACTGAGTAAAGTGGGAATAGAGGGAGCATACCTCAACATAATAAAGGCCATATATATTACCTACTTATAAAAATACATCACAGTAGTTTAGGGAGTATAAACAGAATATTGGGTAAAGATATATCAGGCAAACTAGAAATTGAAATGATACATTAATACCAGAATATATAATTATATCAATAGAAAAAAATAATGATTTTGCTTTGAGAGAAGATATTTCTGGAGGTCAGTGCACAAGAGTCAATTATGCATCAATTCTCAGCTTCGCATTCAGTGATGTTACATAGGTAACTTAAAATTGGCCATGGTTGTAGTACTTAATCTTCAAAATTTGGCCAGTCTTTTAAATTAGACATCTACCCCCACTCCTAGAGATCTGGTTGTTAAAACATTTCCAACACACCACTGAGTATAGCCCAAAATGAATATGTAACAGTCATGACTCTATATGACCCAATACAGAACTTAGAAATGTAGAACACAAACTTATTAGAAATTCAAAGACAAAATGACAGAAGCTCAATATTTGTGAGAGAGATTAATACATATCTGTCAGCCTCCCATGATTCAAGTAAGCACACACACAAAATACAATAAAATAGGTGATTCAAATGATATAATTAATAAGATTATTTAAAATGTGGACTGAACCACTAAACAAAGAATATATCTTCTTTTGTTGCATATATAAAACACTTTAAATGCATAGCAAGTCAGACAAAAAAATCTCAATAACTGCCAAAGCATTTAAATAATGAGGTACAGTCTTGCACCTCAGGACAACCAAATATAAATAAGCGAAAATTTTAAATTGTAAATTTCTAAAGTTAAAATGAGGATATTACTCACTTTAAAGCAGGTGAGACACAAAATCAAAATAGATAATAATATTTAACTTCTAAAAAATTTATTATAAACATGATAATAAAAATTATATATGTGATAAAAGGGATGTTTCCAAATAAAAGGTTTTTTAAGTGTAAGAATATTATGCATAATGGTCTCCAATAAACATACAAATTTTATAAATAGTTATTACTATTAATAGCTAACATATTTTGAGTGGTTATCTTGTGCCAAACAGTGATCTACAAACTTTAAATCTATTAAACTATGTAATTCTCAGATAAAGCTGTATGATGAATGGGGCAGTTCACACATAAGAAAGCTCAATATTGAAATGTTAACTAATCTACCCAAGGTTGAAGAACTAAGATTAGAAGAGAAATCTGGCTCTGAAGTTCCTACTTCTAACCACCAGAATACACTACCTCTCAGAAGATTTTATGTGAAACTAAGGTAAATAACATGTGGCAAAAAGGCCGACTGCATAGGAAAAAAAACATAAAATCATTAATGGTTGAATCTAGAAAAAATTTAAAAATCAGGCAAATTTTATAAATGATGTATTTTTAAAGTCTTTCAAGAAGGAAAGAAAAAAGAAGAAAAGGAGGGAGGGAGGAGGGAGACAGGCTCTCTACTCCCAATAACTAATTTATACTGGCTGTAGACTCTGTTCCAAACAGTTGGTGAGGGGGAGTTAAAAATGATAAAGGTAGTGGAAATGTATAAAAATATGTTAATGAAGCAATAGAAGAATAAAGTTATTTTACTACAGCAAAGGATAGATGTAACCAAAGTCAGGATTTTTTCAGTGATGCTGTGTTTTATAAGTATATATGTATGTATATATGCATGTGTGTAGGTGTACCCAGAAAGAACAGAAATAATACTTAAAGTTTCTTCCCTCCACAATTACTTTTAGCCCCTTACCTTGTGTGCTTTTCTTTACAGCACCTAATATATCATGTGATTATAGAAAACATTGTAATCTCAGCCCTCCTGGATGAATGAAAGACTGATGAGAGTGGGGTACTATTTTTTCACCGCTGCTCTCTGAAGCTGCCCCTCAGTGAACAATCAGGAAACAACTGTGGTGGTAGTTGTTGTAGAAGGGCAAAAACCCGACCAAAAGTTTACTTCATCCTCATCTTCATAGTTAAGTAACCTGAATATCGCAAAGATGCCAATCCAATACAATCAAAGAATAACTCACTTGATCCCTATGGATAGGCAGTTTTGCAAACTAATAAGAATCTTTTATATTAGAATTAGATAAAGAAGCAGGAGGAATCACTATGAATGTAAAAGGAGAAAGTTGAGACATGCCCTAGCAGATTTTAAGGTAATGGTAACATTTTCATTTGTACCAAAACTAGCAGATGCATCAATGAGACCTGATAAACAGTACTAAAGCTGATCTTAGTCGAAATAAGAATATGAAAAGGGAGACATCACAGAATAATAAAGGAAGAATTGCTTATTCAATAAGTGAGATTATAAAGATGTATATTAGAAATATTCGGGCAAATAAGTATATTAAAATAAATCTTAGATATATTGAGAAATTGAACATATAAATTATTACTACATAAGACAGATGAATATTTAACTACTTATGGAGTAGAGTGCTTTCTACAGACTCAAAGAGATAGAAACTTCCTATCAAAAATACATAAATTTTAAGAAACAGAGTAAGCTGGTAGAAATGTATTTTCATCAAATACTAAGAAAGAATTATTATCTTCAATATTTAAAAAGCTCTTACAAATTAATAAAATAAGTATTAAAGCCTAAATAAAATTATGAACCAATAATAGAAGAAAATAATTTGCACACACAAAAAATTGCTCAGTAATGCCATGCTACTTTTAATTTGTTAAGGAGTAATTGATTTTTAGAATTATTAATACTTAGTGCTGGGGAGGGTACAAAGTGCTGTGGGAAGTGGGCAGTAGTGTGCTTCTCTGGATGTGGGTCTCACATGAATATTGGTTGATACCTAAATTTAATGTTAATGAGTGAGACAAAAGTAAAAAAAGAAAAACAAAAAGGGCAAAACTCAGAATGGCACTCATTCAAGATGATGAGCAACTTCCTTGTTACATAGGATGATAGATTTCTTGAATTGTGAGAAACTATTTCCTCAATATTTAGCACTGTTTGTAATGTAAGCACTATTGGCATGAGATAGTTTTTAAAGTAAACCTGCATTATTAATATTTTCTCCACTGCTTCGTTAAGTCTTGAAAAGCAACAAAACAATAATTCAGTCCCTGCTTTTCGTGTTTATTGCATTGCTGTGGGGAAATGATTCCACCAAGCCTCAGAGGTGGAGTTGCTAAGAGGTACACAGTAGCACATTATTATATAGTATTTCCACTAAACAGATGAAATAGATATAAATGTTATAACATGATGAGTTCTTACCATATTACTAGAAAAACTATATGCTGCATATAAATCATAGTAAATTAAATATCATTTGATCTGATTGTTGTAATATCTGTTGTGTGTATGAGTGTGGGTTTTTTATGTATATTTTCAGGTACGTATAAATGTTTATATTTGTTTTATCAAGGTAGTACATTTATAGATAATCTACATTGTTATGTTATTTACATTTTTGTATTATTTTCCAAATTTACTACAACTAGCTCATACTTTTCAGTTATTTACTTTTTTGTAACTCTTCCATTGGAAACATGAAAAATTAGTTCGCATTAAAAATTATTCTGCTTCATGTCTCCCGGGACTTAAGAAGTAGCGAAAAAAGGAAGATACCAAAATAAAATGGAATGTTGTTCAGAAGATCAAGTACCATGCAATTTGTGTATTTTAACTTAATTTTACACACCCTAAATGGTTACAAATTCAATTTAAATAATCTTCTGTATCCAGTGTAAGTTCTAAATTTTTCCAGACCATAATATAGGTCCCCTACCAAATTAAAAATATTCTTGAATTGCCAAATGGAGCTTATTTCTCCATTTAACTGAACACTGCCTAACACATCATTGTCCTCCAAAATGGTTTCAGGTGTATTCTGGATCTGTATTTTCTATATTTATTTTCTACATGTTGATTTTAGAGAATGTGCTCTACTAAGATTCATTAATTAGAGAGGTTCAGAACTGTCCCATATAATTCAAAGCACTTAAGAAAGCATATATTTTCATAATACTCTAAATCTATCACTTAACAGTAGTAACTCAAGCATATTATGACCAGTTTACCAAAGAACTGCCATGTTGAAATCATGGTGGTGTTGTCCCTTCATTATGACCGGTCAACCATAAGATTTGCTTTAGAATAATATTTTTATTGAGCATCTGATATCAAATTTTGTATGTTTGCACTGCTGTTGCAGTAGAGTTATGAATACTTTTATGCAAGATGTAGGTTGCATTTTTACATTGAAAACTGGTCAACCAGTTTTCATTGTAAAAATAATACTACAAAATAATACTAAAAAAATAATACTACATAAAAGAGTATGTGTCAGTGTGTGTCTATTTATCATGTATGTGCCCTCTTACATAATTAATTTTACCAAATGGCAGCACTTGGGTTTTTTGTTTTTAAAATAAAAGAGACTGAACTTAAGTATTTTTATGATGGGTAAATACTCCACACCTCTACATGCAGCTGA
This sequence comes from Phyllostomus discolor, assembly GCF_004126475.2. Taxonomy (NCBI): domain Eukaryota; kingdom Metazoa; phylum Chordata; class Mammalia; order Chiroptera; family Phyllostomidae; genus Phyllostomus; species Phyllostomus discolor. The sequence continues at coordinate 38,836,557 of NC_040908.2, forward strand.
ATTTCCAGACTTTGTCTCATTATTTTTACTTTTACTTTTTACTGTAGTCTTTCCATTACCATTTTTCAACCTTATACCCTCTTCCACCACCAGCCACCTCCCTCCCCTCCACAGTCACTGCACTGTTGTCCATGTCCATGAATCCTTTTTCTTTTGTTTGCTTGATCCCTCCACCCCCTAATCTTTACCCAGGGCTGTCAGCCTGCTCTCTATCTATGAGTCTGTCTCTATTTTGCTTGTTAATTCAGTTTGTTCATTAAATTCCACATATGAGGGAAACTATATGGTACTTGTGTTTCTCTGACTGGCTTATTTCACTTAGCATAATGTTCTCCAGGTCCATCCATGCTGTCACAGAGTAAAATTTTCTTTTTTATGACTGAGTAGTATTTCATTGTTGTAAACATACGATAGTTGTTTTATCCACTCCTGTAGTGATGGCCACTTGGGCTTTTTCCAAATCTTGGCTATTGTAAATAATGTTACAGTGAACATAGGAGTACTTATATTCTTTGGAATTAGTGTTGCAAGTTTCTTCAGATAAATTCCCGGAAGTGGAATCACTGGGTCATAAGGCAGAACCTGAATAGACACTTCTCCAAAGAGGACATACAGGTGGTCAATAGGCATATGAAAAGATACTCAATGTCACTAATCATCAGAAAAAATTCAAATTAAAATCATAATGTGTTATCACCTAACATCGGTCAGAATGCTATCATCAATAAATCAACAAATAACAAGTGCTGGCATGGACATGGAGAAAGGGAACCATTATGCACTATTGGTGGGAATGCTGATTAGTGTAGCCACTGTGAAAAGCAGTTTGGGGTTACCTCAAAATATTAAAAATGGAACAGATCTTGTCTTATTATTATACTACTATATTGTCAAAACTGCTAGAAGCACATGATCTGTGGTTCATTATTACTGACAACTAATTAGTTCCTCTGATATCCAATAATAAACAGGAAGTTGTTGCTAAAAATATTGCTAACATATTTGCTCCTTGTGGAGGTCTTATTATAGAATTACAAACCAGAACCCATGACATAAAAAAAGCCTCTTTCACTGTAGTTGCTCTCTATTCTCAAAATTCAAATCTAGGTGGCTGATGTTATGTATCTTACCTACGAACTGAGTAGAACATTTTTATATTTTAACATTGCCTAAACCTCTTTATTTATCTGTTTGATCAATATGTGTATTATTTTCATGTTCTCCTCCAGAGCTCAGTATATCAGAAAAGCCTAGTCAGTTTATTATATTACTCTTCTCTGTTTATTGTATTAGATATTTATATTTTAGTTTTACTTCTAGACATTTCATGCTTTTTAAACTAATTCAGCAAAGAGCAAATGATGAAGGAGAACTGTGACAGATGAGAGTTCTACAAAATGACAAATACGGGCAAGGGGTGTGGGGAGGTGTCCCAAGCAGATAAAATTAGGCAAGATCATTCTCGTGATGTCTTTCTCCACTACACCCTAGATCATCTATGATGTTCGAAAAGGCTCTGCCTATCTAAAAAACTAAGTTAATTTTATCAAAAGTTAATAGAATTTTTTAAAAAGTCAACCTTGGTTATTTGGAACTAAATAAGTAAAAAAGAATAAAATAGACAAACCCCTATACTGTGGCCAGAACTAATAGTTTCCTTGAGAGTTTAACATTCCCAATGAAAAAGAAATGTACCTGGCAGCTCTATAATTTGAATTATCCAGTTGATCCCATACCAATTTTT